>NC_137004.1:30537884-30750384 GCF_032717465.1 Coenobita brevimanus
AAATATGAACACACTGTGTGACATACACTGTGTGACATACGGTAGATATCTATTTTATTAATATATGGAAAACTGCATTGGCCAATTATAAGTGATTATTAGGAGGTATAAATCTACGGACAAACTGGCTAGCGCGGAGTTTAATTAAACCTGAAGACACTAGGCCACCAACTAAACTGAAATAGGTTAGGGACTTTCGTTGGGTCAGAACAAATGCGCTAGAGTACCTCTTCCACAATAATGCATTTTTAAATATTAGCTTAATAATTAACTCCTTCAGCCAGATAACGCCATCCCGTACTTCGATAATGATGAAAAATACATGAACATCAGTCTAAAATTCTGACAGCCATATTCTAGTAAACTTAAGAGGCTTACCAGCACTTGTCTATAGTTATTCATTTGAAAATAATTCGCCTAACCCCTTTTGCCCAAATCCGTCTTCTCTATATACTTCTTGCTAACACCACAAAATTATATTCAGATTGGTAGAGTTTCTCCAGGCATGGGGGCCAATGAAGGCTGTATTTAACTCACCAGTTTCAAAGTGTTTCATAAGCTGAACAAAACTGGTATAAAAGGAATGAGAATAAATATGAAAATGACATCACAGTGAAAGGGTTGATACTATTCCCTGTATTGCAATTTTCCAATACTGATAAACATTACTTACATAATATAACAGTACCATCACGCCAATCCCTACCCCCAGCTTGTCTGTAAATGAAGTAAGGACCTATCTATCTGCCTACAGTCAGACATCTTAATCCCACATGAGGTAACCACGTAAAAAAGAAAAAAAGGTTGTCTCCGTCACCCCGTAATCTGCCACCATGCTGCCCTCCTTCCAACTTGCTGTATATCTGTTTCATTCATACTCTCCATCCCATCCCCCCAATTCATCCTTAGTCTCCTCCATTTTCCTCTCTCCCTTCACCTCACTCACATGCAACAGTTAATTTCTCATTCTCCATGCTGCTCACATCGCCAACTATTTCGGGGAACTTCTAATACTTTCCAGCACATCCACATCAATACCACAAAGCTTCCGAACAATCTTACTTGTATGTCTACCTCTCCATGTGATTCCACATGCTCCTTTCGTGATGAATCCTTTCCACTTCTCCCATTTTTTATTTGTGTCCATTCAGCAAAGTTTAAGCTTCACTTCCATACGTTAGAATGGGGATAACAATGTCGTCGAACGACTTCGGTATTTCCTACTTATTCCTTGACTATTCTTTATCGCTGCATTCAGTGTACTTGCAACCTTCCTTCTCCACTGTATTCTTTCTTGCACTTCATCACCTCTCCCGTCCTTAACATCATATTGCTTAAGTATCTGAAGGTGTCTGGGACAATAAACTGAAAGGATGCGTATCACAGTCCTATGCATGTGCACGAATAAACCATAATGGAAGAGATGCTTGGTAGTCTCCGAAAGCTTTTCCTTGCATGCAGAACAGTAGTAGCATGAACACAGAAACTGAAACACCAGAAAAGCCAACTGCGTGCTTTCGACTACGTAAACAACAATGCAAGATGTCAATGTACTGATAAAGCTACTTTTACAAGGCATTTTCTCTTCTTTTACGGCAGAGCCATGCATCTATCTATAACCAGACTCCTCAATGCCGGAAGAGGTGGCTACATGCAAATCACCTCCACGTCGTCCTGTCCTCTGCCTCTTGGCTGCCCTTCCTCCAACTCGCACACACTTCGCGACGCCATCCCTCCATCTCATCCCCATGTCTCCTTCCACCTTACATAAAGTCTCCTAATCAGCCTCTCATTTTCCATCCTCTCCACATTGTCAAACCAAAGTATTTCTCCAAACGCTCTCAGTCACATCCACATCAGCACCATATCGCCCCTTTACTTCCTTGCTTGTCTGTCTCTCCAAGTAATTCGACTTGCTCATCTCAAACAGCTCATTTCCACTTCTCTCACTCCTGACTTGTGTCCTTCTAACGATAGATGGGGATATTTTAATTACCTTAACCTCTTCGCTACGATTATATCCTTCTTCATCATACTTTAGTTGCTTCAGAAGATTTTATTCAACCGCTGGGAAACCTTTCGCAGTTAAGGGGTAAAAAAAAAAAATGTATTAAACTTCAGCATGGTGGAAGGTCTCCACAAAGCTTAATAAAGCAGCCATGTGGTAGAAAAAATAAACCAGTAATAAAGTCCTCTGGCGGAATGAATTAACAACATACTTATGATCATAACTTTTTAGTTTTATTCTGGCTACCGTCAAGCGATTTTACTCAGATGAGGAAGGAGGACCTCTCGTAGTAAAGAAGCAATGTAACTTCGTTTAGTCTCTCGACTACGACCACGATTTTCTACTTAATTTTGTCCCTTCTAGTTGAAAGTGCACAACACTAAAAGGGAATCTCACAGCAATGGAGATGACTCCTTCAATGGGTAGGTGCATTTTAAATTTATTCTTCAGATTATTTTATTAAGCATAGGAACAATCTTTGCTATCTTTAGACGATTTTATTCAGCCTAGGAGTGAATTCAGCTATTTTCAGATAATTAAGTTTAGGAGATATGTGAACTGAAGGAGTTAAATAAGGCTTCCCACATCCGATCCATTATCCATCATCCAGTTCATTTTTGTCCCCTCAGGGACGTAAAAAATCAGGGGTAGTCTACTTAGTCCCGTCATTCAAGACGAGGCTGACCAGCCTCACCAACCCCTAAGTGGCATTATGTGAGCAATAAACCTCAACATCCTCTTGGATGTAAACCTTTAAAGACCGATCTGGTTGGAGCGCCTTAACCTACCAGACCACCAGGCGTAATTTGGTAATATGGTTACCACCCAACGACGAAAAAGGTTTCCAAAATCACAAGAAACCACTTGTCTTGTCAATTATTGTACTTGAAGTACATCGAGGGGGCGGATGATGAGTGTCACCAACCACCACAACGCGCAACTATACCCAAAGAATAACGTCCCGCAGCAGCAAATAACAAAATGATGATGAGGTTCCCTGGCTGCTGGTGATAATGTAACAACCGACCACTAGACCATGGCAAGAGAACCACAAGACTGAGAGAGAAATTACATCAGGAGAAGCAAGAATGACATTATCATATGATCATATAAACTAAGTCATGTCTATATGTTGGAGAGAGAGAGAGAGAGAGAGAGAGAGAGAGAGAGAGAGAGAGAGAGAGAGAGACCACAGCCCTGCGGTCAGTGTGGCCAGCATCCCGGGTTATTCTCAGCTACATTCTGCCACCGCCCCTGCCACCATCTCTGCCATCAACCCTGCCACCATCTCTGTCATCAACTCTGCCACCATCTCGTCATTAACTCTGCCACCATCTCTGTCATCAACCCTGCCACCATCTCTGCCATCAACCCTGCCACCATCTCGCCACCAACTCTGCCACCATATCCGCCATCAACTCTACCACCATCACCTCTGCCATAATCCCTGCCACCAGCCTGCCATCATCTCTGTCACCACCCCTGCTACCTCCAACGACCCCTGCTATCTGCCACAACCCCGACCACTGGCCTACCATCATCCCTGCCACTATCCCTGTCACTTACTACCAGCCCTGTTACCATTCCTGCCACCACCCCTACCCCTACTCTGGCCACTATCCCTGCCACTTGCCACCACCTCTACCGCCACCCATGCGACCATCTCTGCCACCTGCCACCATTCCTGCCAAAACCCCCGCCACTAGTCTGACACCTGCCACACCCCTGTCATCGTTTCTGCCACCCTCTGTCATCATCCCTGCCATCACTCTTGTCATTACCCCTGCCACATGTCCTGTCACCACTCCTGCCACATATCCTGTCACCACCCCTGCCACATGTCCTGGTCACCACCCCTGCCACATGTCCTGTCACCACCCCTGCCACATGTCCTGTCACCACCCCTGCTATATACCCTGTCACCACCCCTGCTATATGCCCTGTCACCACCACTGCCACATGTCCTGTCACCACCCCTGCCATATGCCCTGTCACCACCCCTGCCACATGTCCTGTCACCACCCCTGCTATATGCCGTGTCACCACCACTGCCACATTCCTGTCACCACCCCTGCCACATGTCCTGTCACCACCCCTGCTATATGCCGTGTCACCACCCCTGCCACATGTCCTGTCACCACCCCTGCCATATGCCCTGTCACCACCCCTGCCATATGCCTTGTCAAGACACACACACACACACACACATTATATATATATATATATATATATATATATATATATATATATATATATATATATATATATATATATATATATATATATATATAATGCGGGTATTAATACCTCAATAACATTAGTAATAATAATAATAATATGCGAAATGCAGAAAAAACGCAAGCGAGCATGAGGTGCTAAGAGGTCAATAGTGCCACCTGAAAATGGTCCTAACTTCCGTGAGAGGTTAGTTCACCGTTAGGCCTACATACATCTCAAGTTAACTCACAACGTTTGTCAATACCGGACTGTGACATTAGGATGTGTGGCATTACAAACATCACGACGATGTCGGTTTTGACTACCGCTGTCAAGTGCACCATCTTTCGACAGTACTTGAGATCACATTCTTTTTATTTTCCTGTCAAACATTTCAGTTACTCACTTACCTACGCTGCATAAAGCTCTGATATATACTGGACAAACCTTAAACAATGATAATAACGACCGGCAATCACAATCAATAAGCCATACTGTACAGTATATTAACATAGTATATCATTGCTAAAGGACCCTGGTAATAATTTAGAAATGATTATGGCAATTACACCGGACATACTTGTGTTTATTTGCCATACTAATTTTATTGCTTAGTGTAACATACTCCAACTTTACACGAAGATCTTCATATTATTTACCACTCACATCTCTTCAAAGAAAATGGTTCTAATACGGCTCCATAGAAAATGTTCTATACGGCAACTACATAAGGCTAACTATTTTATGCTTACATAATAAAAATGTGCTTAATTTAGGTAACTCTCACACGGGTTTACATAAATAAGACGCTTTAAACAAAAACTGACAATGTAAGAAACAACATTTATTAACAAAATCTGGGAGGAATGATGGGTAAAAAGGGCGAGGAGTGGGGAGAGACTGGCAGAAGGTGGAACCCCTGAATCAAGTGACGCATTTTGTTAATTTATTTTGGCTCTCTCCAAGCGATTTTCCTTAATCTTTGGGGAGACGTTTTCTTAGAAATGGTTGTGAAAGCTGCATTTAATTCCAAAGTCTTCTCTAAGCAAAACGAAAACCTTAGAAGGCAGCAAAAAAAAAAAAAAAAAAAAAAAGAAAAAAAAAAACATGGCGTCATCAGATGGTCATGGGGACCCTCTTATAAACAAATTTAAGACAACTTCTGTCACTTCGGGCCTAGGGACACTGGTCAGAAATGAATAATATATTCTGAGGGAAAGTGTCCGATTATGAAAGCCGAGGGAAAAAAAAAAACGTACAGTAGGTGACAGTGAGAAACGGAATGCTTGCAACATGGCTCAACAATACGGGGTGTCCTTCATGCGACTTTTATTCCAGACATGCAAGATCGGACAATATGCAACAGAACATGGGACGTGATCTAACCGCCACAGGGGACTTCGTAGTGCTTATTTCTTACCGATTTATTTTGCACATTACACCTCAGTATCCTCTTGTGTTAACTGATGCAAACTATGTCGATATTAACACGATGTAAATAGTTTTTATAAGAATGTTAACAGGCAAAATAAATCGCTAAAGACGAGGTGCTACTTCAACATCCTCTCGTATGTTACTGATGCAAACTATATCGAGGAAAATTACATTAGCAACATACAAAAGAACAGTAATGTGTAATTCGCAATATACTACAATACAGGAAGTTGTCTTATCTCTACCCTCGCAGTCTCTAGGAAGTGGGAGGGAGGACGCTGACGTAAGATGGGGTGAGGGAGATAAGGGTGATAAGCATATCTGTTAAGGGGATTCGGAAGTAAAGATTGGGATGAGTCAGGTATGAGGTTTGTTGGATAATGTCACGTAGTCAGGTTAGGTTAGGTCAGTTCAGGTAATGTCAGGTTAGGTTAGGTTAGTTCAGGTAGTGTCAGGTTAGGTTAGGTTAGTTCAGGTAGTGTCAGGTTAGGTTAGGTTAGTTCAGGTAGTGTCAGGTTAGGTTAGGTTAGTTCAGGCAGTGTCAGGTTAGGTTAGGTTAGTTCAGGTAGTGTCAGGGTCGGTTAAGTCTGGTCTGGTGCCTTTAATTTGGTTAGGTTAGCTCAACTTAGATTAATTACGGCTAAATATCATGATCCGGTGAACCGTAATATTATCAGATAAAGAAAATATGATCGATGATAAAGAAATGAAGAGTTACGACTAATTGAAGTGAGAAAAGAGCAACTGCAGTAAACATTAGAATTACAGCCTTATCACAGCATACATTCCAAAAATTAAAATTTCTTAATGATATCAATATTAATGCAGTTAAATAAGGTATCACGTGGTGTCACATAAGGTACAGCGAAGTAGGGAAAGGTCAAGCTGCCAAATGAGAGTAAATGAGGTCTTAAGTAAGCTCAGATGAAGTCAAGTGAAGTGTCAGGTCAGATCATGTGAGGTCAAGTGGTACTAACTAAGGTCAAATAAATCAAAGAGTTGTCAGATGAGGTCAAATGAAGTCTAGTAGGGTCTAACTGCACGTAAGTGAGGAGATCAAATGAAGTCTGTAAGGTCAGGCAAGGTCGAATTAAGTCAGATAGGGTCAAATGAAATCTGGTAAAGTCACATGAAGTCATAAAGTCAGATGAAATCATATGGTCAAACGAAGTCAAGTAAGGGCAAATAAAGTCAGGTAAAGTCAAATAAAGTCTACTAAGGTATACTAAAGTCTGGTAGGGTCATGTGAGGTCAGTGAGATGTCCAATAAGGTCACGTGAAGTCAAATGAACTCAGATGAGGTGACGTGAGGTCAGGTTAGATGGACGTGAGGTGAGATAAAGTGAAATGGTGTACGGGTAAATCACTGACCACTGCGAAGGTTCTGCAGGTCCAGCTCCTTCTCCTCCAGTCGCAGCTGCAGGTTGTCAGCGCTCTGGCTCACGTCAGTAAAACGACGCTTCAACTCGTCGTAGTCACGGGTGGCTGCAGGAAGAAGGAGAGGATGAACGAGAGGATGACGTGGAGGTAGGGACAGAGACAGAGAGGAGGTTGAACTGGAGGCTTAGGTGAGGGAAAAAAGAGGCAAAGTTGAAGTTATGGTGCAGGAGGTAGAGGAGGAAAGGTTGCCGGGGAGGTGGAAGATGAAGTGAAGCAGGTGAAGAGGAATGAAAAAAGTTTGTTCAGGAAGTGGGAAAAGTGGTGAAAGTAGTAATACAGAAGGGAGAAAGAGGTTCAACGGTACGGTATGTGGAGGAGATAGAGTTTGAGGAAAAGCGGTGAATGCGAGGGTGACGCGGAGATGGAAGATAAGAATTGGTTTAACAAGACTGAAGGTGGAGGATGAGAAGGATAAGGCTGAACTATACAAACTTCACTTGATTAAGGTGGAGGTACAATACAGACAGATGTAGAGCCTAACGTGGAGGTGAATGACAACGTTAGAGTGGAGGGAAAACGAGGTCAAAGCTGAGATGAACGATAGGGTGGAGGTGATGAATATTAAGGCTGAGATGGCGCATGAGGTGGATGTGGAGAGAGAGGTGAACGATGATGTAGCGGATAAAGCTGAGGTTCAAGTTGAAGTAGATGTTGAAGGTGAAGTAAAGTGGAGGCAAAGTTACAAGCTCGGAGGGACAGATGACAGGAGGCAGGGTACTTAATGTACTGGTAAAGCTGTAATAGTCCATCTATTCAGATCCGACAAAACTAACTATTGACAGAGCTTAACCCCTTCAATCCGGTAACATATTTTTGTCGATGTCACAGTGCCGTGAACTTTTCAAATGGAGGATTTATAAACATTTGGAACAGTTTATTTGGAGAGAGACAACAGTTACTCCCAGATCTGAGGGTAAGTGCTGCCTCCTTGTCTGTCCCATAACCCTCTCCTTTTCTTACCTGTAATAAAAAATTTCACATAACGCCAGGAAAGTCTGTCCATTTCAACCCTGGGAAAGTTCAAGGCCACGATTACCAGCCAAACTTTTCATTAACTGTCTCTTATAACTGATACTTGTTATACAGGAAGGACATGAGCCGTGGAGAGATTCTGCACTCGCCCTCCCTTGCTGTTTCCGTAAAAACAAATAATACTTATGATGGGTAATTGATCTTCAGTCTGTTTATCATAGCTCAAGGTGCGATCAGGAACAGGCTTTACAAACATAAAAACAAATGCCTCTCGTAACCAAGATATATTTCAACTACAAGAACACGAGACACAGAAGGATATTGCACTACCCTTCCACAAATCTCAGTTACGACAGGGAATCCATCGTAAGTATGTAAATCCGGACCAAGGTCAATACTGGAAACAAAAGCTTGTTATGCTTGTATGTAAGGTGTTCTGACTGGCTGGTTAGGCAAAACAAGGCTGTCCAGTCAGGAAAAATGCCCGCCTACTGTGTCTGCTTCACACTCGGCAGTTGGCACGTCCGTCACTCTTCTACTTGATGCATCATATCAAAGGGCAGAGAAACATACCAAATCTCTATGGTTGGGATTATAACCCTTCACACACACACACACACACACACACACACACACACACACACACACACACACACACAAAAGGAGTAAAAAAAGAGTACAATGGTATGTAAACAACATACCATTCGAGGCTGTTTATTCCAGGAAAGATTATAATCAACATCACTATTCTGTGACTGTTCTGTGAGTCGAAGACAGGGATAGCAAGCCAGAAAACGCGAAACAAAAGAGGTGAAAATGAGTCGAAGACAGGGATAGCAAGCCAGATAGTGCGAAATAAAAGAGGCGAAATATCAAATGAACTATTGTGCCCGACTGTACGCCATAATAACACAGACAAAATGACATAATAGACAAATACGGTAGTTTACTGTCTGAATGTCAAATTTCGGAGAGAGAGAGAGAGAGAGAGAGAGAGAGAGAGGACGTGACGTGTGAGGAAGAGGGGGTATTCAGATCCTATGACTCACGCTACATTGGGAAAAGTCCTCTCTCACTCATCCCTCTTACCTTAACTCATACCCATCCCTCCCTTCCTCTCTCTCTCTCTCTCTCTCTCTCTCTCTCTCTCACTCACCTGTACACTCATTCTCTTAATCAAATATCACTTAGTTTATCTCATTTTCTTACTACAATTATTTCTTGGTCTCTTTTACTTACCCACATTCAATTCTTACACTCCTCTCTCAGATCTGTTTCTCTCACAGTCAAGTCTAACACACTAACTCACTCTGGCACACACTAGTTTCTGTGCATCCTCTCACACCCATACTCATTTCCTGTTGTCACACACACACACACACACACACACACACACACACACACACACACAAATCTCTCTCTCTCTCTCCCTCTTTCTTTCTCTCTCTCTCAGCAAACAGGTCAAGAGGCAACACTCGGATATTATAAAATAGTGAGATGAGTCAAGCAAAGTCATTATCCAGTGAGAGAGAGAGAGAGAGAGAGAGAGAGATGGGGGGGGGCTCGTGGAAGCAGTAAGCCACTTCACTCCAGTGACTCGTTCTTGAGGTGTATTCTTGCTGCTACCAGACGATTTTGTTCAGCTCAGGCCAACCCTCCTATCAGTGATGGGATTAGTCTGAATAAAATCGCCTAATAATAATAATAATAATATTGTACAATACGTCCTTGGAGTGAAGAGGCTCATCACTACGTTTCATTTTAGTCTTCACTACCTTCAGACGATTTTACTCAGCCTAGGAGAGACTGGGAAATGGAGGTGTCTAGATATAACCTTCAGACGCTTATTTTAGTCTTTTAATCTTGAAATAAAAATCGTCCGGGAGTAGGAAGAAAATAAGAATCATGTCCTCGGCCTGAAATGGTTATCGGAACAGAGGAAGTTGTGTGTGTGCCAAACTATTCATAAACTTACCCCCTTCACAACAATGGCGTCTTATCTTTGTTTATTCTTGCTGCCCTAAGACGGTTTTATACGACTTAGGAAAGACTTCTGACAGTGTTAAGGAAGCGCACACCTAACCCCTCCAGTTCGGTCTCTTTCTCTCTCTGGAACTGAATAAAATCGTCTGAAGAAAGAACGATACAAAACTGACGTCCAGGAGTTGGGGAGAATGACGGGGCGTATGATAATGAAGTAATAATAGACAGGATGAGACATTAGGTGTACGTGACTCAATCCTGTAAAAATATAGTTAGGTAAGAACACTTAGGTAAGCACACACACACACACACAAGATCTCTCTCTCTCTCTCTCTCTCTCTCTCTCTCTCTCTCTCTTATCGCCAGAACGGGACCACCTTAAAAGCCTAGGATAAACAAGTCCTTGGCAAACTATAAAACTAAATCTTCATGCTTTCAATGCTTTCAGTTCCATTTCCAGGTCAACAAAGGAAAGATGAGAGAGAGAGAGAGAGAGAGAGAGAGAGAGAGAGGGGGGGGGGAATGAGGCTCAAGTGAGAAAGGGCATACAGGTATTTATAATGCAGAAAGACAAAGGCGAAAGAATCAGGTCTCTAAATAAGTTTCTAAAAGTTCCAGTAGTGTCAGTTCCGGGTTTCAATACTCATATCTTCAGCCACTTGACTGTTCCCAGGATTATGGAAAAAGTTACAGGCTGATAATGACGTACAAAACTGTAATGACGGAGGTGCTGATATCGGCCCAATGATGTGGTTATATTTGAGGACCATAGGACAGGAAGTGAGTGGAATTGGTCTTGTAATGTGCTTGTACGGATATCATGTCGTGTATGTTGAAAATATTTGATCTGTTAAAAGAAAGCACCGGAAATGAGTCTACTAGTAGCCATCGAGCAGCCTGTGCACACGTAATGTAAACTAACCTGATCTTAGCGTGATGGGAGAAACGAGCTCTACAGTATGTCACTTTACGTGAAATAATAGACAACAAACTTGGAATTTTAAAGAGTTACCTGTCTGTTCTCTTATTATCAGTATGGATAGTACCTGGCCATTAATATACGCCTGTCAAATGCCAAAATATCGGGTAAGACCTACTGTACAAGTAAGAAAAACATTCAGGCCATTTTTCACCTGGAGGCAACCTGACAGGCGAACACCTGTGCCGCTTGTCTTCTATTCAGCGCTCTCCTGACTCTTGAGGGAACAACAGGAGGTCGGCACTTGATCACGGAGCGGCAGATAACAACCATAAGAGTACCAGGGGCGACACACTCCCAACAAACGAATTCACCTGACGACCCCACCTCCAACACCAACACTCATGACCATATGACCAACCAAGGCCCACACCAAATAGAGGACAACATAAAATAAACTCGACTCAACTGACGACTCAACAAAATACGGTTCCATGGAAGAAGACGCCCCCAACAACACACAGGACGACGGCGACGACTCGATACAGCCAATTTAATTTAACCCACCACTATGGAAACCGAAGACAGTTATCACCAAGGACAGTCCATCAAGCGACGAAGACAAGCCACTTCAATTCACTATATGAATACAACAACCAAGCGAGGAGGGACACAAGACCAGCCCCGTATAACACAAAGAATACTCCCACTATACTGAAAAGACTGCCAAGAAGACTTGCTAAAGACAAGAGGGAATATTCGACTCAGTTACATCTACAGGCACGCTAATTGCCAAAACACACACACACACACACACACACACACACACACACACACACACACACACACACACACACAACTACAACAACTATAACAACAAGCCGTGGTCAGCATCCCAATCCACCATCAACGTCCACTAAAGACTGTCTTCATAACTTCTAGTCAGCTAAGATTAGTGATCAACTGGGTATCACTGCCTCGACGTTGACTGTGGGATAAGGTCTCTAGACTAAAGAAACAAGACCCTAAGTACGAACTCGTCGATTCATCCACCTCTGTAACAGCAAAGATCGTTCACTTCACCCACACAGCCAACGTCACACCTACAGCACATCAGCCAGACAATTTACCCCACCCACTGACCTAGAACGTAACAAACTTCTGTGGTAAATTTTTTCGGGAACTCCGTCAACCACAAGAGGCCGCCTTAATCCCTTGAATCCGGGTGATTTTGTTTTAATTCTTACCACCAGAAGATTTTATTCAACATTAATCAATTGTTGGGGTGAAGGGATTATTAATTATAACTACATCTAAACCCTTCCAATAAAAAGAAAAAATGTTCAAAACTGAATAAAGACGTCAGAAAATAGAAAAAAAAAACTGATGAAAAGGTCGCCACCCGGATCCAAAGGACTATGAATAAACTGGTGAAATATTATGATGACAGGCAGAAAGAGAAATACGCAAAGCTTGTATATAAGTGCACGTATTCTTTCTGCCATATACAGGTCCATACGTGTACAGTGCCATCACGTTTGTATTAGTAATCTGTAATCCATCACGGTGTCGGTATTAATCAACGCCGGTGTTTATGTAAATTAAAGCAATAGGACATGATTCCGGTACAGCATCATTTCCACTAGTATGAGAGAAAAGCCGGAGAACAGAGTAGGTGAGAAATAAACGTAGATAAATAGGCTAGGGGAAATGATGAGAGTGGGAGAGGAGACGGAACAGGAGTGGGAGATAATGGAGACGTGAAGGAGGAGGTTGAAATGAAGAGAAGCAGCTGAGAGTGAGAGAGAGAGAGAGGGGGGGGGGGGATTCTCGGGTGTAAGTCCCTCCATAATTTCACCAGTTAACCCCTTCACTACGACGCTTCTCCCTAGGCCTCCCCGAAAAAAAAAAAAGAAAAAAAAAAAAGGCAGCATAAGGAACGAAAAAAGGACGTCATATTATTAAAGATCTCCATTAAAATTAATTATCTCAAAGGCATTATTTTCCTGGTATTTTTTTTTATCCTTTATGTCGTTAGTATTTCTTTTTTCCTTCCTTCCCTCTCTCCATTTTACTCTTTCTTATATTCCTCCTTTTTATTTCCGTCCCTTCCCTACCACTCTGTTTCTCACTTCCCTTATCATTCCTTCCATTCCTCTCTCTCTCTCTCTCTCTCTCTCTCTCTCTCTCTCTCTTTCCATACCTTACACATTCCCACTCTCTCCCACTTTCTCACAACTTACTCTGTCTCTCTCTCACAACATTCTCGGTAACAATTCACATTCTCACGCCCCCTTCACTCTCTCACATACCCACTCTCACACTCTCTCCCACATCTCAGACTCATACCCCTCATCCCCCTCTCTCTCTCTCTCTCTCTCTCTCTCTCTCTCTCTCTCTCTCACCCCATTACTCATCACTTATTCAGCTCGTCGACTCATCTTTCTGACAAAGAGGAAGACCTTGTTAGGGGAGCAAATTAAAGTTAGCTCTAATTCAGAACATGTGTGTAAGTAGCTGTAAATGGCAAACACACACACACACACACACACACACACACACACACACACACACACACACACACACACAAAGTACATACATATACGAGTACACACATATTAACACACATAACACAATGGAATAAAAACATGCAAACTCTCTCGGGCGAACAGAAACTCTCACCTTCATAGCCAAGAAAAACACGTATGAAAAAACAAAGACACACGAAAATATTTAAAAAAAATAAATAAAAGGCACATACTGCAAACGTAGAGCTTGAAAATACAAACATTCTCCCACACCCATGTGACACACACACTTACACAATTATAAACACACACACACACACACACACACACAAATACACACATGAAATGTAAACAAGTACACATGAATACACTTATAATCATATATGCACCTACAGAATAACAATACTAACACACTCCATTACCAAACACACACACACACACACACACACACACACACACACACACACACACACACACACACACACACACACACACACATAAACAAAAACAAAACGCAAAAAAATCAGCAGAAGGACAAATGCACAAACTTTTATATACAAACAGAAACACAACGGGCACAATCACGTACAAACAAGAAGCAGTGCCAAAGCACTGCAAACCCGTCCCAGGTAGTCATTTTTGTGCTGATGTACTGTATAAGCACAACAGGATATCTAGTCAAAGATGTCACACATCAAAATTGGAGTAAATCGGGTGAAAATTGACGATTTTATGCCCATTTGAAATTTTCGGTCCGACCCACATGACACTGACCCCCCTACCGCAAGCTGGGGGGGTGACCCTCCTGATGTAATGAGGCAAGTTATAGGTGCAGATTTGAAATATGCACCTTTAGGTTTTGGTTTCATGTCGATATGACGAATTTGAAAGGAGTTATGGCGAAAAAAAAAAAAAACCTTTTAGGGGCCTACAGCTTAGGCCTTGGCCCAATTTGGCCCAAAATTTAATCAGGTGATCAGAAGGCCCATAATCCCTGTAATTTTAGTCATACTCACACCTGTAATTTTCGCGTAAAGTTGTTAACAGAGACAAACCAAGTGAAAACAATACCAAGCCCCTCCGGGGCGGGGAAGGGTAATAAACGCAAGTACACACAAACGCACAACAAGCGCAAATATACACTTATATAAACTTTCATACAAAGCTACACATGAAACTCATAACAACACACACACACACACACACACACACACACACACACACACACACACACACACACACACACGAGCGGAAACAAGTGGAATGAAGAAGGATATAATGAAGAGGGACAAACTTTTTAATTAACAGAGAGAGAGAGAGAGAGAGTACGAAAAGTATGAAAATACAAAAATGTGCTGATAATAATGAACAGAATGAGACAGGAGAGAGGAGAGCGAGAGAGGAGGGAGGGAGGGAGGCAAGGGAGAATGAAAGGAGAGTGAAGAGGGAGAAGAGAGAGAGAGAGAGGTAAAGAGGAAGGGAGAAAAAGAGGTGAAAAGAGTGGAAGGGAGGGAGGGAGAGAAAAAGTGGCGAGGAGGGAAGGAAGAATGGGAGGTAGGAGGGATGAAGTTAAGAGGCAGGAACAGGGAGAAGAAGAAGCGAGAGTAGGAAGAGGAAGGGAAAGAAAGGGGGGAGAAGGGGAGCAGGGTAGGAAGGGAAATGGGAAAGAGGGATGGAGGGAGAGAAGAAGGAGGAAGGGAGGGAAGAGGGGGGGGAAATGGAGGAGAGGACCAGGGAGGAAGGGAGAGAGGAAGGAAGAAACAGGGAGGGAAAGAGACATGAAGAGGGAAGGAAGGAGGCTGAGGAGAGCAGGAAGGAAGGGAATGGGATGAAGGAAGGAAGACGAGATGAGCAAGTGAGGAAGAGAGAGATAAGTGAAAGGGAGGGAGCCTGTAGGGAGGGAAGAGAAAGAGTGAAGGAGGGGAGGAAGGGAGAGAACGAAACAGAAGAGGGACGAGGAGGAAAGGTGAGAAGGTGAGGGAAGGAGGAAGGTTGGGAGGGAAGGGGAGAAGACTGGAGGTTTGAGAGAAAGAGAGAGAGAGAGAGAGAGAGAGAGAGAGAGAGAGAGAAACACGATCTTTTTTCTCATTTATGCTTTCACCAGTTTCTCCTTTCTCCTACTGTAGTTAACAATCTCTCTCTCTCTCTCTCTCTCTCTCTCTCTCTCTCTCTCTCACACACACACACACACACACACACACACACACACACACACAGCCAATAAAACACTTCAACTTTCACACGGATCAGTCTTCCTACACCCCTTTCGTACTTCGACAGCTAGGGGAAGGATTAATTCTGGCTATTACTCTCCCTCCGAGAAAGCGTGGGCGTATAGTAGCCCTAATATGGACTGACACACATGGATACAGCTTCGTTCTTTAACTTACAGTACTATTACGTCTATTTCACGCTATTCTTGTCACCATCAGACGATTTTCTTCCGCTTTCGGAAGATTATTAGACCTGAAGCGGGTTGACTGCTTCGAGGGGGGAGGGGTCCTAAATTAATAAAATTGTCCTACTTTAACTGTTTTATTCAACGTTTTTATGACACTATAGTGGAAGGGGCTGATTAAAGGTAAATGTAACACCTCCACGGAAAAAAAAAATCACCAGCCCTGAATACCATCGCCTAGAGGTAGCAGCCTGAAGGGAACGCCTGCTCGTGGTGACAGAGACACAGTTTGGCGGCTCCACTACCCGGTTTTATCAACGTCCCTCAACTCACTTCCTTTCCCAAAAAAAGCGGATGCTGGACTGCAGTGAGGCAACTTCAGTCTGCAGTCTGCCGGGTTCACGTTTCAGATGGGCCTGGGGCCACGGAAAAAAAAAAAAAAAAAGTAACAGGATTCAGAATGCTACGAGGTAGCTCTTCCGTATCTCAATCGGATTCAGACCCTAAAGGCTCCGACTTAACGCCAACTGAACTAAGGAAGACGGTTATAACACGTGCCCTCCACTGAAAGCAAGTTTTTCCCCAGTGCGTATTGTACAATAGGGGAGGTAACCATCTTACACTAATGGCGTAATATGTAAGGTTATTCTTACTGATTTTTGCTAGTATCACACAATTTGATTCAAGTTGGGAGGGTCTTTAACTGGCGAAGAGGTTAGTGAGAGGTATATCAAACCCCTGTAACTGGGGAAAAAAAAAAAAAAAGTATCCTAATCCAAATAAGACTGCCAGAAGATAAAAAGAATGTAATAAAAAGGCGTACCCAACCCAAACGAACTGTATATCTTCCTAACGTCTGTGAACAAATAGTGAAAAAAAAAAAAAAAGGAACCAAGTGTGACATGCACTATAGTTCTATCACCTTGGTCCAGATTTTCGTTCTTCTGTAGCTTCTTTAACGTTGTTCATTGGCAGGAAATGACAATTCAACGGCTCTACATGCATTCCATAGTATTACTTCGTGACTACTATTATATTCTTTTGTAATTATATTGATACACTCAAGGTGAGATCATGCAAATTTTAGGCCAAGTCAAAGAAATGTACAATCGAGACAATTTTTTGTTTTTGTCCCACTAGCTTTGAACAGTCGTGGAACAAAATGTGAGAAAGCAGTTGATTCCCTCACCGTATACAGTTTCGGACGAGAACATCACTTTCATTTTTTGTCAATTACTAACTCAAACAATATTTTGAAAGTCTGTTAAGTTTGGAAGATCACTTAACAGAGCTTCGATATTCAATGGGGACTGCCTCGTTACTTGTGGTAATAACGTGCATATGCATAACTGTTTGGAGCTGTACCATCACCAGGACACGTTTGTTGATAAGCCCTTGTCAGCACTGTTTCCTGCCTTCCATAATTCTCACTCTTCCCCGAACGACACAGATCATCAATCTTCCTCGTACTCTTTTGCTTGTTTGTGCTTTATGATTTCCTATTTCATGCAACACTCTCCATCCCCACAGCCGGTAGGTGTCACATTTTTGATCGTGAAAGTGTAACATAACCAAAAGCTGGTGTCGGCTATTTTGACCCTAACTTGGCCTAAAACTGCCATGTTCCCACTTTGACTGCTGGGCTGTATCAATAAAATTACACTAGAATATAACGCTAGTCACGAGTTGATGCTACAGAACTAACCGTACAGATGTCAATGTAATTCCTCCAATTTCTTCCCTATCGTAACACAAAGAATCATCAACAGCATGTACAGAGAAACACACCAAGCCTCTTCCACCTTCTGAATTTTAGCCAGCAGAAGGAAGCAACAACCACAGGAGGATACAGCGAATTGGTGTCCCTAACGTGGCTTGTCTGGCGGCCATTCGTTACCCAAGCACACAGCAGCACAGATGGTGGCTGGGGGCAACAACCAGCATTTTCATCTCTTTCAGAATTTTCCTTGTATTTACCTCATTAATCTCTTTTTATTGCCTTCATTATTTTCTTGTTACTTTCTTTTTTTCTTTCACACATTATTATTATTATTATTATTATTATTATTATTATTATTATTATCATCATCATCATCATCATCATAATCTTAAATCATCACCATATCCATATTATTCTTTCTCCTCCTCCCCTTTACAAACATCATCATCTCATCCACATTATTCTTTCTTCTCTTCCTATTCCTCCTCCTCCTCCTCCTCATCATCATCATCATCATTATCCACCCTCCTGCTCCTCCCATTATCTTCCTCCTCCTCCTCCTCTTATTTCCCCTCCTCCTCTTCCTCCTCCTTCATTACCTGAACCCACAAAACCACACGCTATCTTCTATCTTTCCTCCGCCTTCCCTCCTTCCTCTCTCTCTCTCTCTCATTCCTTCACTTCCCCTCCAAATGTGTTCAATTCCTGTACTTCCTTTCCCATATCTGCGTCATCCTCTTTCTCCCTCCTCCCTCCAACTCATTCTTCCCTTCCCTTCCTCCCTTTCTCCTCTTTTCTACTTTCTTCCTCTCTTCCTCCTTTCTCTTCTCCTTTCTTCCACTCCTCCTCCATTCTCTTCCTTTCTCCTTTCTACATCTCTTCATTCTTTCTCTTCTTTCCTCTTTTCTCCCTCTCTTCCTTCTTTCTCTTCTCTTCTCCTAATTCCCCCTTTCTTCACGTCTCTTCATTTCTTCTACCTTCCTTCCTCCCTTCTTTCTTTCTTTATCTTTTCTGTCTTCTCATTTTTTCTTCTTTTCTCCTTCCCCTTCCCTCTTTCATCTTTTCCTTCCTTATCTCTCTTCTTGTCCATTCCTCTTCCTTTCCTCTCCCTTCCCTTTCCTCCTCTGCTCCCAGTTTACTCCTTCCGTCTCCTCTTCCTGTTTTCCTTGTCCTCTGCTCTCATTCATTGTCCTATTTTCCCTCCTCTTTTTTTCCTCTTCCCCTCATCTTGTAATCTCTCCCTCTCTCTATCTTTCTCTCTCTGTCAGTCTGTCTGTCTGTCTGTCTGTCTCTCTCTCTCTCTCTCTCTCTCTCTCTTTCCCGTTCGTATTCTTTCTTCCTTCATTTTCTACGCTTACGTCAACTTCACCCCCCCCCTTATCTCTCTCTCTCTCTCTCTCTCTCTCTCTCTCTCTCTCACCACTATATCCGTCTCCTTCTTTATAATTTTTTTTTCTTCTGTTTCTACATCTTTTTTCCTTCTTTTGCTTCCTTCACTGTTTTAACAAAATGCGCCCACGAACATGCACACAACCAATCACTGGCACTCATATACACGCACTGACAAGCATACTCTGAACATTATGCATACAACTAGCCACACACACACACACACACACACACACACACACACACACACACACACACACACACACACACACACTTCTTAATTCCTTCACTACCAAATGTCTGCCTTAAGATGAATAATAATAATAACTGGAGGTAGCAATAATAATAATAATAATAATAATAATAATAATAATAATAATAATAATAATAATAATACTGATACTACTACTACTACAACTACTACTATCAATAATAATAATAATAATAATAATACGAGCAAACAAAGTCCTCAGCTGAATAAAATCGTCTGGCAGCGACAAAACAAAGTAACAAATCCATTACTATAGTGATGAATTCAAGTATGCTACTCTTTCTCAATTTTTATTTACTATTCTGCCTCTTTACTTCTCTCCTTTCTAACCGTCCATTTTTATATTAGTATATATTTACATTTTCTGCATCCCTCCATCTCCACTTAATAATTTTTCTTTCTTCTCTTCCCCCTCCTTTCTCCATTTCTCTCCTGTTTTCCTTTCCCTTTCCTGTCATTTCCTGTCATCTCCTGTCCTCTCTTCCTTTCACATCATTTCCTATCCTTTTGCCCTCCCCTTTCCTTTCTATCCTTTCATTTCCTTTGCTTTCCTTTTTCTGCCTTCTCTCTTCGCTTCTCCCCCTCTCATTTCCTTTTACTGTCCTTTCCCATCACTGTCCTCTTCTTTCCTTTCCTTTCTTATCTTCTTTCCTTTCATTTTCCGTCATCCATTTTCTGTTCCTCCTCTCTCTTTCTTTCCATTTTTGTTCCTTCTTCCTCTCTTAATTTTACTTCTCCTTCCTCTCCTCGCCTCAAACTTCTGCCTCCTCCTCCTCGCCTATCCCTTCCTCTTCCTCTCCAATCCCTATTTCTTTTCCCTCCTCTTCTTCTAACACTCTTCTCTTTCCTCTTCTTTCTCTCCTCCCCTCCCTCTTCTGGCTCCTCCACTCCTCTTCCCCTCCTTCACACAACAATGAATCTGACACGACCTTTCTCTCTCATCTCCCCCCCACCCTTCTCTCTCTCATCCCCCTCTCTCACTCTCCTGCAGAGATTCCTTCCCTGCTCTACCCCTTCCCCTCTCTCTTTCTCTCCCTCCTCCTCTTCCCTCTCCACTCTTTCCTTTCCCTCCCTCCCTCCTCCTCCACATAAATCCTCTCTTCTCTCCTCCATCTTCTCCTCTTCGTTTCTCTCGATTCTCCTTCCATTTTCTTCTTAGTTCAATTTTTTTCTACAAAGCCGCCTTCTCTCTCTCTCTCTCTCTCTCTCTCTCAATTCTCCCTCCAGCTGAGGCTCCCTAACCACCTTCTCCTCCTCTCCCTCCCTTCATCTCCACTTCCCTCATCCATTCCTCCTTCACACTCTCATTGACAGCCTCTCTCTCTCTCTCTCTCTCTCTCTCTCTCTCTCTCTCTCTCTCTCTCTCCCTGAAGTTTATCTTAACTTATAAATGTACTTGTACGAATCTGTGTGTGTGTGTGTGTGTGTGTGTGTGTGTGTGTGTGTGTGTGTGTGTGTGTGTGTGTGTGTGTGTGTAATATGGATGTATACATATGCGTGCGCATGTACATGTACAATACGTCTGTTGTAGTCAAGGTAAGATGAGAATACCATGTTTAATCACTATCTTATAAACATGTAAATAACGTGCATGGATAACTTAAGTTCAAGCTTTATATTATATGAAAATATAAAAAGTGCATGTATGGCTTAACTTTATTATTATCATGTAGGTGTTGGACCATTTTTCTCCGTTTCCATTCTGCCACTACTTTCTGCCGATCCTGTGAAATTTTCTTCAGGCTTTTTAGTCCTGCAAGGTGTTACTTCACACTTGATTTTCCTGTACGGTAAATGCCTGATGGTCTGGTGGGTTGGGGAGGGAGCCTTGTGCTGCACTATCCTTTTCTACTACTTCTGTGGCTACATGTAAGTCCTAGCACTAAGGCCTGACAGACTCGTAGGGACCGTAAGGAAGGTATCTATGTAACACACTCTCTCTCTCTCTCACCAGTAGCATGCTGTTGTTGTTGTTGTCTATACCTTCCTTCTCCTCCACCTCTCATCATCATCATCATCATCATCATCATCATCATCATCATCATGTGACTGTTACCGTTGTTTCTGCTATCTTCTTAATCCTCTCACTGTCAACATCATCATTATTTTGATACTGTTGTTGCTGTTTTTTCTTCTTCTTCTCTTCCTCTTCTTCTTCTCTTCCTTTTCCTCCTCCTCCTCTTCCTTTTCCTCTTCCTCCTCACTTCTTATTATCATCTTGCTACCGTTATTTTCTTCTTTCTCTTCTTCCTCCTCCTCCTATCATCATCAGCATCATCATCATCATCTTGTTGCTGTTACCTTCTTCCTCCTCCTCGCCACCACACATAATAAATATCTTGAGAGTGATAGTTCTGTGGTTGGAATAGTAGGAAGGAGGGAAGCAGATGGAGGGGGGAGGGAGGGGGTGAAGAGGGCCAGGATATCATATGTTGGAGAGAGAGAGAGAGAGAGAGAGAGAGACAGACAGACAGACAGACAGACAGACAGAGTATAGGTTGGTAGGTATGGTAGCAGAGAGGCTGGTTTGTGGAGAGGTAGGCTTGCTTGGTAGGAAAATTGGTAGCCAGGTTGCTGTGTGTGTGTGTGTGTGTGTGTGTGTGTGTGTGTGTGTGTGTGTGTGTGTGTGTGTGTGTGTGTGTGTGTGTGTGTGTGTGTGTGTGTGTGTGTGTGTGTGTGTGTGTGTGTGTGTGTGTGTGTGTGTGTGTGTGGAGAATAAAAGACTATTCATCAAGTCTTTTACTGATTCCCATAATACTGCCTCTCTCTCTCTCTCTCTCTCTCTCTCCACTGCACTGCTATTCTAAACCCTGACAACATACCTTTTTCCGTCCAGTGTTTTCATCACGAGTTACCAACCATGCACAGTTCTTCACGTATAAAAGTGGTCAACTCCGGAACAGTCTGCATCAGTCTACCACCTTCACTGTTTTGTCTGTTCTTGGTAATTACGTTTTATTTTATTTATTTATTTATTTTTTGCGGGCTATATCTGTAGACCTTATATTTTTCTTTAAACAGGAAGAGGAGTAGTTTTGTATGTGGCTCTATAATTTGGGGGGCAGGGTAGTAATGTTTTGCTCTTAGTAAGGCTTGCTGAATGTGACAGCAGTTTAGGTCTGTCATGTCACTCTTGATGTCACTCTTAACCCTTACGCTGCATATTTTTTTTTTTTTTTGTGAGAGAGATGAAAGTGGTGTCAGGCAGCTCAGGAAAATTGCCTGTAACCAAATAGTTCATGTCTAGTTCCTGGTGTTAAAAGTGCCACCTATTCTAGTAATGGTACACTTCGTCATAATCAACAGCATACCTCACACTAAACCACTTACCACATCACATCAACCTCCTCCAACATCATGCACCTGAGAGAACATTTCTTCCTCTTTCCTTCCTTCTTTCCTTACCATCTTTCCCGCCTCTTCTTCCCTCCCTCCCTTCTTTCTTTCCTTCCTTTTCAATTTCTCTTTCACAATTTCTCCTCCATCCCCTCCTCCTTTTCACTCACTCACTCCCTCCCTTCCTTCCTTCTCTCCCTTCTTCCTCTCAGGTGGAATCGATCGGGCATCTCCCTGCAGCAGACATCCTCACCCACAGTAGATCACAAGTTGCTCTTAACCCTTTCAATCAGATGACGTACTTGTATTTTGACTTTTGTATTTCGAAATCTATCTTCTTCTTGCTACTACCAGATGATTATATTCGGTTTAAGGGTGATTTTTCGAACTGGAGGGGTTGGATGCAGCCTTCATTAACCCCTTCTCTGGTCGTCATAATTCCGAAGTTGAATAAAATCTTCCAAGGCAGCAAAAAATCTTAATATAATAACACTCTTTACATTTCTTACACCGTCACAACATCACGCCACGTCCCTAACTCTCCTTCCTTCACCATTCTTGTCAGGTCACACTTGAACGACGTCACATTGTACAAACCATCACACTTCTTACCCTGTCACGATATCACGTCACGTCCCCAAACCCCCTTCCGTCACGCTTCTTGTCACGTCACACTTGAGCCACGTCACGCCCATCACGCTTCTTGTCACACCTGAGCTAATTAAGGCAGCGAGTGTGATAAACTAGAGGGGTAACGAGGAACCATCAGTCAGGAGGGGCGGGTGGAAGATGGGTTGATGATAGTAATTAGAGGGGTGGTTCAGGTAGTGTTGTTAATTACACCTGCATCAATCTCTACACCTGCCTTCCCACCTACATCGGCATCATACACTTGCCTGCACCATACATCTGCCTAGATTTTTACACCTACCCACTTTTAAGCACGTAAAATACACAATACACATCGCCATATCTTAACATCTGTACAATACACAATACACCTGCTTGACCCCCTATACCCGCACAATACACCTGCCTAACCACACACCTGACCTAACTATACATCTGCCATTTCTTACATGTCTGCACTTTCAACCATTTATTTACAATGGTCTATTAGGCTAGTTAAAATCATCCGGAGGTAGGATGAAAAAAAAAAAATGAGACGTCACAGCATATTTCACTCCTCACACCTGCACCAAAATACATCGGTTCCTTCCACATCTGTCTCTTCAACACACTATCCTACATACACATCTGTCTCTACCAACACATTATCCTACATACACATCTGTCTCTACCAACACACACACACACACACACACACACACACACAAACCTGACTGGCTACTATTTCTCCTCCACTCAACAGCTGCTGCCGTAAATCTGTCTTTCCCAGTACACCTGCCTCCCTCACCACACACCTGCCTCCCTCATCACACACCTGCCTGTCACCACACACCTGCCTGTCACCACACACCTGCCTCCCTTATCACACACCTGACTCCCTCACCACACACCCGCCTCTCTTATCACACACCTGTCTCCCTCACCACACACCCGCCTCTCTCACCACACACCTGCATCCCTTATCACACACCTGCCTTCCTCATCACACACCTGCATTCCTCGTCACACACCTGACTCCCTCACCACAGACGTGTCTTCCTCACCATAAACCTACCTCAATCACCACAAAATATTATCTATCTCACAACAAACTTGTCTTTCCCCACCTGTCTCACTCATCACACGTCCCTCACTTATCACACACCTGCCTCCCTCACCACACACCTGCCTTCCTCTCCATACATCCGCTCCACTCACCACATACCTGCCTTACCAAATAATATTATCTATCTCACAACAAATTTATCTTTCCACACCTGCCTCACATATCACACACCCGCCTTATCACCCACCTGCAATGCCGTTTCTTACTATGTGCGAATTACTCGGTTGCATAGGGCCCCCGAAGCCACCAGAGGGCCCCCGAGCTGCCATTATTGGCTTTTTTTTTTTTTTTTTTTTTTTTAGAAATTGTCTTCAGTCACTCTATATTCATGATATAAATTATGTAGGGGGTACGATGGACCGGCCAATTACTGTAAGTGCCATAAAGTGAGTAATAGAAGTAATGTATTTAAATAAAAAACTCTCGAAATTGTACTCGTTTCTCCTGAAATTTTCAGTCAGAATCTCCTGAAATAGAAGCGTTCGCAGTAATTTGAGGGAAAAAAAGACGTTAAAAGTTTTTCACGGATCTAGCCTCTTTTCCTCTTAAAGTGCACCAGATTGATGCATTAAAATGTTAAAGGCGTGCCCCCGGACCACCTTAGAGGGTTTGGAATCCCCCCACCATGGTTTCACAAAATAGGGGTCCCCAAATAGTATTTCGCATAGGGCCCCCAAAAGGCTAGAAACGACACTGCCCACCTGCCTCCCTCACCACACACTTGCCTCCCTCATCTCACACCTACCTTGGTCACCACATACATTCCACATTACACATGTCTCATCACACACCTGTCCCCTTTATCACCCACCTTCGTCACTCATCACACACCTTTCTCACTCACCACACACATGCCTTTCACCAAACACCTGTCTCACTCACCATACACCTGCCTAACTCACCATACACCTGGCTAACTCATTACACATCTACCTCATTCATCACATACCTGCCTTCCTCATCTTAAACCTGCCTCACTCACCACACACCTGCCTCATCACACGCCTGCCTTCCTCACCAGAAACCTGTCTCCCTTACCACACCTGCCTCACTCATCACACACCTGCCTCACTCATCACACACCTGCCCCATCACATACATGCCTCTTTCATCACATACACTTTCTTCATCACACTGATACACACTCGCTTCATCACACATCCGCCTCAATCACCACACACTTCATCACACACCTGCCTTACTCACCACCCTCTAAAGACAAACAGAGAACAGTTGTGGCCATTAGGAGGGAGGAGAGGGGGAGTGAGGAAGCGAGGAGAGGAAGAGATGAAAAAGAGGGAGGGAGGAAAACACGAGGGAAGGAAAGAAGGGAAGGAGGGAGAGAGGAAGAAAGGAAAAGAAGGGAGGAGAGAGGATAATGAACGAATGAATGATGAAAGAAAGGATGGAAGGAAGGAAGGCAGGAAGGAAGGAATGAGGGGAGGAAGTGAGGGAGATGAAGAATGAAGTTTGGGAGAGAAAGGAGGGAGGGAGGGAGTGGGAAAAAGGAAAAAAAGAAAGGAAAGAATTAAGGAAGCAAGGAGAAAAAGAAGTAAGATAGGGGCGGACGAAAAGTAAATACTGGGAAGAGGAGGAGGAAAGAAACTGTAGGAGAGAGAGAGAGAGAGAGAGAGATTCAGAGCCTAGAACGATACAAAATTGGGGAAAATAAGACTAAAATGGTGCTGAGAGAGAGAGAGAGAGAGAGAGAGAGAGAGAGAGAGAGACTAGAACGATACAAAATTGGGGAAAATAAGACTAAAATGGTGCTGAGAGAGAGAGAGAGAGAGAGAGAGAAGAAAGTCTTGCCTACTCTGGAGGAGAGGGAGGAAAGGAGAAAATGACAGGACGGAGAGAGGTAGGAAATGACTTTTATGGAGAGAGAGAGAGAGAGAGAGAGAGAGAGAGAGAGAGAGAGAGAGAGAGAGAGAGAGAGAGAGAGAGAACTTCTTGGAAATATTTAAAATTACGGAAACGCAAAACACACACACGTACTTAAACACACGCACACACACTTTCTCTCTCTCTCTCTCTCTCACACACACACACACACACACACACACACACACACAAACACACAAACACACAAACTCTCTCTCTCTCTCTCTCTCTCTCTCTCTCTCTCTCTCTCTCTCTCTCTCTCTCTCTCTCTCTGTAAAGATATATAGATATCACACGAAATTCGTTTTACTACTCACGAACGCAAAGAACAATTCATAAAGAAGACAATACATGGGTAGGAAGAGAATAATAATAATAAAAATACAAAAAAAAAGGGGAAATAAAAAGAAAATAAAGTTGGCTTAGGGTTGGGGAAGAGAGGAAAAAATGTTGTGAACTAAAATAGCGTGAGATGAGCTGAACACACACACACACACACACACACACACACACACACACACACACACACACACAAAACTCTCTCAACTGCTCACGTCTTCCGTACACCTCCCTCCCTCTCCCAGCCACACTCTTCACTCCGCCTCCTCTCCCCTCTCACTCTCTCCGTTCCTTCCAGTCTAACCTCCTCTTCCTCCTCCTCAATCCTCCCTCTTCTTCTTCACTTTGCGTTCTTTCTCCACCCTTCCTCCACCTCTCCTTCTTTCTCTCACCTCTCCCCTCCCCCTTTCCCCTTCTTCCCTTACCTCCCTTTCACCCACTTTCCCCAACTCACATGGAGGTGAAGAAAACAGTGAGGTAGTCTGAATGAGGTGGCGCTATGCTCTCCCTCTCTCTCTCTTATGCTCTCACTCACTCTTTCTCTCTCTTTCTCAATTCTTTTATCTGGTTTCACATTGTAAAATGCCTGAGAGAGAGAGAGAGAGACAGACAGACAGACAGACAGAGAGGGCACGCACAATGACACCGTACACCGAAGCTCATATCAATCTACGTAATGCATCTCTTATTTGCAAGGCTACGTAATAATTTCCCCGGAGATAACCAGAGATGATGACATTCGCTATTACTGGCCTGTGTTATAAAGTAAATGTCTTGAAATATACCTCACACTCACCGTTAAATTTAGATACGGTTTAAATATAAGTAAAGATAATGCAGACAGGTGGGAATAGACACAGGCGTAAATATAAACAGGTAAACACACACTGCGATAAAGAGAAAGCGAGACAAAGGCAGATATGACGGTGCAGAAAGTTAATTTTGGACATAACTGAAAAATAATCATACTGATAAATACTGAAGGAGATGCACCGATATAGGTACTAATTATACAAACACCGATAGAGGTACATATTTTACAAACACCGATAGAGGTACATATTTTACAAACACCGATAGAGGTACATATTATACAAACGCTACCAGACGTACAGTACATATTATACAGAGATATACTGAATCAACATTATATCAACAACAGACCTGAATCAACATAATATTTAACCAACAATATTTGGAATTCAGGGGAGGCAATGCAGTCAGGTCTCCTTTTGCTATAACTCCCTCGGTACATTTATTTTGCTTCGCTCTTACTACCGCTGGACGATTTTTTTCAGCTAATGATAAACTTTCTTTGTACTGAGGGGGTTTGAACTAATCTCATCTACTACTATCAGCACCATGACGCTTTACTAAGTTTATTCCCACTACCTTCAGACGACTCCGCCCAGCTTACGAGAGACGTGTTTTTATTTACGCTTCCAAGAGACAATTGCAGTATATTCAAATCGGGAAGGACCTGCAAGGGTGAAAAGATCAATGAAATCTAGATCTGTCCAACCCATCCAGTTCACATATTAAAGGGGTTACATTACATACAGTTGTAACCACATGGAAGTGATACATTATCCTCTCTCTCTCACTCTCTCTCCCTCTGTGTGTGTGTGTGTGTGTGTGTGTGTGTGTGTGTGTGTGTGTGTGTGTGTGTGTGTGTGTGTGTGTGTGTGTGTGTGTGTGTGTGTGTGTGTGTGTGTGTGTGTGTGTGTGTGTGTGTGTGTGTGTGTGTGTGAGCGAACGTCGATATGAGTGACGAGTGACACAATGGGGTGTGATGTCCCCACTGTTGTTTTTAGGCTTCATACACGCCATATTTTAGTAGTGACAAGAGTGTTAGGATGCTGCTGATGATTAGGCCTACGAGGGGCTGTGATGGCTGTGACGGTGGTGGGGTGTGTGGGGTAGTGTGATGATGATGTTGATGGTTGTGGTTGCGGTTGTGGAGGTGGTATAGGGCGTGTGATGGGGAGGTGAGCTGTGTGGCGAGGGAAGTGAGTATGGATGATGATGGAGGTGTATGGTGACAGTTAAGTGTGTGGTGATGGAGATGGCGGCCGTGGTGGTGAAGGAGACGACGCTGGGTGATGTGAGAGATGTGTAAGAAACTGAGGTGTGTAATAATGGCGAGGGAGGTGAGGGTGTGTGGTAAGGAAGCGAGAACGTCACAATGATGAGGGCTAAGGAAGTCTGTAGGAGGGGTGGAGGTGGTGACAACAGCTGGCCGAGTCAACGCGTGGGGGCATGTGGTATGGGGGAAGGGAGGGAGGGGAACAGAGGCTGGGGAGGGAGGGAGGGGAGAGAACAGAGGCAGGGGAGGGAAGGGAGGGGATATGAGGCAGGGAGGCAGCGAGGGGAGGGGACAGAAGAAGGGGGGAGGGAGAAGGGTAGGGGTGATACGAGAGAGGGAAGATGTAATGGAGGGGAGGGGAGAACGGCAGAGTGGATGAGATGAGTAAACACGAGAGAGGAGGTTAAGTGAAGGGAAAAGAGACGAAACCTGATGAGAGACGAGATGAGATAAGAGAAGAACAGGGAAGGTGAGGATAATGTAGGGTAAATGAGATGGGATGGGAGGAAGTGAGGTCAGAAGGTATGCCAGATGAGGTGAGTAGAGGTAAGAAAGTAGGGCAAATGAGATGAGATGACATGACATGACATGAGATGAGGTGAGAAGAGATGAGATGAGATGATGTGAGATGAGATGCACTTAAAGGAAGGTAAGCCAGATAAAATGAGATAAGAGAAGATAAGGCAAGATGAGATGAGATTGAGAAGAGATGAGGAGAGGAGAGAACATGAGGATAAGTGAGGTTAGCAGAAGGTATGACATGAGATCAGATGAGCTGGGAACAGATCAGATGACAGGAGAGGAGAGGAGGTTTGGAGAAAGTGAGGGAAATGAGATGAGATGAAATGAAGTTAGGGAGAGGCGGGGCAGATGAGATAAGAGGAATGAGGTTGGGAGAGGGTAAGGCGGATGAGAAGAGACTAGATAAGAAGAAATGAGATGAGAGGCTACGAGAGGAGAGGAGAGGAAAGGAGGCAAGAAGGTGAGATGTTGTGATGAGATGTGATTAGAAGAAACTGGCAAGGATGTGATAAGATGAGGTTCGGAAGTAGGGAAGAAAACAGAAGAGAGGAGAGGAGAGGAGAGGAGAGAGGAGAGGAGAGGAGAGGAGAGGAAGGTGAGCGGAAAGTAGGACAGATAAGACGAGATGATATGAGAGTAAGTGAGATGAAGTGAGGCGAGACGAGACGGGAAGAAAGGTCAGGAGAGGAGACAAGAGGAAAGAAGACCAGGTTATCCGAAGGTAGATGATGTGATGAGATGAGAAGCAGTAAAGGGAGGTTAGAAAAAGAAAAGTGATATGAAATGAAACGAGATAAGAGTGAAATGAAATGAGATCAGATGGGATGACAGGAGAGAAGGGGTGATTAGGAATGGGGCAGGGAAGGAGTGAGGGAAGGAACAGGAAAAGTAGAGGAATTGAGACGTGAGGGAATGGAAGTTTAGGGAAGTGGAAAGGGATAGCAACAGGGAGAGGAGGGGTGAGGTGAGGTGAGGAGAGGGGAAGAGAATGTAGTGGGAGGACAAAAGAAAAAAGGAAGGGAAGGGAAGGGAAGGCAAAACAAGGAATGAAGAGAGATGGGAAAGGAGGAAACGGTAGGGGAAAGGGGAAAAAGGAAAAGCGAAGAACAGTCGTAGAAAGAGAGAGAGGAAAGAAAAGAAGGAAAGAATGGGAGGTAAAGAGATAGTAAGGAGAGAAGAGCAAAGAAAAAAAAAAAAGCCAGAGGGAAGAGAAGAAGGAGAGGCAGCATGAGGATGAGGTGGAAGAGGGGTAAGAGCGGCATGTCAGCAAGGCATGTCCAAGCACTGCGTCTCAGGTGAAGCAAGATGTGGTGAGGCAGGGACGGCAGACTGGCAAGGAGGAGAGGGGAGCGGGGAGGGAAGGCAGGAAGGGAGGTAAGAAGGGAGGACAGGCAGGGAAGGGGTGAAACAGGGAGAGGAAAAATGAAGTTGGGAGGGATAAAGGGATGCAGGAAGGGAAAATATGAAGCAGGGCGGAGAGGGATGAGTGGGAGGGGAGAGGGGAGGCTGACAGAGGAATGGTGAGGCAGGGAGAGAAGTGAACTATAGGTACAGTACTACAGGAAGGAAAAGGGTGAGATGACGGGGAGGGGCAGAGGAGGGAGGACAGGGATGAAACAGGGAGGTAAGGGTGTGGCAGGGAACAGAGAAGTGAGACAAGGTAAGACAGGGCGAGGCAAGTGAACCAGTCTAAGCCAGAGTTGCATCTTGACTTTCTCTTCCTCAGCGCCACAGATGGAGTGCGCCCCAGGTTATACGAATGCAACTTGATATCACTCTGCAATTGCCGTCATGATCCCGCAAGAGAGAGTAGACAGATGGCCCTTACTAGCATAGCCTGGGGGGATGGCTTATGTCTATCTCTCTTCTCTTTCATCATCATCATAATCATCATCTTCATCCTTCTTTACCGGCTCACTTCACCTCTCCTCGTCCTCCTCCTCCTACATCTATTTCACTTCTTCCTCCTACACTTTATCGTCTCCTCCTTTTCCTTATTACTCACCTCCTCCGCATCCTCCTCTTTATCCTCTCACGTTTTCACTTATTCATGTCTAACGTCCTCTTTCTCTTCATCTCTATTTTCTTCTCTTTATCTTTTCTTTCTTCCTTCTCCTCTTTCACCTTATATTCCTCCTCTTTGTCCTTTCCTCGTCCACTTTCTTCTACTCCTCTTTCATTTCTTCCTTCTCCTCTTCCTCATTAGTCGGTCTAGTGTAACACAGATGGAGATGTGGTGTGACCTGGGTTTTTGTGGAGTAGCGATATATGGTGATATCAAAGTCTGTCACCACCCACCCAGCCGCACCATGGTATGTGTCTAGGCTGAGATGTGTTTGATCACTATGTATTCGTTATAAAGATGGAAAATGAAGCAAAGTGGGAGCAGACGCAGTTAGGCGCTTAGCAGCTGTGCTCTTCTCTGTCACTTAGACCATTTGAGCCTGTGGCGGGTTATTCATCCAGTATCCTTTGATACAAAACCACTGCATCATCCAAGCTTATTTTACCAACCAACCCGCACAGGGTGGATGGATACCATAAGTCTGATGACGCCAGCTGCCCGCACCAGGATTCGAGCCCTGGCGGGGGCCTATAGCTTCGTAGTTACCAATATTAATCACTCAGCAATGACGGCAGCAGTCGCAGAGGGACAATGCAGGAGATTCCAGGAAAGGGGGGTGGGAACGGAGCGTTATGAGAGTAGTCACCGTAACTTCTGTATGAACTTTTTTTTTTTTATGCGAGGAAGAAGGAGCCAAAGGCCATGAGCCAGCAACAGTTCTCTCTACGAAAAAAACAAAATACAATAGAGAGCCAAATTCAAGATAATCCTTCAGAAGATAAGTAATGACTTAAGTATTTCACTCTGTTTAACGCCAGACGAAAATATTCGACTGAAGGAAACCTCTGAACTCTATAACAAGGCTTAAAGATCTAGTTCAAAAGGGTTACAGCCTATTTAACTTTAGGTCTTAAGATGGCAGGTACCACTTACATTACGTCCTTGATGTTGGATACTGCCAGACGATTTCATTTAGCTAAGGGAGATCTCTGCCCTTTGAAAGGTTAAAAGGCCCTTTTGACGAGGGATGCTTGGTCAGAATCAGTCATCGCTATCCTGATCCGCCTCGTCGCTGTCTAAGTCGGCATGTGTTTGGCTGACAACTTTTTACTACAAGTAACCTGCTCAGTTAAGTCTGCGGTGTGTTGGAGTCTGAATATGTCTTGATGGCTGTGTGTGTGTGTGTATCTGTGGACTTGTTGTGTACCTGTTTACCTAATTAGTGTGTCAGTCATGTTCCTTGTGTTATCCCAATTAGAGTGTTGTGTTGTTGTTGTGTCTCCTCTCAACACTGATTCACTGGCAATGACTGATGAGAGGGAAACAAAAATGAAGACTTCACATCCACACTCTGACGACTAAATATCTAAGTTCACTCGTGCTTCTTCCAAATTATTTTATGTAAATTAGTAAAGACCTCTCGAAAACAGGGTCGATGAATGTTTATCTAACCCCTCCAGATCCACATATCTTTCCCAAGCTGAACAAAATTGTCTGGTGGCAGCTAGAATACGCTAAAAATGAGGTATTCGGATTGATAGTGTTAACTGGACAGTCAGACGCCAGACACGGACAAAACCAACCAGTGACTCACAGGTAGGAGTAATAGAACTCGGCTCTCTTTTTTCTTTAACTCTCTCGCGATTAACGACCAATCTTGCAATTTATTTCGGATAACGTCACGCGAATTTACATCTGTCTATATATTGCCAAACGTCTTTAATCCCAGAGGGAGTGGCTACCAACAAACAGCCTCCATGTCACCCTGCCCTCCCCCATCAGCCTGCAATGCCCTTCGCCACACAATCTGACTTTGTTAAGAAGAAACCGAGGGCATCGAAACTGCTAAGACTACGAGTATTGCGATTGACGTTCTGACCAGGAATTACCATCTATCATCCAATCCTTCTCTGCCCCATTGGGAACGTAGGCTAAGCTACTCAGTCCCGACATGTATGGTGTGGATGATCAGCTTCATCTTCCCGTGAGTGGCAATATGTAAGCAATAAACCCAAACTATATCTTGGACGTATGCCCTTGCGAACCCCATACGTATGAAGCATATTACTTCACTAAAACACCAGCCGTCCTCTGGATAAGTGACTACTATCCAGCGTAGTGAATGGCTTCACGGGTTATAGTAAACCATTTGGCTTGTCACAGTGAAGAGTAACCTACAGGCAGCACTGTTTCGATTTTGTGGATGGTGGGCGCCCTCACCTACCACAATGAACAACTTCGTATCATATTCTACCTTACGACAACTGGGTGCTACTCTACCATAACCAACCTTTCTCTACCCTACCCCATCCCCAACAACACTACCCTATCCAACCCACACCCTAACCTACCCCATCCCCAACTACACTACCCTATCCTACCCACACCCTAACCTGCCCAACTCATTCCCTCGCTGATGTTACCTTACCCTATTCTACCTATACCCTCTCTCTCTCTACCCTGCCCTGCCCTACCCATTCCCCCACTAATGTTACCCTACTCGACCCATACGCTCTCCGAATCTATCTACCCCACCCTAACCAATCCCCCACTGATGTTACCCTACTCTATTAACCCATACTCTCTCTCTCTCTCTCTCTCTACTGGACCCTACCCATTCCCCCACCGACGTTACCCTGCTCTATCTTACCCATCCATACCCTATCTGAATCTACCCTGTCCTACCCTACCCATTCCCCCACTGATATCACCCTACCCTACCCTACCCATACCCTATCTGACTTCCCTACTCTACCCTACCCATTCCCAAGTGGATGGAGTCCCTATGTATCAAATAAATCTTTCCGCGTTAAGACCACAACGAATCCAGAGGGCTGGGGTGGAATTCCAGCTCCACATCCTTTACCGGTGTGGACAAGATCAACGCGGAGAAAGAACACAGTACGATACCTAACTTAACCCACCTCACCACCGAATGATCTAACTGCGACCCATTTGTACTGAGACCGTTACAGTAAGTTTAGGTCATGGTTTGTACATTAGGCCACTGTCTGAAATAGGGTTGGGTTATGTCTGAATAGGATTAAGCCGGTTTAAACAGAGTAAGGTCACAGCTGGATTAGTGTCAGTTTCAAAAGAGTAAGGTCACGTTCAATTAAGGTTAAGCCAGTTTCAGTAGAGTCAGGTCGGAACTTCAATAGGGTCATGGCAGTTTCAACCGGGCTAAGGGAAACTAGACTGCTTCACAGTTAGGTTAGTTCTGGAAGGTTGGATCTGGGGTTTGTAGATCTGCGGAAGCAGTGCTGGAACCAACGATGGATTGCAAATTTTCCAACTGGAGTCCATGTGTGCACTTTTTTTCCCCCAGGAAAGTCAATGTTGGGTTTCGCTAGGTTCATTTGCTAGGGTAAGGTTAGGTTAAGTTAATGTGTTTGGGTTAAGCTGGCTTGTGTTGGATTGGGCTGGGGTGGGTTGGGCTGGGTTGGTTTGAGTTGGACTGATTTGGGTTAGGCTGGGTTAGCTTATCTTGCTAATTTGGGGTTAAGTTAGACATAGGCTGGGTTAGGTTCCGTGAGGCAAGGGCAAAATACAGTAAAAAGGGGCAGACTGGGAAGAGAATACAGTGTGCAGCGCTGAGATCGCTTATAGTACCGAAATACGAGGATGGACGGCAGAGGATAAGAGATTCAGGTGGAGGGAGTGAGGTAGGATGGAAGGCGTGATCAGGACCATGAGGACTAAGGGAAGAGGATGCACAAGACAAACTAGTACGGAGAACATACATCAAGACAGACGACTTTAGAGGACAAGAATACTGCACGAGGAGGAGGAGGAGGATAGTAATTATATTAATAATAATAATACTAATCCTTACAATGAAAACAATAATAATAATATGATGAAGACGATAACGGGGAGGAGGAGGATTTGGAAGGGAGCTTCGAGGTACACAAAAACAAACACAGAAGTTTGCAAGTAAAACACACACACACACACACACACACACACACACACACACACACACACACACACACACACTGGTATGACTGCTTTCTCTCTCTCTCTCTCTCTCTCTCTCTCTCTCTCTCTCTCTCTCTCACTTTGTGTGTGTGTGTGTGTGTGTGTGTGTGTGTGTGTGTGTGTGTGTGTGTGTGTGTGTGTTGTCCATCTCCGGTACCACAGATTAACTAGTCTCAACACGGCAAAATAATCGAATATTTACCAACTGCCTAACCAAAACAATGATATTTCTATTAATCCTACTGCCAACTGCCTAACATAGCTGTTATTTTTCTACATATCCATTTACCGTTCCGAGCATGTATGTATGTATGTATGTGTATGTATGTATGTATGTATGTGTGTGTATGTATGTATGTATGTATGTATGTATGTATGTGTGTATGTATGTATGAATGTATGGTATGTATGTATGTAGGTTTGTATGTATGATCTATCTATCTACCCATCTACTATATCTGTCTGTTCAATGCCTGACTTACTGAACATCTTAAACCACCTAGGTAGTTACTCTCTATCCATCTAATCAACAGGTAACTTTCTGAACCATGCAATACTATATACATGTAGCTCAAGAGAGGTTCAACAGCTTATAACTCCTAATAATTATATGTATCTGTAACTGTGTGTCTTTGGCCCTTATTCTTGTCGGTTAAGGACGCTCCCTAACACCTTTTTCTAAGCGATTTAATCTGCTTAATACTCCTTACTGCCCTGTTCTGTATTACATAATCCTTCTAACATCGCCATACTCTGCGTAAATATCGTACAAAGGGATATTAGCCACTCCTACCCAAAAAGTAAATCGCTACGGAAGAGGTGTTAGGGAGCTTCCTTACCCAGAGAGATTGCGAGCCTGTGTCGTGGCCTGTATTCTCGTCGGATAAGGAAGCCTTCTAACACCTTTTTCTAAGCGATTTAATCTGCTTATTACTTCTTACTATCCTCTATTGTATCATTTAAATCACTCAAATATCACCACACTCAGCCTAAATAACAGTTTTATATTACCTAGTCCACAAAAAATAAATCCCTAAAGAACAGTTGCTAGAGGGCTTCCTTTAACGTGGGAATACGGACTTTTATTTTACAGCGCCATGAGGTGTTCACGTGAAAAAACTTATAGCCGCATACTGAAGTTTTCTTTATTGTGAACGTATAATAGTTTCGGACCAACCTGAACCCTTTTCTGGCATCAACACAAATGGAACATATTCTTTACAACGAACACAACTTCAATATGTGGGTAAAATCTCTTGCGGCTCTTACTTTCTTTATTTTATTTACTCGCCCTATCTACCCAGTCCACGTGTATGCCAAAATATGAGTATTTCTTCCTTCTTATCTTTCGCGGTCACCCCTCACAGGATGCGGCGCCAGGCAAGAGACAGACGAGGACTTGGTGTGGTATGTACTGTGCTCTCTCTCTCACACCCTCGTCCCCCCCCCCCCCCGCCATTCTGTCTCACACACGGCTATTTCCGCACAGCCACGCTACTCCCTCTCCTCCCTGTCTCACCTCTCCTCTCCTCACTCCTTTGGTCACCTTTGTACCGCCTTCTCATCTCTTGTTTCCTTTCTCCTTATCTCTCCTCACTTCACCCCGCCTCTCTCCTTTCATCTCTTCTCTCATCTCCCCGCCTCTTCTCATCTCTTGTTTCTTTTCTCCTTATCTCTCCTCATTTCACCTCATCTCTGTCTTTCCCTCACTTTATCTCTCTTCTCATCTCCCCATCTCTTCTCAATATCTCGTCTTACTTCGCCTTATGATTCTGCTTCCCTCACCTCTCATTTCTGCCTCCTTCAGTTTTCCTCACCTCACCTCACATTTCCTATCCCAACTTCACCTCAGTTCTCTCTCACCTACCTTACTCTCTCTTAGCTACCAGCATTCCATGATAATCATAATTGTTAATAGGGCCCAGGCACGGCAAATGGATATCAATATTGGAGAATGCATAAAGTTTAAAGAGTGAGACAGTATAAATAAACAGGCCATCATGATTAAGAATAATATCCGAAGGTAGGAAAAAAAAATCCACTGAAGTAATAGGCAGAACAACCACATTCATATCACAAAACATCCTCATCTTGAACAGTTCACTAATAGAGCCACATTTAGAGTATAGTTCTATTAACAATATTACATACTGATATGAAATTACTTTAAAGGGTAGGGGAAAGAATGGCTAAAATAATTCCTGGACTGAGGAACAAATCACACGAAGAATACTGATAAGTTTAGTATGACGAAGCACAAACTACACGAGTCTCTCTAAAAAAAAAATAAAAGCATTTTATTTTCAAAGCATGTACGTCACATGAAACCGGTCGAATTATACTAGAGGTAACGGATATAAAATTACTGGTAAAGATTTTCAGTTTAACGAAGCAAAGAAATGTGCTCATGAAGGCTTGTAAACAGAAGGAACACATCGTCTTAGTGTGGCTGAGTGTGACGCAGTTCTAACACTTAAAAGTTGCTTGGACAAGTATAAAGCTTCTAATTCTCACTTAAACACGTTGCCGGCTATAAAACACAAAAGTCTGACATTGTTTTCCAAGGTCCTGATCAGAGAATACACAACCACAGCACAATAACGATACGCACCAAATTTAACTAACGATTCTCTCCCTAGAACTTGTATCAATACATATTCGTCAATCAACCTTACCCGTGAATTTTCGAAGACGGTTTTTCAAGACTCCAAGGTGGTTCTTCTTCTTTTTTTTTTTTCCCCTGCCGGCCTCTGCTTTCACGTATTTGCCTCTCTTCCCTCCATGCCTCCCTTCACTCACCTTCTATCTCCCCCTCCCTTGTGTACCCCTCACCCTGCCCTTGCACGTTTCTTAGCACACACACACACACACAACCATTAGTACTCAGTTTTGTCTTGGCTCAGCAGTTCTTGTGGCCTTTCTCTCTCTTATTTTCCTCTGGTATTTCTCCACTCATCTCTACTTTTTTAAATTCCATCTACTTTCCTTTCACTTCCTTCCTTTTTCATGAGTTATCTCTACCCTTTCTTTCCCTCTCTCTATTCCTTCTCAGATTTCTGTATTTATATTTCTTCTTCCCTTCCCAATCTCTTCCTCCCTCTCTTCCCTTTCCTCTCCTTCCTTTCCTTTCCCTTCTCTCTCATTCCCTTCCCTTCTCGCCCCTTCTCTTCCCTTTTACTCACGTATTATTTTCTTTCTTTTTCAACTCCCCCTTTCCATTCATTTCTTTCCCTTTATTTACGTCAATCCTCCCCTTCCCACACCTACTTCCCTTTTTTAATTTTCATAAGTCATCCCCTCCTCTCATTTCTTTTCCTTTTTCTACCCTCAACATTCCATCTCTTCCTCTTCTTCTCTATTTTCTTTCTTTCGTTTTCTTCTCCTCCTCAACGCACATCTTCCTTCAACCCCCCTCTCCTTTCCTCCTCTCCCTCCTTTCTCTCTGTCTCTGTCTCTCCTCTCCTTCTCTCCTCTCCTCCATCTTTTCTGTAACCACTTCCATATTTTCCCCTCCCCTCTCTTCCAATCTCTCTCCATCTCCTCTCCTGTCTCTACATTTCTTCCTGTTTTCTCCTCCCTCCTCTCCTTACTCCTCCCCTCTATTGTAATTTTTTTTTCCTTTTTTCCCTTTCCACCTCTTTCTCGCTTTCCTCTTGCTTCTCTTCCTCACTCCTTCTTGCCTTTCCTCCCTTCTCCTCTCCCTATTTTCCTTCCATATCCTTTCCCTTCCGTGTTCTCCCTCTCTCTCTCTGTCTACGGTATGTCACACCTCACCTTTCATGTCTACCCTCACCCCTCAGTCTTCTCCCCTCTCCCTCTCTCCCCTCTATCTTCCTGGCAACAAGCGTCCCCCTTCGTTTCTTTCAATCCTTTTCATTTCTTTCGTCCCCTTTTCATTTTTCATTTATGTTCATTTCCTTCATTCCTCTTCATTTCATTAATTCCATCACGATTTTTTCACTCCTTTTGATTTCTTTCATTCACCTCCATTTCTTCTTTTTTTTTAATTTCCTTCCTTCTCTCTCCATTTCTATCAATCCTCTTCATTTCTGCTGGTTTATTTCTTTCCCCGTATTATCTTTCATCCCCTTTTCCATTTTCCATTCCTCATTTCTTCAATTCCTCTTTATTTCACTTTTTATTCATTTTTTTTCATTTTCTCTTCGCATCTCCCCTTCCATCTGTATTTCCTTCATTTGTTCTCCTTTTTCCTTCCTTTATTTCTAAGCTTCCACATTTTTCTTCGTAAATAAATATCACTTTATCGTTCTTTATATTTTTCATTCTCTTCTCCCGTCTTCCTCTCGCTTCATTTACGGTACCTACTTCTCCTTTTACCCTTTGTTTCTTTATATCTTCCAAACTCTGTATCATCTTCATTCCTTCCTCTTAATTTTTCGTATTCCTTCTTCATTTCCCAACTTCATTTATTGTATTCCCTCTCCATTTCCCACACCTCCTTACTTCCTTCACCTCTAGTCGAGTACAATCGTTTTGCGTTACTGACGGGGAAAAATACCTGTTTGACAATATTAGTGATGGGTTAAATATCAACAGGCTCTGACATCATATTAACAGACATAAATGCTGCTGCTGATGATGATGATGATCATGATCATGATCATGACTGACGATTGATGATGATGATGATGATGATGATTGAAGGTTGATGACTGAAGAGGATGATGATGATGATGATTATAATAATAATAATAATAATAATAATAATAATAAATATATATACCGTACAGTTCCTGTCCCCGAGACCCAATAATGTGCCCACAAACAGTGGTCAGATTGAAGAGAGAGAGAGAGAGAGAGAGAGAGAGAGAGAGAGAGAGAGAGAGAGAGAGAGAGAGAGTGAGAGAGATTTTTACGGTAGAAATCAATACCTCAAGTGACGCCATCATGCATAATACGTTGAAAGTAATGATACTTGTCATGCAGTTCTCTCTCTCTCTCTCTCTGTAGGTATAATGATATTCTCACTCTCTCTCTAGGTATACCGATATATTACGGAATACATTTTTTTTTTTTTTTTTTGCCGAGACGGGGTAACAACGATATATATAACCAATGTGCTCTGCTACCCGGTTATACACAAGTCCCTCAGCTCCCACCCTATCCCCCGAAGTGCCGATGGTGATTTACAAGAGAACAGTATCAGCCTGCAGCCCACCAGGTTCAAATTCAAATGAGTCTGCTGTTGCAACTACTACTACTACTACTACTACTACTATTATTACTACCACAACGCATGTATCTCCATACTAGGCAGTAAAATTCGGCGCCAAGGGTGCTGTTCGAAGGTGCTCATTACATTTTTGGTGTCGAGTACAGTGCTTTGTACAGGCCATATTACAGCATAACTTTACATACTAGGCAAGGATTTGAATGTGAAGGGATTTTGTTCGTAAATGAGGACAATCACGGACACTCACAAGTGTGTCAAGCACTCAAGTTAACCTTTCTAGTTCGGTAATGTTCCTTTTTTAATTCTTGCAAAAACTATTTTATTCAATTCAGGAAGACCATTTAACAACAAAGGGGTTAATGGAGGCCACTTCTAGTTACTTCATTCAGAAAAATATACCCAAGGGAAAAGAGAATCGTCTGCGGATTTATTTGTCTGTCCATCCATCCATCAGCCAATCCTACACTGCCCCGTGAGGAGCGTAGGAGCCCGGGGCTAGGCAAGTTGGTCCTGACATTTAAGATGAGTGAAGATTTATTTCAAATAAATAAATAAAAAGTTCATCGACTGCATGTCCATCGTTGCACCATGAAACCTACATAGGGTGGGGGTACAGAAATTGGCGTGGTGATCAAAGAGTTGATGGCATGGGATGGAAATTTGCTGGGCGGTGTGGATGTGGCAGTGAAGTATAACCTGTGAAAATAAGTGCTGAAGAAATAGTATTTGAGTGCAGTGAGGGCTTATAACAAAATATTCTCCAAAAATGAAAGTGTCAGGAAGGGTAAAGAAATGGGCGCGGGGCAGAAGGCAATGCGTGGGATGAGCGAAGAATTATGAAGGTTGGTGGTGGGGAAGGGCTATGAGAATATATGCCCTCGAAAACGGGTGCTGTAAGAATAATGGTTTGAGTGCAGTGATGGCTTATTTCGAAGTTTACTCCAAAAAGATAACCTCGCTCCTCTCATTTCCACAAAGTAAAAAAGGCAAAGGCTGTAAGCTTAAAATTAGTAGTGTTATTCCCAAGAAAAATTGAACAAAATTGAGCAAAAATAAGAATTCATTCATTCCGAAAGGTGAACACATACGTTACGACTGGAGGCCACAGGCAGGAAGTATGGGAAAAAAAAAAAAAAAAAAAAAAATCTCCAGAGCTGACCAGCTGTGCGCAGAAAGGACTGAGGGCATTAGGGTGCCGGACTGAGAGAGAGAGAGACGAGAATGCGTTACAGGACGGGTGATACGGCAGTTTAAATACGTCATACGACTGAAGGAAATAGCCGAGTAGAATGCACTTACAGAACATAATGCCAGCCTCATCAGATGCTTGTCTATCCGTTTTTTTTTCTAACATTCACGTGATTCTTCTTTCCACAATACGATCTGACATTATTCCGTTCATTCAACCTCTGAGGGTGAAGAATTATTTAGTTCCATCAAGATTTACTTTTCAGTCTCAATATCAATGTATTTCTCTGCGTTATTGCCTCTGTGACTATCATAAACATTTCCTTTCCATCAACACCGCTTATTTCACTAGTCATCATGAAGCACTCGATAAAACTGCATTCCATCATTTATAAAGAGAATAATTATGTTTTTGTAATTTGTCAATGAATAATTCATAACAAAATTACTGAATGAGTTAATGTTTCATCGGTGCAGTGTCCAACGTTTCAATTTTTTTTTCATCTACTAAATAATTACTGAGTCCAGAATTTCACACTATACTACAGTGAGACCCAACCTATCAATAGTTTTATGCATGGGTACAATCAAGTCTTACATTTTGCAAGTAAATTTGTGTCAGTGGCTCTTAATGATGTTTCATATTCATTTTTGCAAAAGCTTTTAGGTTTATTTGTGGTTCCGGGTTCTTTACATGACAGGAATAACATAAGCCCTAAGTCCTTGATTCTCATACTCATTATTTTTACCCTGCCTGAAAATCCCGGTATACAGCAAAATGAAATGGCGCTTGCACTGACAGGAAATGATTATATACTGTACCAGTATATCTATATTTATCTGTCTATCTATATAATTATATATATGACATACAAGTACATAATTATGACAGAGGAGAGGAGAGGAGTGGAAAATAAAGCAAAGCAAAGCAAAGAAGGGGAGAGGGAAGAGGAGAGACGAGAGGAAAGGGGAAAGGACACACGAGAGATGAGAAGAGAGGTGTGGCCTGGCGAGGCGAGGCGGGGCGAGGCGAGGAGAGGAGAGATTAGCCAGCCAGTGTTTTGCTCTTTTTCCCGTATCTCCACCCACTCTCTCTCCCTCCTCCTCATTTCCCCTCATTATGCTAGCGAGGAAAAGTGTCTCATCATCATTACCGGGCGTATATTAATTACCGAGCTGCCCAGGTGTTCTCAGGGGATGCGTTTGCTTTAACAAATGTTCGTGTTTCGCGTTAGCTCGCGGTCGACTTGTGATAAAGTGTTCGTTCTACTGAGCCTTGATTTTAAAGTGCCGTGAGTCGTTCTGATGAAAACACACATACACACACACACACACACACACACACGAAGTAGTGTTCGAATGAAGCGCGCGCGCACACACACACACACACACACACACACACACACACACACACACACACACACACACACACACTACCAAAGTTGTATTCAAATGAAACACACATGCACATACACACACACTATCAAACCTGTATTCAAATGAAACACACACACACACACACACACACACACACACACACACACACACACACACACACACTATCAAAGCTGCATTTAAATGAAACACACACACACACACACACACACACACACACACACACACACTATTAAAGCTATGTGTTCAAATGAAACACACACACACACACACACACACAAACACACACACACACACACACACACACAGTGAAGTTGTGTTTACCGGTGAAGATAAAGTCATTCAGGCCCGACATGGACTCTCCTCAGATACCTGCAGAGGGGGCCTGAGGATTCAAGTCGGGCAGAAGCTGTTAAATTTTTACAATACTCTCAGCTTGATTATGTGGGTTCTTTCTTTTCGCTCTACTGAATGCTACGTGTTCTCTTTACCAAACAGTCAAGTGTCCTACATTATGCTCAAGTTCTCCCTGGACCAAACCTCAAATACCCATCGCAACAAACGCTAGATGTTACATATGTTGGGGCGCTTAGCTGTATGAAACCCTGGAGTACTCTTTGTATTAAATGCTGGTGTATTAGCTGTATAAACGTTAGTGTTACCTATAACAAACGCTAGTGCTGACGATAACGAGCGCTAAACTACTAGCTGTAACAGACAAACGCCCGAGTGATTGCTTTAACAAACGCTAGGGTGCTGACTCTAACAACATCAGATTGCTAGCTGTAAAAAACGCTACAGCAGGTTCTTCACTGTAACAAACACCTTGGTGCTCGCTGCACCAAACTCTCAAGTCCTCATGGTAACAGGCGGAAACGTTTTAATATGTTTGCTCCGCTGAACTCTCAAAAATATTTCAGTGTTCGCTCTACTGAACTGTTAAAAAATTTCGCCCTACTGTTCGCTTAATCACAGGCTTGGCCGGCGTTCGCTTTACTCAATTCTGAAAAACAACTGTATCGAACGGTGTGTACTTGAAGTTCTCGCCCCTTTAAGATTACTATAGGGGAAGCAGCTGAATACAATCGCCTGGCGGTAGAGGAATGAAAAGACCATCGTACTGAAGGGATTACAAGCCATCGCACTCAAGTTACCGTTTTGTAATATGCATTATAGTCGGAATGTTTTCGTCTGACAGAACTGGGTTACTCTAAACACGTTGTGGCATGAAATTAACTGGACCTACGATACAAGGCAGGAATGGAAATATCCGTGGTAACTAGACTCATTTTACTCTAACTTGGCCTAAAATTCACATCTCCCCATCATGAATGCTGAGTTGTAAGATTATGATGCTAGTCACGAAGTGCTATGGAACGTATGTAGTGCGGTCGCATTGCTTGTTTTATCACAGAACTACGTGAAATAAGCTGCAAAAGGACGAAAATCTGGTCCAAATTATGGTGCAAAGAGTATAGTCAAATTAACCTTCCGTGTGACTACCTCCTGCCATCACCCGGATTGAAAACGGTTGGGGTATTCTGTTAGATTCCAGTAAACCGACAACTGTATAATGGACAGAAATATCGCTCCAGTTTTTAGTCCATGATTTTTGATACTCATACACAGTATTGTGAAAAGTCTCTTGGGCTTCGAAGTATCAGATCATTACGTTTCCACATTCATTGTTCACTGTTTTGCTTTTTATCTGTGGTTATAAAGTTTGTCGATATCAATGCCAGCAACTGTGCATTATACAGGCGAGATAATACCAGTCACAACACCAGTTACATCAGTCCAATACCTGACAAACCAACATAATACCAGTAACATACAACCAGTCACACCAATATAATACTTGTCATACTACCATACTATTCTCATACCACCATAATACTAGTCACCAACACCACAATACCGGTCACACCAATAAAACACCAGTGACAATGACACCAAATTACCAATCACACCAACACCGCAATACTAGTCACACCAATACCATAATACCAGTCATACCAACACCATAATACCAGTCACACCAACACTACAATACCAGCCATACCCATAACATAATACCAGTTACAACTACATCATAATGCCAGTCATACCCAATACCATAATGCCAGTCATACCCACACCATAATACCAATCACACTAACATTATAACAGTCACATCAAGAACACAGTACCAGTCACACCAACATCACAATACCAGCCACAACAACACCAGCTGCCTGTCTGTAAATGAGGGAGCGGGTGCTGGTATAGGAGTGCGGTGTATTTGCAAGTGTTTCCTGGTGTATGATCTTCAATGCACATGTATTTGTTGTTAAGTTGGGACAAGTGTGGTGATGTATTTTAAGTAACACCCGGGGATAATATTAATCTTAGGTTGAGTCAAGCAGATTGTAAGTGTTAACCCTCTCATGATCGGGACAACTTTAGTTCCTTATTTCAGATGACACCACATACTATTCAGGTGATCGTGAGTCCCGGCAGCCAAAAACATGCACAATATTCACATTTTATCATTACATTAAGCATGTATACCCAAAAATATATATTCGCCAAAAAATTACGAAACAGTTCACAAATTTGACACTAAATACACGCATAAGTATCCCTGTGTAAACTTTATATTGCGTGCATTTGAAACTGGCTATATTTTTACGAGAGGGTACGTGTTATTAATGGGAGCGCCTTTTAGAAACAAAATATTAAAAGCTAATTCTCTTATATTAATTTAACTCTTGTTTGTGAGGATGAGTACTGAGTAGCAAGATGCAGTGGTTGAACGTTCTAGTATTCCCTACTGAATGTATTCAAGGTGATGTGTATGCTAGGTAAGGTAACGTGTGAAGGTTAGTCTCTCTCTTTCTCTCTCCCTCTCTCTCTCTCTCTCTCTCTCTCTCTCTCACAGTATACTGCATGTAAGGTACATTACTTTGTATGTGCCAGCCATATGTGCTATATAGCATATTGGTGTATTGTCGGAGAACATGTATCGCTTCACATTCATACACGCACTATAACCTCTCCCGCCGTAAGGATGTCTCTCAAGCTTTAAACTCAGCTCGTGGTAGCAAGAAAGAATAAATGAAAAACATAAAGTTTTGCCATAACACACCTTGTAAGCGTCAATTATTACTCCCATGCAAAGTCTTGGTCCTGACAAGTAAACACTGAACTCTGTCATATGACATGTTGTATATTACCATCGAACAGTGACATAGTGCAAGGAAGGTGCAGCCAGAAATTGATACAAACACCATATATACAAACACCACCCTAGTCTTACTCCCCCGCCTCGCCCAGTAAACACGTGGGGCTCTGTCAGCACCAGCCCCTCACTGCCACAACATACATGCACGTCTGGCTGGGCAGGGGAGGCGGGAAAAACACCTCATTTGTTAACAGTCTCCTCAACCACAGACAAGACAAATGAGTCCACTTGAACTACGTTTCCGTTAGTACGCTGACAAACTATCTTGTAAATGACTAGAACTAAGGCAGCCGGTACTAAAGGCTAAGAAACTAGTCTGATATAAGTGGTTAGAGGGAGCAGAAACGCTGTAAAAAAAAAAAAAAAAAAAAAAAGGGGGGGGGGCTTAGTTTGTAACACCGTACCATAAAAAAAAAAAAAAAAAAAAGGCGAAAGTTGGGAACGAATATCTGTACTATTAGAAAGACACAGGAGGAGCTGATATGCGGTGTCTATCTCCGTAACTTGGACCTGTGAGCCTGGGACTGGTTATTCAGCCACAAACCTGGGATACAAGGACACTGCATCATCCAGGCAAAATATGACAATTTTATCAGAGGGTGGCCCGTCTTTCAAGTTGCGTAAATATGCTCGTAGGATATTTGTTATTTCTCACAGATTACCATTTATCCTAAGCATTTTTTTTTCTTCTAAATGTACCTGGTGTCTGCTGATGTGGGGGAACATTAATTGAGCTTAATATTATTTGTCAATTTCATTTCTGGGAACAGTTTGCTTCTTTTGTTTTGCCAGGTTTATTTTACAAATTCTGCCGATTTCTATATTTTTCTTTTGTCAGACGTACACAAATAACGTGCTTTATCACACGAACCTTCCTTGGAAGGAACCACCTAGCGCTAAGATTGGCGCATTGTTCGAATGGCTTGCTCAGGGTGTCTTATCTGTCGGTTAGATTAGGACCCGGTCTGGTTATGGTAAGTTATTAAGATAAAATTTTAGCACACGAAATGCTAAAATCTGTCACGTAAACAGAAAATGTTGATTTTCATATCCTATGATCATATTTATAGGCTCTCTTAGGAATGGTTTCTGACGATAATCCGACGCAATGAAAGAGTAAGGGTTTTATTATGATCACAAACTGAGACACGTCAAGAGGGTTGGGAATATTATGACCACTAATCTCACATGCTAGTAACCCTATCGTTTTGTACTGTCATTTCCTCCAGGATGATCGCTAATATCTTTTGCAATTATTTTAAGAAAAAATAGGAGAAAGAGAAAAATTACAAACCTACAGTACAATCAGTTGCCCTTTCAGGATAAATAAAAAAATAAAAGGGCGGGGAGGATCCGTTCAGTTCGAGATTCCTGGACCCAGTGCATTTAGCAAACTGGAGGTCATAGGTATAGTACAGGAAAATGCAAGCAGGGGAAAATACGGTAGTTCCAGTGATGACCGGGACCCTTGCCAAACCCATCCTAGCCCCAACAAACAAACCTAACCTACCCTAACACTCTGGAAAGAGAAGAAAAGAAAAGAAAAAGGCCAAAATCAACTACACTTCTGAAATTTGCTGCCCTGTCTCCAATCTACCAATCAGCAACCACAACGCGTTCTCCCATCCCAACCCGCCAATCAGCAACCACCGCTCTGTCTCCTTAGTAAACACTGTGGACTACGAGCGTATATTTAGAGATGGGAGTAAGATATTTCGGAGCTTTTTCCCCTCACATCTGTATGCTTTTCTTAATGTCTGTAAACAACGCGCGCTCGTCGACTTTGTTTCTGATGACCTAAACGCAGTGTAAACATTCACATGTGAGGAAGTTCATCTTTTTACTATTATAAATCTTATTTTGGTAACTGCTTCCGCTCTCTCTCTCTCTCTCTCTCTCTCTCTCTCTCTCTCCAGTTTCTTCCTTCCCCCTACAAACGTTCATCTGTATGCCCATCTAGCTATGAGTTACCATTTTATTACTAATGCTTACATTCCTACTTTATCATTCACTGCCAGTCCCAACACACTAGGGAACGATGTGAAGGTCAATCAGGCTGGATGCAACATAAATATAAAAATACTGTATACTGAAAGAATGTAACACACACACACACACACACACACACACACACACACATACACACACACACACACACACACACACAATCCAGATCTTATAGCCGATGAAACAATTCAGCGATATTTTTTTTATACGTTTCGGCATGTCAGATCATTCTGTGCATACCAAACTTCAGGCTGATGCAATATTGTTTGTCTTTAATATAATACACAACATACGAATACTGAAACAGGATATACAATAAGGTATTTCAAAATTCTTCGTTCTGTTCAGAATATAAAGCACAAAAAAGTCCAATACTCTTCGTTAGGAACTGTACAGCTGAACAAATGGCAATGAAGTGAGTCATGGCAGCATGATCCCCCTCGACTTTGCACTTTCAATTTGCAAAGCAGATGAGGAGTGTACGGGGTGGGCAGGATTGGAGGGAAATGTCGGGTTGACCTTTGGGAATATATATATATATATATATATATATATATATATATATATATATATATATATATATATATATATATATATATATATAAGTCAATTAGCTCGCCGAAAGTCAAATGCAATGAATCCTGGGGTCGCTTTACTGTACTGCGTACATCTGATAGATTACCGTAACCACCCCGCTGACTGGGAGTACAACAACAACAACAACAATAATAATAATAATAATAATAATGCTGATGATGAAACTGGATATAATAACGATATCCATAACTTCTCCGATATTCGACTCAAACATGTTGCTCTGAAAGAAATCCTATCAGTGCAATCGTTGCGAGGCAGTGAGAGGATGAGAGCTGCAGGAGCGGAAAATATAATCTTTACTACTTTCCTTTTACTAAGAAAATGTAAACACGAATTTCCTGCACTTTATCGCGCCCACTTGTCATCACTACATCGCCTGGTGGTCCAGTGGTCCAAGGCAACACTAGGGTGAAGGGCATGTGCTGTGCGTATCTGTCTGACTCCCATAGCAAGCAGTGGAACTTTTTCAATCAAGTATTGCTACAGGGGACGTAGGGTAGGCTGGTCATTTATTGTCAGAAAAATCTCATTAGAACTTCAGAAGTAATGCCCCTTCAGAAACAGTCCCATCAGAAATAATCTCAACAAATGTTTTGGACTTCCGCACCACTCTGGCGTCATTTCGCAGGGGAGAGATCGAGGTGTCTTCTACCATTTTTACCTCCCTAAATCAATTGTCCAATCTGTTGTAATTTATCCTTGCTACTTTCATGTATTTTATCTGGGAAGGGCCTTTTCTGCTAAGAGTTAATGACCACTATTCTTAACCATTTCAAATCTAACAGTCTCTCCTACACTAAACAGAACAGTTTGGATCAGGCGAGAATATAATAAAGATGACGTCCCCGAAGTGAATGGGTTAATGACTCAAGGACTTCCAGTACTCCACAATAAAGGCAGAAACAGGAAAGTGAAGGATTCTGTGGTTAGCATCGACAATGGAAATGACCTTTACCCCTTCAATCAAAGGATATAATTTTTAGTTAGTCTTGCTGAACCCTGACGATTTTATTAAGTTCAGGAAAGACTTGTTGAACTACGGGGTTAGATATAGCGTTCATTACCCTCTCCATTAGGCTAATGGTGTGCCTTAACATGGAAAACATCGTCTGGAGGTTGCAAGGATAAACCAACAGAATGCGTCACCTGATTCAAGTGGTTAAGAGACCAACAATTGGAAATTTCCCATTTGCTTCCCGATCTAACTTTTAGCCCTTTCCCTCTAATGGGATATTGTGTAGTTCATTCTTTTACAATCAGGCGACTTCACTCGCTTTATGACAGACTTTTGAATTTTCTTTTTAATATATAGCCATCATTAACTATGTCATTATAAGGCGTCTCCACCAGGTTGAGGAAAATTAGGTGGTAGCAAAAACAAATAGTGAATTATAAAAAATGTCCTCTTAGCTAAGGGATATCAGTATGTCCGTAAGTGTGTCTATCTGCGCCCATCCTGTTGAGTCGAGTGGGTGAGCATCGGCAGGTAACTTTAGTGCTTCCAGAGGTGGGTCGTACCTTCAGTGGAGAGAGATAGCGAGTGAAAGAGGCTGTAAAGAATCCTGGGAAGTTGGGAGCTCTCTCTCTCTCTCTCTCTCTCTCCCTCCGCACCATGCTTTTCTCATACTCCGTTTCCCTTCTTTCCCCTTCTCATGTTTTTCGAATCATTTTTTTCCCTTCTACAAATATATGCCTTTCCTCCTCCTCTTCCTCCATCATTTTTTTTTTATCCTTTTTTCCTTCAATATCTAATGTTTACTTCATTCTTTCTTCTACTCTTCAGATCTCTTTCTTTCCGTCCCCCCCCCCCATCTCTCATCTTTTTTCACAACACGCTCTTTTCATTCTCTGTATCCACTCTGTTCCCCCCCCCCTCTCTCTCTCTCTTTCGTCGTGAAGAGCAACGCACACACTCATTTACGAGCTTCGCATTCACTAAGATCAAGATGGCTTTTGAGGCTTACCTGCTTTAAGATAAGGTGAGAGAGAGAGAGAGAGAGAGAGAGAGAGAGAGAGAGAGAGAGAGAGAGAGAGAGAGAGAGAGAGAGAGAGAGAGAGAGAGAGAGAGACAGACAGACAGACAGACAGACAGAGATTGGCTGGCAGGAAGAGACAGTGGGGAAGAGAGATACTGAGATTGGCTAGCAGGAAGAGCCAGTGGGGAAGAGAGATACTGAGATTGGCTGGCAGGAAGAGACAGTGGGAAAGAGAGATACTAAGATTGGCTGGCAGGAAGAGACAGTGGGGAAGAGAGATACTGAGATTGGCTGGCAGGAAGAGACAGTGGGAAAGAGAGATACTAAGATTGGCTGGCAGGAAGAGACAGTGGGGAAGAGAGATACTGAGATTGGCTGGCAGGAAGAGACAGTGGGGAAGAGAGATACTGAGATTGGCTGGCAGGAAGAGACAGTGGGGAAGAGAGATACTGAAGAGGAAGGAGCCAGAAGGAGAGAGAGAGAGAGAGAAAAAAAAAAGGGAGGGGGGGCAATGAAACGCAAAAAATTCTCTCTCTCTCAGGAACAGGTTAGACCCCCACCTATCATTATACGGTACATCACAGCTGAGTATAACAAGAACAGCATTCCTGGTTCGTGCAAGCTGTTCTCTCCCCCGCAGCCGTCCTTCAACACTGCCACAACGTTGGGGTGCATTCTTAATTTCTCACTGACTTATGGTTATTCGTGACGTCTCTTTCTAGGCAGCATTTTTTCTCGTCATGCTTACACTCTTAGGCTCCTAGTCTCTCTCTCTCTCTCTCTCTCTCTCTCTCTCTCTCTCAATTTCTATGCAGCATTTCATGTGGAGAGAATGGAGAATGAAAGACTGACTAAGAGGGTGTATGTGGGTGAGGTGGGAGGAGGGAGAGGGAGAGGTAGACCAAGGATGAGGTGGAGGGATGGAGTTGAGAGGTATATGAGGGAGGGGGGGGTGAGTTGGGGGGAGGGTAGTCAAATGGTGGGTGACAGAGCGACTTGGAGGCATTCTGTCTGCGGCCACCCTTTGCGGGATTAGGGCGTCGGGCTATAGATAGATAGATAGATAGATTTTTTCTAGTCATGGTTACACTCTTAGGGCACCTAGAATTTCTCTCTCTCTCTCTCAACTGAATAAATTCATCTGGTGTTAGCAAAGTATAATACAAGAGTTCGCCCGATCATGAAAGGGTTAACTGGCTTAGAATATTTCGTAGCTTCTGAGAGAATATTTGCCCACTACACCTTAACAATATCAGGATATTATGACTCTCTCTCCGTTGAATAAAAGCGTATGACATCTGCAAGAATCTAGTACTAGAGTTGTCCTCATCTTCAGAAGGTCAGTGGTGGCAATGTTAACCATCTACGGCTTGTCTGACTCGCCCTCAGTTGAACAGTATACATGGAGTTACTCGTTATTCATGACTCCTCTGAACATAGAACTTAATCATTCAACATATTCTTACCTCCTACAGACGATCTCATCCAGCTTAGGAGAGGTATCAATTTGTGAATCAACTAAATCTCTCTCTCTCTCTCTCTCTCTCTCTGCCTAAGCGTGCAAAGTAGAAAACGTAATACATCACAGATCCAACCTCGGTGTCACGAAACATTTCTTTACCAATGATGTGACTGACGAATGGCACTGACTTCCAGAATATGTGACAGACAGCATCACCAAAAAGGCCTAAGCAAGACTAGATGGTCACCTATTAGTACGTGGGATTGTACTGTAAAACCTCCTCAGCACCAGATATAAACATCCCTATTAAGTTAATCGTGGAAAGCTCCGTCACAGACAAAATAAAATACGCATGCACTGGTTCCTCCCAGGTCGTCAATATACTCGGTAACCACCCATTATATCGTTGGTGTTATGCAAGCACCTGCATTGTACAATCCCCATAGAAAATAGTCACTTTTTTAATATTTTGGTCACGCTGAATTAAGGTGAGGTATAGCCTACCTAATATATAATAATAAACAAATAAAAATAATGAAATAGACAGGCAAAAAGGCATAATGGAACGACAAAAACAAAATATTTATTGACGAGCCACGAAAAGTTAGGTATTTTCATAATCAAATTACGGCTAATATATTTATTTTCAAGGTATATTACACTAACAAAAGTTATAGTAATTGATGTTATACATATCGGGTAATATATATATATATATATATATATATACTTCTATCGATCAATCATCATATTGTATACGTATATACAAGTGTGCATAGAGAGAGAGAGAGAGAGAGAGAGAGAGAATTTGTAGATACTTTACATAACATACAGACACCTGTATACTGTATACATATATATGTATATAAGGTATACAGACAGACAGACAGACAGGTAGGCAGGTACACAGAAAGATAAATTGATATATATACCAGGTATATAATTATATATATAATTATATATATAATATATATATATATATATATATATATATATATATATATATATATATATATATATGTGTGTGTGTGTGTGTGTGTGTGTGTGTGTGTGTGTGTGTGTGTGTGTGTGTGTGTGTGTGTGTGTGTGTGTGTGTGTGTGTGTGTGTGTGTGTGTGTGTGTGTGGGTGTGTAAATACCTTTGTTGCACACAATTACTATAATTTTTTTAAACTGACAACAGTTAAACTCTGCCAATTGTATCATGAAAAAGGCATATCAGTAGTAAATAAAAAAAAGAAAAAAAAAAGTGACTTATAGCATTTACGGCAAAAGTCAGTCTCTAAGAATCAATCTTATATATAAGTGACAAATTACCGCCATAATTATCTAACAGGACGTGGAGGCCGTGACGTCGTTTATAATTTTTCATGTTAAATATATGAAAGATAAACAGAATTAAACAAAATGTAATTCAGATCAACAATGCATGACAGTCTTTCTACCCTATCGACTCGTGGCTTTGATTTCAGATTTCTGCCAGCCGAAGCTTATTAGGCTTTTCAACAAGACATTAGTAAACATACCGTATATGAGAGTCAATAACGAAACAGTCTGGCAAAGACCCGGCTACATTTTTCCTTCTCTTACTTTTCTTCTCTTCGCTTATTTATTGAGAAAATTCGTTTTACTGAAAAAAAAAGTCCTTCCGTGTCATATATCCTCAAACTTATCCCATCAAAATTAAACTTGAGAAAAATATCTTGGTACTTCTGTGGCAAGGAAGAAAGACACAGGAAAGTACGCTTGCCTTTATCTTGTTTTCTGTCTAAATAATATTTCAGAAAAGCCTGCTTAATACTGACACATTTTCCGTGTTTTTGCTGTTTCCATGTAAAGGGCACGGAAACCAATCTGTTGCTTTAATTTTGATCTTCATTCAGTTGAAGAAACAGTCTAAGGGTAAAATGGCTAACAAATAACTGTACAATTGGCCATCTACCTGTAGAGTCATTTTTTCGCTGAGTTAAGGACATATTCTTTCTTTCAGCTCTACAGGCAGTTTTTTAAACCTGAATATTTTGTGTACAAACCATGATTTCATAATAATCATATTTCATTTAATCTTTTATCCACAGATGTTAACTTATACGGCTTTCACAATGATGATCACCCACAGTTAGGTCGGAAATTTTCCGGGATGCGTACAATATGAGCTAACACGTTGTCTTTGTTGCTACCACAGTTAGTATCTCACTTCTTGTTTATAAGTGTCCCTCAAATTTAATGTTCTATAGGCATCAGGTCTGGTGATCCTGCTGGCCACTGAATACGTTTCTCTCCTGGCCTGAAGACGTTCCATCTTCCACAGTCTAAATATTCTTCTTTTTTCCCACCTTCCGCCTCCCTGCATGGAGACGACAAAGATGGAAAATGAAAAAATAATTTTACGTATTCAGCAGTAAGATGTCAAATGCGTTGGATGGTAAACCCAAAATATATTAATGGTTTTGTTTATATCTTTCTCAGAGTAACAATTAACCTGGTATAAATCGATGTTCGATAATAATTCCAGATATCAATTTCTAACTGTCCTGTCAAGTTCCTTCATTATTTACTAAAACTGCAACTGCATTTTTCTTTCAAAATTGAAACATAAAATTATTTTCGCATTCGGTAGTTGTTTCCTGTTGCCATTTCACACAAAACAAAAATAATCTCTTAAAATAAAAGCTCTGTAAGTTACCAAACATCATATTATGGACTAAGACCACACGACTTCGTGACACAACTTCCTGTTGCGATTGTACAGACTGCAGTAATTAATATGGATATAAACTTACACAACAGTGCAAATATGTATACAAGTGCGCAATTATGTATATGATTTTTTTTTTTTTTTTAGTACATGATCAGTACCATTAGCTCTATTTCTTGGAGAGATGTTTCATTTTATTACTAACTTCTCCATTTACTATAAAATTTCCTTCTGGTATCTGAGTCCTACAAGATATTCCTTTTACCTATTTTTTCCAGTACGGTTCACTGACGGAGGGACTGGAAGGTTGGGGAAAAGCTTTCTGTTACACTCTCCTGTTCTTTAAACTCTTACAATTCTTTAACATCTGCAGCTAAGGAGCAGATTAGTCACATGATTCTGTGGTCGGGCTACCTAGAAATGACCATAAGATCTCAGTGGTCTGCAAATCTATGTAACTATGCATCCCCCCCTCCCCCCCTCTCTCTCTCAGGGCTCTTTGGCTCTCGACTTAAGGTATCTTCCCACTCTCCCTCTCTCACCATAAGCACCTCCCGACCTAAGCATGTCTCTCTCTTTTCCAAGCCTCTCCGCTCCAACGTAGTTTATCCTCCAGTATTTCTCCCTCCAACGTATTCTCCTTCCACTTCATTCCAAACAAAGATATACTGGAATGGAGAGCTTCCCTGAATGTAAATGTAGGCTATTCGAACCACTAAATATTCAAGAAGCTAAACCGTGTATAACAGTGCTTTTAAACTGGGGTGATTCAGGGGTGACCCGTCCCAACACAGCTCACTAACTCTGCTTATGTAAAAATCAGAACATAAAGGAGCGCTATTTACGGTTTGAAGAGGTTAATAATATAAAACAAATAACTGACTACATTTTCCCAACACCCGGAGAGGGGACATAGATGAAATACCAATAATAAAGCGTACCAACTTTAGTAATACTAGCTATAACAATACACATTTTTACGCAGAATGTTGGTATCAGTGTGAAGTGTGTAGGGAGGCTAATTTTTATTGTTTACTGTTTTTATGTTTTTATATAGTTTCGATGCAATCCTATAACTGACAACCTTTTTTTTTTTTTTTTAGTGGTATAGCGGGAATATGGTCAATTTTCGAAAGCAGGTGCGGGAGAAAACATGGTGTGGCAGGACTATTGTGAGTGTGTCTACTGTGTTTTGATGCCCGTCTGGCCGGCTTCATAATGGCCGCCACCAGTTCGTGGAAAGACTGCCCAAAGGTGACCCGTTCAGATTAAGGTTGAAAGGCGCTGGTTTATATTGCATTTTCACACACACACACACACACACTACTGGATATACGACGTATTAATCGCTAAAGCAATGCTCGCTCGATACTTCATTTACTTTCTCTCTCTCTCCCTCGTGTGTGTGTGTGTGTGTGTGTGTGTGTGTGTGTGTGTGTGTGTGTGTGTGTGTGTGTGTGTGTGTGTGTGTGTGTGTATACTTTCTTTGCAACGTTTTCTTTTCACTTCAGTGCAATAAAAAATTATACTAGAAAGGACTGTCTTTAACCCTTTCAATACGATGATACCATTTTCACTTTCTCCTTGCTTTCTCCGGACGATTTTATTCAAGCACAGAGACATTCAGAACGTGAGGAGTCAGACATACTCTTCATCAACCCCTTCACAACCAGCTGGCTACCCCGGCTGAGTAAATAGTCCGGAGATAGCAAGGAGAAAATACAAGACGTACTCGTAGTGAAGGGGATAAGTAGCTCAACATATACGAGGCTCTATTCCACTAGTGTGAATTTTAGCGCCTTTAAATATTTCAGACTATGGACAAGCTGAATAAAATAATAATAATAATAATAATAATAACAATAACAGAGTTTGACAGAGTGCTTCTTCTCTAACCACTTCACTATCACCACAGGTCTGTCTCAGAATTAATAACATTGCGTGGTGGTTGCGAAATGAAAAGAAAACAGAATATAAACGGGGTTATGAGATTATTATTAACCCTTTCATTGCCAGGACTCTTCCATGCTGCATAAAATACTCTGGCAGTAGCTAGAACAAAATAAATAATCGGATTTCCACACAATACTTGTATATTGTGTCAAAAATCAATATACAGCAGAAACACTGTCGCACCTCACACTACGGTACCACACCGCCACACCTCACACTGTCACGCCTCACACTGCCACGCCTCACACTGCCACGCCTCACACTGCCACACCTCACACCGGCACGCCTCACACTTCAACACCCTAACACTTGTACATCTCACACCACACACATCTCACACTGTCACACTATTCACTGTCTGGCCTTATATTGCCACAACTCAACTACCACACCTCATGAGTTCACACACACCACACACTGCCTCCGTATTTAACACTGAAACACCACACAACATCTTACACTGCCACACATCTAACACTACACAATGCAACACCACACAGTTTCACCTTGCACTACCTCACCTCACACTGCCACACCTTACCCTACCCTATCTCACACTGCCACACCACACATTACCATACCAGATACCATGCTATCTCACACTGCCCTACCACACACTGTCCTACCCCACACTGCCACACCACACATTACCACACCAGATACCATCCTACCTCACACTGCCACACCACATATTACCACAGCACACACCGTCCTATCTCACACTGCCACACCACACACTATCACATCTCACAGTGCCACACCTCACACTGCCATACCTCACACCGCCACACCACACAAGGCCACATCACAACTAGCACAAGACATACACTATCACATTACACTCTGCGACACCTCATACTGCTACACCGTACACTAACATATCACACACTGCCTCACCACACACTACCACACATCACATGTCCAAACATCAAGCCGTCACATTTCCCATACACACGTCACACTGCCGAACCAAACACCGTCACACTACATACTACCATACCGCACTTCGCCACACCTCACACCAACACACCCCACACACCTTTCAATATCACACCTCAAACTGCCACACCTCTAGTCTCTTAAGGTACACTTTTTTTCTTTTTGTTTTCTTTTTAAGTTCCCTGCAGACTACATTATTCAGTAGGCCTTTCTCCGTCGAACAGCTCTCTCTCTCTCTCTCTCTCTCGTTATTTCGTTCTTCTACCTTTATGCCGCCAAAAACCATCCTCCAATACATAATGGCAGGATGGAAAATTAAAAGATATAGATACATAGATACATACTTAGACATATACTCCTACACCGCAAACCTCTAACACACTACAAACATGCAGACACACACGCACACTCACAAGCACACAACCAATCAATCGCTCGCACACACACATGCAGCCAACCCCTAACATACCACACACACACACACACACACACACACACACACACACACACACACACACACACACACAACCCCTAATACACATGCAAAATTAATAATCTCCCTTTCACACACACACATAAAGGCACCTACCAAGACAGCAGGGATATACACGCACACAAACTCACAGGACAGAATACACTAAACCTGCTTCCAGAACACACACACACACACACACACACACACACACACACACACACACACGAGAAAGTTCAGAGGGTAAATATTTAAAATGTCTCAAGTCAGGGAAAAAAAATACCACTCTGTTAAGGCGCAACATTGCAGTCTCTCAGGGAAAAAAAAATCATCATCATCATCATCATCTACAATGCATATGTTAGAAAATAATGTATCATCATCATCATTACCATCACTCTCAGTATAACAAAGATCGTCAGCAGAACAATCATCACTACTGCTGCCATCTTCGTCATTAAGATCACAACACCATCATTACCAAAATTATTAGCAAAATAATAACAATAACATCAATTACTCTATTTCACAGAGGAGCAGATTAGTAGTAACACCAGCATTAAAAAGAACAAGTATTAAAAACAAGATACGATTACCACCATCACCACCCCAATACGACCACTACTACTACTATTACTACTACTACTACTAATAATAATAATAATAAATATAATAATAATAATAATAATAATAAATAAACTCGTCATCATCACCACCAATATCATCAACATGAACATCATGATCATAACTCCCCAAGGTCGCATCCTCATACCGATTACACTAGAAACCAACAATATTGACAAAAGCCCAAGGGAACACAAAGGTCACACACACACACACACACACACACACACACACACACACACACACACACACACACACACACACACGTTCATTTATCCAATGAGTTACGGGGCTGGCACGTGCATAGGGTCAGGTGCACATGCATAAGTCTAGGAGGGGAATATGAATGAACCACGCTGTGTGTGTGTGTGTGTGTGTGTGTGTGTGTGTGTGTGTGTGTGTGTGTGTGTGTGTGTGTGTGTGTGTGAGAGAGAGAGAGAGAGAGAGAGAGAGAGAGAGAGTCACAAGTACCACGTTCACATGTTTTTCGATCCCTACCAAGGATTTACCAAAATGACGTTACTAAATGCACGTTGTCACTCTAGCAATGTAATAAAACTATAGTAAAGACACAGACCTCCCCAGCACGGCCACGGAAAAGGAAGTACACCAAACCTGGGGGAGGAAAAGACTTGGTGAGAGAGGAGACGGAGAGAGGTAGAAATACATACATACAGACAGACAGACTGATCCATATACGGAGAGGGGGAGAAGGGAGTACGGTACGTGGCAAGTGACGCGCGTTTGGGGGTTGCACGTATTTGGGGGACGGGACGAGGGGCAGTAAAAGCACGTGAGAGGCAGAGATAAGGTACAACACGTGAAAAGTAGCTTGTGATAGGGCGTGCGGGGGTACGTGAGGGAGGTGGGATAGCACATAAAGAGGTGAGTGAGTACAGCACGTGAACGGCGCGTAAGAACACGAGAGATGTGGGGGAAAGGTCCAGCACGTGCGAGTACGTGTGGGGGGAACAGCACGTGCAGCCACACCCCCACTATGCACTGATCAATACCACACCTCCTGCACCAGTACCTGTGTGTGTGTGTGTGTGTGTGTGTGTGTGTGTGTGTGTGTGTGTGTGTGTGTGTGTGTGTGTGTGTGTGTACCTTTATCTAATGTGAAAATTTTGTAAGTTTGCGTTGGAGAGAGAGAGAGAGAGAGAGAGAGAGAGAGAGAGAGAGAGAGAGACTCTTTTCCCTAAATGATCATTCTCTCTCTCTCTCTCAACGAAAGAAATCGACAGGATGCAAAGGCGAGGCAAGGACGTCAGGCAGATAAGAGTTCTGAGTTAGGTAGGCCAAGTGTAGGCAGGGCAGGTGTACGCATACGTGTATACAAACATTACAGGTGTAGGCACGACACGTATATATAGGCATTACAGGTGTGGGTATGTAGGGCAGGTGTACGTAGGGCAGGTGTGGAGAGGACAAACGTAGACAGGCAGGACAGATTCAAAAAGACACGACAGATGTTTACAGGCACGACAGGTGACCACAGGCAGGAATGGTGTAGACAAACAAGACAGGTGTAGAAATAGGACTAGTGTAGAGATAAGACAGGTGTATACACGCAGAAATGGTGTACTCGTAGGTAGGCAGAACAGAGGTACACAGGCAGGAATTATGTAGGTAAATATGACAGGTATAGACATACAGAGCTGATGAAGACACACAGGACAGGCGTACAGGTGTGTGTGTGTGTGTATATATATATATATATATATATATATATATATATATATATATATACAGGCGTCAGCAGAAAAGGACAGGTATGAGCGAGAAAGATGTCAGCAAACTGCGACAAGTATCAGCAGGACAGGTGTAGGTAAACAGGACGGGTATATGCAGCACAGGTGTAGGCAGACAGGACAGGTATACGCAGGACAGGTTTAGGCAGACTGGACAGGTATATGCAGGACAGGTGTAAGCAGACTGGACAGGTGTAGGCAGGCAGTACAGGTGCAGTGAAGACGACAGGTATAAGCAGGACAGGTGTAGGCAGGCAGACAGGACAGGCATAAGCAGACAAGACAGGTATAAGCAGGACAGGCGTAGGCAGACAGGACAGGCATAAGCTAACAAGACAGGTATAAGCAGGACAGGTGTAGGCAGACAGGCACAAGATACCTACCACACATGTAATCAGACGCCACTACCTAACCACATACCCGCTGCCCTTACCTTGTCTAACCCCGCCCTGCCCTGCCGTGCCCTGCCTTACCCTGCCCCATCTGCGTTCCCTCATTATCCTGTGCATGTCCTGCGGCCTAACCTGTCATGCTCTGTCCTGTCGTATGTCCTGCCCCTCTCACAGCTTCCTTACCCTGCACTATGTCCTGTACTGTCCTGCGTCTGTCCTGCCTTCCCTTAGTCTAGACTGACCTACTATTAAAATTCCTGCTGTCTGAACCCTTCTCTGTTCATTCCTTCTCACCCCGCCCTTACCTACCCTGCCCTGCTGTCCTGCCCTGTCCTGTACAAGAAATGGGAGAGAGAGAGAGAGAGAGAGAGAGAGAGAGAGAGGTTGGGAGGGGGGGGGGAGGCGAGGGGTGAAGAGTACGAAAAGTGGGCAAGTGAAAGGACGGGTAAGGGGGATGAAGGTGATGATGGATGAGTGGTGAGGGAGGGTGAAAGGCGAGAAGGAAGGGTGGGGGTGAGGGGGATAATGAAGGAGGGGTGAGGGGAATAGTGAAGGAGAGATGAGGGGGATAGTATGGGAAGGGTGAGGGGTATAGTAAGGGAGGGGAGGGGGGGATAGGAAGGCAGGGGTGAAGGAGGTAGTGAGGGAGGGGGGGAAATGAGGTGAGGAAGGAGGGTATAGATGTAGGAAGAGTTTCAAAAGAGGGTACTTGGAAGGTGAGAGTGATGGTGCAGTGAGAGAGGATGACAGGCAAGGAAAACTATACCTATCTTTGACTATTGATAACGCAAGTCCTTACAAGTGCTGCCGGCCCTCTGGATTGTAACACTATACTCTAAACCCCCACCACATACACACACACACACACACACACACACACACACACACACACACACGTCACGCTCTCACTCACCAAACACACCAGTACTCACCACACATGCTCTGAACTCACCCTCATTATTCATATCATTTTTTTTTTCTGCTGGTAACCATGGACACTACTGCGCAATAAAATCAAACGAGGTAATCAAGTCATCGTCTCTTACAATAAATAAATACTGCCTATTTCGTGAAAAGTGGCACAGATACCTATATACATGACGGAAACATAAGAGTTATAATAATATTACTGTCTGTTGCTAAAAGATTTATACAGTACATCACAAGCACGGAAAAAATATCGCAATACACACACACACACACACACACACACACACACACACACACACACACACACACACACACACACACACACACACACACACACAAATCTCACCTTTGTTGAATGCATGAGGGTCAACTCATTAATAAGTAAATAATTCTCATCTTTATGCAATAAAAGGAGCGAAAGAGAACTCTGATCACTAAAAAAATACATAATCCCTACCTTTGTCTCGTGGCTCATTAAGGGTTAATTAAATTGACGGCTTGTTACCGAGAAAATCAGCATTATCACCTTACTGTTTTACCTGCATTTGGGTCAAATAAGGCTAATTATAAATGCACCTTTGTCACTGTAAAAAAGACCTTTTGTCCTTCCTTTATAAGTATCAATCAAACACGAAGCTGGTAACTAAATTACCAAAAACAGTTCCCACCCTTCTCTTCTACTTTCATAAGGGTCAATTAGGTGAATCAGTAGTTGCTATAAAATACAAGCACACGAATCTCACCTTTCTGCACTGCCTTCATGAGGGTCGATTGAATAAAATCGCGTTTGTTAACAAAAACACAATTCTCACCTTTCTGTGCTAGCTTCATAAGGGTCTTCCTCTTCTCTGCCTCCTGGTGATACATCTCTTTATAGTCCATCTTCTCTTCCTCCTCTTCCTCTTCCTCTTTACTTTCTTCTCCCTCTTTCCTTTTCCTCCTCCTCCTCACCACCTCCTCTCCGTTTTCTTTGAACTGCATGATCACCTCTCCGTTTTCAGACATGTTGTTGTTGTTGTTGTTGTTGTCGTACCCCTAACACAGTAACCTGGAAACAAAAAATCAACTGGTTAATAAACACTGAAATCTGTCACCTTCTTAGTATTCCTTCTGCTACTAGACGATGTTTAGTTTTAGTAATAAGCCCATGCAGTGAAAGGGTCAGTGAAAGCCATATTAAACACTCAAATAAAAGTTTACCCTTACCCTGAAAAACATCGCATAGGGATGGCTAGAATGGATTTTTAAAAAATAGATAAACGTCACCTGATTCAAGAGGTTAATCACTTCACTCATGAACTCGGGTGATTGCCGCCATTAATCTGTTCAGTGCGACAAAACTTCCTTATGCTGGGTGCAGTCGTATGGAAACAGCAAGATTAAATAAATAAGCAAGCGATTCGCGGCCCTTTCGGGACGCACGGCGCTAGCTCAAATGAAAGCCATTTCTAGACCGCGATTCGCTTTGCTCGAAACCAACGATTTAGTGTCAACGCAGAAGCAAGTGCTTTGCGGCCATATCGGGCTGTTCAGCTGAAAAACAAATGGGACCAATTAGGGGTAAAAACATCCTTTTAGAAATTTTCAATCAACATGATATTAAAACAGACTCATCTTTGACCCAACTGCAATCATCCAACAAAGTTTCTTTTTTTTTTTTTACACACACACACACACACACACACATAAAGGCTTATACCATGTATGATAATATGCTATTTGACTGAAAGGTTAGGATGGATTACGGAAAACAAATCGCTGAAGACAAGGTACAAGAGCCTAGTAAGCTGCAAGAATATGGAACCAGGAAAACACTATTCGCAATGTTCCTTTTCAGATCGCTTAAAGACCACGTTCATTCTGTCATTAACCCTTCATACTGATACGTCCGTTTACCGACACCTTATTTCTATCACTGTCAGCTGCTTTCACTCAAATAAGGAAACATGTGTAGCAGCGAAGGGGTTATATATCCTTCATTAGCCCCTTCAGTACCACGACGCCTATTTTGTTCTTACTTTCGCCATACAACTTCATTCATCCTAAGGGTTATATTAAATTACATTCTAAGTGCCTTTCCATATTTCGCAACACCTCTTCCTTACCGATATATTTCGTACACTCTACCTCAATCTCCTCTCGTAATGCATTTTATGTCGATACTAAAACTATACAAATAAAATGCAAGAGAAATGAAGGTATGGCCAATGCGTAAAACAAATCGCTAAATAAGGCGCTAAGAAGCCTCCTACACAACCGAAAGTAGAATCAAAGACAACTATCTTCCCACTTCCGTCTAAAGAACATTTACACCTGGCGAAATACAATGAAAACCCAATCTCAACTATAATAATGCATGTTTCAAATGGCTCGATTTTTCCGCTGTATATTCACCAAACTTTGGGAAGATACTTGTGTCTCTGATTGTACACCTTCAAGAAAGACCACTCGAGTGAAAGATATCTAAAACAACCTTCATATACTTCACGGAGACGCTAATATCACATTCTTGCCATCGACCGACTACTCTGTGCTGCCTGGGAACGACTCGTAGTGATGGGGAATTAATTACCTCAACAGGCCTAGTTTTAAATCTGTTTAGAACGTATTAAGCCCTGTAATCCGATGACGTATTTCTTGTTTTATTTTTGCTGTTTTCTGAGGCTTTACTTTAACTTAAAAGAGTCTTCTAAATAAGGGAGTACCAGCCCTCATAAGCCCCTCCACTACGACAACGCATTTTCTAAGTTGAATAAAATAATCTGGAAATACAAAGAACAAACTAAAAAAAACAACGAAAATAATCAGGAAGTACAAAGAACAAACAAAAAAAGAAAATAACCAGGGAGAACAAAGAACTAACCAAAAAACAACGTAAATAATCAGTAAATACAAAGAACTAACCAAAAAAACAACGAAAATAATCAGGAAGTACAAAGAACAAACTAAAAAAACAACGCAAATAATCAGGAAGTACAAAGAACAAACCAAAAAAACAACGAAAATAATCAGGAAGTACAAAGAATAAACGAAAAAAAAAAAAACGAAAATAATCAGGAACAAAGAACCAAAAAAAAACAACGAAAATAATCTGGAAGAACAAAGAATAAACGAAAAAAAACGAAAATAATCAGGAAGTACAAAGAACAAACCAAAAAAACAACGAAAATAATCAGGAAGTACAAAGAATAAACGAAAAAAAACAACGAAAATAATCAGGAAGAACAAAGAACAAACTAAAAAAAACAACGAAAATAATCAAGAAGTACAAAGAAAAAAACGAAAATAATCAGGAAGTACAAAGAACGACCTAGAAAAACAACGAAAATAATCAGGAAGTACAAAGAAAAAAAACAACTAAAATAATCAGGAAGTACAGTGAACAAACAACAACGAAAACAATCAGGAATTACAAAGAACAAAAAAAGAAAATAATCTGGAAAAAAAAAAAAAACGAAAAACGAGACTGGATTCAAGCCGCTAAATTCTCTCTGGCAGTACTACTAATTAAAATTCTTGATGGGAAACACGGCAACAATGCAACTATGGCTACTAGAAATTTTCCCCTTTCCCTGCCGTGGATACAGTGTATTTAGGGTTGCAACAGTGGCATGAGAGGCATCGCAACACTTCTTCCTTTGCGATCTAGTTTGCGTATGGTGCCCTAAGAGTCCGTCCGTTACTATTTATATCGTTTTCTTTATCGACATAGCTTGGATCAACAATATACAAGAGGATTTTCAGGTATTAAGTGCAGAGTAAGTCACTTGGGAAGAGGTGCTACATCTTCAAAAGTCACAACACGACCCTCAGGTAAAATAATCAAGACAACAGCGACAGACGATTTATTTAGGGCGATAAAAACCCCACCTGTGAGAGATTACGCATCAGTACGTGACACTTGTTTCTTTATTTATAACTTTCACTTATTTTGTTTCTTAATTTTAAGAAAGGAGAAAGAGACAGCCTACCCACCACTGACCTCAATCCACCTCACACGATTCTGAGAGAGAGAGAGAGAGAGAGAGAGAGAGAGAGAGAGAGAGAATCAGGACCCGGAGGTAATGAGCTTATGTCGGTGTTATGTAGGGGAGAAGGTGGGGTTAGGTGAGAGAAAGGGGGGTAAGAGGGGAAGGGGAAGGAAGAGGGAGGTGTTGGTGAGGAGAGGGGAAAAGGAAAGAGAAGAGGGGAGGAGAAAGAGAAGAGGGGAGGGGAGGGGAAGGGAGGGGTGAGAAGGGGAGGTGAGGAGGAGAAGGTGGAGTTGAAGAAGGGTAGAGGAGAATAGGAAGGATGGAGAGAGGTAAGGAAAAGGAAGATAAAGACGAGAAGGAAAGAGAGGAAGAGAAAAGGGGAATGGGGGAAGGAGGGTAAAAAATGAAAGTGTGTGGAGACAGAGAGTGGAGAGGACGGTAAGGAAAAGAAGAAAAGAATGGAAGGGAAGGGAAGGGAGAGATGAGAGAGAAGAGGGAAGGGAAAGACGCCGCAAACAAGGGCAGGGGAGAAAGAAAAGGTAGGGAAGGAAAAGGAGTGAGGGGAAGAGGGAGAAGAAAGGGGAAGAGAGAGAAGAAAGGGCATGTGGTTGGAAGGAAAGGTTGGGAGGTTAGCGGGAGGGGTAAAGAGATGCTCGTAAGTGGAGAGGGTAGGAAACAAAAGGAATGGGATGGGAAGATGGAATGGAAAAAGAATCAGAAGAATCAGAATCAGAATACTATATTCCATTATATAATAGCTTTCATCTTACGGTAACAATTAATATACCTGTCATTTAAGAAATACTAAATACTGTGGAATAACCACTGATCTACAGTAACTAATTATTGGGAAGACAGTGCTCTTCACTCACATGAAACATGTCTGACCACGAAATATAAGCTAGCACAATGATTTATGGGACTGTATTTGAGTGCAGGCTCGAAACTGTTTGAAGCTGCTTTTTCTTTAATGGTGATGAGGACTTTATTCCAAAGCTTTGGTCCAAGTACAGAAAGTATGCGAGTACCACAGTAGGTGTTAGTCCTACGAGCATGAAGATTGTATTTTTGTTATTTCCTGACACACGATATACCGGTACACTTGGAAGGTGCAAAAACTATTCAGGAGTTTCATTATCAAGCATCTTGAAGACCAATCACTGAAATGCCATATACAAACTTTTATTCTTAACCACTCCAGTTCTTTTAAGACTGGGGTTACATGGTCATATTTTTTTCACTCCTCCTACAGCCATTTTGCTGCAAATTGTAACTTCTGAACCTGAAACAGTAATGTTAGTAGTGGCCCAGAGCTTCAGTACAGGATTAATGATATCAGAAGTTAACACCTTACAGAGTACCGTAAGCATCCTTGACAATGGTCTATACATCGTCTCAGCGCACCTTATCACGTTAATATATTTTTGATCCTTGTATCATGTAAAATTTGTCAGGAGCATTAGGAAAAGTGGGTGGGGATGGGGTATGGAAGGGAAGTAAGAGAGAAGGATAGGCGACAAGTGGAGAGTTGGGGAGATGGAAAGAAGAGGAAGGAGAGTAGCGAGAGGTGGGGGGGGGGAAAGGAGGCAGGGAACGATATGGACGGAGAGAAGAGACAGGGAGAGGAAAGTGGTACGGAGGGACGAGAGAAGAAACAGAAAAAAAAAAAACACACACACAAGGCAAGGGAAATGAGGGGAAAAGGGAAGAAATGGATGGAAAGTGAGGATGAAAGGAGGGGTCAGGGAAAGTGGGTGGTGAGAGGGAGGGGGAGGGGGAAGGGGAGGGGGAGGGGGAGGGGGAGGGGGAGGGAAAGGAGGGAGAGAGTGGAGTATTGGTAGAAGAGATCGTATAATATGATGAAATGGAAGGGGACGATGGGTAAGGAATGGAGAGGAGGTCTTAAAAAGGAAGGAAAGAAAATGGATTAACAGAAGAACGGAAGGGAGGAGGAGGAGGAGGAGGAGGAGGAGGAGGAGGAGAGGGAATGCAAAGGAGAAGATAATTATAACAGTAGAATGAAGGGAGCATGGAGAGAGAGAGAGAGAGAGAGAGAGAGAGAGAGAGAGAGAGAGAGAGAGAGAGAGAGAAATAATGAGACTGCGACAAGAGAAAGAGGGGAGGGAGAGGAGGACGAAGTGAAGGGGAAGGTGAAGAGGAAGAAAGAGGGACAGAATGAGGAGAAAGGACTGGGAGAGAAAGGGGCAGGGGGAAGTGGCGGAAAGGCGAAAAGTGTATGGGAAAGTAGGTGAGAAAGAGGGGGAAGCGCAAGAGGAAGAAATGAAGGAACTGGAGGACAGGGAGGATGAGAGGAGAGGGAGAGGAAAGGAGAGGAGAGAGGAATGGGAAGAGGAATGGAGGGCAGGGATTAGTTACGGGTGTAAGTGTGGACTGGTTGACTCCCTCCTCTCCTTTCTTAACTCTCTCTCTCTCTCTCTCTCTCAGTAAGAGAAGGTTGGTGAGATCAACAAAATACCCAGAAACAGTAATCTAGATATTACTATCATCAGTGTCATCATTATCCCCATCATCATCATCATCTCCATCACAATGATGATAGCCATTATCGTTACTACCACAATGAGTCATCATCATCATCATCATAACAATCATCATCATTTTTAACACCCTAACCACCAAGAATAATACGCGAGCGCACGCACACACACACACACACACACACACACACACACACACACACACACACACACACACACACACACACACACACACACACACACACACACAAAATGTATCTTTTATCCCATAATACAAATATTACCACTGGGACTATATATACCGATATTCAAATTACGGTCCTATACTTAACCCTTTCAACTCCATGACATTATTATCACACTATCACCAGACGATTTTAGTCACTTAAAAAAAATCTCTTACTAAACAGGGCTACTTAATGTTACTGTAGCTACATCTAATCTTTGAAGTTGAATCAAAACGTCTGGAGATGTGTCACTGAAAAAAAAAAAAAAACATGTCATTGTAGGGAAGGAGCTGAATACATCTTAAATTTACTTATTCACTTGTTTTTATTCTGTTATCATTTAGTTATTCACTCGTCTGTTCATATTCTTTAGCTATTCACCGGTTCATTCGTTTATCTTATTAATAATCTAGTTATGCCTCCTACTCGTGCATCTACGCGTTTTCAATAATCCTGCAATTACACAACACACGCAGTCCTATATACGCAAATACACTAGATGAGCACAATCCTCCATGTTTACATACAGTATACAATATATCCACATAAATACACTTACATAAAAAACACAAAAACGGTTCTACACACACATACACAACACACAGAAAGTCCTACATACAAATATGCACAACAGGCATAATCGTACACATGGTTATAACACACACACACACACACACACACACACACACACACACACACACAAGAATACATAACAAAGCATTTCCTGTTGTGTGGCCACGAGACATAAGAATAATGAAGCTGATAACTTTAGAGGGCAGAGGATACACCCCGCCTACACCTCCACTCACTGTACTTAGTCTCTGAAATTATGAACTGATTTTGTGGTCTTTCTTCCGTATAATGCACCGTGGCCTTGGAAGTACCTTGTGTCTTGCGGGGACGGCTCGAGGCTGGTGTGAGGAGAAAGAGACATTTTTGGTGCACTTAATGGACATAGAAATGGAGACACCACGGCCTGAACTCTCACAGATTAAGGAAGCTCGCTAACACCTCTACCTAAGCCATTTTACTTTGCTTATTACACCTTACTATTCTCTTCTATATTATCTAAATTACTTTATTATCACCATACTCTTCGTAAATAACGTAAAATTTTATATTAGCCGTCCGTATCCGAAGATAAATCGCCAAGGAACAGGTGCTAGGGAACCTCCTGTAGCGATGAGAATACGGGCTTTTTTACGTCCACTGATTGCATGGTTGACTGTGTGTGTGTGTGTGTGTGTGTGTGTGTGTGTGTGTGTGTGTGTGTGTGTGTGTGTGTGTGTGTGTGTGTGTGTGTGTGTGTGTGTGTGTGTGTGTGTGTGTGTGTGTGTGTGTGCGTTTTACTGGTAAAATTTAGCGAGCAATTTAAATCCTCCTCCACTTTTAACACGACAGGATGCACAGCCATGACCAAAAGTTCGTCGGCAGCACATCCTCGGCGGGTGTGGCGATGGAAGGCGTTATAGCAAATGTTAGCAATATAGTGTCCAAAAAAGGAGTATGTGAGGGAAGGACACACTCGAAAGTTCAAGGAGGAATGAGAAAATACTCTCTCTCTCTCTCTCTCTCCCTCAAAAGTATGAAAAATATGGAAGGCAGGAGCTGGTGGGGGAATGTCGGCATACTTTTCCTCATGACTACATCCATCTCTCTCTCTCTCTCTCTCTCTTCTCAACCCACCGATCAATTGCGGCGCTTTAGTATCGATCTTCATATATTATTCATCAATCTTTAACCCCTTCCGGCCCATGACGCACTTTTCTCCAATTTCATGTTACAACCAGAAGATTTTATTTACCTGAGGATCTCTATTGTGGTGTGGCATGAAAATGAAATGTCGAGAGTAAGAGCAGTGGAGATGAGACTGCTGAGAAATGTATGTGGAGTACAGAGGATGGATAGGATACGAAAAAATGTGATTCCTGAAAGATGTGGAGTGAGGAAGTCGGTGGACACCAGAATCGAAGAGAGTGTACTGAGATGCTATGGTCAGATGGAAAGAATGGATAACAATAAAGTGGTGAAAAAGGAATACTGTATCAGAGAGAATTTGAAGGAGGGAGGAGGCGAGGTAGGCCAAAGAAAAGGTGGAGAGATAATGGTGGATGAGTGTGTGCGGAAGAGAGGTTTGGAAGTCGATGAGGCTAGGGAAGTGACAAGAGATCGAGCTGGCTGGATGAATGTTGTGAGGAGAAGGGCATGATCAGGGATTTGGCACCCCTTTTAACGTGGCTGCGTCCGGATTTACTCTATCGGATACGTTTATGTGAAGCTACAAAACGTGGTGAATGTTTTTGGCGTAGCCTATCCGACAGAGCCAGGATTCCAAGGGCTTGAATGATGAGTGAATGGGAGCGTAGCCCATTGGATTAGGCAAATATGGGCTGTCTGGACATTGTTGCTCCTAACCTTGCCCTAGGGTGGGAAAGGAGGTCCGGATGATGATGAAGATGATGGATTCATATTATACTGTACAGGTTAATTAAGGTTGTGTGTGTGTGTGTGTGTGTGTGTGTGTGTGTGTGTGTGTGTGTGTGTGTGTGTGTGTGTGTGTGTGTGTGTGTGTGTGTGTGTGTGTGTGTGTGTGTGTGTGTGTGTGTGTGTGTGTGTGTGTGTGTGAGAGAGAGAGAGAGAGAGAGAGAGAGAGAGAGAGGGGGGGGGAGGGAACAAGAAAGATGAACACAGTTAGTACATGAATATAGTAGCTTGCCAACATAAAATATAGAGTGAAGAAATATACAATAAAGAAAAAGAAGGAAATGCAGAAGTTGAAAAAAAAAACGCAATAATCATCATCATCATCATCATCATCCGGACCTCCTTCCCCACCCAAGGGCAGGGTGAGGAGTAGCAATGTCCAGACAGCCCAAAATTTGCCCAATCCAATAGGCCACGCTTCCATTCACTCATCATTCAAGTCCCCGGAATCCTGGCTCTATGGGATACGCCAAAAACATTCACCACGTTCTAAAATAATAATAATAATAATAAATAAGCAATCAAACGACAGTTGTAAAGGCTTCAGAAAAGAGAAAGGAAGGAAGGAAGTAAATAGGGAAGGACAGATAGAACAAAAAAGGCAAAATGGATGGTGGGAGGGAAAGATGAAAGAGGGATGGAAGGAAGGGAAGGAAGGAAGGAAGGAAGGAAGGAAGGATGGATGGATGGATGGATGGAGGGAGGGAGGGAGGGAAGAAAACAGCGAAGGAGGGAAAGAGAAAAGGAAGAAAAGAAGGAAGGATGGATGGATTAAGGCATGACGGAACGAAGGGTTGATGGAAAGTATGAAGATAGGTTGGACTGAAGAACTGGATGGAAGACAAGACAGAAATGACAGAAGGTAGAGGAAAAAAGAAGAACAAGGAAGGACGGAGTGAATGAATGAAAGAGGGTAGAAGTGACGGGAGATAGAAGCAATGACGAGAGGAAAGAAAGAGAAATGAATGAAGGAAGAAAAGAGTGCATGAATAAAGAAACGAATGCAGTAACTAAGAAGGAAATAATACAGGGAAGGACATAATGAGAGATGGAAGGAACAGAGGACAGAGGAAATGAAGGATGATAGAAAAAAAAAAAAAGGAAGCAGAGAAAGGAAGTACGGCAGGAAGGAAGGAAGATGGCTGCTTCTATTTTCACCTCTATGTCTATAAATACCTAAGTATGAGACGCGTGGGTGCTGGAGGAGGAGGAGGAGGAGGAGGAGGAAGAGGAGGAGGAATGAAGAATGGAGAAGGGTGGAATGATGCATGAGTGGGAGTAAAAAGTACAGACTGAATAAACGAAGAAAAAAAAAAGTCAAAAGCTGTGAAAATTACGCCTATTTTTTATATATACTGTTCTTCAGTTCCCGCCAGACGACCTTATTTAGCTGGTGAGGTGAGTCTAATAGTGGTTTTGGTAAAGTTCTTTCACCTTAACTTGGCCCAGATTTTAGTTCTTTTGCTTCTTATTTCACGCAGCTTAGTGGCAGAATAACAGCGCTGTGGCTATACATCCTTTCCAAGGTAGTAGTTCGTGACTAGCATTATGTGTGTTACTTTCTTATTTACTGCTCAGCATTCCCTCCTCTTCCTGGTAGAGGACACATAATAATGAAGAGAATAATCCATACACTACGATGGTCACGTGGATAGTGGAATGAGATATTGACTAGGAGAGTATATGAGTGAGGAGGGGGGGGGAGGGAAGAGATACCGATGATGAGATTGAGGGATGAGATAGAGAGGTATATGAGTGATGGGGATATGAAGTGATGACAGGGCAGCCTGATGGCAGAGGATATGATGGCGAAGGCGACTCGTTTGTGGTCGCCCCTTCCAGGATTAAGACGTTTGATTATAGACAGACAAACTGATAGACTGATAGATAGTTAAACAGACTGACAGACAGGCAGACAGATGATGCCCTTTTTATGAACAGACCTATACTCACTACAGCCAAACAGTTTTATTTAGCTTGAGTCCTCGTATTCAGGAGTCTGATCCTTTTGGTACGATAATACCGGTATCTATATTAATATTTTTTAGTGCCATCAGAAGATAGTGTTCAGCTTAGAAGAGTGCACTGGCTGTGAAGCGTCTACTTGTACATGCCAGTGATAAACATTTCCTTGCCTCAATGATGAAGTGTTTTGGCGGGAATCAATCAACACACATCGCCTTCAGTCATTTCAATCTGACGACGTATTTTTCCTTCTAGTTTCTGCCATTTCTATACGATTCTATTCAGCTTAGAAGAGCAGCACCGTACTGGAGGGTTGAAGAAAACTAGACCCAACCGCTGAAATCTGATCAGGCTCTTTTAAACTGGATAATATCGTCTGGAAGTAATTAATATAATCAAGCTCTTTTCACTACTAGGAAGTACAGTTACGCTTAATTTCGTTCTTCTGACATCTGCATATAAAAGTACTATCCGTAAAGCCAAAAGTGCCTATGGTTAAGCCAAGTTTCTTTTTCAGTCTTATAAGAACATTTTCAACATGGTGCCATTTTTTAAATTCTTCATCACTTCGCGTCAAACCCAGTGCAACAGTTTCTAGGGTAAACATGAGACTTCTTTATTATTATTTTATATTTAGGTCTTTCAAGGAGATTTATGGGATCAATGGTTAAAGCACACAAGCACACAAATTCTGAGATCCCATGCTGTTGCACTATGACAAATTACACAACAATATGTCAGTGTACTTTAGCTATGTGAAGACCATCCTGCCTCCCTTTTGAAATGCTCGTAATCTTTATTGGCGACCGCTTCTATCCCATTCATTACCAGAGAGCATCCCTAAGCCGAATAAACTTGTCTGGTGGTAAGAAGAAAAATATATAAATGGTTCCCAAGCTACCGCGATACTGATACATCTTTACGGGCAATATTTCTAACTCCTTTACTAAGCAATATTTCTAACTCCTTTACTACGAGGGATCACCCAGGGCTAAATAAGATCCTTCAGCGGTATTAAAAAAAAAAATCACAGCAGAATGGGCTTACAGCTAGACAATACGGGAAGTTCAGGCGATTACCCTGTCGTATTTGAGAGCTGACTACCTCGCTGAGAGAGAGAGAGAGAGAGAGAGAGAGAGAGAGAGAGAGAGAGAGGAAGGTCAGGGAATGGAGAGTGTATTACCTTACTTTACACACGGAAGGCTTTTACTGTGTTTCGTGACTGTAAGTTTAAGTGGCTCTCTCTCTCTCTCTCTCTCTCTCTCTCTCTCTCTCTCTCTCTCTCTCTCTCTCTCTCTCTCTCCACCACTAAGTGTATTAACCTATGAGAAAGGAGTGACGAAGTGAGGGTGAAAGAAGAAAAACAAGAAGGGAGGAGAAAGAGGAGGCTGAGAGAAAAGAAAATAATGAGGAAGTATCAGTAAAGGAAAGGAGAGTGAGGAGCAAGAGCAAAATGGGAGGAAGAGAAGAGGAGGAAGGGAAGAAGAGGAGGAGGATGTGAGAGGAAGGAAAGCGGAAAGATGGAAAACTGGAGGGAAGGAAGAGGTACTGAAAGAGGGGGAGAGACAGAAGAGGGTGAATAAGAAGACTAGAATGTGGACAACGAAAGAAACGATAAAGAGAGGAGACAGGAAAAGATAAAGACGGAGAGTAAAAGGAAAGCAAAAAAGAAAAGTACAGAGAAGAATAATAGGAAGGAAAATTAAAAGAAAAAGAGGATAACACGAAAGGTTAGACGAGAGAAAAGCAGAGGAGATGAGAAGAAAAAGAGAGGGAGAAAACGAGTATAAAAGAGGAGGAAGAGAAAAGAAGAGGGTTAGAAGTAGAAAAAAAAGAGTAATAGGGAAGGTCGAAGCATGAATGAATAGGAATGAGGGAGAGGAACAGAAACTAAAACAACAGGGGAATGGAGAGAGAGAGAGAGAGAGAGGAGTTAATCCAATTTACTCTCCTTTCCTTCCATGTAAGATCTCTCTCTCTCTCTCTCTCTCTCTCTCTCTTTCTTCCTTCCTATCGGTCTCTCTCACCAACCCCTCTCCCTCCTTCACATTCCCTTCTTTTTTTCTTTCCTTGCTCGAATCTTAACCATAAAGTGTGTGTGTGTGTGTGTACCATATATATATATATATATATATATAGAGAGAGAGAGAGAGAGACAGAGAGAGAGCCATATCACACTATTCATCATCCTAACCCAGGCAAACAGTCATCAGCTGTGTGTGTTATCTAACTACACTGAAACACATAAACATTCTCTCTCTCTCTCCCTCTCTCTCTCCTCATACAGGATACAAAGCTATTCTTCCCTCCCTCCGTCTCCCCTTCCTCTAAAACGAAATCCACTACAATGAATATAAAAAATAATGAATTTTACCTAAGTTACAAAAATAAGAACCCAGACCACTTACTTAGGAACATAACTTAGGGTGAGATTTCGAGAGAAAATTATTGCGTGCGTAAAATGAAAATACGACTTGCAGCAATTTCTTGTGCGTATATAACATTAACATAGAAAATGGGAGGTTTGGAGGTGGGTTAATAAAGTAAGGCATGGGATTCGGCCAGTCGAGAGAGAGAGAGAGAGAGAGAGGGGGGGGGGGAAGCGAAATTATGACCATGGCCATTAATTTTGTGTATGACTTTTTTTTTTCACATTTCTCATTCCTCCTGAAACGACAGACAGTACCGTTCCTTCTTGATACTCTTGTTGTGTGCTTCATACCGGTGTCACATAGAATTCATATACCTTCCACTGCCACAGCCAGCACAGAAATGGGGAACGATTGCTCATGGTTGTACTTTGCTGGTGAATGTGCTCCGTTATAGTAGCACATGCAGGTTTACTACATCTAATATCCAAAACTGTTACATGAAGAGACTATAAGAAAATGACGACTCCCATCCTCACGTTAAACCTTTTTGGACGGTGATGTTTTTTCTGTGTTTTTATACTTGATACTGTTAGATGATTTGGTTCAGCCTAAGGGAAGCTCTTGTGGTAAACGGGTTAACGAAGGCTACATTTAACCTCTACACTTTCAAGTCTCTCCTAAGTTGAGTCAAGTCGTCTGGAGGCAGCACGAATAAACTAAATGAACTTCATGGCACTAGGGACGTTAAGAATACGACCCATCCCCACTCCACCGACACACACACACACACACACACACACACACACACACACACACACACACACACACACACACGCACGCACGCACGCACGCGCGCGCAAAATCAATCAATCAATCAATGTCAAAAGCAGGGAATAGAAATGAATAGCCTATACCGGTACACAAAGAGCAAAGATCCATCCTAACATTCAGTCTACATCAATTTTGGTCACTGGACAGCAGCAGCAACAAGCCAACGAACACAGCGGCACCAGACTGACTTCCGACGCTCCGACAGGGCGATGACCACGAACTCAGGAAATGTTCATCAGCCACGATAGCATGTTTGTTCTGACCAGTGGACGACCTTTAACCCTTCTCGGCTCAGTTGATGGCCACGTGCAGTTAAATTGGAGGGTTTGTTTGACAATATATACTATTTTCACCTTAACCTGACCAAGATTTTTGTCCTCTTGTTGCATATTTCACATAGGTCAGTGGCGGCAAAAGACAATACTACGGCTCTACATCCTTTCCATACACCTCTTCGTGACTAGCATCAAATTCAAGCATCAATCTTTTGCTAAAACTCAGGATTCTAGATGGACAGATGGTAATTTTAGGCCAAGTTAGAGTCAAAAGAGTACACTAACTAAAGACTCATTCTTAACTCATTACTACGACTCAATTAATTCATGCAACTATGGTTCCCGTCAGATAAAACCAAGCCAACTAAACCAAACAGACTCCTGCCTCATACCCTCACAACTAAGGCTCGTCGAAATTCATGCACCCACCAACCACAATTTACTGTAGTACGCAAGTTGTGGAAATGGCCCAGTTCCGACAGGTGAAAGCAAACCAAATGCTGTGGCAATTGCGTTTACTGAAAAGTCGGGTCATGCTGTTTGAAATTCATGTAATATGAGTAGAAACTGCGACGAAGTCATATACCTCGGTTCAAATGAATAAATATATTCTTCAAAATGTATTATCCTTTGATAAGTAAATACTGTACTCCGTTCATAACAACTCTTACAAAATCCAGCAAAAGCCGTTTCTTCTGAGTTCTGACATTACGCTTTTAATACCCATAACTGATACATTACGAAATTTAACTTTCGCGGCATTAATATGGTATAATAAGCTGACACACACACACACACACACACACACACACACACATATATATATATATATATACACACACACAAGGGGTAAAGGAGTACTATAACTGGATAACGTAACTGAGAGAAACCCTAGAACTGCCTAATACCGTAACTGCAGTACGGTACACAGTGACTGTTTGGAATATGTCAAGATAAATATTAGTGTTAATGCTAAATATGAATATAGTGATCACTTGCCCCTTAAGTTTTTCAGTACGGTACAGTGACCTCTGTTATCATTATCATCATCATCATCATCATCATCCCGACCTCTCTTCCCACGAAGGATGGTTATGATGTATTACTGTTATTATTGCTACCGTTAGGTTTAGAGATACCGCTCATATCACAGGTGCATAGTATTGCCCAGCAGAATAAAATCCTTTGGCGTGAGCCAATACTAAACACCAACATACGTCTGCAGGAAAGGAATGAGTGATGTGTTTATGTAATTTTCTATGTTTATATTTCATATACCAGTATGGTAAACACTGATAAAACCGAACCTTATCTTGAACAGTCGCCTACCATACGGTAGCATGAAACAAAGTACACATTTTTCTGACAGTTTTTCCTTATGAATCAGTCAAGAACCAAAATCATCAAAGATTTTAGTAGGTACTATAGTCCTTTTACCTTAGCTTGGCCCAGATTTTCATTCCTTTGTAGCTTATTTCGCACAGCTTATTGGCGCGAAGACAATGACTAGGATGACATTCTAGTATTAATATAGTATAACAACTTAGCACTCAGGATGGGAAGATGGCAAATTTACGTCAAGTTAGAGTAAGAAGGGTATAGTACTCTCTCAGTCTTGAGATAAAGTTCACCTACATCACAACGATCATTTCGTCCAGCATGCAGTAAAACCCCCTTCTAACACCACACTCCACCACCATTACACCACACACACCCCAACCATCAATACACCACACTAAACCACGCCACCATTACACCACACCATCCACACCACCAGACTAATAATCATGACAGCAACGTATTACTTTCTACTACAATGCAGGAGAGATATGGGTAAGGTGTGCTCACTTGTAGAATTTGGCAATGGTGGCCTAGCCTGATGATTCATAACTGCTCTAAACCTCTTTACTCCAGCAGCGTTTTTTATTTTTAAAACAAGGAAGATGGAACCAAAGACATGGAACCCGCAAACCGTTCCTTCCAAGAAAAAACAAAAACAATGCAACTGAGAGCCAAATTCATGATCCGTTCATTTCGAGATGCCTGGACACACTGCGTTTGAGAGACCGAAGATCATAGGGAGTAGGAAATACAGACAGGGGGAGACAATTCCAGAGTTGACTTGTTGCATTAATGAAGGACTAGGAGTAACGGTTAACTCCTGCATTAGAGAGCTGGACTGAAAAGTAATGAGAGTTTGTTGCTACACGGGTGCTACGTGCCCGTCGTAGTGGTGGAGGGGTGCAAGCAGATAGTTTCAGAGGAGCAGCGACAATTGAAGTAGCGATAGAAAAGAGATAATGATGCAACAGTGCAGCGAAGTGACAGAGATTGAAGGGAGCCAGTAAGAGGAGGAGAGTTAATGAGACGAAAAGCCTTTGACTCCGCCTTACTGAGAAGTGCTGTACGTGGGGAACCTCCCCACACATGAAAGCTGTACTCTACACAGGGGCGAACAAAATACGCGTGTAAGGTCAACAACTGTGCTGGGGTAAAGAAGGCACGGAGTCGGCTTAGCACATCTAATCTCTTGGAAGCAAATTTCAAAAGAGATGTAATATGCTCTTTCCATGATAAATCCCGCGAGAATGAATCCCCGAGTATGTTTAAAGATGATGCAGGATTGAGCTGGATATTATTAAACATTAGTGGGCACTCCTGTGGAAGATTTTGGCGGCTTGGTAGGTGTAAGAACGAGTTTTTGATGCATTGAAAACAAGATTACTTTTACCCCAATCAGTGATACGACCCAAGTCAGACATCAGGTGTGCCATAGCCTCATCCCTTGTTTGCTCAAGTAACTGCTGAGATGGATGCTGCGGGAAGCGAATGGAAAGGTGAAGGGTGGAATCATCAGCATTTAAGTCAGCATTTCGAAAATGCTGCATCATTTTTTTTTTTAATTGGTTTTGCTTTGTATTGGCATCCTTGATTTTTTTTTTTTTTTATGTATAAAACAAATTTTTAGGCAGTACCGTACTTCACTTTAACCGTGCAGCAGTCCCAGTAACTAGATGTAAAGGGGTGCCGGCTGGACTGAGACCTTATTACAGGGGGTGCTGAGGTAGGAAAAGGTTAAGAAACGCTGATTTAAGTGGATAGGGTTAGATGTACAGCTTAGAAGATCATTGATGAATAAAACGAAGCGAGTTGGTGACAGGACAGAGCCTTGAGGAACTTCACTACTGATAGACCTGGGAGAAGAACATGGTCCGTCTACAACAGCAGCTATAGAACGAACAGAAAGGAAGCTACTGATGAAGGCACAGACAGAAGGACAGAAACCGTTAGAGGGCAATATGGAAATTAAAGATTTATGCCAGACTCGATCGAAAGCCTTTGAGATGTCAAGTGCAATGGCAGAGCTTTCGCCAAAATCCCAAAAGGAGGATGACCAGGAATCTGAAAGGTAGGTGAGAAGATCGCCAGTGAAATGTCCCTGACGGAACCCATACTGACGATCAGAAAGAAGGTTGTGATAGGAAAGATGCTTTAAAAGTTTTTTGTTGAGAATAAACTCGAAAACTTTTGAGATACAGGATGTTAAAGCAATTGGGCGATAGTCTGAGGGTTGGGAATGTCACCTTTCTTTGGGACAGCTGAATGAATGCAACCTTCCAGCAAGAAGGAAAGGTACCCGGTACAAGAGAGTTTAACTAGGCAGCGTGTAAGCACAGAAGCACAGTTCTTGAGAACAAAAGGAGGAACCCCACCAGACCCATATGCCTTGTTGCTATTTAGGCCAGTGATGGCAGCAAATAGGCTACATCAGTTGAAGAAATTTTAATGTCAGCCATGAGGAAGTCACAGGGGGAAGTGATGGAGGAAAAGCACCAGAATCGTCTAAGGTGGAATTTTTGGAAAAAGTCTGAGCGATGAGATCTGCTTTATCAGTAGAAGCAGTAGCTACAATGCCATCAGAGTGGAAATGAGGAGGGAAGGATGATGAAATAAAGTTGTTAGAAAGGTTTCTGGCAAGGTGCCAAAAGGAGCGGGAAGGATTTGAGTTGGACAGTTCAGAGCATTTAGTACGGACGAAATTATTTTTAGCAGAGCGAAGAACAGTGTGTTGTTTATTTCCTTCTTGCCATAACTGTACCAGTTTATTCAACTTAATATGGATAAATTCGATATCGTTGCGATTTGGTTAACTCTTCCAGCCCGACTTTTTTTTTTTTTTTTTTTTTTTAGTCCAGCAGCAGACGAGATATCAACCTAAGACGGATCTGCAGGAGTGGAAGGGTTAACGAAGGCTATATTCTATCCCGTCAGTTCGTAAAGTCTCTCCTGAGCTGAATTACCGCACCGGGTGTTGGATGAATGACTGATTAAGCTAAAAAAAAAAAAAAATCATGGCACAGTAATAAGAGGTCACTGCCGTCGCACAACAAGAGTAAAATTGTAACTGGGGAAAATATATATATATATCAATCATACCATAGCAAAAACAAAAATACACAGGACGTTCTGGGAGTAAAAAGTTACCGTAACATTATATTCTTCATGTGGACTTGTGGCCAAAATTAAAACAAAGTGCCATCTGATATGAATAACTCTACAGTGCAAAGTCATTAGTATAGATATAATACAATACCATTCTCCCCCCCCCCCACTCTCAGCGGACATACAAATGGTCATGGTCATCATTTCACTCCCCCCCCTCCCTCCCTCCCTCCCTCCCTCTCTCTCTCTCTCTCTCTCTCTCTCTCCCTCAAAAATCTGATCATTTCTTGCTAACCTAACCAGTAATATTCATGAGGGCTGCAAGGATTGAAATACAGCTTTTTCGTTAATACAGACCTCTTGCATTAGCTTTAAAAAATAGTTAACACATTAACTACGAAGGATCTCCCCTACGCTGAATTTAAACTAGACAGGTGGTAACAAACTTGAATAAACGAAGGAGTTAAAGAAGATTTTTCTCCCACATTTTTTAAGAATCTATCCAAGCTCAATAAAATAATTTACGGTAGTATGGATGAAATAAACACAAAGAGTTCAAGGTGAATTTCTTATCACTTCACAACAAAGTCTCTGCCTAAGCTGATTAAAGCGTCTGATGGTTGCAAGAATAAAATTCATCGTACTAAAGTGGTTCAGAGCAACACACACACACACACACACACACACACACACACACACACACACACACACACACACACACACACATTTACGGGTACCTAAGCCTTTCCATATAAACAATATACCGTAAGTAAGATGAAGTGTGCTGTTAATACTTGCTACCATCATCATTATTTGGCTCAGTTTAGGAGGGAGATCTCGCAGTGAGATCTCATATTCGGAAAGCATCCCCTAACCTGAATAAAATAGTACAGTATTGAAATGGCAGTAATGAAATATATTACGGTATGCAGCGGAGAAGTTAACCCTGTTACATGAGATGGTGCGTATCTGAATTCATTTTTGCTATCTACAGACAAGTTTGCTCATCTTAGAAGACTGCTAAAGGTGGAGGAGTTGTAGTAATGCCCCCTTCACTCCCTCTACTACTACAAACATACTCTAAGCTGAATAAGATCGCCTCTAATTGAAGCCCCATTCACTCCGTGCTATCTCAGTACAGTTTTATACAGCTTATGTTAGTGAAAGGACTGGGGTTACCGGTATAGGCTATCTAACATCCCCAATTCGTACAGCCTCCCTATTTACTCCCTCAAGTTTTCCTTCCCTTCTCTATAATTATTCTCTCCACTGCAGCTTGCAGTTTGTACTCTCATGTTTTCCTTCTTTGCTCGCCTGGCCGGAGTCCGGCGAGGTATTTTTTGGGTCCAATTTGTTTTTGTTTGTTTTCCTGTCAGCAACATGACAGAAAAACGGCTGAATAAAATTACATGAATCTTTCAGGATAAGTGGGCACTGGTCCCAAACGAAAGTTATTACATTTTAGAGGTAATCGAGTGACCCTGGAAAAAAAAAAAAAAAAAAAAAAAAAAGTCACGGATTATCAAAGGGCTACAGCTTGACACCGGTTGAAGATAGAGATATTTACTGTTAATAAACATACAGGAACTCGTACTATGGGTTTTCATTTGGCACCAAGAACTCTGACCTTAAGTGACCCTGAACGGTCAAACTGAAGGTCACGGATATTCAGGGGGCCATAACTCGAAACTCGTTTAAGATAGATATTTACTATTATCAACATATAGGATGTCCCACATGGGTTTTTACTTGGTACCATGACCTTTGACCGTAAGTGATCTTGAAAGGTCAAACTCAAGGTCACGGATATTCAGGAAGTTATAACTCGAAACTCGTTGAAGATAAAGATATTTACTACTATCAAGATATAGAAAGTCTCATAGCCTATGGGTTTTCATTTCTTTGACCTTGAGTGACCTTGAAAGGTCAAACGCAAGATCACAAATTTTCAGAGGGCTAACTTGAAAACATTTGTGCCATTACCTTAGACTTTCACTGTGTACTAACAATAAATAGCAGTCATGATTAAGTACTTAAAAGCAATAAAATAACTGCTGTCGGGCAAGGTTTGTTGTGTCTGGCACCACTTGTCTTTCTCTTCAGCGGGCACTGTCAGACTTAATCTTTCTCTCTCTCTCTCTCTCTCTCCTTCTCCAACGTAAAAATATTTATGAACTTTCAATCTTGTTTTTCCGAGTTCAGCTCCTAAGCCATTCGTATATTCCCCCCCCTCCTCCCTCCCTCCCTCCCTCCCTCCCTCTCTCTCTCTCTCTCTCTCTCTCTCTCTCTCTCTCTCTCTCTCTCGATAACTTCACAAAGTCGTCATTTTCGTATCTTCTTCTTTCGTCCTAACCTCTGTAATTTTTGTTCGTGCTACTTTTTACATCCGTGTGTTTTTTCGATTCGTGTTCTTAGGCTGTTCTTATTGTTACTCGTCTCCCGTGCAAGAGAGAGAGAGAGAGAGAGAGAGAGAGAGAGAGAGAGAGAAACAGAAGTGCTAGGATGCTGTGTGGTTTGACAGGAATAAGGCAGTCAATCAGAACACATATTATCACAAAGATACAGCACCGTAACAATCCAACACACACAAACAGATATCACAAGAGATAACCTTATCTCGCACTGATAAGATAACCCCTTACAAATCATGACCCAACATCACGAACAGAAACCAACGACGCACAATGATCAAAATTGAAATTCATGGAGGAAGGCTTATGGTCGTACACCGTTTATTTGCATGTAGGCTATTCCCCCTTTCAGTCCAACCTTTTGCTGTATTATTTTTATGCTTCTAATTGATCTGTTAGCATAATGAAAGACTCTTAAAACTGCAGGAACTAACAACAGCCTTTAGTAACATTTTCAAAGGTTTCAAAATTCAACAAAATGTCTGGCAGTAGAAGAGGAAAAACATACAAAGATACCCTCTAAACTTGATACAGGACATTACCTATGGCCTATTCAGTACAAGGGGGGTCTTTCCTCAACAGTAAATAATAAATATTCGTCTCACGGTACAATGAATATAACGTATAAGACCGTATACAAGGGGAAACGAGAGTATTTACCTGAAAACTTTATTCGCTGATATTAAAAGGGCGATGTGTTGTGTAGTGAAGGCCTGAAAATCGTATGGCATCGTTAGGCTCCATGTGTCTGTGCGGGTGATGAGGTCGTTTTGGCCCCAGTTCTTGCTACGCTAGGGATTTAACGGAGATTCGTCGGGTGAGGAATTTCAGTCATTCAACCTTCGCAATGAAAAGTATGAAAAATATGCAAGTCATCCATCTTCGCAATGAAAACGATAAAAAACATGTAGTCCCCCGGTAAGCCCTTCACTCTTCGCAATGAAAACGTTGAAGAATGCTGTACTTTATCCATGCAGCGTTCGCAATGGAAACAGTACGAAATAGGCGACATTGTATGTGATTCTTCCTTGGCTATGAAACCTGTAATCTTTGAGGTGTTGTTTAGATTTGGGAGATGTGCAGATAAACAGGCAACTGGGGGGTAAAGCTATTGCAATCTGACTCAGCCTATAGCTCAACTAGTGTCATAAATTAGGATGAGAGAGAGAGAGAGAGAGAGAGAGAGAGAGAGAGAGAGAGAAATACCGTACGGAGCCAGACAAACTGCAAATAAAACAAAACCAAGTTGATGTCAAATGTTAAGAGACACCTGGCCAACTGACCAAGAATTCCCACAACCACTGGCACCAACACCACACTCCACCACCACCACCGTCACCACACCATCTTAACGTTTCATCCATATTCAACAGCCTACTATCAACATTATCCACATCTTGAAGTCTTATATCCACATTCATCAACATTCTATTAATTTCCTAGTCTCATCCACATTGACTGACATTAGACTTACGGCACTTCCTAGCTTATTGCCCATATTCACTGTCTGTTATTCACTTTAACCGACATCACATGCATTTCTTAGCCTGTTATCCAAACTAACTACGGTAGCATTCATTTTCTAGCCTATTATTTACTAGCCAACACGCTCACTCCAACATTTACATTTTAGCCATTTCCAGCAAATCATCCAGAGTCACCAACATACTATCTGCTTCCTAGCCAGGTGTCCACATTACGAAATTCTAGTTTCAGCAATTCCAACTGGTAAATGCACCACAGCTTATCTAAGCTGATTATTCACACTATCTCCCTTATTATCCACAGTATCAGCCTGCTATCAACATAAACCAGCCTATTACCCATACCAACCACCCTGTATCCACATTTACTACCTTATTACTGTGATGTCCTGCCTATCCACATTAACCTATTTACCGACATCAGCAGTATATCCACATTAAACCAACCTATCATCCACACTACCAGTACCAGCATATCCACATTAAACTATTATCCGTATCTGTAACCTAAACTGTTATCCACACTACCAGAATATCCACATTAACTAACTATTGCCCACTAACTACCTAAACTATTATCCACATTAACCAACTTGTTTATCCACATTACTAGCAAATGCACATTAACTAGTCCATTTTTAATCACATTACCAGCATACGCACAGCAGCTAATCTATTATCCACATTATCGACATCCACCTTAACCAACCTACTGTATTATTCCCATTAACCACGCTATAATCCACACTGTCCATCCTATTATCCACACTGGTCAACCTCTCACCCACACCATCCAGCCTATGATTAACCAATCTTATTTACCTCTTATTTTTGTAATCAAGCTGACTCTTTATAGATGGCTAATTCAGCCGGGATCTTTCTTACCTCCCTAGTCTTTTATCCAAATTAATAATACACGCAGCAGCCCCAATACGATAACTGTTGATCGTATTCTATTCTGCTTAAAGGTCTTACTAACACGAATACAATCGTCTGGTGGCAGCAAGAAATACAGTTTACATATCTTCACTATCTATCTATCTATCTATTGCCAGACGCCTCAATCCCGTTTGGGGTGGCCACAAACAAATCGCCTCCAAGTCGCCCTGTCCCCCGCCATTTCACTGCCCTGCTCCCAACTCACACCCCCCTCTCTCATATACCTCTCCACCCCATCCCTCCATCTCATCCTCGGCCTCCCCCTCCCTCTTCCCCCCTCCACTTCACTCACATACACTCTCTTCGTCAGTCTTTCACCCTCCATCCTCTCCACATGGCCAAACCACCTCAGTGTGTTCCTCATAACGCTTCCTATCACATCCACATCCACACCACAACGCTTCTTTATATCCTCATTCGTCAGCCTGTCTCTCCACGTGACTCCACAGGCTCCTCTTAAATAACTCATTTCCACTGCTCTCACTCTTGACTTGTGTCCTTCCAACAATGTCCAAGCTTCACTTCCGTACGTTAGAGTTGGTATCACAATACTGTCATGTAGTAACTTTTTCACTTCCATGCTCACTTCCCTGTTTCTTATCACTGCTTTCAAAGAACCAGCAACCTTTCTTCCCTGCTGTACCCTTTCAAGCACTTCACCCTCCAAACCTCCATCCTTACTCATCACACTACCCAAATACTTAAACGTACTCACATTTTCCAATTCCTCACCATCTAACCTCGCTGTACATTCACTAACTTCATCTCTCTCAAAGACCATCACTTTACTCTTCCCTACATTCACCTTTAGGTATCTTCACTCGCTATCTACATTTATCAGCAGTTTGGTATCTATGCCAGCAATTCATTTTAATTACCATCATCTTGACTCATTTTCCCACTTAGGCTACGAGTACGCCGTAGATGGGGCGGGGAAGGATCCAGAAACAAGGAAGGAATGTATGAAAATGGAAGAACTATCAACAGCACGCCCGGTGAAATGGGCCACATAATCATTCAAGCCTCCAGAATCCTAATTCCCTATAAGTCTACTCTTTTTATTAGGCATTATTTTTTTTTTAATCAGTCCTACATACATCTGACTGTCAAACAGCTGAATATCAAGTTAAACAGGAGTGCCAAACCTTTTGTCATTTTCTTCTCTGCTGGCTGCATGCCTCATTCAACTAACTCATATCCTGCCAGTTCCCTAACCTCCTCTGTTTAACTACTTCATGACAAGAACAAATATTTGCTTTTTTCTTTTTTTGTCACGAGATTACAATATATTTTAATCAGATTAGCAGAGCTCTTTAGTACAGATGAAAGGCCATAATTCACCCCGCTAGTTCGTTGAGTAGCCAGACTGAAGAAAGTCAAACATACGGCTAATCCTACTCAACTAATCGTCATAGTAACCCACTCCTTCAAGTGAAAGACAATTTCTTTTTATTCTGGCCACTCCTACACGACTAACACAACTTTGGAATGACTTGACGCAGTAAAGCTGTTAGGGTAGTAGCTACACTACATGAATATTCACATACTTTTCTTCAACTGAAGGGGAGGAGGGAGTAGCGATGTCTGACGTCCATATCAACAATCACAGCCAGAACACAATGGCCGTGTTCTCGTCAACTTGGGAGTCTTTCTAGAAATTCTTACTTTATGATTCATTTTGCATACAGTATTAGAACTTACCATTGCCTAGTACGTCATTCATGGCTTTAAAACACTGGTATCACCACAGACTGCATACTTAACATACACGAAATTAATACTGTGCCGTATACAGAAATATACTGGTACGATGCCCACAAGAATACATCCCACGTCTTGCAGTCTACTGAAATTCAATGTCCATAACACCAAGAACAATGTCTGTATTCTTCATTCTACCCAATAAACCTCTTGAATCCGCTGAAATATTTGTCATTTTATTCTTCCTGTCTTCAGACGACTTCATCCAGGTTAGGGCAGACTCTTCGAAGAGTTAAATATCGCATTAGTTACTTCCTTCACCGCCACAGATCCTTCGTTAAACAAAATCGCTTGGAAAGAACAAAAATAAAATAAATAATACGTCACTGGATTCAAAGGATTAAACAAGAATCGTATTTAAAATCCATCCAGTTTTTTCTGGTACCGGTATTTTATTCTAGTTAACGCCAGCCTATTACATCGGTGTTCTGCTGAATATGTGAAAAGAGCATGTACACCCTGACTGTTTGGACAACCTAGTACTGAATTCTAGCTAACCCCAGACGATTTTATTAACTAAAGAATGTGTCATGGGAATCTGAGGATTATTGATACAATTAATCCTCCTACTGTAGGCAAAACTATAGTATTCTCTTCCGGGTAAAGTCAGACGATTTTTCCCACCTAAAGGGTGACATAAAAGCCTTGTATAGTAAACACTGGTATCATTAACACACGTGGTTGGGACAGCTCGTGCATTCTATTCCAGCTACCGCCACACGATTTTCATTTTCTGAATGAATCACAGGAACCAGAGTTACGATCCAAATCTTCTACTTTATCAAACCTCAAGCACTTACTATTCCAACTCGCAAACCTTATATATACCTATATTTCCAAACCTATTACCCAAACTGTCAATAACTGTGTCCACTTTAACAAGTCCAATATCCCAACTCGCTGATGCTAGAAGCTATTCAAATTCAAAGCCTAACCTTCACATCAGAAAATTTTATCCTTTTCAGTTTCTAAGTCTGCGTCCATAATTAGCACGTTGAATCCACAGTAAACTACACTGATAATTTTATTTGGTCGTGGATCAGTATCATCAGGGTCGGCTGCAGCAAATTCACCACACTCATTTTCATGGACGACTGAGAGAGAGAGAGAGAGAGAGAGAGAGAGAGAGAGAGAGACGTTGACCACCTACACCCGACGCTTGGTATTCGCAACACTTGCACTTTGTTTCTGTATACTTCCGTACCTTTATCCTAGATGTATTAGTATGTTATTTTAACTGTTTAATATTTACATACTTTTCTAAATGCCATACAACAGGATATTTAGGTGTAATGTTCAAAATACATCGCTATGGACTGCGTGTTAGGAAGGCTCTCATGCCAAAGAGAAATCTGTTCCTAATCCTTGCAACCAAACACGCGCCTCAGTCAGTAATCCAAGCCTGCAAGACTATAATCCACAAATGAAAGGTTCTGTACTCAACTGGTGCCCTTGAATTCCTATCTGTATCTGTATACAAATACCCCCGGTATGGTAAGTTAATTACATCTGCAACCTTACATACAAAATTGCAGTACTGTTATCAATAGCAATATGTAATCGACACATCAAGAAGTTTATTATTTATGTTTGTTAGCTTATCACTAACATCTCCATTCTTATCATCAACATTCAGCAAACTTGTACAGTACTCACATCTCCATGTCTGTCCACATCTGTAATCTTCAATCAACTTCTGGAAGCTTAAGTCTAAATCACGTTTTCTGCACATTAGCAAGGTTCAAAATCCATTTCTGGAAGCATTTCTTAGTTTCTACACTTTCTACCAACTCTTGCAAACTTTCACCAACTTTTGCATGCTTTCAGCTCCTGTAAGTCCTATAGTGAAGTGTAACTTTCTTGTGTGTATTATCTTGGACTGTGAAGGCTCCCTAGCACTACAACCTGTTCATCTCTTCTGCATAGACTATTCGGTACCAGACATATTCTTTTGTCTGTGTTATTTATGCACACTGTCGATAATGAAAAGATTTAGAACAATGAAATAGTAAGGTGTCTGCTAAGATGCAATAACTAACATGCGATATTAAACTGTAATTTACCAGTATAAAAAATATCAAGGGATTATGGACGAAACTTAAAAATTTGGTAGATCCTGGTGCACTATGCAAACTAAATATATAAATATAAATATGATGCATAACTGAAAATAAGAAATAATACCATACTAGACAATACTACCGAATGATTATGAAAAATTAACATACATGATATATCAGTTGTATTATACAGGTTATGCTACAAAATCTGTCAAGGAAAGGGGTCTGGGTGCCTCCCAGCCTTAGAACATACTTGATTTTATTTTTGAGCAAGGTAGACGAAGTCGATGGTCATTATTTTTATACGAAATGTGTGTGTGTGTGTGTGTGTGTGTGTGTGTGTGTGTGTGTGTGTGTGTGTGTGTGTCGAAAACTCAGATCTCTTAAGTATTGATTGTAGAAGGAAAAGTTATTAATAAAAGTTGTTTAGTCACATCATGAGTTCACATGTCACTCACCCAGCACTGGGATTCATCCAGGATGGATACATAGTAGTCAAGTTTTCATCTAACAGTATTATTACAGTCTACCTGGCTCACGGATGACGGATACTCTTTTTTTTTTTTTTTGCACCTCCAGTTTATTGTCTTCAGCTTAGGAGAGAAGTCTCGAAATGAAGGTGGCAGACTGAGCCTTCACTAACCCTTTTCATTACGAAACAGATCTGAGCTGAATAAACTCACCTGGCGGTAACAGGAAACGTTAAAAGTACTCTGTCGGATGGATGGGTTTAAACACATGAGAATACGGCTGAACGTCTGTGGCGGTATTTAATAAGTACCCCAGCCAATTATGATATATAAGTCTCTTCAGTTACCAGAAATAGTTACCACGTTCTTCACTTTAATATTCATCCCACATAGGTTGTAATGAGACTGGGAACTATACGAGTGATGACAAAAGTATAAACACGCAATTTAATGCACAACTTAAGCATATTTTTAGATGCACGAACACCTCTAAGGGCGACTCGGCCATCTGTCTCACACCAACGATAATTAGCCTATCTGAGGCAATACCGGTACTATGTTTCACTCGAGTAGCCTTCAGCGACTTAGCAAAACTATAACGTACCATAGGCCAACCACACCACACTATACCACTTTCTCACACGATACCACAATACACCATTTCATCCTATCACACCACACCACACCACACCACACTAAAGTCACCTTTCTACAAATCACCAAAGGCATTAACCGAACCGAAGGGCAGTTCCCATCTTTAGTACTTTAGTATTTCTTCACTTTGCTCTTTACTCGTTTGAATTCACTTTTACTCTTTGCTCGTTTGTAGGGGAAGTTTTAGGCGGCAGACTGAAGCCAAAGTACAAACACCCAACCTTATACACAGCTTCAGCTTGTGAGAGTTGTCATATTTTTCCCTTATTTCACTTTATGGCTGAGAAAGTTTGGTGGCCATACGAGTGACACTAGAAGTTAAAAGAAATACGGAGAGAGAGAGAGAGAGAGAGAGAGAGAGAGAGGTATACATTGTCATTGTATCTTGACCCAAAAACCTTATACCTGCAACTGAAACCAGAGTTCCCACACGTGCTGTCCTCATGCCCACACTTGAGTGTGTGTGTGTGTGTGTGTGTGTGTGTGTGTGTGTGTGTGTGTGTGTGTGTGTGTGTGTGTGTGTGTGTGAAAAATAAACATTTCCGTTATTCTGAACCCTGGGCGCCATAAACAAGAACCTACAAGCTACTGTAAAAAAGGATACTTTGACATTAAAATAAATCGACAGCCTGAAATAAGCAGCACACACCACTCGCTGGCTCAGTGGTAACGCTCTCGCCTGCCATCTGATAGACAGGCATTCGGGCCTGCTCAGGACGCGAAAACTTTCACCGACGAAGCGGGTGGTTAATGTCCCCTTTGAACAACGGGATGGGAGCGTGTGTGTAGGTCACAGCCTTGTCCTTAGATCGAGCAGTATGAGTTCTCACCTCTCTTCCAGGAGCGTAAAACGCTGACGATCACGACAACCATCATATGATCCTAACCAACCCCGGTGGAGTACATACACACAAATGCACTCTTTCGTTACTGTTCTCCTAGTGTTGGAGGCTATCCAATCGAGATAAATTCTAAACGTCAACAGAGTAACAGACAGCTCCCTCAACTCCTTCCCTACGATGACTCATTCTTGCCACCGTCACGTTATTTTACTGTGGTGAGAGAAAGGCTTAGTGGAAACAGTCAAACTCCCCCAGTGCCCCACTATGGGAGCAACCCTCTAATCCTAAAGAAATCTCTTTCAGCCTAAACAATGGAGGAACAAACACGTCATCCTACTGAAAAGGTTAATGATGTTTTTTACCGGTGCCCCATCTCTTCGGGTTCTTTCTAGGGCTGAATCAAATCGTCTGAAGGTCCCTGCTTCTGCATAGCAGGAAACTAAAACACGGTATCATACTAAAAGGGTTGATGTTTCTTACCCTTCCATTACGTCTCCACATGCCTGAATATTATTGTCTTTAGCTCTTATATAGCCTACAGAGCAAAATAAATGGACTTCCACGTAGTAATAAGGTCAATATTCTGAGTCTTATCTCTTCACTATGCAGCTCTCTAAGACTGCCCACAAATAGCACGAGAACTAAATGAGACCATCATTTTGAAGGCTTTAACTCGGATGTTTTTTTTATCCTTTCACTACGAGGAGGCGTAGCACGAACAAAACAAAGTCGTTCTCTCCGTGAACATAACTGTACAGCGCTACGAACTCCCATGTTCCTGGCACAGCTGATGCTAAAAATTCTCCATGCTGACGAGAATATGTCCCAGAGTTTCATACACTGACAAGGTCGTATTTTCTCTGAAACAGGCCAGGATAATTACCAGCACCACTTCCAATGAGGGATATTTTACCTAATTTCTGGAGTAAATTTGACAAAACCGTGACAAGTACTTCCAGGCTTTTCCTGTGATGATTCGGATGGGACTACAGTAAGGTATATTATCATCTGGGAAAAGTAACAAACCGTGTCACAACTTACCAAAACCTAAACTAACGCACTGGCCTATTTAACCTTTTCTTTTTTTTTTTTTCCGGGTACTACAGTAGATCCTTATCAACTCGCAGGAAGACCACTGGGCGGCAGCACCGGCGTCCGGGAATGTAAACACTCGTAAGCGTTCGACTCTGGGCTTACTACTTCTGTTTATTAGTTAGGTTTGATTAATTTGGTTAGTTTAGTTAAGGTCAAAGCACGATTCTGTTACTTATCCCTGCTATTTAGATCGTCGTTTCTGAATCGTCCGAATGGACTGGAATAGTTTTTACGACATCCTAAGAACTAGCACGACCTTGCATTTTACATTTCAATGTTCTCGTAAATATTATTATTATCCTATTATTTTAACAGAAGGATTGAAAACAATAGGTGAACTTTTGTCCACGAGGGAACACTTGCACCGTACAAAACTGGTTAAGGAATAAGCGAGTAGTCACATTATTTACTCTCAATGTATCACTAAGTTTCAAGATACATATACTAGTACATTTACTAAGTACTTACAATATAAGTTTCAGTACTTGAGTCTCTGCACTTACAATAACAGTAGCTATAATAGTAATGTCATCACTTATAACAGCAGTAAATACCGGTAAATATTATAAGCCTCATTACTTCAGTGAGGTAGAAGTTCTAGTGTCTCGGTACTTATATCTATGGGTATTATAGTCTTAGTGTTGACATCAGGAGAACCATAGTTATGTTTTTACTTACAAGTAACGGTTTTGTATCAGTAGCAGCAGTCTCAGTACCCCTATCAGTAGTCTCAATACCTAAATCAATGGTCATAAGTCTCAGTACCTGCAATGACAAAAGTTGTCTCAGTACTTAAAATATCAGCAGTAGTTGTCTCAGTACTGAAATAATCTGTTGTAGTTATGGATTGGTACTCAACACAGAACATGCAGTTTTAATAAGATTCAGTACTTAGTGTCAGTAATAGCTGTAACGAGTCTCAAGACGATCTCAGTAATAAAATATAATTACTTTCAGTACCTACAATACCAGCTGTATTTATGTGGCACGGTATTTACAGTATCAAAGTAGCTATAACGAGTCGGTACATAGTATCTGCAGTACAGTCTGTACCTCAGTGTCAGTAAGTCGGTAGTGTTGTCTCAGTACTCACGGTATCAGCAGTAGTAATAATAATGACAGTAAAGATCACGCCTTAATACTTACAAAAATCAGTAGTGGAGTGACCCACACCGCCAAGTCAAGATCAACAACTCCCCACCGCGGCCAAAGTAGACTGTCGCTTCAAAGCAGGACTGGCGGACGTGCTGCCGGAGGTGGAGCTAGGTTATCATACTGCATGATGATAACATGCGAGTAGGTGCACAGTATGGTGTACGTGTACATTTTCCTTCAACTGTTTTTGTTTGATAATGACCACTGCATTCACTTTAAACGTAGTAAGCAGCAGTAAATTGTTATTTATGCTTAAACAGCCTGCATCAAAAGATTTCCTACAGTAAAATTGACCGACGCATCATTTGAAGAAAAGTATCAGCGAGATAATCTCCTGCACCCAGTCACTGACAGGGATTTTCACCAAAACATCGTGAATACACACACACACACACACACACACACACACACAATATATATATATATATATATATATATATATATATATATATATATATATATATATATGCTGTTGCAAGCAGCAAACTCCGTAAATGTCTCCTTTTTGCCACGTTTAGAACAAAAAAATTTGAATTTTATAGCCTGATGACTCCCCATAAAGAAACGTACGGAGCCTGTTCTCCTGAAAGAGCTTTATTAACCAAGAATGTGTGTGTGTGTGTGTGTGTGTGTGTGTGTAACTTAACACTGAACATTCTAGCGCCAGAAGACAAAGGACATTGGACAGGTGGACTATGCAGGGTCACATTCTATGTAGCTTTGAATAGTGTGTAACACCTCTCTGCGATTTATCCAGCACAATACACCTCAGTACCCTCTCATATATTAATGTCGACATTAAAACTCTACAAATATCATGAAAGGGAATGTCAACGCGTAATAAGCAAAGTAAATTACTTACGAAGAGGCGTTACCTATTCTACTATACCACCTAAAAAAGGCTCTGTGAAGAAAAAAACAAGTACATATCGACTACCTCATCGGACTCATATTTTAGTTTGCGGGAAGAACAAAAGGCGTGACAAGGTTCTAATCATCCCATTCTTGTCCTGCAGGCAAATAGATAAATAACTTTATATAACGCAAAGACGGTGACGCCTATTTAACCCTTTTGCTGTGCATGGTGTACATGGATAGTTTATTCAGACTGACACTAACAAAATTCTTATACAGCTAGGAGAAATCTTCTCAGTAGTGCTACGAAATACCGAATAGGCAGTCATTTACCAAATCGGCACCGAATCGGCAGTTTTAATTGGAAAATATTATAATTTTTATCACACACCTAATTGTCTGAAATCCGGTCCCCAAAATGTGCTAAATTTATAAATTGAAAAAAAAAAAAAAAAAAAACAGGAAACGTACCAAGTTAGCGGGTATTTCCCCATTAAATTGCCAACACTCCTTGACAATTCTATCTATCTATCTATCTACTGTCAGACGCCATAATTCCGTACGGGGTGGCCATTTGACTCTGAGTTGTTTGTTTTACAGGGAGGGGCACTAACCCTCCACCAACCCACTTGACACGTAGGGAGCACGTATGGTTTGGTTATATGGTTACCACCCAGTGTTGTAAATGGTTTCTTGGCTTGCAGGAAACCATTTGGCTTGTCACTCAATGTAAAGCCACCTGTAACGGAAAGAAAAGCATTAAGTAGTGACAGGAAAGATGGGAGAAATAGGAAGAGAGGAGGGCAGGCACAGAAAAAGAGTGATAAAGGCTAAGGAAGAAGTAGGCAGCACTACATCAAGTGAGTGGATGATGGTCGCCACCACCTACCACTAATATATATATATATATATATATATATATATATATATATATATATATATATATATATATATATATATATGTGTGTGTGTGTGTGTGTATATATGTATATATATATATATATATATATATATATATATATATATATATATATATATATATATATATTCGGCTTGTCACGCAGTGTACAATCACCTGTAGACAGAAGGAAGAGGAAAGAATGAAGGAAAGACAAAAGAGGAAGAATGGAAAAAAAGAAGAGAAGAAACGGCAGGCACCAGAGAGCAGCATTACATCGAGTGAGTGGATGGCGAGTGCCTCCACCAACCTAAATTTCTTCCATACACTCCTAACCATAGTACTGATACTAGAGCACAGACTTTACTGTGATAGTAAAAGCCTCCTACAATTTCCAAAAGAGACATGACCAAGTCTGTATTAAATCTAGTCCTTCATACTTGTTCAGCCATAATTCATTGCACTTAGAGTCAACATCCTGTAGCTTCCATCTGCTGCAACTGCACTTCTTTTGCAGTTGTCAGACATCACATGAAACTGAATAACTGCAAACATCCAACACACCACTTGGCAGCATGGTAATACACTCTCCACCAAATTGCTACCATCCATTTGCATGACCCTTTTCTTCATTCACATTCACTCCCAATCTCATTTGTTACATTCCATTTCTTCACCTTTCAAATCTCTTTATAGACTCCCCATCGTCTACAGTCAACATTTCGTCATAAACATTCAACTACGGTATTTTCAAAGCAGACTACAGCAGTTCTTAAAGTCAACCAGCATTGCTTCAAGCACCATGTTCCATCTATCTATTGCCTGATGCCAAAATCCCATTAAGGGTGGCTGTTTGAGTTCATTATTTTATGGGGAGGGGTACTAACCCTCAGCCAACCCACCTGTTGACATGTAGGGAACACATATGGGTTACATATATGGTTACCACCTAGCTTTGTAAATGATTTCCAGCACTTACAGCAAACCACTAGGCTTGTCATTCAGTGTAAAGCCACTTGAAAAGAAAAGAATGAGTAACATAAACTGTCAGGAATGATGGGAGAAATATGAAGACAAGAGGGCAGACACAGAGAAAGAATGATAAAGGTAAAGGAAGAAGTAGACAGTGTTACATCAAGTGAATGATACTTGCCACCACCTACCACTATTCTGTCTGTCTATAGCCAGATGCCACAATCCTATACAGGGTGACAATCTGTATCTGAGTTAGTTGTTTTACAGGGAGGGGCACCTACCACCTGGTACCATACGAGTATTAGACAGGTAAATTGTCGAGGTAAAGAAAATAACTTAGAATTCTTGTAAATAAGACATTGTAAATTTATTCACATTACACAATTTACAGTGACCATTACGCAATACGCAGCATTTGAATAAATTCATCTGAAATATATTTCTGAAATATATATTTGACGTGCTAGGATAGTAATGTTAACCCAGGATCCGAGTAACCGCTTCCACTTGTTGGTGTGTGTGGGTGTCTGGGTGGAGGGCGGGGGGCGGGGGGGGGCACGGACCTGGGGGGAAGCTGGGGGTGAGTGGGCCACCAACACGGGAGACGAAACAAGTTGGCCGCCCACGGGCTGCCCCCGCGGTGAGGCCGAGCCCCCGCGCCCCGCCCGGATCCCCAGGATGCCACCAGGCCACACAGGCCCAATGGCCAAGTCCCACACACTCCTGCAGCTGATCTTGTTGCTTCACTGTTATAGTATGCCTACACTTTAGCCATAATACAAAGCAATACACTGAGCTGGTATACATTAACCGAACACATTCAATTACATAAAATCAGGTTGTCTAATTTTCTGTTAACACTTTTTTTTAATAGGTTATAACTACACGGGAAGGATTGTGACGACAGAAGGGATCAGAGCGGAAGAAGAATCCTACTAGGAGAATTTCCTTCCGTCTGAGTTGGCTACCAGTTTGGGCTTGGTCTCTACAGACTGGGAAGCAGGAGTTCCGCCTGAAGGGCCCAACACTACCTGCCCATCAGGAGGGGACGTGGGAGTTGAAATTTGATTTTAGGTTATACAGCAGATGAAGAAAAGGTGTAGAGCAGAAACTGGGAGTAAGACTGGAGTTAATGACAGGGAAAGGGGAGGGGTGGGGAGTGCTCCCTGGAGACTATCGGGTCTGAAGCGCAGCTAAACCAATTTGGTGTTCTAGGCACACTACACAAGCCTCTAACATAAAACACAAGCTGGTGTTATGCCTTGGGGCAGACTAAACAAGGGATTTGTACAGGCAAAGTAGAGGGACCACGGTAGCCACCTAACTAAGGAGTGTGATAATAGTGCTGGTGTGACCATGAGACTGAGGCCAGCCAGCACTACCACAACTATCATGTTGGAGGATGGCACTGAGTGGGATGAGGTCACCTGGGCCCCAGGGAGCAGGGGGTCCAGGCAGCCTCTTCCGGCCACCACCTACACTCATACAGGGCCGCCCGGCTCTACCTGCCACCATATGGTACTCTGGCACCAATCTATTTGCCTGGAGCCAACTAGCCCTACATGGGAATGTCTGGAGCCACTTGGCCCCACACAAAACATTAAAGCTTAACCTGGCACCCATTAACTCCAGATAGAACCACGTAGCAGCCAATGCAACCTCACAGTACCACATGGCACCACCTGGCAGAGCCCAGCACTGCCGCCCCGCTCCTCCTCCACACCTGCTGTCTCACCACCTCACGTCCTCTCACCCTACACTACAATATTGGCACTTTTCATGAAATCTTTCTTCACAAAGTTGTTCATACATCCTGTTAATCACACACTTATTTTAAAAAAAAAAAAAAAAAAAAAAAAAAAAAAAAAAAAAATCATTCAGTACTTTATCCAGATCTGTCAAAAATCCCTACATTCAACACATCAAAGACGGCTCTTCACTGCCGCCCGACAACGCACAGCTGGCCAATACAGCGTGCGGACAGACATGCAGAGAGTGACTGTCACGATAGCAAGCCCAGCTGCAAGTTGACAACAGCACTCTGAGCTAAACTATGATAACAGCTCTCACTACATCTCGAGTTGAGGAGGGCGCCGTGCGTCCTCCTCTGTTGCGAGCACCTCTTGCCTTCCTGCTGGCCAACACAAGCTAAAATGTAGTCAGATGCAACACCACTCCTCTTTGGAAGTACTGTGTTGCTTTTGTCAACTAAATAAAACTGGCAAAAATGTTTTCCCCTTCTTCAAGCAAGAAGATGGAAGTAAGAGGTGCCCGCTGATTAAAACAAGTTAAAAACTAGTGAAATGAGACTGGTAAAGCTTGAAAACTTATTTGGTTGCAGCACTGATCAACAACTCAGTCATTATAGCACAAATTTGGTGAGATTTTAAAAAACATCCACGTCTACATAAATAATTGTCATCACTGTACTTAGTTGCACTTATTACTTAATAAATTAAAAAAGTACAAAATAAATTCCATCTACTGTAATTGAGATTTGTGTATGAAAGCAAAAAGTTGATGAAAAGCAGATCTCTGGTGTCGACAAGTAAAATAAATAAATAAAAACTCATCAACTCACTATGCCTACAACAATATGACAGGGCAAAGGGTTTGAGCTCAGTCTGTGCCCTCTGACATAAATATAGGCTCACATACCAACATAATATATATATATTATATTATATTATATTATATTATATATTTATAAAATTAGCAAAAAATATGGACACCAAAAGCATGAGACAGAATAATCTCCTTCTGAAACAATACTCCTAAACCAAGTTAAAATTTTGCACACAATTAACTGACTCTAGTCCTACATGTGAATAACTGGGCAGTCATCAGGCTGGGGGGGGGGGGTACACTGGGGATGGAAGGGGGATAGGGATGCCCACTAGGAAAGCTTTTGGTCACTGAGGGCTGGGCCAGGAAGGATCATGTCAGGGAATAAGGGTGTGAGGACAGGGCTTCCGCAATAAGGGGGATATGCAGGGCAGGGCAGGGCAGGGTGGGGCAGAAGCTGTGTGATGCTAGGGAGACAAGGACAATGCAGTTTTGCCTATGCAGATGTAATGGGAGAAAGCCTGGGTACAACTGGGACACAAGGGAAGGAACAGATGGAAAACAATGGGGGAGGAACAGACAAGGATATTGAAATAATGAAGAAAAAAAAAAAGGGGGGGGGGGAAGGAAAGGCATAGAATATAAGGACACTAGGCAAGGGAGAGGAGGGGAGGGGAGGCAAGGGGAGGGCAGGATACACCACACTCTAAGTAGTCTACATTTGGAGCAATTTTGCTTATGTTCTCTTCATGGTATCCCATTAGTATTATAAACAATGTTAACAACAAACTCAATAATAATAATAATAATAATAATTCTCTATTTTTTTAATGCAATAACTGAGGGAGAGAAGGCAGAAGTGTGTGCACGGAGAGAAGGTTCACCACAGAGTACTGTGAAGCAGTCAGTACTCCCTGGTAGAGGAAATGTTAAGGATTTTGAGCTTTCACATTGTATCACAATAGAATTCATATAATATTAACAGTAACAAGAGAAGTTTTAGTGAAAGAGCATAGAAAATAACAAAAAATAATATTCGGCAGAAGGAATACCGTCTATCTGTGCGTACAATCATATTGTGGCGCAATATCAAGGGGAAAAAAAAAAAAAAAAAAAAAAAAAGAGGAGAGGGAAGGGTTAGTGTTGGTAAGTTGATGTTGTGCCACGGTGGCAGGAGGCAGGGGGGAAGGGTGGCGGGGGCCCTGGTGGGGGGAGAACCCTCCTCTGAGGAGACTAGACGGGGGAGAGTCACTCCAGCCTAGAGCACCAGAGGTATCCAAGATCAGACAACAGCCACATCCTGGAGCTGAAGCCAGCACAAATGTTGCAGTTTGCAAAGTACAAGTCATTGTTTGTAAGACTGCAAAGGTTGACATAGGTCGCACTGGCTCCCTAATCCAACTTACAAACGTCTGGAGCAAACCCCAGCAACTGTGACCAACTCCAACCTGGCCTAGGCGTGCAGCTGTCTGACCTCTAACACTCCCAAGTCTCTATTCCAGCCTGACAGGGCCCCCGCTGCCCCACTCGGCCCAGCCTGCCCGCCGAGGGAGACCGCTGGGACTGATAACTCTGCCACCACACACAGTTCCCACACCTACTGGCCATCACAAAAGTTCATATTGTCTGAGATGCATCCTCTGTATTATGTCCCTGCAGTCATTAAACACTCGACGGATGTTTTCAGTGTCCACAGCGCATGTGAAGTGGGGGTAGCAGTAGTGCTTACCATCACCGCTGGCAGTGCTTATCCTCTGCAAAATTGATAAAACAATATAAGTTTGCGTCTAAAGCATGTTTCATGTAACAATCTTGTTTTGATGCAAAATGAATAAAACAATATAAGCTTCTGGTCTGAGTCAAGATGTACATCATATTGTAAGTCTGCCTGATTTGACAATGGATGCAACAGAGGGGCAAAATGAAGAGTTTGTAATGAAAATAAACTACTGAAAGTGAAGGATAAATGATCCGTGGGATGGGACCAAAACTTTTGAAGGCTTAGGCTTAAGTGATGAGTGGAACAGATGCACAGTAAGTCTCTGCTACTACCATGTTTTCACTTTCCTACTCTGGATACACATCTCACCGGAATACACGAAAACTGGATGACGATGGTAATTACGATGATCTATGTATATGCTGATGATATATTAACTCATCTGGCATCTGCCAAAACAAAATCCAACTATGGCCATACTACTCAAATAATTGTTGTTGTTGTCAATCACCACATCTAACTGTCTGGGGAGACCCATCAACCACAGGCAAGCAACTGCCTCTACAGGTTTGTCCCAAACAGTGAACCGACACTCCCTTGTGGCTGACAGCGCCTCACCAGAGCAAGGAGCAGAGAATCGTGTGGAGGTTTGGTTCCTGGCTGGACACCACATTTGCATCTCTCCATCCAGTTAACAGGGGCATCATAGCAGGCTCCAGGTCATGCCATAAAATGGTTATATTGTATAGTTAACATCCAGCACTATATCTGATTCCTGGGTTACAGGAAACAATTAGCCTTGTCACTCAATGCAGAGCCACCTTAAGTTGAAAGAAGAGTGACAAGAGGGAAAGGGACAAGTAGGAAGAGAGGAGGGCAGACAAAGAAACAGAATGACAAATGGTAAGGAAGAAGCAGGCAACTACATCACGTGAGTACATGATGGTGGCCACCACCACCACCTCATCATCATCATCCGGACCTTCTTTCCCATCCTAGGGCAGGGTGAGGAGTCGCAATGTCCAGACAGCCCAGATTTGCCCAATCCAATGGGCCACGCTTCCATTCACTCATCATTCAGGCCCTTGGAATCCTGGCTCTATCGGATACGCCAAAAACATTCACCACGTTCTGTAGCTTCACATAAACGTAACCCACTGAGTCAATCCAGATGCTGCCACGTTAAAAAGGGGTGCCAGAATCCCTGATCATGCACTCCTCCTCATAACATTCATCCAGCCAACTCGATCTCTTGTCAGTTCCTTAGCCTCACCAATTTCCAAACCTCTCTTCCTCACACACTCATCCACCATATCCCTCCACCTTCTCCTTGGCCTACTTCACCTCCTCCCTCCTTCAAATTTGCTCAGATATACCTTTTTTACCACTCTATTATTATCCATTCTCTCCACATGTCCATACCATCTCAGTACACTCTCTTCGATTCTGGTGTCCACCGACTTCCTCACTCCACACCTTTCACGAATCACATTATTTCGTATCCTATCCACCCTCTGTATTCCACATACATTCCTCAGCATTCCAATCTCCACTGCTCTTACTTTCAACTTTTCATTTTCATGCCACACCATAGTCTCACATCCATATGTTAAAGTTGGCACTAACACTCCCTCATGTAAGCCTCGTGCAGCTGCAACACTGTATGTATATAAACATATATATATATATATATATATATATATATATATACACACTCAATCCCCGTAAACCACGTGTTTATAAACCACGGATTCGTAATCCGCGGCAAAGTGGCTGTCAGACTGCCAGCACCCTTAAACCGCTGTTAAGTCACGAAAATCGCGGATCTAGGCACAGAAGTGGGTCTTTTCCGAGGAGAATCGTAAACCGCGGCATTCAATTTGATAACCGCGACCCAACAACCAATCACCACCTGTCCCAGGTGGCAAGTGTGCATACTAATGCCGCCATGTTGTTGTTGTTCTGCCCGCCAACCCGCACAGTACAGAGCATCACTGTACGGTACGAGAGCTACCTGCCTTTTTTTGTGCACTTTCCCCCCACCTCCTACCTTCCATGGCCCCTCCCGAACCCCCAAAGAAGCGCTCTAAGCCCTGTGGCATCAAGAAGCAGCCGCCGTTGTCGTACAGTCAACGTTTGGAGCTCATTTGTCGTGTTGAGAAGGGAGAGAATTTGCAAGCCTGGCGAAAGAATATGGGAGGAACGATTCGGCCATAAGGACGATCTACAAAACCAGGGAGAAACCAAAACAAAACCAGGCAGACTTTGAGGGCTTCCTGAGGGAGGCTGAGGAGCTGGAGAAGGGAGAACAGCATGAGGGAGCACCCCCATCTCATGCTGCGAGGTTCTAAGTTCTTCCCAACACCACCCCACTTCATTCACTTGAGCAATACCGTCATAGGATTAAGGTGAGATCCCTTAACCTTGCTTATTTCTATTAAATACATCCACTGAATATTCCTAAATTTGTATGTTTGTGTTTGATGGTCCCTAGATAGATGTAGGTAGGGTGCTTTGGGGGGTGGTTGGCCAAAGTCCAGACCCTAATTAATTTTTCACATAAGAGTTATTATTTATAATCCGCGGAATTTGTAATCTGCGGCAGTGGTCCAGACCCAAATTGCCGCGGTTTACGAGGATTGAGTGTATATATGTGTGTGTATATATATATATATATATAGTAGAACCTCTTTGGTCCGGACCCCTTTAATCCGGATTTCTGTTAATCCGGACAAAATTTAAAAATAATAAGCTCCAAAAATGTGTTGAAAGTAATTCTAAAGTCATTTTCAGTATCGGCGCGGAAAGCGATCGTCATTCGTTTAGTCTCGGATCACGCTAGGTCGCAACAAGGGCGCCTGTTTAAACACACACTAGCATTCGTTCCATCAACTAGTTCACCAACCATTTATATTTTTACACCGTATTTCAAAAGTTAATCCTCCCTACCATGCCCCTTAATGCAAGTGTAGCTTCTGTAATGAATAAAGATGTTAAAAGGAGGAGTTTGCTTACACAAAAATGGGTCAGAATATTCTGCAGTGTTTAGTGATTACTGTAGGTTATTTTTTTTTACTTAAATGTGCTTTACTTGTACATCAAACATTAGCTTCTTGCCCATATGGGTGTTATCAATATGCCAAAGATGACAATGGATTTTTTGCCTACATAAGTTTTATTTTTATTCCAAATATTACATTTAATTAATTTATTATTTTGCCTACACGGGCCTTAGTCACTTACTACAATTTAAAATGTAGGCTAGTTTCTTGTCAAGGCCTTACCTGTAAATTATGCAATACAAAACTGTCGTACATGATTAGTTTTGTTATTTTGGTATCCTTTCATCTTTTGCAGTTACGCTGGGTTGACATATGCCACATATGTTAATAATTAACAAACATACCATATGTAGATAGAGTTTGGTATGAACTGGAGATTACTCTGATGGTCCGGACAATCTGCTAATTCAGACAACCCTTCCCCCCATATAGTCCGAATGAGAGAGGTTCTACTGTGTATATATATATATATATATATATATATATATATATATATAATCTCCATCCCTCCATCATCCAATCCTACTTTGGCCACGAGATGCGTAGGAGCCCGGGGCTAGGCAAGTTGGTCCTGACATTTAAGATGGGAGTGACCACTCTCACTCATCCCTGAGTGGCATTATGTGAGCAATAAACTCCACCCACCCCTTGGATATAAACCTGCACAGGCTCAATCTGATTGGAGTGCTGTAATTATCCACTAAACCACCAGGTGCCATAATTTGGCTATGTGGCTACCACCCAGCATAGTAAATGGTTTCCTGGTGCACAGGAAACCATTCAGCTTGATACTCAATGTAAAGTCACCCACATGCAGAAGGAAGAGGAAAGAATGAAGGAAAGAAAAACAGAAGGAATGAGAGGAATGGAAAGACACCCAAAGCAGCAGTACATCGAGTGAGTGGATGGTGACCAAACCAGTTCATCACCCACTAGACATTATAATACTTATAACTTTTCCAAAGTTATTTTTATTTTTCCTGCAATACATAGCATTCCATATTTCAGGTCCAAATCTGGTGTTTCAAGTTGGCGTGTAGTGAGGTTGCCGTTAGATAGCTCCTTTGTTCCACTGACATTGTTTATTCTTTATTTTTGCTGCCTTCACTCATAAATATTTTATCTGGAAATGCATTCAGTGAATTTTCCAGCCAAAGTATCCATCATACCATTATCATCATCATCTGATCCTGTGTTGCCCCATGAGGAGTGTAGGAGCCTGGGCCTAGGCAAGTTGGTCCTGACATTTATGATGAAAGTGACCAGCCTCACTCATCCCTGAGTAGCATTATGTGTGCAACAAACTCCAATCATCCCTTGGATATAAAGCTGTACAGGCTCAATCCAATTGGAGCACCTAAACTACCCACTAAACCACCAGGTGCCATAATCACCATAATACTGTATTTTCAATGTATAGAAGGTGGTGTGTGGTGTCTTTTTTGTCCAACTGTTTACCAAACCTGTGTTTTGGAGGCTCAGAACTACCATCCCTACCATCTCAACACAGGCGTATGTTCCCATGTTATTAAGCTCCTGAAAGCCATTCAGAGTGACTGAACTCCAAAGAAAGCTTTTGGTTCAGGCTTAACCTATGCCCGGGCATGAAAGGTTAGGGACAAATGTGAGAACTGCCCTCAACACTCTCATACATGAGAGCTAGGTAAAAAATCCAACCGCCTGCACTTTTACGATGCAGGTTGGGTCCAACTGAAATCCAACCACTTGACTTTTTCGACTTGGGTTGCGTCCAACCATATACATTCGACCCTCGATTTGGCAGACCCCTATTTCCCGGATTTCTGATTTCCCGGACATGGGCTGAGGCCGGACAATATTATCAAATGCCAGACAAATGCCCGTACAAGTCTGGGATTCTCAACAAAAGTCCAGCCATTATTCTCTCATATAAAACTATAAGCAGTCTGCTGCACAACACAATATAATTTTAGCAACGTTTTGACTCGATAAAGACCATTTGTAACACACAAGAAATTATTTTCATACATGAAACGCATCTTGGCCACCAACCTGCTTCACGTCACCAGCTCCTAACTTGTGGCAATATCCCATTTGCCTCTTACCTTTCTCAAATGCCACTATAAATAGTTTATTGCATAACACAGTACAGTTTAAGGGAGGCTTGGACACAATAAAATTCACAGGTAATTAAAAAAAAAAAAAAAATTCTTACAGACGAAGTCAGTGGGATACATCCCTACTCGCTTAGTTCCCTGTACTCGGTATGACTAAATACTGAATCGGCACTTTTCACTAGAAAATATTTTAATTTTTTTTGCCAGTGCCTCATATACACCTAATTATCTGAAATCTACTTTAAAAATTTTACTTAAAATAACTTAATTACAAAATTAGGTTTCAGGGCTAAAATGCATGAATGCTAGCAGATATTTCCCCTTCAGATCGTCAGTGTTTATATCTCGGTCAGCTGATGAGTGGTTGGCCAATGGTAGCAGATGATTCCCCTTTAGATCATCAGCACACCTTGACAGACTTCTATTTTGCATAAATAGTTATTTTGAGTAAAAAAAAAAAAAAAAAAAAGTATCTACATTGTAAATCGATATTTATCCAAAACAAAAGTACGTCAAGGTGAGTTGTTTGGCTAGAGGTAAAACACTTCTGCTAACTTTAAGAAATTTTCACTCTGAATCCTGATTTTCTATTAATAATCAAATTAAGCACACACTTTTGACTGAATTTCAAATAATTAGGTGTGCAAACCTACAGTATAGTATATGGTGATAAAGATTAAAATATTTTCTAATTAAAATTGCCAATTCAGTCCAAGATTGCGTGTTTGTATCTCGGTCACGGTTGCCAATGTCGTGGTTTTCCTGCCAAATTGGGCTGGTTTTGAAGCTCTTCCGCGGGCAAAGTTTACCAGTCGCGGGTTGCGGTTCTTTGGGTTGGTTTGAACATTGTCGCAATTTTTTGGGCTAGTTTGGCGTTAAACCACATCACAAAAAAATGCTGAGAAAGAGAGAGAGGGAGAGCTGTTTAAACATACGGAGGAGAGAGAGAGACCCTCTAATACTCCCATAAGGACCAGTGGGTGCAGCCCAGAAATTCCTATGGTACTCACGTGTCTGAAAGCTTGCCAGGTTAAGCATATGTTGTTTTATCCCTATGTAGCTTTATCCCTAATTTTTGTTTTATCCCTACTGTTGTTGCCAGCAAGCAATGCTGCTAAAGAAAGGGTTTTCTCAATATAATTTATGAAAGGTAAATTAAGAAACAGACTGCAGCATGAAACAGTTAAAAACATTCTTCATGTTAGAGCATATATGCAAAGACATAAAATGTGTTGTAACGATTTCACACCAAACAAAATGATGTTAGCAAATTTCACATATGATGTACACAGCAAAGAAACATAGTGATTATCATACAGATTTTTGAATAACATAAATGTGATGGAAACTTGGCTCGGAGGGAGAGAAAACACCTTTATAGTGTGATGATAAGTATATTTCCACAGAATCATTGTTGTTTTTTTATGGACAATATTGTATTTATGGCAAATAAAGAAAGATGATGTGAATCAAGTGATCATTTCAAGCCTTAATAGGGACCTATACATGAATTATTAATATAAAACACTAATTTCGCATAATAGGAGGATTTTAAAAGTAATTATTGCTGTTGGGCTACTCTTGGGCTGGTTTTCAGTTGGGTTTCCCCGGGCTGAGCTGGGTGTGACTTGGCAACCCTGATCTTGGTCAGCTGATGAGTGGCTGGCTGACCTTGTGGTGCTCCATTCCTTGCTCATTTTCCTCTTATTCCCCAGCTTTCTGATCTTCTATCATACCCTCCACATTCTCGTCAACAACTATCTAAACAACCATTCTTAGGGTTGTAGCTAGCAAAATACAGGTATTGTGTCAGTTATTATTACTGTTATTACATTAGTGTTATTATTTTATGTACTGTGTATGTTAATTATGCTGGTACAGGTAATCTACATTCCAGAATGCTCTTGATTATCGGAATAATTGCCGGACTACATCGGAGAATTTGGACAAACTATGGTAATAGTCCGGGGAATGGTATGTGGGGCCGGACTTTTGCCATTCCCGGACTGGTCTCCCCCCCATTTAGTCCAGCAAATCGAGGGTCGAGTGTACATTGTGATATTTTTTTGCCAAAATTTTCGGTTGCGTCATTCAACTTTCTCCCTTGCCCTTATCGATAACTGTACTATTACGAAACTGCTGTGTTATAAATGAATAAATGATCTTCCTAATAAAAAAAAAAATAAAATAAAAAAATAAAAGAGAGAGAGAGAGAGAGAGAGAGAGAGAAATTACAATATTTCATTGTTTACTCACTTATTCAAAGTTTATTTCTCACAGATGTATAAACATTTTGTCAATGCCTGTTCGGGTGGTTTGGCCGTATGGAGAGGGTGGAGGGTGGGGGACTGACGGGGGGTGTGTGTGTGAATGAGGTGGAGGGGGGTAGAGGGAGGGGGAGGCCGAGGATGAGATGGAGGGATGGGGTGGAGAGGTGTGTGAGTGAGGGGTGTGTGAGTTGGGAGTGGGACAGTGAAGTGGCGGGGGACGGGGCGATGTGGAGGCAATTTGTTTGTGGCCACCCTGAATGGGATTGAGGCGTCTGGCAATAGATAGATAGACTGTTGAAAAAAGTTACAAAGCATTCAACAAGCACTGATGATACTGTATGTTTATGCATCTAAAAAATCGGCATTGAATAAACAAGTGAACAAAAAAATAAGGTAATTCATTTTTTCCTTGTTTCATACGGAAGAACATTTATTCATTAGTAACATTTAGTTAATTTCATAACAATTCAGTTACAAATAAGGGCAGGGGAATGATATACAGTATCTGGAAACATTTTATAATGTTGAGCCAGCGCTGAGATCAAAGATCTTAAGATATTTCTCTTCCGGACGCCATAAAAAACTTTTCAATACAGCTGGAAGTGTCATTCATTAATGAAAATCATCACAAATAAATGCTCTACAACTTTCAACAAACACTGATGAAATGTTTGTATATCTGTGGGAAATTGGCACTGAATAAATAAGTCAATCAATCAATCAATTGCCAGACGCCATAATCCCATAAGGGGTGGCCATTGACTTTGAGTTATTTGTTTTACAGGGAGGGGCACTAACCCTCCACCAACCCACTTGTTGACACGTACGGAGCATGTATGGTTTGGTTATATGGTTACCACCCAGCGTTGTAAATGGTTTCTTGGCTTACAGGAAACCATTTGGCTTGTCACTCAATGTAAAGCCACCTGTAAAGGAAAGAAAAGCAATAAGAAGAGACAGGAAAGATGGGAGAAATAGGAAGAGAGGAGGGCAGCCACAGAAAAAAATAAAATATAAATAAATAAAGGCTGAGGAAGAAGTAGGCAGCACTACATCAAGTGAGTGGATGATGGTCGCCACCACCTACCACTAATAAATGAGTGAATGATAAAATATGGTTATTTTTTTTCTTTCATTTATTAGGAAGAGCATTTATTCATTTATAACATGTAGCAATTTCATAACAATACAGTTATAAATAAAGGCAGGGGAGAAAGTTGAATGGAAACATTTTCCGATGTTGCACACCACTCAGCGAGGGCTGTGCGATGCGTAAGGTCTGGGCCAGCCCGTGGCGGTCATGCAGTTCGATGCAGGCTGCATCGAAAGAGTTCGAGAGGGTTAATATAAATTGTCAACTTCTGCTGCCAGGGCTACATTTAATACGGTAGAAGCTCGATTATACGACAATCTTTCAACCAGAAAATGCGGTTTACCGAAGGTTTTGCTAACTAATTCTCAATTCAACTTACCAAAGAAATCTGAGAACTAACAAAGATTTCAAACCTGACGGACTCTTTTTGCACCATCCACGATAGTTTACGATGCTTCTGCTAAGGTAAGCGTCAACCTGCCTGCCATATTTACATTGTGTTTGAATGTGCCCTGCTTGGTCTTCTGTATTTATCACTGATAAATATCATGATGGCTCCTCTCAAAGTGAACCACAGTGGTGGAAACAAGAGGAAAGGAGTTGTACTTACTCTGAAAAGGAAAACAGAAATACTGTACGTAACAAGATAGAAAGAAAGTTGAATGGCGTTTGGTGGGCTGGTGATGGCTGAGTGCCTGGATTACGTTTTTGGGTTGTCACCAGATTATAATCTCCTCTAAACACCAGAAATGTGTGATTGGTGAGTACAGTACTGTTCTCTTGTATATTATGTGATATTACATGTAAAACTTTTATGATGATGGGGGTGTACTTTCTTAAGTACAGGTACATACAGTAATGTACATTACAGTGAAGCCCCGTGGTTAGCGGAGCATCATCATTCGCGGTTTCATGGTTAGCGATGGCCTGCAAATATTCCCAAACACCAAGTTTCGCACGAAAACCCCTCCATTCGTGGTGAGATTAACGTAGACAAACTGCGCACACGGAAAGCGATTGTCATTTGTTCGCTGCCATTGCCGCAGACCCGCTATGCTCTGCATGTTGTGTGTTTATACCTGCTCCTGAGCCTTTTTCCTATGCCTTGCTGCTAGTGTTCCTGGTATTACTCTCGCGCTATGGCATCCTGCTGCTCTTGAGGGTTGGGAGGAGGTCCCTGGGGTGAGAGGGGATGGTAAGAGGTCGGAACCACCGAGTAAGAAAGGTAAGGAGAAAGTGAAACGTGGCAGGGTGCAGTAGCCTCATCACCTGCTTTGGAAAATACATCCACATCCCTTCTATTGAGCACCTCACTCCAGCCTTCCAAGTGAAATTCCTTGCCTAGTATGTACTTCGTATTAATACTAGTTTCATTTCAGATGTGATCAGTAAATTTTACATTGCATAAATGGGTTTTAGGGGGAGCTGGCATGGGACCTGGAACCAATCAGCTTATTTCCCATAGGATAATGCCCCAACTTGGGCAGTTTCATGGTTCGCAGTACTTTTCATGGAACCAATTAGGCGTGAAACGTGGGGCTCCACTGTATGATATTCTTTTATATGTAAAAATTGATTAATAGAGGTTTTGAAGGTCCCATAAATTTCATATAATCGAGATTCTACTGTGCTTGCTGTTTTGTTATTGTTGCTGCTCTACCCCACTCTGTCTGGCTATGCAGACCTATCCACTACTAGCAAGTAGCTGCCTTTCTGTGGCAGACAGCACCTCGCCAGGACTGGAACTGGGTCCTTCCACTTGGCAAGCTGCCAAAAAAAATAGAGGAGGCATAGCTTCCAAGATGATAAGCTATGTATTGGAGATATGCATGAGTTGTACTCTCAGCCCAGACTTTGACTACAGTCATCCCTTAACATTCACGGTTCTAACATACACGGTTTAGAATATCTGCGAATGGCTAAAAATTATATATATATATATATATATATATATCTCTTGAACTCCGCTGACACTGTAACATTATCCCAGGCACAGTTCATGGCTGTTTTAGTAATGGCATTGTCCAGTGAATTAAATATACTGTAGCACTCTTCCTTTTGGCCACTTCATTTATTAATGTCATTAATTCATCAGGGGAAAAGTTAGGATGGGCTGGGACTACCTGTACAGTATTTATTTTCTTCCATTTTCTCCCTTGCAATCTTTGTGATGAGGGGCTTTGTTGTGTTTACCAGCTGATACAAGGGTAGAGCTCTGTGACTGGTTGGTCATACCAAAGCTTTGTGTATAAGAGCCTCCATCATTAGCTAACTGAAAATTACACAGGAGAGATAAAGTGACAATGTTAAATCTTTTTATAGCTTTATTAGCCATTTTATTTTTATTGCTTTATTTGCCATTTTTATTGTTTGTAAAAATGTACATAGAGATTACCTTTAGTTACAACAAATATTTATTTTTGTTACTGTCAGCAGTGCCGAATCCTCTCAACCCACCACTATTACCAAGGAGAGGAAAAGTGAAAATGTTAAATCTTTTCATAGCTTTATTAGCCATTTTATTTTTATAGCTTTATTTGCCATTTTTATTGTTTGTAAAAATGTACATAGAGATTATCTTTAGTTACAACAAATGTTTATTTTTGTTACTGTCAGCAGTGTCGAATCCTCTCAACCCACCACCATCAGCAAGGAGAGGTAAAGTGAAAATGTTAAATCTTTTTATGGCTTTATTAGCCATTTTATTTTTATAGCTTTACTTGCCATTTTTATTGTTTGTAAAAATGTACATAGAGATTATCTTTAGTTACAACAAACATTTATATTTGTTACTGTCAGTAGTGCCATATCCTCTCAACCCACCACTAGCCCCTGCTTCACCTCCCGTTGTGGAATGTAGTGACGTGGAAATTTTAACTTTTTATAGCTTTTCTTGCCCTTATTACTGTACTGTTGTTCGTAAAGATGTACCGTACATAGGAAATGGGGGTTGCTGTTACAGTACTCAAGGAACATTTATTTTTGTTGTCAGCAGTGTCAATGATGGGGAGACTGGAGGAGGGAGCTGGGATGAGTACAGTAGTTAGAAGAGGCCACGCAGGAGTACATTATTCATTATTTTTAACTTTTAGTGTTCTTGTATTAAATAAAGTGGTTGGTTAGTGTTCTTGTATTAAATAAGGTGGTTGTAAACATGCACATAGGGTTTTTCATTAGTTATATAAGGAACTGGGGGCCAGAGGTGTTTTCAAGGGGGGGCAGCAGATATCCGTGGATTTTTAACATTCGCGGGTGTCTCTGTTACCTAAGTCCCGCGAATGTTAAGGGATGACTGTACTTGGTAAATGTGACCGAGTTTCCCCCCCAGGAGTGTTATGCAAGGCCAACTATTGAAACTTGGTCCCACATCACTCTCATGTCAGTACTTTCCAGGATGATGGTAACCACCCACCTACTAACTTTGGTGGGCTAATGGGTGCTACATCTTGGCCAAGGGTGACCTGTGACTGTGCAGGCTATGGGCATCCATCTTCTTTGAGTTGGACACAAGCTCCAGATGCATACACCTACTTGCTGTATGCTATATCCATCCACACACCATTCAAACCTGGAATATTCTGAACTTCATCCCACATGTGATAACCATCCAAACACACAGTTTTAGATTCAATAAGTTGCTCTCACATCATCTATGGGTGTCACCAGCGGGCGAACAGCTATACTACCAAATGTCTACTTCAAAAAGGGTGCAGCCCTAGTCATATGCACACCCTTACTTCATCCTTTCATCTCTAACTCCCTTCTAAAAAAATAATCTTGATACTTCTATCCTGATAACAAAAACAAAAGCTACCTCTAGTGACTTACTAGAAACTCGTCCCTGATGAAATACTTGGCGCGTACAACTTCTGGGTCCTCCCCAGGTTCAGAATTGGCGTCCAGAGGTGTCTGGTACCGGGCAAAGTCAGAGAAATAGTCCTCCAGTTTACTCTTGCCAGCACAGATTTTCTCAGCTAGAAGGTCTTGTTTGTTTAGAAACAGGATGACACTTATTGTGCGTAGCCACCTGCAACACCATCAGAGATTAGACAGGTAAAAACAAACAAACAAACAATGAAACTGTTAACAGATTAATGTTTTCACTACTTTAATTCTTGCTGCCTTAAGACCATTTATTCAGCTTACCAGAGGCATTTGGAACTGGAAGGGTCTCACACAGCCTTGAAGGACACCTCCTCTTCTACAGGTCCCACCAAAATTGAAGAAAATCATTTTGTGGTACCCTAATTAGAATGTGAAATACAGTACAGCAACACCCAGGAAAGTCAGACTATATGGGGCTCTGGTCTTTTCTAACTCATCCAAATTCTGACTTATCATGACACTTTTCTGCTGGTCACTTCCTATCACAATCAAACATCATTAACTATCAGTCCATACATGGTATATACACTAATCCCCTGGTTACCGCACATACTTGGAACATGTGCGTAATATCGCAATAACAAATACAGAGAACTTGGGAAAATATCCTAACTGGTACCATGCACCCCATGTGCAAGCACAAATTTTTACAATTTAGACCCACTAAATACATACATACTGTTATGATTACCATAAACAGACAAAGGCATGGTTTGATTAAGAGAAAATGATGACAAGGGCACAATAAGGGAGAATACTTAACCTGTTGCTAGGTACACGTACCTCATCAAACCCTTGACCAGCCATTTGCCTTGCACCTTAATGTCGAATCAAGGTAAATGTATGGTTTAGTTTAAGCAGCGGTAAGACCTTACCAGTTCATTTTTTATTCTTCAAGATTGTTTTCCACATTTTTCTTATTATTAGTACTATGATGATAAATGATTGCCACAATGGCGGTAAACTATGTTTACAGTTTCCAACAGCACCAACGAGATAGACAGATGTCATCTTGTGGTGTGCTAAGTCATCTTGTGGTGTGCTAAAGACAAACAGAAGCCATCTTAGAATGCTACTTTTGGCATAAAATTACCCTTATCAGTGCTGATTTATCCACATCTAACCTAAATTTTCTTAACAATCCAAGCTGATGTGTTTACAGCCACATGATGTGCACTTTATCAAAAAAAAAAAAAAAAAAAAAAAAAAAAAAAAAAAAGTTTAGGATTTAAAAAAGGTCATGCTCTGGATTAGGCCCATGGGTGGTGCCAGGCAGAACAAACCTCGCCCGACAGCACCAATTTTATTGCTGTTACACACTGACTCGTTTCTGCCACTGAGTGTCAGTGCACAATTAAAGTCTAAGGTAATGATGCAAATGCTTTCAAGTTACATTCATCCATCCATCATTCAATCCTCTGTTGCCCCATGAGGAGCATAGGGGCCTGAGGCTAGACAAGTTGGTCCTGACATTTAAGATGAGAGTGACCAGCCTCACTCATCCCTGAGTGGCATTATGTTAGCAATAAATCCCAACCATCCCTTGGAAATAAATCTGCACCGGCTCAATCCGACTGGAGTGCCTTAATAATTACCCACTAAACCACCAGCTGCCATTATTTGGTTATGTGGATACCAACTATAGTAGTAAATGGTTTCCTGGTGTACAGGAAACCATTTGGCTTGTCGCTCAGTGTAGAGTCACCCATAGGCAAAAGGCAGAGGAAAGAATGAAGGAGAGAAAGTCAGAAGAGGGACTGTAAAGTCATTCATAGGTAGAAGGAAGAGGAAAGAATGAAGTTAAGAGAGACAGAAGAGGAGGGAAGATGAGAAGAATGGGCAGAGACCCAAAGCAGAACTACACTGAGTGAGTGGATGGTGAGCGCCCCCACCTACCACGTGTTCAAGTTATGCCCTCTGAAAACCCGTGATCTTGTGTCTAACCTTTCAAAGTTACTCAAGGTCAAGGGTCATGCTGCCAAATGAAAGGCAATATGAGACTTCCATTTTGGTAATAGTAAATATCTCTCTATTCAATGAGCTTCGAGTTATAGCCCCCTGAATATCAGTGACCATGAGTCTGACCTTTCAAGATCATTTATGGTCAAGGTCAAGGTACCAATTAACCCTCCTCAGGTACACCTGGGTTTGACAGACCCGGGCAATTATTTTGATGGTATAGTTCCGTAACTTATGGGTGCCTGGGATCCCTGTCCTCAATAGCTTCCTAATTATTTGTGCCCATGCAGGGTGTAGGGGGGTTACTTTCGTGTCTCTCTATGTTTTTGCAATGTATCACTCAGAATTGCACATTGGGTCTGTTAGACCCAGGTGTACCTGAGAAGGGGGGAAAATTTTTCACTGTGAGTTTACAAGTTGATTTTATGTTGTGTGGGATCCACCATGCCCATATTGAAGGTCCTCCATCCCACAAGTTGTGACACAAGTGCTAGGCTCATAATGTTCTTTGTTTTCATGTATGATGGGGAAAAAAAAAAAAAAAAAAAAATAGTTTGGCAACCTAATACATTGTAGGATATTCAGGAATTTATTACATAAAACATGCATGAAACTACAGCATTTTTTAAAAGCTGGGTCTGACAGACCCAGGTGTACCTAAGTTGTAAGTGAACTGTAGGTCTACCTGAGGAGGATTAAAAACCCATATGAGCTTTCCTATACGTTGATAATAGCAAATATCTATCTTCAACCAGTTTCAAGTTATCTATCTATCTATCTATTGCCAGACGCCTCAATCCCGTTTGGGGTGGCCACAAACAAATCACCTCCAAGTCGCCCTGTCCCCCGCCATTTCACTGCCCTGCTCCCAACTCACACCCCCCTCTCTCATATACCTCTCCACCCCATCCCTCCATCTCATCCTCGGCCTCCCCCTCCCTCTTACCCCCTCCACCTCACTCACATACACTCTTTTCATCAGTCTTTCACCCTCCATCCTCTCCACATGGCCAAACCACCTCAGTGTGTTCCTCATAACGCTTCCTATCACATCCACATCCACACCACAACGCTCCTTTATATCCTCATTCGTCAGCCTGTCTCTCCACGTAACTCCACAGGCTCCTCTTAAATAACTCATTTCCACTGCTCTCACTCTTGACTTGTGTCCTTCCAACAATGTCCAAGCTTCACTTCCGTATGTTAGAGTTGGTATCACAATACTGTCATGTAGTAGCTTTTTCACTTCCATGCTCACTTTCCTGTTTCTTATCACTGCTTTCAAAGAACCAGCAACCTATCTTCCCTGCTGTACCCTTTCAAGCACTTCACCCTCCAAACCTCCATCCCTACTCATCACACTACCCAAGTACTTAAACATACTCACATTTTCCAATTCCTCACCATCCAACCTCGCTGTACATTCACTAACTTCACCTCTATCAAAGACCATCACTTTACTCTTCCCTACATTCACCTTTAGATTCCGTTTCTTACACACTCTCTCAAACTCATCCACCAAGCCTTGCAGCTCCCCTTCGTCTTCACTCAAGTTATAGCCCCCTAAATATCCATGACCTTGAGTCTGACATACATTTTAAGAAAAGAAAGAGTAGGTAGATTATGTATGAGTGAAGGGGAAACAGTACCCAGATAGACTATTTCCTGGTCAGGAAGGCTGATAGGAGGTTGGTGAGGGATGGTAAAGTTATAGGGAGTGAGGAGTGTGTGCAACAACACAAGTTATTGATATGTGACATGGTGCTTAAGGAGCAGGTGATGAAAAATAGAACCTACGCACCTAGGAGGAAAATACAAAGTTAAAAAACGAAGCAGTAAGGGATTCCTTTTATAGCGAGATGATTAGATTGGTGGTTGAACACGGAGCCATTGACGGAAGTGTTAGTGAACAGTACAGAGCTCTCAAGAACAACCTCCTGAGAGTTACTGATTCAGTGTGTGGATGGACATGCCCCTCCCCCCCCACACATAAAGTAACTTGGTGGTGGGATAAGGGATAGAACCTGCAGTTAAGGAAAAAAGAAGACTTTTCCGGGAATGGCAAAGGGATGGTAACAAAGAGGAATGCTTGACTGCTCAGTGTAAGGCTAGAAAAGAGGTTTACAGTGTGGGATCTGAGTCCCAGAGACTTTTACTTGATAACCTAAAGTGTGGAAAGGAAGAATATGATATTTAAGGAGGCATATCAGATGAAGACAGAAAACAGGAATATCATAGGTGAGCAACGTGTGAAGAATGATGAAGGAAAAGTAGTGGTGAACAGCAGGGTTATTAACCACTACGAACTGGGCGACATTACATGCCAACACGACTTAGGTGGACAGAGACTGCCTGGAGTCGACATTTGTCGCAAGTGCATTCCCGCCATAGTTTGAGCTGACTCATGTTTGAGCTCGCCACCAAAGAGGAGGGAGAGACTCCTGCCAGCGCACGCAAGTGTGCTTCAGTCTGTCCCGTGACTTTGCCAGGAGCAGAATGATGCTCTCTGAAACCTCCTCCGATTCTGGTTGGAAGAAGTTCAGGGAGCTGTTGCCTCTCCTGGCACTGAGAGGGTTCTCCCTCCATGCTAAGGGATCTTTGTATGTAGTATGTGTTAGGAGTGTATGGTAGTGAGATGTGGGCAGTAAAGGAAGATGATATTCACAGGCTCAAATGTTCAGAAATGACAATGATTAGGTGGATGTGCGGTGCGTCCTTGAATGTGACGCTTGGAAGGGCTAGATTGATGATGGAGGAGTTGAGAAGTACGATGGGACTGGAATGTGTTGGTGTTGTGATGAGGAGAGGTAGACTGAGATGGTTTGGACATGTGGAGAGGATGGGGGATGATAACTGGGTGCAGAAAGTGAGAAGTGTTAACTTTAGGGGTAGGGTAGCGAGAGGAAGACCGAAAATGACCTAGGACAAGGTCACTGAGTGTGACCTCAGGGGTAAGGGAAGTGAATAGGGAAGCGGCCAGGGACTGAGGAGCTTGGAAAGCCAACATTAGGTGACCACGGCCAATACATGGAAGCACATTGGCGTCTTTAAAAACTAAACAAAGCAGAATAAAAATTATAAATGATTTAATGCAAATTTATCCATCCGCCCATCATCCAATCCTATGCTGCCCCATGAGGAGCGTAGGAGCCCAGGGCTAGGCAAGTTGGTCCTGACATTTAAGATGAGAGTGACCAGCCTCACTCATCCCTGAGTGGCATTATGTGAGCAATAAACCCCAAGCACCCCTTGGAGATAAACCTAGACAGGCTCAATCCGATTGGAGCACCTTAATTACCCACTAAACCACCACGTGCCACAATTTGGCTATATGATTACCACCCAGCGTAGTAAATGGTTTCCTGGTGTACAGGAAACCCATAGGCAGAAGGAAGAGGAAAGAGTGAAGGAATGAAAGAAGAGGGAGTGTAAAGTCACTCGTACACAGAAGGAAGAGGAAAGAATGAAGGAAAGGAAGCCAGAAGAGGAAGGAAGGAAGAGAGGAAAGCACAGACACCCAAAGCAGCACTACATCGAGCGAGTGGATAGCGAGTGCCCCCACCTACCACCTAACCTACCCTATTTCATCCCATGAACAAATTTTGTTCATCATATATACTTGGTCATAATTAGAAAAAAAAAAATTATTACAAAGTTAGCTGTTTATCAATTCTGAAGATTATGAATAATTAAATAATCCAATATGGCAGCCTAAGAGCATTATGAACTGTACTTACATTAAAAATATATTTCATTATGGAAGTTCAGTCATATGTGAAAAATCTAAAGAGTTCTGGACTCAATGGTTCCATGGAAAAGGAAGTTTTGCTATTTTAGTATTATTATTTTTTCCATCCATCCATCCATCATCCAATTCTACACTGCCCCATGAGAAGCGTAGGAGCCCGGGGATAGACAGTTGGTCCCGACATTCAAAAACCCAATATGACGGCCAAGCTTTTATCCACCATTCATCTCTGGTCAAATGTGCCAAAGTTCAAAACTCAGCACTTAATGGTTCCGGAGAAGATGAATTTTTATCATTTTTCTTTTAAATCTTGTATAATCCCATATGGAGGCCAAATGGCGATACGGATTTCAATCACATCAACAACTTTAGTTCACTAAGTCAGTCCAGTCAGATGGGCAAAATCTTAAAGTTCTGCACTGAGTGGTTCTTGTGAAACTTTTTTGATTTTTGAAAAATGAATATAGCTGCCAAACATGGCAGCCATCTAAAAAAATTTTGATGTCAAACAATGAGGCTCAGGGAGATATATAAGCTCACCAAACTTTGTCTGGATCAGATAAGCAATTTACAAGTTATATAATAAGAGGGGGGAGGAGGAGGAATATGGAGTCCATGCTCAGAAAGTTTGAACCCCTAATAACAATATCCGAAAACTGGCCCGTGACCATGATTGTGAATAAGCATTAAGGAAGAGGTGATGCAATACACAGATGATATTACAAAGGGTTGAAGCTGTTAAGACCAGAAAATGAAAGCAACTGAAAGGGTCTTTAAAAGCATAAAAAGTGAATATAAATGAAGTGCAGTTTGCTTTTATGCCAGGTTGAACCAAGAATGATGCAATACTCATTGTCCATTAGCTGCAAAAGAAGTACAGTATATCAGAAAGAACAGAGCTTTACTGTGTATTCGCAGACCTGGAGAAGGCAACTAATAGTGCCTACACTGGTGGTAAAATGGGCTACGAGAACACTTACACTGAATGGTTAGTCAGGTTGGTGATAAATCATGTAAAAGGGCAACTACATCTAAGACAGTAGGTGAATATGGAAGTGAGGAATTCTCAAATCAGTGTTGGGGTACATCAGGGTTCCATGCTGAAAACACTGCTCTTTATCATAGCACTTGAGGCACTGCAAAGAGAATTCAGACCAGGACTACCTTGGGAACTTTAGGCCCAATTCACACTAGAGGGACAGTCGCGCTCCGCTCTCGCTTTGCTCACAGTCCAGTCAAATATCATTCCATGCATTTCAGTGGAAGCATTCACACTGGCAGTAACGGTCAAGGAACACTCCGCTCTTGCTCCACTCACAATCCATTCAAAAGATATTTTAACCAGAGTGAGAGTGGACCGTGAGTGGAGCGAACCGACAGTGTGAACACCCGCCATGGTCTCGCTCCGCTCCAGTCTTGATTCATCCCTTGGAATGATGTGTTTTCCTTTTTCAGGTCATCCTCAATTTTTGACAGTATTTTTTCAGATGTTCCAATGTTCATTCTAAAATAGCTGTGAAATTTACTTTCATCATCAATTAGATGAGGAAACAGTATATGGAATTCCCCTTCACTTTTCCAATCTTGCAAGACTGGATGAACCCAAACTCACTTTCTTTTCCGACTTTTTTTTTTTTTTTTTTCTCTCCTTTCTTTTTCTTCATCCACTGCAATGGCAATCATTGCCAACTTGGCTCGTGAAAAGTCACACATCCTCTGCCAATGGTGGTGGCACTTCTACTGTTGAGGGAGACGGGATGACGGGACCGTGAGCGAAGCGAGGGCGGACCGAACGTGTGAATGCACCAGGACCGTGAGTGGTGCAAGATTGGAGCGTGACCGTCCTTATAATGTGAATACGGCCTTATTCTACTATGCTGACTGTTTTGTTTGCGAAAAGCAGGCAGAATGCTTGATAAAAGTTTGGCTGGTGGATGGATGGGATTCATTACTAGTAAACATGAAAGTCGTCATTAGCTTGTGTGAGAGCACTGTCAGGGAACAATATTTATGGCTATGTGCATTGTGCAAAAAAGGAGTTGGGAAGAATTCTTTTCGTGTACAACTTGTAATAAATGGGTTCACAATACTGTAGATGCAGTGGGTCTGGAGGATGACTACAAGACATGAAAATTTTTCATTGTGCTGTGTGCTGGGATGTTCTCGCTACTGATAACAGAGTAGATAGTGTTGTTTGGGATGAGAGCCACCTGAGTGTGTGTTCCGCTTTCTGGGAGACATTCTGAGTGAAGGAGGAGGAGCAAAGGCTAGTTCCAGTGCTAGAATAATATATGGGAAACTGTTGTCCTGATATAAGGGGATTTCCTTTTGAGTAAAAGATGTTCATTCATTCACTGCCAGACGCCATGTATCCCAGACGGGGTGGCCAATGGCTTAGAGTTAATTGTTTTACAGGGAGGGGCACTAATCCTCCACCAACCCCACTTGACACGTAGGGATGCCAACAGCATCTGGTGTTCCCAGGCGGTCACCCATCCAAGTACTAACCAGACCCAACGTTGCTTACTCTAACAAAATATGCCTGTGAAGTGAAATGTTGTATGCAGTGCAGCTTTGCCAATGAAAGATGAGGATATAAGAATATATGTAGATTGCAATGCATTGAAATATGAATGATGAGATGGATGAGCAAGGCAGTACTGAATGACAGAACTGAGAACTGTGTGTCAGGAGAAAGAGTGTCGGTGCAAGTTAAGCAGTTTAAGATGGTTTGGAGAGGTCAAGAGGGGGAGGGGTGACTGACTGAGGGGATCACTGTTGTGTGTGAAGAGAAGAATGCCCAGAGGTAGATTGAGTAGAACATGGAATAAGGTCCTGTGTGGGGATATGAGTCTGAGATGGGAAATGGCTCTAGACTGTGACTCATGGAGACTTGCCATCAAGTGTGAAGTTTTGCCATACTAACCTGTTATTCCATATACTTCTGAAGAGATCTAAGGATTCTCTTAGCCTGTTTTGACTTGGATCTTCTCGCAAAACCATGTTGTAGGAGGAGCAGGCTGTGACAAATATGATGGCTGTGACGTCATTGAAACACTGGATCCATTTCCTTCGTTCATCTCGCTGTCCTCCCACATCAAACATACTGCAAAAACATGGCCAACAATACATTATGCAGGGGAAAAAAAAAAAAAAATCAAAGATGCAATTTAAATTATAATCCTGATCCTTATGAGGACGGATCCACATACTGTACACACTTTTCTGTCTCATTATACCCTGCCACCATTCTCTTGCCCAACAAGGTCAAAATGGCTCAAAAAGGTAGCTGTTACTCTCAGAGAGAGAGAGAGAGAGAGAGAGAGAGAGAGAGAGAGAAACACACACACATATGGCCTGTGGGTGCTTCAACTTTTGTTCTTGTGTCATGGTCATGGTTCGAGCTTAACACCTCGGGATGAGATAGCATTGGCAATGCTGGGTGGTACTCACAGAAGTGACGTCAAGGGTACTTCACATACGCACTCGACCCTCCATTTCCCGCACCCTCCTTTCCCGGTTTTCGGATTTCCCGGACATGGGCTGAGGCCGGACAATATTATCAAATGCCAGACAAATGCCCATACAAGTCCGGGATTCTCAACAAAAGTCCAGCCATTATTCTCTCATATAAAACTATAAGCAGTCTGCTGCACAACACAATATAATTTTAACAAGGTTTTGACACGATAAAGGCCATCTGTAACACACACAAGAAGATATTTTCATATATGAAAAGCATCTTTGCCATCAACCTGCTTCACCCCAACAGTTCCTTCTAACTAGTGACAATATCCCATTTGCCTATTACCTTTCTCAAATGCCACTATAAATAGTTTATTGCATATCACAGTAAAATTTAAAGAATGCTTGAACACAATAAAATTCATAGGTAATAAAATATATAAGTAATCCCTCTAATATCCGAACGCCCAATATCCGAACATCCCCACTAACCGGACATAATCATCCTGGGATCCAATATTCCCAAAATGGGCCAAAAACCGCAAAAAATTCGAAAAAAATCTGACTTTTCTCCCTCCCGCAATTTGAAATTGCCACGTGGCGCCGAACAGCTGTTACACCATGGTCCCTTCACCCCTTCCTTCCTCCCCCTCCCCCCTCCCCTGTCAGGGTTGCCATTTGGTATTTTTCATTACCAAGTGTGGGCCAATTTGGTAATGAAAAATTCGTTTGGTAATGAATCAGAATAATGCATTACCAAATGGATTTTTCACATGTATGAGGATACACAGGATGGAGATGGTGAATTGTTTGCTCTCTCTGATTATTCTGCTACCCTACATAGCGTGAAAATAATCAACATGGTGTTAATTATAAGGAAAGTGATTACACGTATTTCCACTTGTATATATAATTAGTGAAGAATAAATGCCAGCTTTACGAATTTGGTAATGAGAAGTTAAATTTGGTAATGAAAGTTGAGGAGATTGGTAATGTGGCCGTTGCGATCTGGCAACTCTGTTACTCCGCCATCATCAACAGTCACAGCCTAACTCCGATTGAGAGCAGATGCTTATAGCAGTGCAAGCCAAAGGTGCTTGTTTTTTGTGAATAAACAGTGAATAAATTGCAATACCTCGCCACTAGAACACACGGGAATTTACAGTGTTGTGCAGTGTTAAGAAATTAAAATTAGAGTGCAAAGATTAACTGTGGACTGCAAACTGGCGGTTCAAACCAGTCCAGAAGCCAGGGACTTGTAAGTACCCAGAATGTTTAATATTGTATAAACTCACCTCTAAAACCTCATTTTATGATTCTTTTGCATTTATTTCAGTCTTTTATGTCCCTTATTGGTGTGATTTGGGTCTTAAATAGGTGCAATGCATGTCCAGAGGAAGTTGTATAGGTGTTTATCTGAGTTAGGGTCGTAAGTACAAGTCCAGGAGGCTGGGGCCCAATATCCAGAGAGGATCACTATCCGGACATGCCTTTGGCTCTATTACGTCAGATATTGGAGGGATTACTGAATATATATATATATATAACGGCCATACCACGTTGAGTACACCGCTTCCCGTCTGATCAGCGAAGTTAAGCAACGTTGGGTCTGGTTAGTACTTGGATGGGTGACCGCCTGGGAACACCAGATGCTGTTGGCATCCCTACGTGTCAAGTGGGGTTGGTGGAGGATTAGTGCCCCTCCCCGTAAAACAATTAACTCTAAGCCCTTGGCCACCCCGTCAGGGATACATGGCGTCTGGCAATGAATGAAAAATGAAATATATATATATATATATATATATATATATTCTTACGGACAATGTCAACGGGATCCATTCCTACTCACTTAGCTCATGCGACTCGGTGCGACTAAATACCAAACCAGCACTCTTCACTGGAAAATATTTTAATTTTTTTTGCCACAGTGGCTCATAGACACCTAATTATCTGAAATCCGCTAAAAAAAATTGTACTTAACCCCTCAATGCAGATGCTGCACGATCGTGCTTTTGTGTAATTTGACACGCCAGCCTATCCCGCACGATTGGTAAAGACACACAAATAACTGGGGGAGGGTAACTCTGCCTCTTTGGTGATGTATATGGAATCAGACCAATGAGAGCTAGAGTGTGTGGGGTGGTATGGCATGATTGGCCCCCTAAGGTGGGGGAGAAGGAACCCTCCCCACCACCGTCACTTTACCTCCCTCAGCCCCACTGCGTCATCTCCACATTGTCCCCTCCCAACCAACCATACCCCAACATACCCCCTGCAGCAGTGTGTGTGCATAGCAACCCTTTTTCCCTCTCCCTCCTCCCCTATCCCTCCATCCTCCTCCCCCCTCCAGCCATACACACTCCACCTCCACTTTTTGCCTGGCTTGTTTTGTTGCTATGGGCATATGTCACACTGACAGCATATCCTACCAACATTAGTTATGTATATATAATTATTGACCATAAATAATGCATTTTCTGTACCTTTCCTATTTTCGCCCATGGGGGATTGGTAACTTTTTTGCATCTTTGATGGGCGATTGTGTGATAACTATTTGGTCAATCTGGCTGAAACATACAGTTTCAGGTAAGTAAATTCAGTCTCTTGAAATGTGGAAGAAAAATTTTTACCTTGGTGAAAGTAAAAAAAAAAAATCGACCCTGTTTTGCAGCTGGAGGGACAGACTTGCTGAGTGAATTGTGTACTTTAGGGGTTAATTAAAAAATTAGGTTTCAGAGTTAAAATGCGCCAATGTTGGCAGATATTTTCCTTTCAGATCGTCAGCACGCCTTGACAGACTTCTATATTGCATTAATATTTGAGTACAAAAAAATATATCTGCATTGTAAATCGATATTTATCCAAAACAAAAGTTTGTCAAGGTGAGTTGTTATGCTCGAGGCAAAACATTTCTGCTAACTTTAAGAAATTTTTGCTCTGAATCCTAATTTTCTATTAACCCTTTAACCGCGGGCATTGTTTTGCCCCGACTGGCCTCTCCCGTGGGGGTTCCAGCCAAAATGTAAACAAACTTTAAACCTTTATAACTCTGCACAGAATAAATCTAGAGCGAAAAATAAGGTACCATTAGAAAGTACTAACCTTCGGCTTTGCAATGATGTAGGTTTCATGATTTCGTTGACTATCACTGGATGGGCAGTGCCATTAGAAGTGAGCGATCTAAAATCACTATTTTTCGCTCACACACCATTACCTTTGCTCACACACCATTACCAAATGCCAACCTCATTCTGATAATAATATTATAAACATATATGAACACTGCACATACGATAAACACCCACTCTGTGTTCACTGAGGCAGGTAAAGGGCACTGTAATTGCCCGCACTTCAATGCCACATCAGCGGTGTTGTAATCACTATTTTTCGTTCACACACCATTACCAAATGCCAACCTCATTCTGATAATAATACTATAAACATATATGAACACTGCACATACGATAAACACCCACTCTGTGTTCACTGAGGCAGGTAAAAGGCACTGTAATTGCCTGCACTTCACTGCCATATCAGCGGTGTTGTAATCACTACTTTTCGCTCACACACCATTACCAAATGCCAACCTCATTCTGATACTAATACTATAAACATATATGAACACTGCACATACGATAAACACCCACTCTGTGTTCACTGAGGCAGGTAAAGGCACTGTAATTGCCGGCACTTCACTGCCACATCAGCAGTGTTGTCACTCACACAGCTGGACAGATACTGATGCGTGTTTGGTCCGGGGTGGGGTGGGGGGCCCAGGAGGTGGGAGGTGGGGGCCCCGGGGGGGGGGGGAGGTGGGGGTCGGCTGGAGTGAAAGAACTTAATAGCTACTCTCCCTCGAAACAACTGGCGCACAGAAAAAACGCGCGGTATTCAAAATATTCACAAACATCCGAGAATGACACCCGCGGTTTGGTCCAGTTTTTGCAATGTCATTCTGGGATGACACCCGCGGTTAAAGGGTTAATAATTAAATTAAGAGCAAATTTTTGACTGAATTTCAAATAATTAGGTGTGCAAACCCATATGGTAATAAAGATTAAAATATTTTCCAATTAAAATTGCCGATTCAGTTCAAGATCGAGATCACATTCGATGACTGCATGTTTGTATCTCGGTCAGCTGATGAGTGGTTGGCTAATGTTAGCAGATATCGCCTTGACAGACTTCTGTTTTGCATAAATATTTATTTTGAGTACAAAAAAAAATGTATCTGTATTGTAAACTGCTATTTATACAAAAGTCCTTCATGGCGTGTTGTTAGGCTAGAGGCAAATCACTTCTGTTAACTTTAAGAAATTTTCGTTCTGAATCCTGATTTTCTATTAATAATTAAATTAACCACAAACTTTTGACTGAATTTCAAATAATTAGTTGTGCAAACCTATATGGTGATAAAGATTAAAATATTTTCCAATTAAAACTGCTGATTCGGTCCAAGATCAAGATCACATTCAATGACTGTGTGTTTGTATCTCGGTCAGCTGATGAGTGGTTGGCTCACCTTGTCATGTTCCATTCCTTGTTCATTTTCCTCTTTTTCCTCTGCTTTCTGATCTTTTTCTATCATACCCTCCACATTCTCGTCACCAACTGTCTAAACAACTATTCTTAGGGTTGTAACTTGCAAAGTACTGCTATTGCGTCAGTTATTATGAGTGTTAATTTGTCAGTGTTATTTTATGTACTGTGTATGTTAGTTATGTTGGTATAGGTAGCCTACATTCCAGAATGCTCTAGAATATCGGAATAATTGCCGGACAATATTGGAGAATTTGGACAAAGTATGGTAATAGTCCGGGGAATGGTATGTGGGGCTGGTCTTTTGTGATTCCCGGACTTTTGGGGTTCCCGGACTGGTCTCCCCTCCTTTTAGTCCAGGAAAACGAGGGCAGAATGTACTTCATCCAAGTGAAGTGATCCTGCCTATTCCTTTGAATCATCAGCTACCATATTTAGCTTTCTCACACCCATTCACCACATTTAATTATAGTAAAATATTTCCAGGAAGGAGCTGACAATATACCGTATTTCGCGGCATATAAGACGCACTTTTTTGTCTCAAAGTTACCTTAAAATATCCCCATGCGTCCTGCACGTTAGACTAAGGCAGGTTAGTTAGGCTTCACTGAGAAGAAACTCTTATAAAGATGATCATCTCAATGCTTAGCAACCACAGGTGTTTTCTACAGTATGCAGACTTGATTTTATTTTTAAAAATAATATACACTAGTGTGTACTGTATATGCAGCAGATTTAAAAAACACCCGAGATCAGAAACACATAAAACTTTCGCGGGTTTGTTTACAGCTCAACTGGCTAACATCGTGAAGATATTTAGCGGTTTAGCAATTTAACAGTTTAGCATCTGCACTATTCCAACAAGCTAACGTACATGATCACTGGTGAACTGTCTGCTAACCTTCTGAAAGGCAATCATGACCACTTTGCTTGCCATCCATTCACTAACGAGCAAAGCAATCATACTGGAGAGATGCTGGCTAGTGAAACTGCCAAGTCATCAAAACAGACTTTCGTCACGTATGGAAATACAGTAACCCTAATTAGGTCAGTTACTTTTGTGACATTTTGTGAGTGTATATATGCAGCAGATATTAAAACACGCAAGTTCAAAAACACAAAGCATTCACGGTTTGTTTTCAGCTCAACTGGCCAATACCGTCAAGGGGTTTAGCGGTTTAGCAACTTAGCAGTTTAGTGTCTAGCGTACACCCTACTCTAGCAAGCTAACGTGCTCACTGGTGAACTGTCTGCTAACCTTCTGAAAGGCAATCATGACCACTTTGCATGCCATCCATTCACTAACTAGCAAAGCAATCATGCTGGAGAGATGCTGGCTAGTGAAACTGCTAAGTCATCAAAACAGACTTTCGTCACGTATGGAAATTCAGTAACCCTAATTAGGTCAGTTACTTTTGTGACATTTTGTGAGTGTATATATGCAGCAGATATTAAAACATGCAAGTTCAAGAACACTAAGCATTCATGGGATTGTTTTCAGCTCGACTGGCCAATACCGTCAAGGGGTTTAGCGGTTTAGCAACTTAGCAGTTTAGTGTCTAGCGTACACCCTACTCTAGCAAGCTAACGAAGTTACAGCTTCACTTTTTCAGCCAAGTGAAGTACTTTAGCAATATCTATGCAACTCAGGGCACACCCAATTACAGTATTTTGTTATGAAAATAGGATAAAATTCACTGAGTAGCATAACTGATGCAATATCTGAAATAGCGTGCCTGACGGGCATTCGTATCAGCGTCCGCCATTTCTGCTGTATTCTTAGCAGACGAAGCGATCAGAATGATTGACAACGTTCACTCTCTGCATCTCTGCTGCCTAAGCAAAGCTCTCATGATCGGCAATGGGGATCATTTAGGCCGTAACGTCCAAATTTGTTAGGTTAGGTTAGGTTGTAAAATCTTTTGCCATTTTGGACGTTACAGCCGAAACGACCAGAATCCTAAGGTGTAGGTGAGAGTTTAGTGTGGGTGTAGTTAAGGAAGTAGAAATGGGAAGAGTCAGGCTAGGGAACTGATAATCCGCTTATTATAATCCCTTCAGCCCAGCAATGTATTTTATAGGGTAGTTTGATGCTGCCTAAGCAAAGCTCTCATGATCGCCAATGGGGATCATTTAGGCCGTAACGTCCAAATTTGTTAGGTTAGGTTAGGTTGTAAAATCTTTTGCCATTTTGGACGTTACGGCCGAAACGACCAGAATCCTAAGGTGTAGGTGAGAGTTTGGTGTGGGTGTAGTTAAGGAAGTAGAAATGGGAAGAGTCAGGCTAGGGAACTGATAATCCGCTTATTATAATCCCTTCAGCCCAGCAATGTATTTTATAGGGTAGTTTATTCATGCTCGCCATATGATTTTATTCAGTTCAGGAAACATGTACTGAGGAGGTTAATGTGGGCTGTATCAAATGCCCCAAGTCTGAATATCGCCTGTGCTCAGTTAAAACGATTGCCAAGTTAAAATCGCATGAAGTGTGGTATAAGCAATTCAATGGATGGTACTGAGGACCATTTACTGTATGAAAGTGACAGTGAAACAGTGATGATGACTGTGGTGATGACTTCCAGTGATGCTTCAGGACTCGGGGGAAGTAGTGATGAATTCTCAGGATTTGAAGACGAGTGAAATTTTCACCATGTCAGTAATATGAAGTGAATATAGGTTTTAGGTGATCATGACAGATGCAATCATGGAAAATTTAGGATCAATGGTGCTGTACACCTTTAGTCTTGCACTGACGATGTTTGGATGAATAAATTGTTTGAGATGTTTCATGTCCTTAAGTGATGATATTTATATTGAACAACCAAATACATTTTGATGTTTTTGGCATATAATAAAGCCACTGGGTACTCCAAAACGGACTGATGTAAATGTTTCAGAGGTGAGCGAATGTTGCATGTGGTGTGTACATGTGTGCATGTGTGTACCATAGCGACTAGGAGGCAGCAGTGTTAAGACCAAAAATGGATGTTTTCACAGTACTCGAATGTTTTGAGATGGATATCTGTTTTTAGCAAATTCTGGTAAGAGAAATATGCATTTTTAATTGTTGATGCTGCAAGGAAAACAGCTGACAGTAAGGGAGTGATACTGGGAGAAGAGGGTTGAGCCAGTTGTCTAGCGCTTGGGATGCAGCAGTGTTGCTAAGAGATAGTTTCACCATTCTCGACATGTTTTGAGATGAATGTCTGTTTTTAGTAAATTGTGATCAGTGAAGAACGTATTTTTAACTGTTGATGCTGCAAGGGAAACATCGCTGACAGTGAGGAAGTGATACTGAGAGGAAGGGGTAGAGACTGCTGTCTAGCGACTGGGAGGCAGCAGTGTTACTAAGGTGTAACAATGGATGTTTTCACCATAGTATGTTTTGAAATGAATGTTTATAGTAAATTATGATCAGTGAAGCATACATTTTTAATTGTTGATGCTGCAAGGCAAACATAGCTGACAGTGAAGGAGTGATACTGAGAGAAGAGAGTAAAAACAGCTGTCTATCCTGTTCCCAAGCAGCCTTGCTATATTGAACTTTGGTTGTAAAACATTGTAATTTGTGTATTTACAAGTGCTACCTTTTTATATTATTTGTGGAGGTAATTACAGGTTAGTTAGAGTGCATGATTAATGATGGTAGTCGTCTGATATTGTGCTTGAGTCAAGGCAATGTGAGGAAATTCCGTAACAGGTGTGGAATATGACGGGGTTCTTTTAGGATAAATGAACTGATGTGAATATTCATTGTATTTTATGTTTTCGTCAGTGAATGAAAGAATAGAGTTTATTGACTTCATTTGTGGTTTTAAATACATAAAATATTAAAAACAGTGTTTATATCAGTTTACTGATACATATTTATCAACAAAGTTGAGATGGCCTCGTGGTTTGAAGTCACGTTTTGTTAAGACGGGGTTTTGTTTTCTCTTTTCCTGTATCATTCTTTGTACATAAAAGAAGAAACCAAAGGCTGATGATCAGCAATGAATAGATTCTGAAAGGTGAGTGTGTATCTGTGTGGTAATGGCTCTTATCAAGAAACCTTACTGCAGTCTTGGTTGGGGCAAACTTTTTTTTCACAGAACTGCCCTGCCAGAATTAGGGTGCGTCTTTCACAATGCTGCGTCTTACATGCCGCGAAATACGGTATACAGTACAATAATTTGATATATAGTATATGATGTTCATTGGTGGTGGTGAGGGAGCTATAATGAACGTATGTCCAGTAATTTGATTTCATATACAGTATATATTTGATGCTTGGTGGTGGTGGAGGGGGGGGGGTATAGTGAACCTAAGTTCAGTATACAGCAACCCCTCACTACAACGGACCTCGGTATAGCAGATATCAGATTTAATGGACGCCATGAAGCCTACCGCAATTATTTAGTCAGCTACAACGAAGAATATCTATTAAATGGCGTGCAATGGGTCACAATACTGTACATGAGTTTCCTACCCCTTCTACTCCAACCTGGCCTGAAACTGCCCTCTCCCCACTGCGAAAACAGAGTTATAACACCAGACTAAAGTAATACTGTACTAGTCATGAAGAAGTGCTATGACAAGGATGTGAAATAAGCAGTAAAATGGCAAAAATATGGGCCAAGTTAGTGTAAAATGGATAGAGTTTACATTTTTAGTACTAGGATATGCAACTGTACTCATTTACTTCAAACTTGTACTTGAAATCCCACCTCAGGGGACCTTCAGGCACAACAGACTGTCAGCTTTAACAGACCTGGCTATCTCAGTTATACCAAGGGTCTATTGTATACTAAATTTAGTACTGTGGATAACCAATGCAAGGTCAAGTGTTCACACTGCTGTTTTTCAGTATTCTAAGGGCTATACAGAAGAAACCCTCTAACTCAGACTACTAGAGGGAGAAGACTGAGTTATAACAAATTTTGAATAATTAAAGATAGCAGAACAGCCTCAAAAAGTGTTTTGTTCACCTTAAACTACAATTCACAATGTTATATCTTTTTCTAATCTAAACAGCCACCCTGCACTAGCCTCGTAACCTTCACATTTCATATGTTTTGCCAGACATTTAGAAGAAGTTGCTTGATTTCAAAGCCTCTAATTCCAACACCTGCTGAACTTTGCTATAGATACCATTTATAACCAGCCTAATTTGAATTTCTATAACTATGCTTTGTCAAATGCTTCACAGCTGATTGTTCACCATTAACACCAAACTTGGCTGCACTACTCAAGTTTACCATTGGCTTTCTTTATACACTATCAGACATACACTGTTTCAAAATCCCATATTCAATCACAGTTTGGGCTTAGGATGTCCATTTGTCCAGTTTTTAAGGATTTGCAGTTTTTCTTGGATAGACAGACATGTCTACATCTGGGGGAAGGCTTTAGCCTAGGACCAAAAGCCTTCTTTGACAACACTTTCCCTGTATATCTTTATATTGCCTTAAAAAAAAAAAAAAAAAAAAAAAAAAAACTTTAAACACATATGTGCAACTGAGAGCATGACTGTCAGAGTCATGCTCCAGTTACTTTATATAACTCATACTCATCCAAGGTACACAAAATTTGTCTGCCCAGATACTTTGTCTGAGTAATGTGGGGTCCAAGTTAGAGGGGTTCTACTGTATGCTGATAAGGTATAGATAAACAGTAAATATTTTCAGTTAACACTACTGTGTCACTATAGGTAGGAGTGCCCATCATTTCCTCACTCAATGTAGTACTCTCCCCCCTCTCTTCTCTCATTGAGTTTATGCTGAGTGGCAAGCCAAATGGTTCCCTGTAACACAGAAAACCATTTACTAAGTTGAGTAATAACCATTTAACCAAATGATGCCTGGTGAATGGTGGGTTTAGGCACACTATCTGGATGAAACCTGTTAAGGTTTCTATCTGAGCAGTGGTTAGGGTTTCTTGCTCACATAATGCCACTCATGGCTGGTGTGGCTCATCACCCTTGCTTTAAATAATGGGACTAACTAACTTAACCCAGGGTCACTACACTCCTGATGGGGCAAAAATGGATTGGATGGATGAGTGAAGTTCATCTCTATGCCTTCCCAAATCAGTCATACTGTACTTCAATACTTCCCCCCCCCCCCAATACAACACTACCTATGTCCAACTATGCTGCATTACAGTACAGTATACTCCTGTTCATTTCTTTACCCTCCCCCACAAAATATACTGCAATAATAAAGTCAAAAACAGACCATAGATGCAACTACAAACACATTAAAACTGAAATCACAAATCAATTAATACTAAAATTTTGTATGCAGTAACTTAACATCCTTCATGTTGCTAATAATGACTAAGTATTATTGATTTATCTACTTAAAAACATACCTCCTCCAGAGGCCCTTTTAAGTCAAATAAAACAAAAAATTATGGACTAATCATATAGTGCTAATGCAAGCAACAAACAATTATATGACTAAGATCTGTATTCTTGTCAGATTATGAAGCTCCACAGCACCTCTTCCATACCAGTTTATTTCAGCAAATACATTTAAATTTGCATTTCATTAATACAAATTTAAGTCTGACTGACTTGAATCCACTCATTTATTACCCTCAGCATTTAAGAGCAGAGTGATTAGTCACATGCTCAGTGAGTGACTTTATGTATATAACAGGCCCCAACTATCTCTAAAATGTAAACTCTATAAGCCACACTCACATGGAATGTCTTAACCCACCAGACCCCCCATTTGGTTATATGGTAACAAATTGCTGCAGAGCAGTTTCCCATGCACCAAGAACCAGCCAGTTTGATATCAGTACAGAGCAAAACAGAAGGTAAAATAATATGTTACCTACCACAAACAATGTACCATATTTCCCACCATACATTAAATAAATAAATAAATATATATATACATATATATATACCATGAAGTCATGGCTTGGGGAACGCATACCGGTTGCGGTGACTGGCAACATGGCTAGTCAGAAGAAAATAACTCAGTAACCTTACAATTAACTAAGATTTCAATAATGCAAACTTAGAAGAGTGGCACTACCATAAATACATCATACATAAACAATAAACAAAGCCTTCTGTGGGTTAGATATGCACACACGTGGAGCATGGAATGACTGCATCACACTAACCGCGTCTGTAGATGTACATAAAAATTAGTTGATCAACCACAGTACTAGTGAATGCATGGGGTAGGTATGAGATTTGTACATTCATGTACTTCCACTTTAAAAATAGGTTAATGCAAAATTATTTTCTCTCACAAATTGTTGAATGCTGAATCAGAATAATTAGTAAATTAAACTAAGTAAATTATTCTCCCTAAATATCCCTTGCTAAATCATTGGTGCACATTGCATGCTGGTGCACATTATATGGTGGGAAATACAATAAGTTGGTTTTTAAAATATTTATGTAAATTCAACAAGCGGCTAGGTGGAATTTAATTTTTCTGTTTTATTTCTGCAGCATTCAAGTTTTCTACAGATAAAGACCAACCTATCAACGTGAAGGTGTTATAAGCAGTCTCCATTAATTACTTCAAATTTGTAATTCATTTATTTCACACCAAAGTTATTTTTACACCATAGAAATTAACTCATACTGATGAGGGTTGAGGGAAAAAAAAAAAAAAAGTACCTCCTAAGCCCAGAAAACTATAGTACGAACTTAAATGTAAGGGAATTTCTGTGTAGAGTATTAGACAGCAGGAGGGGGGAGGGAGGAATGGGATACTGTTAATTACGAAGGATGGAGAACTAAAAAACAAATAAGCTAGGCTGAATGGATAATTTATGAGTAGGTAGTGATATTTTCTTTTCTTTGTCAGAAAGATGGGACCAAAGACAAAATTATGTCTAAAAGAAAGAATGAAAAAAATAACTTCTGATGCCTGGAAACACTGCACTTGACAAGACTGACAGTTTAAGCAGGGATAAAGATACTACTGTACTAAGAATGAATATTTCAGAGTTGAGCAATGAAAGATAAACACAAGGCTACATATCAGACACTCCATGTTGAAAACAAAGATGGTTTGGAAAACCAAAAGTACAGAATGCTGTACAGAGAAATTTCAATGTAAGGAATGGAAATCTGAAGGAAACAGGACTGCCTCTTTGTTATCCACATAATTTTTATGCCTCTCCCTTCCTGATCTCCCTCCACCCCCCTTAACATGGGATGGTCATAATAATCATCCCTTAGCTTTTTCCTTCCCTCTTACCTATTAACAATTTTAATCACTTATTACACACACACACACACATACACATTGTACTGTACTGTTTTTCACAACTAAAAATGAGCACTAAATGGAAATTAACTATTTAAAATCTATCACAAATATTACTAATTTGAGGACTAAACATCCTAGATGTTCTACAGAATGGAAAAACAATACTTACTGGAAATTAACTTTCTCTACTTGAAATCTGGTCTCGAATATTCCTAATGTAAGGACTCGACAGCGTAGGATGTCCTGCTCAGTGGGAGTGTAGTCAGGTTGTCGCACGATGTGGACGCGGTCAAGGAAGCTGCAGAGAGAAGATATCATAAGTTACTACATCCACACAGCACTTACAAGCAGGGGGTCTCCAGGGGTGGCAGCCCCTTCGCCAGGACTAGCAAAAATGTCTATCAAGACAAAAGCTGACTTTTCAGTGTAGATCCTCCTGATGGTGTACTGGTACCTTGTACTGGTACCTTTAAAAAGAATTATGGTTAAAGCTATTCTAATCCTCGCATATCTATCAATCTATAGTCAGACACCATAATCCCATATAGGGTCTTTGAGGTGGTTGTTCTACAGGAAGGGACACTAATCCTTCATCAACCCACTTGCTGACATGAAGGAACACAAATGGGTTGGTTATATGGTTACCACCTAACACTGTAAATGGGTTCCTGGCTTAAAGGAAAGAATTTGGCTCATCACTCAATGTAAAGCCACCTGAAAAGGAAGGAAGAGTAATAAAGAGTGATAGGAAATAGGGAAGAAAGAGGAAGAGAGAAGGGCAGGCACAGAAAAACAATGATAAAGGTGGAGGAAGAACTAGGCAACACTATATCAAGTGAGTAGATGATGGTCACCATCAACTACCACAAACTACTTCACGATGTTCCTTATTATATGGGGGCAAACTGCTTCAACTGTTTTTGGTTTGCTCTGATAAATATTCATTACTCACTCTCACTGTCAGTTCTCATGTGAAAATAAACCTGAATATAAAATTTTACAGTATATAAATTACTTACATCTTTATATATATATATATATATATATATATATATATAATATATATATATATATATATATATATATATATATATATATATATATATATATATATATATATATATATATATATATATATATATATATATACACACACACACACACACACATACATTTATTTAGCATGCATAATTAGTACAAATTAGACAAAGAACAGGACAAACTCCCCTCCTCCCAAAGAAATGCCAGCCCTGTACATTTATGACTACTCAGCCTTATGAAGACCTCTCAGTGAAAAAGTTGGAAGGAAAATTCATCATCATCATCATCATCATCATCATCACCACACTAACCCAGTTTCTCCCAACTGTATCTAAATGGGGAGGGAAGGTTCCTGAGATAGGAACCCAGTTCCTCCCCAACTTTATCTAAATGGGGTGGGTAGGTTCCTGAGATAGGTCAAGGAAAATATACGTGCCCAGTGACATCAGTCATACAGCGCACTGGTTCACACACTGATCAAGCCTCCAAAATTAGGACGGCATTGCAAAAATTTAAAAGACTTAACACGAAGATACTATACAGGAACTTCTCATGTCTAAAGAATGCAGCCAAATGATGCTTCCACTGAAACTATTTCAAGTGATACATACATACTGTACAATAATATGAATATGTTTGGCTCACAGTTACAGGAGTGTAAGCATAAAATCTTCTTCTTCTTCTGCCAGATGCCATAACCCCATAAAGGGTGGCCATTTGACTCTGAGTTATTTGTTTTATGGGGAGGGGCACTAACCCTCCACCAACCCACTTGTTGACACGTAGGGAGCACATATGGTTTGGTTATATGGTTACCACCCAGCGTTGTAAATGGTCTTGGCTTACAGGAAACCATTTGGCTTGTCACTCAATGTAAAGCCACCTGTAATGGAAAGAAAAGCAATAAGAAGTGACAGGAAAGATGGGAGAAATAGGAAGCGAGGAGGGCAGCCACAGAAAAAGAATGATAAAGGCTAAGGAAGAAGTAGGCAGCATTACATCAAGTGAGTGGATGATGGTCGCCACCACCTACCACAAAGCATAAAATCATTTACTATATTTTTTACTGGAAGTCATGTAGTTACTATTATAAGGAACTTTAAGTGAAATGAGTGTTGTTTCATTAGCAATTTAGTAATAAGGAAACTTTCATTCCTAAACAAGCTAGCTGCAAAATCACTGTGACCACAATAATGGAAAAAACAACAACATAACATTCTACTAACCACAAACTGTAAGCAGTCCTACCTAATTTACCATTCCCTGACTTTCAACAGGAAGTAACATAAGCGTGGTGCTTACTGCATTTGCTTCACATTCTATGGAACCCTGGGCCAGGGTTAAACTCAGTTATAATGGACATTTAATGTGAATGCTGGTGGGGTACCCTTCACACGCTGGCATATGATCATAAAGTTTGTTTGGAAGACAACATACAAAGAATTTAGTAAACACAGACAGTCAACAGAATACTTCCACTTTCATATGCACAGCTCTTACACCTGACAACCCTTACTGATTTATACTAGCCAACATGGACAGGTTAATTCTAATGGTCACCCCCTCTGTGAAAAATATCCAATCCTGGAATGGAGCAAATGTGAAGACATATGCCCTCATTACCAGACATGGATAAGAGCCTGAAATAGTAGTGGGAGAAAAACTAAATGGACAAGAGCCTGAAATAGTAATGGAAGAAAAACATAGTTACAGTTTTTCAACTTTCATAACGCAATATCTCAGCAACCTGATGAGCTATCAGAATGATTTTTTTTATTTTTTTATTACAGGGTAGAGTATCCTCTGGGTCGTTAATGTAGGGAAATTACTGTAAAACAATAACTGCATCTTTCTCCCATTGTATTTTTTTTTTTTTTAATTAAACACATCAAAATCCATTGGCTTCCATGACATCAACAAAGTCCCACCATTGTTTATGTAACCAAGACATGCATCACATATGGAAACTGGACATATACAGGCAATGTGGAGGTGTAAAATGCAGCAATTTCAACCCAACTGAAGTTGACTTTTCTGAACTCCAAGGTGCTCCTGGGATACTGTGAGACCACAGGATGACCGTTATGGCCATCTGCCAAACGTGACACTTGACTATATCTGGAACTGGGGATTTTAAGGCCCTCAACATATATAAATTCAAATTACAGCAGATCCTCATTCTAACAGACCCTGCTATAGCAGATATCTAATGTACCAGACGCCACGAAGCCCACTAAATTTTTGTCAGCTATAACAAACAATATCCGTTAAATGGGATGCAATGGGTCAAAATACATGTGTTTCCTACCCTTTTTTACTCCAACCTGAAATAAAATTACCCTCTCCCCATCATGACTGTTGAGTTGTAATAACAGACTATAGTAATACTGTGCTAGTCATGAAGAAGTACTATGACAAGGCTGTGAAACAAACTGCAAGAGGGCAAAATTATAGGCCAAGTTAGTGTAAAAAGATGTAATTTACATTTTCAGTACTTGAGTAGGCTATTGTACTCATTTATTTTCAAACATGTACTTGAAACCCTACTTCAAGGGTGGGGGTGGGGGGTCGTATAAAACAGACTATCAGTTTTAACGGACCTGGCTTTCCTGCCTCTTATAGCAAGGGTCTACTGTACACTTCTTTTTTATATACAGGCATATCAAAATTGTAATGTAATTTCTTAATACAGTATTACCCTTGGGGTGGCAATCATCATCCATTCATGATGCAGTGTTGCTTACTTCTTGCTTCCCCTTTCAAATCTATCTCTGTGTCTGTCGAACTCTTTTCCAACTCCTTCTTTTCCTTCCTGTCACTTTTTATTACTCCCTTTTCCACTTCAGGTGGATCTACACTAAGTGACAAGAATAATGGTTTCATGTAACTCAGGAAACAGTTTACAATGGTGGGTGGTAACCATATAACCAAATTATGGGGTGTAGTGAAGCCTGCTATGGTGTCTCTGCTAACTGGATGGAGACTCAAATGTGATGTCCACCCAGGAACCAAACCTCCAAACTTTTCCCCAGGCCTCTCTGTGCCAAGGCACTGTCAGCTGCAAGGGAACATCTGTATACTGCATGGGATGGCCCTGAAGGGGCAGTTGCTTGCCTGCAGTTGATGGGTCTGCTTGGCCAGACAGACTCTGATCAACAACCCCAGGGGATGAGGAAACAAGTACCAAAGTACTAGATACAGAAGCTTTAGGTCCTAATATGGGACTTCACCAAATCTTACAGAAGTTGAGCACAACATTTCTGAAAAACCAAATTACTTAACCAACGAACATCATCATTCCTAAAGGTGCTTCCACCTTTTGAAGAGCTACCACTCACATAAGTTATTCTCTGTCATACAAGGTGACTACAGTACAGCTCATCTATCTTAATTTTTCAGAGTTTCGTCATTTTGTATCTTATTTCCCATAGCTCAATGGCTATGGCTCTAAATTCTTTCTGTAGCATTTTATAACAAGGATCATATTCTAGTGTTAAGCTATTATTACTTCTCAGTATTCACAGGTAAGTTACAGAGGACAAAGTACAGAATATGATGGAAGTCTAGAAACTCTCTTATTTGCAATAATGTAGGGTTGCAGCAACCTTATCAACCTGCATTACCATGCTGCATGTGGCCTGCATCTCTCTTCATACTATCTATCTATTTATTGCCAGACGCCTCAATCCCGTAAGGGGTGGCCACAAACATATCGCCTCCATGTCGCCCTGTCCAACGTCACTTCAATGCCTTGCTCCCAGCTCACACCCCCCTCTCTCATATACCTCTCCATTCCATCCCTCCATCTCATCCTCAGCCTCTCCCCCCCCCACCTCCACCTCACTTACACACACTGTCCTTGTTAGTCTCTCATTCTCCATCCTCTTCACACGGCCAAACCACCTCAATGTATTTCTCCTAACACTTTCTATCACATCCACATCCACAACACAGCACTCCTTAACTTCCTCATTTGTCATTCTCTCTCTCTCCATGTAACTCCACATGCTACTCTCAAATAACTCATTTCTGCTGCTCTCACGCTTGACTTACGTCCTTCCAACGACGTCCATGCTTCACTACCATATGTTTGAGTTGGTATCACAATACTGTCATGCAGTGACTTTTTTACTTCCATGCTCACTTCCCTGTTCCTTATCACTGCTTTCAAAGAACCAGCAACCTTTCTTCCCTGTTGTACTCTTTCAAGCACTTCACCCTCTAAACTTCCATCCTTACTCATCACAGTATCCTAGTACTTAAATGCACTCACATTTTCCATTTCCTCCTCATTCAACCTCACTGTACATTCAGTGACTTCACTTCCCTCAAAAACCATAACTTTACTCTTCCCTACATTCACCTTTTGATACTCTTCCCTACATTCACCCTTTGATTCCGTTTCTTACACACACTCCCAAACTCATTCACCAAGGCTTGCAGTTCCCCTTCATCTTCACTTAACGATACAGTATCATCTACAAACAGTACACCGATTTTCCAAACACTGCTTTCTCTTATTAGCGTCACTTCAACATCCACTGCCCTACCATGTATTTCTTTTATAACCCCATCCATATACAGACTGAACAACTATGGGGACATGACACATCCCTGTTTCAATCCAACATTCAGACAGAAAATTCACTCAGTTCACTATCCACATGCACAGCAGCCTTAGCACCCTTACACATGCTCTTCATGGCATTCAGCAACCTCCCATTTACTCCATATATCCTTAATACTTTCCACATTCCTTGTCCATCCACCTTGTCATATGCTTTCTCCAAATCCATGAAGGCAGCATACAACTTCTTTCCCTTGTCTAGAAGCTTTTCCATTAATGACCCAAGGCTGAATATCTTATCTACACAACCTTTTCCCTTCCCAAAAGCTCCCTATTCTTCTCTAACTAATTCCTCTGTTATTTCCCTAACTCAGTCAATAAGTATTTTACCATACACTTTTCTTATTATACTAAGAAGACAAATGCCCAATGATTACCACACACTTCTTTTTCCCTTTCCCTCTGTAAAGGGGAATAATTATACCTGACTTCCAATCCTCTGGGACTCTATCTTCCTCCCAGGTCAATCTATACATCTTCCATACCCATTCTACTGCTATCTCTTCCTCATGTTTCAGCATTTCACCACACATTCCATCAATTCCTGGGGCTTTCCCCATTTTGACTTTCTTCATTGCTTCTACTACTTCCATCCAACTGATTCCTTCCTCTCTTCTCACCTCCCTCCTCCTCCCACCGATTTCCCAGCCACTTATACTCGCATTACTTTCATTCTCTATGTTCAACAATTCCTTCTCCATCTGCTCACTTTTTCTCCCTTCTCCACTAGCAATATATACCATTTTTATCTTTCACTCCCTGACTTACTTCTTTATCACCCTGTCTAACTCTCTTTACCTCTTGCCAGAACATTTTCTTACACTCCCTCCACTTGACACTCAAATTCCTTTCAAATTCCTCATCCACCCTCTTCTTACTCTCTCTTACAATCTTTTCACCACTCTCTTCTTCTCTACATATAGCTCTCTCTTCTGTCTCTCAACTTTCTCCACACCTGTTTCTCATCCACTCACCATATGCTTTCTTCTTTTGCACCAAAGCCTGTCTCACCACTTCATTCCACTGTGCTGTTCCTTGCACTCCCTTTTGTCTTTTCTTCACCCCACACACATCACATGCTGCACATATTTCTTCTGTGAATATCTTGCACACACCTTCCACGTCCCCCATCTGCTCCAAATCATATTTACCCAATCGCTCCTCTCTTATATTCTGTCTTTTTTCCAGCCTCTTGGAACCTTTCCACCCTCCTTGTATGGACTACTTCCTCCTGTCCTTCCCTTCGCTTCTTCCTCCACTTCATTTGAACCTTGATTTTCACCATCATCAAGTGGTGGTCAGAAGTCTACTCCCCCAAACTCTGTATGCTCTTGCATCCATTACACACCTTCTCATTCTATCATCCACACAAATATAATCAATTATTGCCTTCCATTCATTTAGTTCACCACCCCTCCTTTCTCATCACTCGCCACGTATACCTGTGGATCATTTTGTGCCTAAAGATGGTATTGGCTATCACCAACCCCCTCCCTGCTCGAATGTCCACTAGAACACTGCCATTCTCATCCACTTCTGAAGGCACAACCTTCTCACCAACTACTCCATCCACCTTCACATTCACTACTTTTCCATTCATATCTCCAATCAAAAATACTCTCTCATTCCTTTCAAACTTTTCCATGCCCATTTCCACATTTGTCCAGAACTCTTCTTTCACTCTACTTGCAGGATCTTGTGTTGGCCATACACACACAATTGCCCACATTTGTAGTCCAACTTTCAACCTTACCTACACAATTCTTGATCCAACGGATCCATATTCTCTTATATTCTCCTTCCATCTGTTAAACACAGCAATACACACTCCTTCTTTTGCCCTCATTCTCACCTGCTCCTGCCCATATACCTCATCCATACTCCCATTCTCTCACAGTTTCACCTTTCTATTTTGTCTCAGTTATTCCACATACATGCACTTTTGCATCCTCAAGAACCTGGACAACCTCTCTCTCTTTCACTTCTTCATTTGCACATCTCACATTCCATGTCACAATCCGTACCATGTCCTCTGTTCGGTCCTTTGTCATCACCTGATGGTCTGTCCTGGTCCGAGGATTCTTGTTCTTGTTTTCCAGGGAGGGGCACTAACCCTCTGCCAACCCACTAGCTGTCATGTAGGAAGCATGTGTTGGTTGGTTATATGGTTACTACCCACTGTTGTAAATGATTTCCTGGTTTACAGGAAATCACTTGGCTTGCCACTCAGTGTAGAGCTACCCTAAATAGAGTACTGCTACACTAAGTAGGTGGATGATGGGCACCTCCACCTACCTACAAAAGGCATTAAAACAATAACATCAATACAGTTCACACGATAAGGAAAGCAGGAAAAATAAAAGGAAAGATACAGTAATAAGCAATTAAGTTTACAAAAGACACAAGAGAAAAACTACTAGGATGGAACAAGTCTTGATCATCAATTACCCTATTTCCCACTTCAAGAAATTTAATGAGGTAAGTAGACTGAAAAAATCAGGAGAGAAAAAATAGGGCAAACTTAGACCATTTCATATAGTGCTGAGTTGTGTATCAACCACTGTTAACCCTCTCTTAAATTAAAGTCACAGGGAGGTCTGAAGGACAGTAGGACAGATACAAGCCACAGATGGTGAAACAGAGGAGAGCTGAAGTAAATAGTACAGTAGTATAACGTAGGTCCAATTATTCAACTGATGCTGACAAGGCGTTAGCTTGTGAGCACCCACCCCACAAAATTAGTGGAAATCAGTAGGGCTTGAACCCACCACTTAGAGCATCTTCCAGATGTGCCAGCACTAAAATTACCAAAATAGTCTCCCATTAACACTCTCTTGGTCATGTCTTCTCTTGTATGACAACCCAGGTAATAGGCCTACTAGATAGTACTACTGCATTCAGCTTAGCATCGCAATGCTCTCATAGCCACAACAACTCAGATATTGCATTCCATTCCAGCTTATGTCATATTATTTTATTAGACAACAAGGGGAAATCACAGGAGTCTGGGTTGTGTGTGTGTGTGTGTGTGTGTGTGTGTGTGTGTGTGTGTGAGAGAGAGAGAGAGAGAGAGAGAGAGAGAGAGGGGGGAGAGGAATCTCTCAACAGTCAGGCCACTGTGTGAGGGTGCTACGGAATTGAAAGTGGCCACTGGGATGGAAGAGGAGAAGGAGGAGGAGGAATGGGAGGGGGAATAAGATGAAGGGAGGAGAGGAGGAAAGGGAGGGGGGACGGGGAGAGGGAGTGAAAGAGGGATGTGGGGAGGTGAGAGAAGAGAGGTGGGGAGAAGAGAAAAGGGAGGGGCTGAGGAAAGGAAAGCAAAAAAGGTGGATAGAAGAGGGAGAGGATGCTGAAGAGGAGGGGATGGGATGGAAAGAGATAAGGGGTGAGGGGAAAGAGGAGCAGGAGAACTGAGGACGGGGAAGGGTGGGTTAAGGAAGAAAGGGAGAGGTAGTGAGGAAGAGACAGGGGGTTGGAATGATGTGGAGGAGGAGGAATGGGAGAAACTGGGAAAGGTACATAGAAGGAGAAATAGGAGGGAAGGAAACATTCAGCAAGAGGGTGATGGAAAGTGAAAGATGGGAGGGGGAGGGGGAGGGGGAAAGGGGAAAGGGGAGAGGAGGAGAAGGAAAGAACAGTAATCAGGAGGGAGAAAGGGTCAGTGAGAAGGGAAAGGAAAGGAAGGGAACAGAGAGGGAGTGGAGGGAAAGGAGGAGAACAGGGAAGATGGGTTGGCAGAGGGAGGAGAAAAGAGAAGCAGGGAAAGGAAGGGATGGATAGGGAAAGGACAGACTCGAAGGATAGGGAAATGGAAGGGAAGAGAGTAGTAAAGAAATGCAGCAAGAATGAAGATAAGAGAGTGAGGGTGAAGGGTGATAGGAAGGGAACAAGAAAAGTAAAGCGAAGGGGAGAACATACAAAAAGGATAACTACAGTCGGCCAGTCTGACCATAATAGGTAGCTAATATCCAAGTGTATGACTAGACTATAGTTCCTCCTTCCCTCCTTCATCCAACAAAACTTCAGAAAAAAATAGCAAGAAAATGCAGAGAAATAACAATTTTAATAAGGCATGAATATTTATATACTAATGATGAAAACATGCAATACCATATTAAAACCTGAACTGAAAACAAAAGTACCACTCCCATTCTGTTCTGAGTGCTTTAATGATCAGGATAAATCTTAGACACAATCCTTTCCAGTCACATCCATGTTTAACCTACACTTCAAACTAGCACCAACCAACACCCCAAAGTAAACTGCTACATTAATTCACTATCAAATCAGCTTCTTAGTATGTTCCAATTCCAGCTTCCAACTGAAGTGGAAAAAGAACTTACGTTACTAGAGCAAATCATGAAGGATGAATGTGGAGTAATAAATGGATCTTACAGGATGTTCTTCTAAAAGCATCAGTTTAACTAGTATTACCAAACTCTGATCACAGGTTACCCTTGAGACCAGTTATATATATATATATATATATATATATATATATATATATATATATATATATATATATATATAGATAGATAGATAGATAGATAGATAGATATAGATATAGATATATATTCTCTATCTACCAGTACTCATTCATTTACCAAGTTTATTCTTAAAACTTCTATCAAAACTGGCAGTAATGACACAGACAACTAATTCCACACATCTGTCATTCTAATCCCCAAACCGCGAACAGATCTTATTTACAGTGGCTCCCTCCAACAGTAAAATTCGTCGAATTTACATTAGTTTATGCATAATTTTTCCTGGATACTCATGATTAATACTAGACTTATGAATCCAAATTCGATTACCTTTCAACTATTTTAACACCCCAATCAAAGGTCACCTTACTCTTCTCCCGAATGAGGGGGAAAAAAATCGTTTACTCTTATCTTCATACAGGAAATTTCTAAACCTTATTTGTTCAACATCCTTCTAGAAAAACTTTCAAGCAAATCATCATATATATATATACTATAATCCACTGTGGGGAAGAGGGCACAGCCGAAACTAAAAAAGGAATATCAATAAAACTTGGCGGGATGGTTGCAGCTGGGTCACAGATGGGACCATTTCAGCTTCTAATGAGGTGTTCTGACCCCTAATTGTTCCCTCTGCTGAAGCAAATTATCGGGCTGCAAAGCAATTGCTCTTGTTTCAATGCATAAATCGTTGGCTTCAAGCAAAGCGAAGCACATTTAGAAACGGTTCTCATTTGAGAATCTGAACAAGTGCTGAGCGGCCCAAAAAGACCGCAAATTGCTTGTCTACATACCGTGTGTGTGTGTGTGTGTGTGTGTGTGTGTGTGTGTGTGTGTGTGTGTGTGTGTGTGTGTGTGTGTGTGTGTGTGTGTGTGTGTGTGTGTGTGTGTGTGTGTGTTGTACGGCAGCCAAAAATGGAAAAAGGATTTCAATGAAACTTGGCAGGATGGTCGTAACTGAGTCAGGGTGAAATTTTCTAAAGGAGTGTTTTGACCCATAATTGTTGACTATGGTTTTACAATATGTGGAAAATGTTGGGGACTTTCTGTGGAACAATCTGCGTCTGCTAAGCGGCCCAACAGGGCTGCAAGGCTCTTGTCCAACCTATAGAAGGGTGATCAGAAATGAACTCGACACTCCTGATGTAGTCAAACCAAAGCAAGATAAAGCTGTCATAGTACATCTGCTGTTCTACTGCACTTCGAATTACAAACCCAAGAATCCTGTCTACCTTGTAATGCACACTAATGGACTTGCCTTGGCTTAGAAGCCCTCTAGTTAAATTTCAAAATCCTATTCATAGTCACAGTTATTAACTTTAATCCTGTTTATTATGGACCAAAAATATTCTACTGGTTTATTCATGCTAAGCACTTCAGTTTCTCCGAATGAAATTAATTCATAATCTAGTGCTACCTGCAGGTAAATCAAACAATGAGAAACAAGTTACAGGGTTTCTTGTGCCCTGGGGCACCATTTACAACACTGGGTGGTAACAATATAGACAAATGGGCAATGGGTGGTTTAGTTGGTTAAGGCATTCCAACCAGATATGGAATGCAAGATTTTACATTCAAGATTCGAGTACTTGCTTGAGGCATGCTGCTGACATAATACCACTCAGGGAAGAGGGACTGTTTGAGAGAGAGAGAGAGAGAGAGAGAGAGAGAGAGAGAGAGAGAGAGAGGGGGGGAGGGGAGGGGGAAAGGAGGGTAAGGTAGGGAAGGGGGGAAAGGAGGGTAGGGGAGGGAAGGGGGGAAAGGAGGGGAGGGGAGGGGAGGGGAGGGGAGGGGAGGGAGCAGAGGTCCAGTGAATGAGATATGAGAGGGGGGGGGGAGAGGAGTGGAAGGGGGCTGAAGGGCCGACAGACATCACTAACACACACACACACACACACACACACACACACACACACACACACACACGCACGCACACACACACACAAATTATGAATCTTAAGTTTCAGGGAATCCGCAAAAATACCATTCAAAGTCTTTCAATATAATGGTAAAAGACAGTACCCACGTATTCTCTGCGTGTGGTACAGGCGCCTAAGGGAACAGAGTGGAGACGCTGGACCCTGTCTCCCATCTCTTTATATTGGAACCTCTTTGCAAGCAGCCTCCTAACTCTAACAGCGCACGGCAAGGTAGGAAGCACTGCCTATTTCAACCTCCTCTCCCCCTTCTGTCTGTCTCTTTCACACACCCGAGAGAGAGAGAGAGAGAGCACAGGAAATGATGAGGCGGAAGGGTGGCGTGTGGAGGGTGGTGGATGAAACAAGAGTTCTATTGAGAAGGAAAGAACATGTGTGCTGTGAGCGTATAACAGAACCACTGTCTTGCACACACTCACACTCACACCCACCTGCACACTCACACTCACACCCACCTACACACTCTCACACTTGTACCCACCTGCGCGCGCGCACGCACACACGCGCACGCACACACACACACACAAATTACAACTACATGCATATTCACACCTACATCCTCCTGCACACACACACTTACATCCACATCCACACCTACTGTAACTATAGTCAGTCACACCTAACACCCACCTGTATGCTCTCACTCACACTCACCTACGATGCTCTCACATTCACATTCCCCCTGTCTTGCATGTTCTCACACCCACCCCCCTGTATACCCACCCATTAGCAGTCTATCACTCATGCACAATTAAACATGCTTTTTCATCTCTCTCTCTCTCTCTCTCTCTCTCTCTCTCTCTCACACACACACACACACACACACACACACACACACACACACACACACACACACACACACACTCCATCTGCACTCACCCTCACATCTACCTTCACTCTCAAACTGAGCTCACTGGTACAGTATGTCCTTTTCATGCATCCATACACACACACACACCAGGGTTGGCAACAAAGTGGGTAACCCGGTTTTACCCAGCCGGGTTTTTTCAGTAAAACTCACTTGAAAAAAACCACTATTTTACCCACTTTACTGTTTTCTTTCGACCACAACCAGCTGTGCGAGGCATATTTCTGTTCTCTGAACTAAACAAGAAATTTTACACTCTAAGTTTTTCATTCTTACTAATACCTTGGTCACACTTTTCTACAACATGAGTGTAAACATGACACCTGTGCTTAAGACTGGGTTAAAAGAATCCTAATACAGTAGTACAGTATGTAGCTTGAATTCATGGTAAATTTCCTTGGTTTTCATCTGGTGAATACAAACTTTACAGCCAGCACTACTTGTCTCTAATTTTGAAAGTTTTAAAATTAAGAGTAAAATTGTTTTTGATACATATGGTTTTTAGTTTTATTAAGGAGTGGGATAAATATGTTATATAACAGCAATCATTACTGGAGTTAACTTATACTATATGTTGTCTCATGTCATTACCAAATATTAATAATTCTATAGAAACATAAACGTTGCTTTGTTTAAAACAGATGTATTTTACAGGCTTAGATATTTGGTTACCAAAAGCTATTATTACTGTTAAGATAATGTGTGAAATCACTTATGCAACAGAATTTTCAATAATAATTATTTACAAGATTGAGAAATGCAAGTATGTAATTACCAAAGAAAGGAGAGTAGCAAGGCAAGTGACTCCTTCTTCTACTATTGTGTAGTATGCACTGATCTTTGCCAGCTCATGAGTTGTGCAGTGCTCTCAAGCTTCTCATGTTGAAGCATGTTTTGCTGTGTAGCAGGCAGCCCAAGGATAACAGCCAAACAGGTCAAAACATAATTGTGTTCATTTCCCTCATTCAAATAACTGTGTGAAAAATAAGATTTTATTGGACTATTCATAATTATGTAGAGCGCAAACATTATTTTATTTAAATTTAAAGTAAACTTTGAAAAAACCCCTTTTGCCCGGGGTTTTTGGGGTATTTTGTGGAAAAAAAAAAAAAAAAAAAAAAAAAAAACGAAAAAACCCAGGTGGGTTGGGCTTTTTCAAAAAAAAAAAATTTTTTTTTTGCCAACCCTGACACACACACTTTCAGACAGTTTCATCCATCTACACATCCTATGTGTGTGTGTGCGTATGAGAGAGAGAGAGAGAGAGAGAGAGAGAGAGAGAGAGAGAGAGAGAGCGAGAGAGAGAGAGAGAGAGAGAGATCCACACACCCTTTATACCTCCAAAGGTCTGGGCACCAAGACCACATACAATACAAGTAAACATTCATACTGCCACAATCCATCCAACCACACCACCATCTCACAATCCATCCAACCACATCAACACAACCCCACAATCCACCCATACTCACACAACCTCACAATCCACCCATATCCACACAACCCCACATTCCACCCATACCCACACAACCCCACATTCCACCCACACCCGCACGACCCCACATTCCACCCATACCCGCACGACCCCACATTCCACCCATACCCACACAACCCCACATTCCACCCATACCCACACAACCCCACATTCCACCCATACCCACACAACCCCACAATCCACCCATACTCACACAACCCCACAATCCACCCACACCCGAACAACCCCACAATCCACCCATACCCGCACAACCCCATAATCCACCCATACCCGCACAACCCCACAATCCACCCATACCCACACAACCCCATAATCCACCCATACCCACACAACCCCCATAATCCACCCATACCCACACAACCCCACAATCCATCCACCCTAATGAACAAAGCTCCACAATCTCACCCACATAAGCTCACAATCCACCCACCCAAAAAGCCCCACAAGTCACTCAGCCACACCCACACAATCCACACCCATATAACCCCACAATTTACACACACATACCCATTCCACCAACTCACACAACCCCACATTCCACCCATCCACACCCACACAACCTCACATTCCACCCATCCACACCCACCCAACTCCACAATCCACCCATCCACACCCACAGAATCCACCCATCTACATCCACACAATCCACCCATCTACACCCACACAATCCACCCATCCACACCCATACAACCAACCTACATAATCACATTTTCCAACCACCCGAACAACCCCACACTCCATCCACCCGCACCCACACATCCCCACAGTTCACCCACCCACACCCTCACAATCTCACAATTCACTCATCTACGACTACACAACCCCACATTCCATCTATTCACACCCACACCTCATCCACCCACTCACGCACAACCTTGTATTCCACCTACCCACACTAACACAACCTTGCATTCCACCAAGCCACACTCCAAAACCCCCAATCCACCCATCCACACTGCAACCCTCCAATCCACCTACCCACACAACTCCGCAATTCACTCACCTACAAAACCAAATCCACTCACCCACACCCACAACCACACCATCACCTAGACTTAAATTCATACAACTCACCTCCACACAACTCATCAAGCTCACTCACATAAACATACACCATCCGGTCAAAATGAGTGCAATCCACACCCATGTATATCCACCGTCACATCAGTCCTTCCAGGCACAGCATCTCACTCACATCCATTCCATGCCCATAAATACCTATATCATCCCAACCTTTTATAAGTACGATAGGCCACTCACCACACGATCACTTCATACACCATTTATATCACACACATACATACACACACACAACTATACACAGCCAATGTCATCTAGTTTATAACCTTCTCCACCCACCTACACAACCCTACTTAACGCCACCAATATAATGCACAATTCCACCCACCTATAAACACACACACACACACACACACACACACACACACACACACACACACACACACACACACACACACACACACACACACAGCCTTCCCATTCACACCTACCCCTCTTGATCCCACTCCACTCTTTTTACCGTGCACCTCCACACCTGTTCTACTTAAACCCACTCACCATTCTTTCCTCAATACATTATCAACACAATCATCCACACTTTAACCTCACCATTCTACTCCCACTCCCACCCCTACTCCACCCCCACTCCACCTTACTCCACACTGCCAACATTCCTATTATACATTATTTACACCTACTGTAGCTCCACCTCCACACTTCCTACTTCACACCACCCCAACTCTCCTACTCCATTCACAAACCCACACATCCACACCTAAAGTATCCTCATCTCCACTCACAAACCGACACATACAGGATCCCTACTCCACTCACAAAGCCATACTTACAGTATCCCCGCCTCCACCCACAAATCCACACCTCCACTCACACACTAATACTTAGAGGATGCCCATCTCCACTCACAAACCCACAACTCCTCGCAAACCCACACCTACATTACACCCACTTCCATCCACAAACCACTCCTCTACTCACAAATGCAAACCTACATTATCCCCACCTCCACCCCCACAAACCCACACCTCCACTCACAGTCCCAAGCTATAGTATCCTCACCTCCACCCACTAACTCACACCTACATTATCCCCATTCCTACCACAAACCCACCTACATCATCCCCACACCTACATTATCCCCATCTAAAACACAAACCCACATCACCAACAAACTAACACCAAGTATACAATATCCTTACCTTCACTTCAAGCCGACACTACCTACAAACCCACACATCCACTTACAAACCCACACTTACAGTATCCCCACCTCTACTCACAACCCCACCTCCACCCACAAACCCACATCTACACCCACAAACCCACTCATACCATATATCTACCTTCTCCTGCCCACACCACCCACCTTACACCTGCAGCTTCAAAGACCATCTCTATCCACCCACCCACACCACCTATCTTTAAACCTCTCACTGTTCTATCCCAGCTCGACACCCACACCACCTGCTTAATTCCATTTTTACAGTCACCCACCTACACCACCCACCTTTCATCCTATCACTGTTCTAATCTACCATAACCACACTGCTCACTTAACTCCACCTCCACATGCACACAGCTCACTTACTCCACCTCCACATGCACACTGCTCACTTACTCCACCTCCACATGCACACTGCTCATTCAACTCCACCTCCACATGCACACTGCTCACTTACTCCAACTCCACATGCACACTGCTCACTTAACTCCACCTCCACATGCACACTGCTCATTTACTCCAACTCTACATGCACACTGCTCACAATTCCACCTCCATATGCATCCACCTACACAGCCCCATAATTCCTATCTACACCCATCCACCCATATCTCCCATACCCAAACTCCAGAACTCCACCTCCAAACCCACACCAGCTGCCTGAAAACATTCCAGCCTCACCCCACAACACCCACCTTTCAACTATTACACTCCCTCCCCCACCAACACCATTCCCACCTCAACTTCAACCCAACCGAACAACCCCACCACCACCCCTCGCACCTACAAGACCCCCACCTGCAACCACCTCCGCCACTGCCAGCTGGGCCAGTAAGGTGGATGCATGGAGCCTCAAAATAGGTGCCATCAATCCCACGCCTGATAATTTTAACCACCTGACTCACTTGGTGTGCATATAGACGCCGGAACCAAACACACACATACTTACACATGCACACATACTGTACTGCTATACACATACCCACCCACACCCACACCCACACCCACAATCACACACAAATGAACCACTGACCCTAATTCCTCACCCTTTAATACAATTTAGGAACACTTATAATGACCTTGAAGTCAAATCCTCCCTCAAATTACCTTAACTTTTTAACTGCGACTTAAACACTTGAATGTTTTCACAGAGATTCCTTGAACTCCACTCTTACAAGCAAACGGTACATTCTTCGACATCTTCATCTCACCCTTCTCACACCCCACCCTGAACCTAAAATCTCACCTTTACCTCACACTCCATCCTTACAGAAAAATATCACCCTTGCCTCACACTCCACCGTTAACCTAAAATGCCACCCTCACACGACCCTTTCCCCACACCCAATCCTTACCACACACTGCATCCTTACCTCACACTATACCTTATCCTCATATCTCACCCTTACTTCACACAAGACCATTTCCTCACACTCCACCCTTACCTAACACTCCACCCTTACCACACACTAGACTCTTTCCTCACACTCCATCCCTATCTCACACCCCACCCTTACCTCACACTAGATCCTTTCCTCACACCCCATCCTTACTTCATACCCTACCCTTACGTGACATGCCACCCACACCTACACCCCACCCTTACCTATCACATAACCCTTACCTAACACCAAACCCTTACCTCACACCGGATCCTTACCACACACTAGATCCTTACCTCATACCACACCCACACCTCACACCACACCCTTACCTGACACCCCACCCACACCTCACACTAGATCCTTACCTCAAACCCCACCCACACCTCACACTAGATCCTTACTTCAAACCCCACCCACACCTCACACCAGACCCTTACCTTACACCCTGTCCATACCTCACACCAGACCCTTACTTCATACCCTACTCATTCCTCACACCAGATACTTACCTCACACCCCACCCACACCTCACACCCTTGCCTCACTCCCTGCCCATACCTTAGACGTCACTTATTTCTCCTTACTTTTTTTTTTTTTTTTAGGAAGAAATTAATTATAAACCTTCAGTAAAAAAAAAAAAAAAAAAAAAAAAAAAAAAAAAAAACGAGGAAAGGAGAAAGAGAGAAGACTGACTGACTACCATACAAACCAACGCCGGTTACAACACCAGGTACTGTACTCTGATTACAAAACGTGATGACACAGGGTTACAAGCTGGGCAAAATGTGTGGCAAAGGGAAGAAAAGAACACAAAAGCTAGATGACACAGGGATAAGAAAGTCAAGAATGGACAGTAATGAGAGGCCTGAACTAAGCTGACTATATTCCATACCATGAGCTGGATAACACAAGCATAAGACTGATGCCAAAAGAAAAAAAATGCAAAACATCAACTTCATTACCAACTGCTTCGCTCTGTCCCTAATAACAAAGGCGATGGGTAGGATCCAGAAGTAGCAAAAGAAATGCATGAACCTAGAATTATCCATAGAATGCCTTGTGAAATGGGCTCATACTGTATCCATTCATTCACCATTCAGTATTCTCAAGTCCATCTTTTAATCCAAACAATCCACAGAATAAAGTATGCTCTATAACATCCACGGGATGGAGATCATGACATCAACTACAAGAAGTACAAACCACAAAGGAAAAATACAACACCTTGCAACAAGAAAAGGAAACCAAAAAGTATCTTGTACTCACTACTGGTCATACGCTATGGAACAGGGTGTTACTTCTTGATTGTTAAGAAGTAATGGCAGAAATAACATCCACTCCCATATTTTGGCTGTTACTGATGAAATAGTGTAAAGTGAAGACCACATAGGAGAAGAAAGACTTGGAAGTATATGAAAAATGGTCGCACAAAATACATTAGAAACAAAGTCTCTGATCCCACTTTGGAACATGAGGCAGATGAGAACATACGCTGCTTACAGTATATAATACAAATAAAGACAAACCAAAATCTTTCTACTCATTACCTGATCGTCAATGAACCAGTAACCATCAGATTCCAATGTTGAAAAGTAAAATCAAGGAGTGCAAGATGTAGAAGAATGACAACTGAATGAAGCAATGCATGCACCAAACTCTCTTACTACTTGGAAACGTTTGAGTTTGTAGTCACTGGCTTTCAATGATCTCTCTCTCTCTCTCTCTCTCTCTCTCTCTCTCTCTCTCTCACACACACACACACACACACACACACACACACACACACACACACTGCAATAATAAAGTGATGCACAAATTACATCAGAACACAGGCTATACAAACACACAACATATCTACTTACTACTTGGCACAGTCTCTGAAGTGCAAGACAAGGACAAAAACAAATTGTAAAAGAAGTGGTGCACACTACCGCAGAAACACAAACACCACAAATCAAACTCTTTATTCTCAATACATGGCACAGTGATAGGACAAGTGCAAGACATGCAAGAAACAGAGCAACTTTGCGATATGGCTGCACACAAATCACAAAACAAACATCCACCACATCATTATCCTGACCATTTTCTTCCCCCACCTAAGGAAGGTGTAAGATAGGATCCAGCATATATTGAAAAAAGTTCAAAAGTGGGAGACCAATAAAAACCCATATCATAGTCTACTCACTATGTAGCACAATCTATGCGTTGCTGCCCATTGGCTTCCACTGATAAAAATGAAAATCAATGAGAGGACATTAAGGAAGACGGATTAACAACTATGAATGCGCCACACAAATTACTACAGAACATACACTACAGAAACAAACATGGTAATCTTTATACTCATTAATCTGCAGTCTTGGGAGGAATGCAAAACAAGGATGGGATAAAACAATTATATGAAATGGACGTACAAACATTACAACACAACACAAACTACACAAACACACGATAATCGTTGTACTCACTACTTAGCACAGTCTATGAGCTGGTACTCGTTGGCTCGCTCATAACAGGCCTGCACGCCCTTGTCCTTCCACAGGATCTCAGTGTGCTCGTAGAACTCCTCTGGGTAATCAAAGTCCTTTTGCGAGGCCACGTCCTGGATGTAGTCGACGCGGTGCTGGTGGTTGGGGTTCTCTAGCGCTATTGGGGGCGTCAAGGTGGACATATTGCCGGTGATGGTCTGGGGAGAAGCAGGGCAATACGCTAGTTACGTTGCACAAGCCGGGAATACAATACGTTAACTTATACTAGCTTAGGTTAGGGATGTACTAAAATCACACTGGTTTAGGATGAGGATGCACTAAAATTACACAAGCATAGGTTTGAAATATGCTAAAATTGCACTGGTTTTGGATGAAATTACACTACAATCATATCGGCTTATGTTAAGGATATGCTAAAATTACATACAAGGTACCGGTCTAGGTCTGGGCTATACTATGAATAAATGTGCTATTTACAGTGGTTTGCCACACAATTTCATGTTGCCGGTAAGTGTCTGAAGGCAAGCAGAACATTATAGACTGCATCTGTTTTCTTCTGACTTAGATCTGTAACCCCTTTCCAGCTTTGTTGATAGCCAGGTGTGGTCAGATTGGAGGGTAAATCTGAGAAGATACCATGGAGACTCATTGCTACCTCATAAATATGGCTCATCAAATCCCATGCAACCATGACTTGAGTTGTGCGAGTGGCCTAGTTGTCAGATGAAAACAAACCAATCACTGTTATGGTGTAGACGTAAGGCACTGCAGTAAGTTACACTAGCTTTGGTTATAACTATGCTAAAATTACTTTGATTTAGAATCGCATTATATAAAACTGCTGGTTTAAGCTTATATTTGGTTGGGGATGAGGTAAATTACACTGGTTAGGGGTCGGACTAAGATAAAATTGCACTCATTAGAAATAGAGGTAGGGTAAAATTACAGTGGTTGGGATAGGATTAAGGTAAAATTACAGTGGTTGGGGACAGGGTTAAGGTAAAATTAAACAGGTTAAGGGTAGGATTATGCTAAAATTACACTGGTTAGGGGTAAGGTTAAACTTAAATCACAGTGGCTTAGGTTGGGATTAAGCTAGTACAGTACTGCACTGATTTACATGAGTATTACACCAAATATTACACACTTCATGTTGGGATAACACAAAACATATTGGCTTGGGTTAGGGTTATGCTTCTATTACTCTGATTTGTCATGGAAGTAAACTATAATAACACTGATTTTATACGGGTGTACAGAAAATCTACTTTGCTTTTGGATAAAAGTATGGTAAAATTACTCTCCATCAAGATGGCAGTGCACTTTAAATACTCTGGTTTTGAATGGGAGTGCACTAATGAACACATACAGGATCTTTTGTCAACATGGAGAAGAGCTGGGAAGAATAAGTGTCACACTAAGGTTAACTTAACTAATTTAAGCTATTACAACTAGGGCGCAGAGTTAGCTACACTATATTTACATTGATTCACTTCAGCAATATTCATGTTAAACTACATATTATTTCTAAGAATAGTATATAGGGAGACAGGAATCAAGGGTTTGAAACCTCTCAGTCTTTGTGCTAGCATATGAGTCTGGCATCTCCACCATTTACCATTTGTGCTGCAAGCAATATGATATCTACTAAGGCTTGGGAGAGTGAGGGCTGGGGAAAATTGGGAATGATGCTTCCTTTTCTCTGATTTTTCCCTATTGAGAAATAAAAAAAATGTTGATTTCGTTTTACCAACTGTAAACATAAAAACTATGTTAGGAATAACAAATGTAATTATTGGTACAAGGGATGAAGAGTATTCTGTACTTGGTTACAGGTATGAGAAACAGAATAACAGTCAGCGACAAAAGATCACCTAATATTTCACCTGCTCAAACTTCTCACTTTCGTTTGCTAGTTAATACTGTATTTCTAAGCCAAAAGAGGCTTAGTAAGTTTCTCTGCCCAAACATATATATATATTTTTTAATGTGATGCATAGGAAGGAAAGTGAAGACATGCCTCAAGTGTGAAGCAGATTCAGTGGAATAGTGATCAAACTCTGGTCAATAACTGTACATCAAATACTGTGTAAGAAAATAATTATATAAACTATATTACATATACAAAAATTACACTCAGATGACTGCAGTAAACTGTACTGAATGGTGTTTAACTACTGCTGGCAATATAATGGTCTGAAGGAGAGATGGGAGACTATCTATCTATCGATCTATTGCCAGAAGACTTAATCCCGTAAGGGGTGGCCACAAACAAATCGTCTTGTCGGCCTGTCCCCCACAATTTCACTGCCAGCCTCCCAGCTTACACCCCCCTCTCTCATATACCTCTCCACTCCATCCCTCCATCTCATCCTCGGCATCCCCCTCCCTCTTTTTCTCCCCCCACTCCACCTCACTCTCATGCACTTTCCTCGTTAATCTCTCACTCTCCATCCTCTCCACATGGACAAACCACCTCAATATATTCCTCCTAACACTTTCTATCACATCCACATCCACATCACAATGCTCCTTCACTCCTCATTTGTAAGTCTCTCTCTCCATGTAACTCCACATGCTCCTCTCAAATAACTCATTTCCAATGCTCTCACTCTTGACTTGTGTCCTTCCAACAAGGTCCAAGCTTCACTTCCATATGTTAAGAGTTGGTATCACAATACTATCATGCAGTGACTTTTTTACTTTCATGCTCACTTCCCGATTTATCACCCCTATCAAAGAACCAGCAACCTTTCTTCACTGTTATACCCTTTCAAGCACTTCATCCTCCAAAGTTCCATACTTGCTCATCACACTACTCAAGGACGCAAATGCACTCACATTTTCCATTTCCTCACTATCCAACCTCACTGTACATTCAGTGAATCAATTTCTCTCAAAAACCATAACTTTACTCTTCCCTACATTCACCTTTAGTTTCCATCTCTTACACACGCAGGGAAGGGGGAAAGAAGGGGTAGGAAGGGGGAATGAAGGGGTAGGGAGGGGGAATGAAGGGGCAGGGGAGGGGGAGTGAAGGGGTAGGCGAGGGGGAGTGAAGGGGTAGGCGAGGGGGAGTGAAGGGGTAGGCGAGGGGGAGTGAAGGGGTAGGGAGGGGGAATGAAGGGGTAGGGAGGGGGAATGAAGGGGTAGGGAGGGGGAATGAAGGGGTAGGGAGGGGGAATGAAGGGGTAGGGAGGGGGAATGAAGGGGTAGGGAGGGGGAATGAAGGGGCAGGGGAGGGGGAGTGAAGGGGTAGGCGAGGGGGAGTGAAGGGGTAGGCGAAGGGGAGTGAAGGGGTACGGGAGGGGGGAATGAAGGGGTACGGGAGGGGGGAATGAAGGGGTACGGGAGGGGGGAATGAAGGGGTACGGGAGGGGAGAATGAAGGGGTACGGGAGGGGGGGAATGAAAGGGTACGGGAGGGGGGGAATGAAAGGGTACGGGAGGGGGGGAATGAAGGGGTACGGGAGGGGGGAAAGAACGGGTCAGGGAGGGGGGAAAGAACGGGTCAGGGAGGGGGGAAAGAACGGGTCAGGGAGGGGGGAAAGAACGGGTCAGGGAGGGGGGAAAGAACGGGTCAGGGAGGGGGGAAAGAACGGGTCAGGGAGGGGGAAAGAACGGGTCAGGGAGGGGGAAAGAACGGGTCAAGGAGGGGGGGAAAAAGGGGCAGGGTAGGGGGAAAAAGGGGCAGGGTAGGGGGGAAAGAAGGAGAAAGGGAGGGGGGAAAGAAGGGGCAGGGGAGGGGGGAAAGAAGGGGCAGGGGAGGGAGAAAGAAGGGGCAGGGGAGGGGGGAAGAAAGGGGTAGGGGAGGGAGAAAGAAGGGGTAGGGGAGGAGGGGGGAAGAAAGGGGTAGGGGAGGGAGAAAGAAGGGGTAGGGGAGGGAGAAAGAAAGGGTAGGGGAGGGGGGAAAGAAAGGGTAAGGGAGGGGGAAAGAAGGGATAGGGGAAGGGGAGAAAGAACGGGTAGGGGAGGGGGAGAAAGAGGGGGTAGGGAAGAGGGAGAAAGAAGGGGTAGAGAAGAAGGAGAAAGAGGGGGTAGGGAAGAGGGAGAAAGAAGGGGTAGAGAAGAAGGAGAAAGAGAGGGTAGGGAAGAGGGTGAAAGAAGGGGTAGGGGAGGGAGAGTCAGAAGGGGTAGGGGAGAGCTAAGAAAGAAGGGGTAGGGGAGAGCTAAGAAAGAAGGGGTAGGGGAGGCTGAGAAAGAAGAGGTAGGGAAGGCTGAGAAAGAGGTAGGGGAGGAGAAGGAAAAAAGGTTAGGGGAAGGGGAGAAAGAAGGGGTAGGGGAGGGGGAAAAAGAAGAGGTAGGGGAGGGGGAGAAAGAGGAAGCAATGGAGGAGGAGAAAGGAGTAGGCGAGGGTGAAAAAGGGGATAAGAAGAATACACGGTAGTTCATTAATCTAAGGTAAATTAAAGATTACCTAAAACTAAGGTAAATATACAACGTCCTTAAAACTAATGTAAATATAATAAAAACATTTTTGTCCAAGCAAAGAGAAAACACTAGCAGTAAACATCTAGCAGAGACATTACTAATCTAGTAAAGAAATTACTATTTGTACTGTACTGGTTATTAGAAAGGTACAAGTATGTTTCAGGTGCTTCCTAAATGAAGATATGCTGTTAGTACACCTTAGATTACATGGGAGACTGATCCAAAACTTAGGTCTAGCCACTTAAGGAACCTGACCGCCATAAAGTGCTAATCTGGCCATCATACAGTTGCTGGTGTTGCTTTGTTAACACTTACTGTTGAGGATACAGTGGAGGGGGAAAGACGAGGGGGGAAAAGAGAAGGTGGTATGGTAAAGGGGGAAGGCAAGGTGGTACAGTGAAATGGGAAGGCACGGTGGTATAGTGAAGGAGGTGAGAGGAGGTATAGTGAAGGGGAAAGATGGTGTATAGTGAACGAGAGAGAAGGAGTATAATGCGGGGAAGAGGTGTATAGTGAAGGGGGGAGAAGGTGTATAATGAGGGGGAGAGAAGGGGCATAGCGAAGGAGAGAGGTGTATGGTGAAGGGGAGACAAGGTGTATAATGATGGGAAGAGAACGTTTATAGTGAAGGAAAGAGAAGTTGTATGGAGAAAGGGAGGTGCATAGTGAAGGGGAGAGAAGGTGTATAGTGGAAGAGAGATGTATAATGAACAGAAGGTGTGTAATGAAGGGGTGAGAAGGGTTATAGTGAAGGGGAGAGAATTGGTATTGGGAAGGACACGAAAGGGTTTAAGGAAAGGTAAGAAGGTGTTATAGTGGCGGGGTAGAGAAGACGGTAAAGTGGAGGGGAAAGGAGATACAGTGGGTGTGAAGAATGGAGCGGGTGGGGGGAGAAAACGGGGGGAAGATGAGGCTGGGGCGAAGGCACTGGGTTGAAGAGCGGGGTACAGGAAGGGGGAAGAGAAGCTGGGTAGAGGAGGGAGATAGTGGGGGGGGGGACGGGGAGGGACTTGTAACCCGACGAACCCAAAGCTTTCACACCCGCGACCCATCAAGTGGTGACCCTGACCCCACCTATCCCGACCCCACCCCACCCAGGCCTGTCCTACCCACTCCACAAAAATATCCCTCACACACTACACGCCACACACACACACACACACACACACACACACACACACACACACACAAATTTATTTCCCATCCTAAAAATGTCTCTCACTCTCCCACCACATTTCCCCTGTATTCCCTATCCTCCTCAAAACATCCCCCATACTCCCACCACATTCCACCTCTATGTCCCATCCTGCTGAAAATAACCCTCATACTCCTAACATACACATCCCACCTCATTCCCCACGCTATTTCCCATCCTGCTTAAAATATCTCCCTACCACACATTTCATCACATTCCATCTCTGCTTGGCATTCTGCTCAAAACATTCCTCATACTTCTAATACACCTTTCACCACATTCCACCTGCTATTTTCCTTCCAGCTCAAAATCTCTCATACTGCCGTCCCAACACATTCCACTCCACAAAATCCACCCACATACCCTCTCACCCCACACTAATCTCACCATATTCCACCCAATACACCTTGCCACACTCAACCCACACTGCCACACCATGTCACCGTTCTCGTCCGTTTCTGTCCCAACACAATCCTCTTAGACTACGCCACCACATTCATTCCTCTCCATTCCAACCCACACCACTGTACCCCTCCCTCACACACCAATACACCCACTCTCTTTCTCATTCCCCCTTCACTATCCCCCCCTCTCTCCGAACCCATTCATAAACCTCAAAATACCACCAATACACCTCCGACACACTCTTCCATCCCACTCACAATAACATCTTCCACCCCCACACACCCCTCCGACACGACCACATTTCCCACCCACATTCCACCATTTACACCCACATTATTCCACCCTGTCTAGCCATCTCAACTTGACTACACCCTCCCAACAATGCCCCGTCTCACCAACTTCACCACCTTTACCCACTCATTTAACACTCAGGCTCCTACGACACACAGCTGGATGAAATTGTATGTCGTTGGCTGGAATACAATACTAGCACTGTCCTAAGACGATAAGATCGATGATGACAGTATTAAGACTCTCAGGCTCAAGTGACTCACTCTGGTGATTAAAATAATCTGACATTTCCTGGAATATATATCAAGAGCTGTCCCGAACTTGAAAGGGTTAACGTTGGCAACATTAACACTCTAAAGGCTCATGTGTCTATTAGCTGAATATCATCTAACATCAGATGGAATCTAATATACCAAAGCTGTGTGTGTGTGTGTGTGTGTGTGTGTGTGTGTGTGTGTGTGTGTGTGTGTGTGTGTGTGTGTGTGTGTGTGTGTGTGTGTGTGTGTGTGTGTGTGTGTGTGTGTGTGTGTGTGTGTGTGTGTGTGTGTGTGTGTGTGTGTGTGTGTGTGTGTGTGTGTGTGTGTGTGTGTGTGTGTGTGTGTGTGTGTGTGTGTGTGTGTGTGTGTGTGTGTGTGTGTGTGTGTGTGTGTGTGTGTGTGTGTGTGTGTGTGTGTGTGTGTGTGTGTGTGTGTGTGTGTGTGTGTGTGTGTGTGTGTGTGTGTGTGTGTGTGTGTGTGTGTGTGTGTGTGTGTGTGTGTGTGTGTGTGTGTGTGTGTGTGTGTGTGTGTGTGTGTGTGTGTGTGTGTGTGTGTGTGTGTGTGTGTGTGTGTGTGTGTGTGTGTGTGTGTGTGTGTGTGTGTGTGTGTGTGTGTGTGTGTGTGTGTGTGTGTGTGTGTGTGTGTGTGTGTGTGTGTGTGTGTGTGTGTGTGTGTGTGTGTGTGTGTGTGTGTGTGTGTGTGTGTAGCCGAAACTGGAAAAATGATTTCGATGAAACTCGGCAAGATGGTTGCAGTTGGGTCACAGATAGGCCCGTTTCAATTTCATGTCGACCGAAATTTTCTAATGGGGGTGTTTCGACCGCTAATTCTTCCCACTGTCTGCAGGAGCAAACTATCAGGCTATGAAGCACTTGTTCCTGCGTCGACGCATAAACTGTTGATTTCTAGGAAAGCGAAGCGCGGTCCAGAAACTGCTCATTTGCACAACTGAACGGCTTTACAGGGTCGTGAAGCACTGAGTACCTGAGTTGTCCCCATCATGAACGGCTAAATTTAAAGCATCCCCACTGCACGAGCCGACACCAGTCTACAGTATAATCCACCCAGTTTATCCACATTCCACCCACACAACCACAACCCCACTCACATATCAAGACAAGCACTCACTCTCTCTCTCTCTCTCTCTCTCTCTCTCTCTGCACTACCAGCATCTCCCGCACCTAAACTGATCAAATAATAATAATACCATCACGAATTCCACCTTCAACTGGTAATACTCTTGCAGTCAACCCACATCACATAAATAAATAAATACTAAGCTACCAATTACTTCACCACAAATCAAACTACATCACGCCATCTCACCTCCACGCACAACCTTTCATTAATGCTCAAAACATTACATTCACAACAGACTCATCATCATCATCCACTCTCCCACAAATAAATCTGTGTTTACATTTATAAAACAAGAAAAGAAAGTAAAAGTTTGGGAAGCATAACTATCGACAGTTCCTGGTAATATCATCAGTACACATGCACTAAAATACTAATTCATTCATTCAGTCATCTCTCTCTCTCTCTCTCTCTCGCTCTATGCACACGGAAACTGGTAGTGCTGCGTTTGTTCCTGAAGATGGCAGATGTGCGCACGCACGCACACACACACACACACACACACACACACACACACACACACACACACACACACACACACACACACACACACACACACACACACACACACACAGTTTTGTAATATCGGCTTAGTTTTCTGCTGGAAGTATTATTTTGCATTATCTGGAAGCGTATTTATACAGTTATGTTTCAATGTCTTACCATTTGCTATAATCTTTTGTCTTACAACATTACATTAAAATTCGATGTAATGTGGCAAGACTGAGAAATGCAAACACTGAATCATTCATCATTCCATTATTCGAAAATCTCTTCCAAAAAAACAAGGCCAAAGGATAACATATTGCATTTAACCCCAGTCCGGAAACGTGTTTTGGCTTTTTATTTTCCTTCCTTCCTTCTTTCTGAATATTATACTGATCTGGGAAGACCTCTTGCAGTGATGATGTAAATGAAGTCCAACTCCTCCAGATTTAAAAATCTCTCCACAGATGAATATAGCTGTATAGATAGATAAAAAAAAAAATCCATTGAATTCAAGGGGTTAATGACATGGTACTCATTCATTTGCCTGACAGACACCAAATAAACGTGATAATTGAACTCAATAACGTGTAAAGGCTTGAATTACATGCCTAAAATAGAATGGCATGCAATTACAGTGTTTTGCAGCCAGTAATGACATAATGGTACTTAACATAACTGACATAAGGGAACTGCTATTCTAGGAATAGTTATAAGGACTGGAAGGAGGTAGTCTGAAAACCTCCAATGCATAATGGAATGATGACGCATTCTACATTACTTTATCTAATATGTCTGGGAAGCTCTCTCGTTGCGAATGCCTTAAAACAATCTCCACGAACCCGATCGAGTGTCTCCCCCCCCCCCTTTTTTTTATTTGCATCACCCAGCACAAATTAATGCACCACCTGAATGAAGACGGTTGAATACATAATGGCAGTAAACAGCTCATGGGCATTCAAAAGTAAACAATATCCTTCATCTAAACCTTTCCAACACAATGATCAAAAATCGTTAGTAACCTAAGTCCGTCCTCTTCATAATATAAAGACGTCTTACTTTACGCTCTTTCTGGTAAGTTATACAAATTATAAAAAACTGAAATAAAAGTTCCATTCCTACCTACATCGCCGATTTTGCCAATTTTCCCAAGATGTAAATATTCAACCTATCTTCAGCTGGAAGTGAAGTCTGGATGATAATGACTTACAGAAAGAGCTATAATTTGGAACACATCCCTGCCCTAAAACGAGGACTGGGTATACATTCCCAGACCTCCGTGCAACCACACATCCCCTCATGAAGTCCCTGATAAATACCAGCACTTCAATCCCGAGGCAGAGACATAGGAGACCTGACCCTGACCTCTGAAGCATAAGGGGTCAATGGTGAGTCTTGTCACCCCTTCAGTATGATGATATATTTATATGTTACTCCTCGCTGTACACCCACCCATTTGGTGGTTATTTATTGCAAGTAATTAACAGAAAACCTACTTCATTAAGATCAACTGCTACTTATACACCAGGCCTGCCAGTTTCACCCACTTCACACAACCAGCCGTATGGAAAATGTAGTAGTATTTAATAACAAGGACGACTGCCTGTTTTATTCATGCTATACACAGATCTGTCTTCAGCTCAGAAGACTCTGAAGGGGAAAGGTTGAAGCATTTATAAACCTCTTTACTATGAGATATCCGTAAAGCTTAAATACTGTACCGGAGTGGAGTCACTAGACAAAAAGGATCCCCCTTCCCCCACTACTCATATACGACTACTTATTAATCCTTTAGCTGCTATGAATGTATCGGGTACCTCATACTGACTAGGTGGAAAAATTCAACTAAATCCCTTTGATCCGATGATGTACTTTTCATTGGTTTTATTCTTGGTACTACCAAACGAAGATTTGAAGACCCTCTTCGAAATGAATGGAAATTATAGAGGATTATTCTAATTCCTCCATTTCTTACACTCTGCAAATCCGAAGAAAATCATCTACAGCTTGCAAAAATAAGATCAATAATACTCCCCTGGGCGGAAATGGTCAAAAGGAATCCAGGACAGGCAGAATCGGCTTAGGACAAGTCAGATAAATGAGGTTCTTTATTCTACTGTGGCTACCACCAGATGATTTTATCTTGCTTGAGGGAGACTTTTCGTAGCACTGGCGCTGATAAAGGCTATGGCATATCTGACACCTCCACCGCAAAAAGGTCTCTATGTTGAATACAATCATCTGAGAGGGAAGAAATATACCTTTAAAAATGTCAAAGTATTGCTGGGGATTAATAACTGTGTTTGCACTTCTAAAAACTATCTGTATCTACCTACCTATCCACAGTTTTCCTTTGTCTGGTAGTCCTGTGGTTTGAGCGCACCAGTCACAGTGACGGTTTAGCAATGTGTAAAGGTTCAATCGCCAAGGCGACTGGATGTTTATCAGCTATATAATACCACTATGGGAAGTAGGCTGATCATCTATCCTTAGATGCACCGTCCTAGACTACAGTAGCCTAGTCACTGGCCACTACAATTCGAAAAAAAGTAAGACGGGGATGGCTATCGGGGATGTGTTCCAAATCATTACAACTTTTCCCTTACACTAGGTACAGTAATGCAAACTCGTGAAAAATGGCGAATCATCATAGGTGGTGATGAACTATAATAGGCATTTTTTGTAACTTACTATAGTTACGTGAAAGAGAGAGAGAGAGAGAAAAAAAAACGTGACTCACTAGAAAAGCTTTTATCCTATACTAAAAGCCATAATACCACAGTGCATCCAAGGTGGAAGGCTATGATACAAATGCGATCATTCTGCTGGTGGTGGTGCTGGTGGTGGTGGCAGTAAGTGTGGTGTGCACGTAGACAGGGCAGCCTTGAGGTTACTGTGAGCACATACACACCAATGCTTCAGTGTGTGTGTGTGTGTGTGTGTGTGTGTGTGTGTGTGTGTGTGTGTGTGTGTGTTGAGATACCCTGTATAGGAATTTCAGTAGTATAACTGCACTTTATATGAATGTGTGATTTTGTATGAACATGTGTAAATGCTGTAGTGTGTGTGTGTGTGTGTGTGTGTGTGTGTGTGTGTGTGTGTGTGTGTGTGTGTGTGTGTGTGTGTGTGTGTGTGTGTGTGTGTGTGTGTGTGTGTGTGTGTGTGTGTGTGTGTGTGTGTGTGTGTGTGTGTGTGTGTGTGTGTGTGTGTGTGTGTGTGTGTGTGTGTGTGTGTGTGTGTGTGTGTGTGTGTGTGTGTGTGTGTGTGTGTGTGTGTGTGTGTGTGGCGGGGGGAGAAAGCTATCAAGATTCCTCTGAGGATCTGGTCACCTTATCTACATTCTGTGTGTGTGTGTGTGTGTGTGTGTGTGTGTGTGTGTGTGTGTGTGTGTGTGTGTGTGTGTGTGTGTGTAATCATAGGTACCCTGTTCCCCAGCACCCCTAGCTTCGGTAACATGGTTCATCATCACTATCATACAGTTATAGTTACTTAGGGACGAGGGACTGGTCACTTTTGCCTAAAACACTGGTCCAAATAGCCTAGACCTTGGCACACCCTACCTGAGAAGGTACTAAAATACTGGACTTTAAATTAATGGATGGATTTTTTTTTTTTCGCTCACACCCCTACCACATCCCCATCCTTAAGTGGTAACGGATGTCTGAATCTACAGTAGAGGATGAATTATTAACTATTATTATTATTACACCCGCACTCATAAAGGGAGAGAGGGTTACATGTTTTGATCGGCGAGCAAGCGTGAAAATAACTCAGTTTTTATCCAATCCTAATGGATATTGTAAGATAGTCCTAATATTACTGCTGTGATACCCCAAGAGGAAGCGACACCTGCAACACAAATGTTATTTTGATAATTCTATTGCCAAATGCATGCCTTAACAACGAATGTAGTAATTACTGTTCACCAGAATAGCGTCAGAATTGGTAAATGCATAGTTTAATACTTAACTGAGCATTTATACGAATACCTTTCACCATGCAAAGTTTGTGTGTGTGTGTGTGTGTGTGTGTGTGTGTGTGTGTGTGTGTGTGTGGTTTTCACTATATGCAAGAAAGAAGGAACCAATGGCCAGAGGCCTGCAAATTGCTCCCTCCAAGTAAAAACAAAAACAAGATAACAGACAAATTCAAGATCCATTCATTTCGAGAAGCCTGGACACACTGCGTTTGAAAGACTGGAGATCGTGGGCTGTAGGAAAACAGACAGAGGGAGACAGTTGCAGAGCTGACCTTCTGCATGCACCAAGACTGGGAGTAGCCGTTAACTCTTGCATTAGAGAGCTGGACAGAAAAAGGATGAGAGTTCGTTGTTAGACGGGGGCTACGTGCCCGCTGTAGTGGTGGAGGGATGCAAGCAGACAGTTCAGAGGAACAGTGACCATTGAAGTAGTGACAGAAACGAGATAATGGTGTAACAATGCGGCGAAGAGACAGAGGTTGAAGTGAGCCAGCAAGAGGAGGGAGTTAATGCTGTACTTCATTATTATTACATTGAGAAAATATAGTCTTGCTACAAGTTTAAAAAAAAAAAAAAAAAAAAAAAAAAAGTTAAAGCAAGACAACAGTCAGTGAAATAGGTTAAAAAATAATGTTAGTAAGGTGTAAAAACGAATAATATACGTCTAGGAAAAATGGACTTTAACAGATGGATGACGACGCCCAAATCAAAACCTCATTGAAGATAGAAGAGGTCCTGTTCGAGGCACTTGTTCCTCATTTTTCGTGTGAGAGGCATACCCACTCTCTCTTTCGTCATATTACCTCATTTTCAGACCCCCCATTTAAGTTTGTATCTGATTTGGACCAAACTTTGTGGAAGGTATGAGAATACATCGAATAAAGGAATCTGATTTTGAGAACTGTCAATCAACGGCCAATGTCACACAAAAGGTCAAAATCCTAGGTCACAAAGGAATGTTATTCAGTTCTAGTCTGAATTTAACCAAACTTGGTGAAAGGGATACAGAAGAACAAAGGGATTCAGTGCTGAGAAGTCAAAAAATAATGTCAAAGGGCAAAGTCAAAGCTCAACCCGTATTTGTGTATGAACAAAGTAAAACAGCTTGGATCTTATTTGGATCAAACTTGATGGATTAACTGAGATCACCTGAGTCTGACCTACTGTTTTTAGAACAACAGTTCAAAGGTCAAGATCACACAGCAAGGTCAAAAGTTTTCAACCAATGAATATTATGATGAACTCTGAGGAGGAACTCAGGTTAAAACAAAGATAAAAGATTCATTTCTGAGAACAATCAATCAAGCATCAAGGTCAGAGGAATGGGTTAAAGCTCAAAGTCACTGGGCAAAGCCAACTCAGCTTTAATATGATCGGAACAAAAGTTGGTGGAAATATTTAGGGTTAGGTTAGACAAGTGTAATTTGAGAGTAATCCGTTAAAGGTAAATGCCAAGTACTCATTCCTTAAACCATCTGGGCACGAGTGTTGCACTCTCGAGTGCTCCTTATTCTTGTTATAATATCCTGGCATTATCATTCATAACACACAAGTATGGGTTATGAAAAGCTATTTTATTACTGTGCAGGGTAGGTCAGGGTAGGTTTGGTTAGGCTTGATTACATCAGTAAATCGAAGACTAAATTAGGTTGGGTTAGTTTGAATTTCACCAAGTTCAGTCAGCTATGATCAAATTAAATTACCTTAGGGTAAATTAGCCCTGGAAATATCAACTGGGCTGGGTTAGGACACTGTTCGGTGCAGGAGTTATGCAGTGAGCATTTATCGTGCTTACAACTGACGTGAAGTTTGGTCGTTAAAATATGACCCTATATGATTTGTGCAGTTTGGTCCTGATTATGAGTCTTGGATGCATGTGTTGTGCGTGAGATGATAGTAATTACAAAAATAGGCCATTAGGTAAGACTCAGCAATAATAAACATCAATATGGGGAACGTTTGGTTAATACAGTGTTCAATGAAATGCCATGCCATCAGCAGGCGCATTACAGTACATGTGAATGAGGCGTCAAGTCAGATAACACTTCACGTCAGGGAGGGCTGGGCTAGTATGAGTCCTGGCTCTGCTGGATTAACTTAGGCTGTGTGTGTGTGTGTGTGTGTGTGTAGGAGGAGGTTATGGTAGTTATTGCCTACCTGGCGAGGCAACAATGTAATCGCCTGTGTCTGTGTGTGGTGAGGCAACAATGTAATCGCCTGTCTGTGTGTGGCGAGGCAACAATGTAATCGCCTGTGTGTGTGTGTGTGTGTGTGTGTGTGTGTGTGTGTGTGTGTGTGTGTGTGTGTGTGTGTGTGTGTGTGTGTGTGTGTGTGTGTGTGTGTCTGACTGTTACCAAAAGATCTCAAAATCAAGTAGGCAAATTGTATCCAAACACTGTGGACAGGATCCCGCAATACATGGCTTGTTTGTTAATAGTTTTGGCGAAGCTGCGATGATATGCCTCTGATTGCCCAAATATTTAGCAAGAAAAAATACCCTTTCACTTTCTATTTTAGCTTGCCATTAGTCATAATTTTTTACCGTACCTTCCATGACGAGAACGCTATTTAGAGTAACGATTAGAAATTTTTCAAAGGCCTGTTACACTCAATGACCTTCAACATACTACCCGACTTCAAGATTCTGAATGCTACCCTGATATTTAAGGTGGGTGTATACAGTGAAATTCTCAGACTTTTTTCGATGTTGGCAAAGTTGCAGTTATATGTCTAATTGTCAGAGAATTACCGTTCTAGTTTTGTAATGATGGTCGGCGATATGCATTCGTGGGAGAATGCTTTGGCTTTTATTTTTAATGTGTTAAAATGCTTTGGTTCTGGTTGACAAGCTTGTCGTGAAATAAGGCCATGTTATAGTAGTACCAGCTGTCAGAATGGAGTAGCCAGCAAATTGGGTGTTACTGAATTTAAGCCCCCACAAACTCATGAAAGTTGCCAGTGTTCGCCGGATCACGACCCTCTCAGAGCTGGTGTACCTTCCTTTGCAAAAAATCCTATCGGGATTATTACTCATGTATAATGCATTATACCAGTATTGTATTCACCTTAGACATTTTACTGATGCTCTAAATGAGAATTACACTGAAAAGTTCTTCAGATTTTACTAAAAGCCATTAAAACTTATTGTATGTGTTTGCATTCAGCACTTATTTTACCAAGTGGTACGAATCTCAGTTGGTGGAAAAACTTATCATACAGTTTCCAAAGATCGTAATCTTTCATTTGGCAAATCCTGACACGATTCTATCCATTATACTCTTAATAATCTTAAGGACTGTACGGCAGAAATTGCATGGGGCCAGGATCTGCGACCCGAATTTTTAGGAAGGGAAAAGGGTGTGTAGATCAGATATTTGTTCTAAGATGTTTAGTGGAGAAGTATCTAGAGAAGGGAAGGAAAGTGTACGCTGCCTTCATGGACTTGGAGAAAGCTTATGACAGAATAGATAGGAAAGGTATGTGGAAGGTACTAAGAATATATGGAGTGGAGGGGAAATTGTTGAGTGCTGTGAAGAGTATGTACGAGGGAGCTAGGGCTACGGTGCGAGTGGATGGTGAGTTGAGTGAGTTCTTTGATCTCAATGTGGGACTGAAACAGGGGTGTGTAATGTCTCCATGGCTGTTTAATATATATATGGATGGGGTCGTAAAGGAGGTACAAGGTAGGGCAGTGGATGTGGGGGTGGCCCTAATGAATGAGGGTGAGATTTGGAAGCTTCCGGTGTTGCTGTTTGCTGATGATACAGTATTGTTGAGTGAAGATGAATGGGAGTTGCAAGGTTTGGTGAATGAATTTGGGACAGTGTGTCGGAGGAGGAAGCTGAAAGTTAATGTAAACAAAAGTAAAGTTATGGTGTTTGAGAGGAATGAAGTCACAGAGTGTGCAGTGAGGTTGGATGGTGAGGATATGGAGAATGTGAGTGCATTCAAGTACTTGGGTAGTGTGATGAGTAAGGATGGAACTTTGGGGGATGAAGTACGTGAAAGGGTACAGCAGGGAAGGAAGGTTGTTGGCACACTGAAAGCAGTGATGAGAAATAGGGAGGTGAGTATGGAAGTTAAGAAGTCACTGCATGATGGTATTGTGATCCCTACCCTGACGTATGGAAGCGAGGCGTGGACCTTGCAAGAGGGAACAAGTCAAGAGTGAGAGCAGTGGAAATGAGTTACTTGAGAGGAGCATGTGGAGTGACATGGAGGGACAGGTTGACGAATGAAGAAGTGAAGGAACGTTGTGGGGTAGATGTGGATGTGGTTGAAAAGATTAGGAGAAATACACTGAGGTGGTTTGGACATGTGGAGAGGATGGAGAATGAAAGACTGACTAAGAGGGTGTATGTAGGTGAGGTGGAGGGAGGGAGAGGGAGGGGTAGACCGAGGATGAGGTGGAGGGATGGAGTTGAGAGGTATATGAGGGAGGGGGGGGTGAGTTGGGGGGAGGGGAGTCAAATGGTGGGTGACAGAGTGACTTGGAGGCGTTTTGTCTGCGGTCACCCTTTGCGGGATTAGGGCGTCGGGCTATAGATAGATAGACAGATAGATGAAATTCCTCTTGCTTTGAGGAAACGTATCACTTCTGCAGCAGTCCATTGTCCCACATATTTTAGCTGAACAGTGGACCAGGGCACTAAATTTTCTGGATTCATCGGCAAATTTCAAAAGGCTCGGGCATCCGGTGTGTATAAGCATCAGCGCCGCCCTGGGCCGCTGGCGGCGGGCACACAAGCTATGCAGCGCTACCCATGAGAAAGCCTCCCCTTATGAGCTCAGTGGGTTCACACGATCTTCGACTGTTTAAGTACCACATTTCCTTCATTTATTAAGTAACATACAATTTCGTTATACCCATTTACCATTTTTCTTACCGATGTACATCCAACACCTAAATACATGACTGATCAATACTCAAGCAACATATTAGTAATCGCATTCACTAACTTGTGAGATTACTGTCACTTTTCAGGTATGTTATTTCACACACCAAAATGGCATAATAAGAGAATGCTATGGTTGAACATCCTTTCTGTACCACCTCTATGTGACTAGTACCGTAATCTGTGACTGCTCAGCAGATGAAGAGACTGCAATTTTAGGTCAATTAATTGGACAGAAGATACTTTAGGCCATACCTGGACATTTTAAGAATTTAGGTTCAAATAAGCTTAATTTATTCAGTTTATCTGCCTGCATTCTGTATGGTTTGTTACATCATCAGGTTACGTTACATTAGATTGGACTACGTTCCGTCAATTATAATCAACCAAGTTTAAGTAAACCAAAATGGACTTACTGACGGCATGGTTGTGTTTGTATGTGGTGCATTGAAAGGATGTACAGAGGAGGCAGGGAAGGGTAGGAGGGGTTACATGTCATAGTAAGCACGTTAGGTTAAGTTCAACTAGGTAAAATTGAGTTCAGCTATATTTAGCCACGGTCAGATTGGCTTAACGCTAGGCTGGGTTAAAGTAATGTTTAGTGCTTGTGTTGTGCAGTGGAGAGGTGAACACAGGGAGGACTTTACTTGTGACATCGTTAACCCATTCACCCCAAGATGTCATTTACATTTTCTTCCCCCCAAAATCGGCTAAGAATCATTTCAGATTAATTCCTTTACAAAAAAGTGACTCTGCCAAGATGAGTATAACTGTCTGGCGATACTAAGAATAGTAATTAGGAAAAAAATGTCAAGAGAATGAACAGGCTGAGCTAAATTTCATTAGATTGAGTACAGCTCGGCATCTCAGCCGAGTCTGGGTTATGTTATGTTGTGTGTGTGTGTGTGTGTGTGTGTGTGTGTGTGTGTGTGTGTGTGTGTGTGTGTGTGTGAGGGGGGGCGGTATCTGTGGGTGAGATGGAAGGATAGGGTGGAGGGTGAGGACACAGGATGAGGAGGGGGGGTGGAGTGAGGAGTGAGGGATACTGAGGGGTGCGGTGGGGAGACAGTGGGTGGGAGGAAAGGAGGTGGGGTAAGATGGGGTTGGGTTGGGGTAAAAATGGCTGAGATTGGTAGTAAGGAGGGGATAAGGTTAGGGTGAAAAAGGGTTACGCTGGGGTCAAGAGGGAGTATGGCTGGGGGTAAAGAAGGGGTGAGGCTGAGGTAAAGATGGGGCGAAGCTGACGTAAGGGGTGAGGCTGGGGTAACGAAGGGGTGAGACTGAGGTAAAGATGGGGTGAGGCTGGGGTAAAGAAGGGTGAGGCAGGGGTAAAGAAGGGGTGAGGCAGGGGTAAAGAAGGGGTGAGGCAGGGTAAAGAAGGGGTGAGGCTGAGGTAAAGAAGGGACGAAAGAAGGGGTGAGGCTAAGGTAAAGAAGGGGTGAGGCTGAGGTAAAGAAGGGACGAAAGAAGGGGTGAGGCTGAGGTAAAGAAGGGGTGAGGCTGAGGTAAAGAAGGGGTGAGGCTGAGGTAAAGAAGGGGTGAGGCTGAGGTAAAGATGGGGTGAGGCTGAGGTAAAGAAGGGGTGAGGCTGAGGTAAAGAAGGGGTGAGGCTGAGGTAAAGATGGGGTGAGGCTGAGGTAAAGAAGGGGTGAGGCTGAGGTAAAGATGGGGTGAGGCTGAGGTAAAGAAGGGGTGAGGCTGAGGTAAAGAAGGGGTGAGGCTGAGGTAAAGATGGGGTGAGGCTGAGGTAAAGATGGGGTGAGGCTGAGGTAAAGATGGGGTGAGGCTGAGGTAAGGAGGGGATGAGGTTGGGATAAAAAGGTGAGTGTGAGGAGGGGGTTGGGGGGATAAGGAGGGCTGAGGGGATGGGAGTGGGGTTGGGACGATGAGGAGGGTTGAGGGGATAGGGGTGGGGTTGGGGTGATGGGGTGGGGATGGGGTTGGGGTGAGAAAGGGGGGTGGAACTGGGGGTGAGGAGTAAGGAGGATAGGATGGGTTGGGGTCATGAAGAGGGGTGGGATTGGGGAGACGTGGGTGGGGGGTGGGGTTGGAGTGATGAGGGTGGGGGGTGGTGATGGCATGATGAGGATGGGGTTGGGGTGATGATGGCATGATGAGAGTGGGGTTGGGGTGAAGAGGGTGGGGTTGGGGTGATGAGAGTGGGGTGATGGTGGTTGAGGGGGGTGATGGAGGAGGGATGGGAAAATGAGTGGGGAGAGGTTGGGGTGAGGAAGGGGACGGGACTGGGGGGTGAGGAGTGAGGAGGCTGAGATGATGATAGGATGGGGTTGGGGTGAGGTGGGGGTGGGGTTGGGGTGAGGTGTGGTGACTGAACTGGTAGGGATGGGGTTGGGGTGAGGTGTGGTGACTGAACTGGTAGGGATGGGGTTGGGGTGAGGTGTGGTGACTGAACTGGTAGGGATGGGGTTGGGGTAAGGTGTGGTGACTTAACTGGTAGGGATGGGGTTGGGGTGAGGAGGGGGTGGGGACTGGGGTGAGGAGGGGGTGGGGACTGGTGTGAAGAGGGCATGGGGACTGGTGTGAAGAGGGCGTGGGGCTTGGGGTAAGGGCGTGGAGCTTGTGGTGAAGGCCTGGGGCTTGAGGTGAAGAGGGCGTGGGGGTTGGGGTGAGGAGGGCGTGGGGATTGTGGTGAGGAAAGGGTGGAAGGTAGGGGTGGGGAGGGCGTGGGGCTTGGGGTGAAAAGGGGTTGGGGTGAGGAAGCAGTGGTGGAGGAGTGAGAAGGCAGGATGAGAAGAGGTGGGTGTTCTCTTGTGACTATGAGAGGTGAGGTGGGTTTGTGACTGTAAGGGATGAGGGTGACCGTAGAAGGGGTAACGAGATGGTGAAGGGGTTGAGAATAAGGTGATAAAGGGTGGGGAGAAGGGACAAATGGATGAGGGGGTGAGCCAAATTGCGATTGTGAGAGGTGGGGTGGAGTGGTGGGTCAACTGTGCTTGAAAGAGGGGTGGCAAAGTGAGGGGGTAGCTGTTCCTGTGATAGGGGTGGAGTGGGGGCTAACTGTGACTGTGAGAAGGGCAGGGTGGGGTGTTGAGTGTAACTGTGAGAGAGATGAGAATATGTGGGGTGGTGTGTTACTTGGGATTGTGAACATGTAGCAGCATTTTCACCCGCCAGGCCAATCAAGAATTCCAGGCCTTCACACCCAAACACCTCTACTTTCATACACGCTCATGCCACGTTATTACCAACCCTTGTCTCGGGGATTGCTCTTCTGCCTCATAACCGACGGAAAATAATACAACAATACTACTACTACCGCATACACTCTTTACGATATGTTTCAAACTTTTTTTTTTTTATACACTCACACCAAACTTACCAACGCACTTCAACGGCATCTCTTCTGACCCATAAACAAGAATAACAATAAAATACTACTACTACATGAATTTTTCATAATTAACCAGGTGCGTGTTTCAAAATAGGGCCTTTTTTCATAGGCCTACTCCCTTATGCTCCAGTATTATCAATGCTCATAACCTGATCTCTCGTCTGGCTCATAACAACCGAAAAACGCAATATCTGTAACACTTAATACACTACTACTTCTACAAGCAGCTTTCATTATACGTCTGGGGAAGCGTACCAAAATATAACACCTTACCTACAAGGTTTTTACCAACGTGAATCGCCAGGATCTCTCTTTTGGCTCATATAACAAGTGAAGAAAAACTAGACAACATTAATACACTACCACAGCTATTAGTACATAAAGGTTTCATAAGCCTGGGATACGTTCACAACACAGCAGCTTTCATACAACCTTATGTCACGCTATTACCAAAGAACTTCCAAGCTCTCTTTTCTGGCCCACAAAAAACAACCCATTAACACTACACACTATTCTACTACTACTATTACCACCACCACCATTACTACTAGTAAAAATATCACCCCCACCCCCACTATTACAAAATTACCGGTACTAGTACTACCCCTACTACTACTGCTGCTGCTGCTACAACTACTCCTTTATGCATGGAAGGAATCATAAGCTAGATGTCCGCAAGATTTGCTAAAATCCGCAAGACTGTTCCCTCCACATACGAGTATATATATATCCTGTATATAAATGCGTGTGTGTGTGTGTATGTATATATATATATATATATATATATATATATATATATATATATAGAGAGAGAGAGAGAGAGAGAGAGAGAGAGAGAGAGAGAGAGAGAGAGAAATTAAAGCACCGTCTATATCGAGATGACTGAGTCATGAGCAAAAAATACAGGAAGACAGTTCCAGATTTGACCTGTTGCATACATGAAGTACTGGGAGCATCCGTTAACTCTTGCACTAGCCAGCAGGACAGAAATAGGGTGAGTTTGCTACCACACGGGTGCTACGCGCTCGCCGTAATGTATGGGGGATGCAAGCAGACTTCAGATGAGAGGTGGCCGTTGAAGTTACGTGAGAAATGAAATAAAGTTGCAACAGTGCGGCAATGAGACAGGTTGAAGGCAGAAAGTTAATGAAATGAAATGGCTTTTACTCCACCTAATTTTTGAGCAGTATGTGGGAAGTCCCCCCCCCTTACACACACACGTAAGGGCGTACTCTTCACAGGGGGCGAATAAAACTCCTATATGAAGCCAACAGCTGTGCGTGTGTAAAGAAGGCACGGAGTCGGCTTAACACACCTAATCTCTTGGAAGCTGATTTTGCAAAAAGAGGAAATACTTCATAATAAATACCGAGAGAATGAAACCCCAAGTTTGTGCTGAGATGATGTAAGTTTGAGTTGGATATTGCTAAATCTCTACTACTACTACTACCACTATTCCTACTTTCGAATCACATACTGTGATTATCACCATCATTATCCTAACCACATCAAAGGGGTGGGTAAGCTCCAAGAAGAGGAAGACGAGAAAAAGTGTCTACAAAAAAAAAAAAAAAAAAAAAAAAAAAAAAAAAAATATATATAAATGGAAAAAACATTAATGAATAATGTAAGATACAGTAATTAAAAAGAGGGGGGGGGCGGGATTCAACACCGCATGACGACTAGGCAAACCAGGAAAGACTAAGCTGTTCGTACATTATTGTTTATTAATCCATTCACAACTAGTATGTATTCACTATGAGTAATGACTTCATCTAGAGAGAGAGAGAGAGAGAGAGAGAGAGAGAGAGAGAGAGAGAGAGTGTTCTTTGGGTAACTGCTTGACGGTAGTGGTGCTGCTCTGGCTAAAAATAGATCACAGAGCCCTCTCCCAACCCCCCTACCCCTCCACCGCTCTCTCTCTCTCTCTCTCTCTCTCTCACACACACACACACACACACACACACACAGCTCGCTCGTTCGTTCAGTCAGTCAGTCGTCTCCCTCCCCTCACTCACTAACTCGCTGGCTCACTCCAAGTGTCTCACTCCCTTTCTCTCACTCAAATTCAAGCTTATTCACTTATACTGTGCTTTCTTCCCTGCTTCCCCCACCCTCTCTCTCTCCCCCCCCCCCTTCACAGACACAGCTCGCGCGCTCAGTCTGTCTCGCTCACTTTCCCACTTGACTCACGCACTATCTCGCTCCCAAGTCTCACTCACTTTCCCCTCATTCACATTCAATCTTATTCATATCTACTGTGCTTTCTACCCTGCTCCCCCCCCCCGTGTGTGTGTGTGTGTGTGTGTGTGTGTGTGTTTGAGAGAGAGAGAGAGAATCCCCAATTGTATAATTTAGCCTTGCCTCTTTCATTTTCAGTACAAAACATTGTAATAAATCTACCAGTACTTAGTAACGCAAATGTTGAAAATAAAAATCCTCAAACGACAAATCAGATCAACTATAAGCACAAGTCCGTCTCCTGCCTCATCCTCTGAAAAGCCAAACATACGTGCATCCTTCCACCCACCCAATCAACCTGTTCACTCACCCTCTCCATCCGACCACTAACCCAGAGGCGTGGATGTATCCAAGGCTCTGTACCAACCTACCCATTCACACACCAAGTTTCAGTAGCAGGATGACTTGCAAGTTTCTACACACACACACACACACACACACACACACACACACACACACATACACACACACACACACACACACAACAATGGAGAGAGAGAGAGAGAGAGAGAGAGAGGAAACTACCAAAATGCACAGTTTACAATGCATACTATTTTACTACACGGGAAATACCTTAATACCCTTGGTCTTTATTCTCCAAGTACTCACCCACTTGAGCAGGGACAAGAGTGCATAATATGGTATCTTTGTGCACTGTTTTTTCAGTGAATGAATTATACCCAAATGTTGAGACAGGTTTACTGTCACAGCCTTATACCTTTACTGGCCTAGCAAGAACACTGCTTTGGGATCAGACTACTGAGTCAAGGCATTTAAAGCAAGAAAGACCAGTTCAATTAAAAAAAAAAAAAAATCCCATCCATCCCTTGAGTTTAAATCATTTAATGATCACATCCCGTTGGATTGCCTTAATCCTGTTTGTGAAGATATTAATCTCAGCCCGTGAGTATAACTCATTCATTTAAAAAATCACAGCAGTATGTTAAACACACATTTTATCAATTTTTTCCATGCCTCACATACAATATTCTCACTGCCATCTATCCCTAGAGAATTAGGCGTCTGTAAATAACCCAAACAAAAACTCTAAAGAAATACCAGACAACATCCACCAGGACTTGAAAGACTAAGTAAATACACAGTCTTAAACAGCTATATAATACTGTGTAATGTTTCAACAATGCTATACTGTATATGAGGTGGAAATACTGCTCATAACTCAAGAGTGAACCACTGGTTAACGCACAGAATTGGTACCAAGCCTAGTACGTGATACAACTACGAGATCATGAAAGCACTGAACCTATGGGATTTATCCTAATTGGTACTGGGCACTCAACTCATAAACCCATAATTTCCCTTTTACAACAATTTATACCCCCTATAGACATAAACAGTTATAGTCAGTATAAGAGACACACACAGGCATGGTTAGGTTAATAAAAAGTGATGAAAAGGGCTCAGAAAGGAAGAAACAGAAACCACAGAGAGGCCTACAGTGTAAGATGGGCTTGAGGAAAGGGGTTCTGAAGCAAGGGGGTGGAGAGGTAGTATACATCTCCACCACCAGGGATTAACTCCTCGAGTCGGGCCTCATCTTTGAATCCCACCAAGCCATCTGAAGCCACAGATACTGCACCATCATTGTCGACTGAAACTAGCTCATATACACAATAATGTTTTTAACCAAAAAATGCGTGATGACGGCAGAAGTGCAGATTTTCATCTAGCAGTGATAACGAAAACTGCTATAACCATGTAATCATTGAGTATTCCTCGTGATACGTTTGTTCCCAAACTTCAGCTGGCATTGTAAGTCCAAGTTGCTACCAATAATTTTTTTTTTAATCCTTAGTAAAGAAGTTTCCCTGCAGTCAAACCATGCTCCTGGAAACAGCCAGAGTAAAATGAAGGTATACTAGCTGTCACCAGAGGTTCAAGGGTTAACTGATAAACTTTTGACACCTGAACGTTTGCCATGAATGAATTAAATAATCACACTAATATTTAATGTTTTCTGTCTTTAGGTGCTTTCAGTAAATTATGTATTTTTAGTCTTAAGTCAGCAATTCAAACTTATTGCAGGTACACGAAAAAAAAAAAATAGTTCGCTGACGATTCAGGGTTTAAACTCCAAGAAATTTATTTACTCTTTATCACAGATATATATGCAACAGTCTTAACTGTGTTTGCAAAAATGGTTATGATTACCTTTTTGTTTATGTTAGTCAATCCTACACTACCCTTTTCAAGACACAGGGGCCCAAAGGCCTCACACATGGGCCCAAGCCCACCCCCCTCTCTCTCTCACACACACACACACATACAAAGGATGGGAGCCTACAGACGTGATCTTTCCAAGACATGTTAGTAAAGTCAGTCAAATTCGAGGTACATAAAGACTGGAGGTTATAAAGGGGACGACAGAAGCAAGATTGTTCCAAAACTGATCAGTATTGTTAATGGAGGGCTGAATACTAATTTATATATGAATTAAACATTAAGAGAATGCTGTATGGCCACTGTCCTGGAGGAAGAAAGTTTTGAACAGCGGCAACTAGAAGGCTATAGCAAGACATATCAGAGACTGACGTGAAACTGTAATGAAGAGAGAAGGCTTAAAGAGACCGAGAGTTTATTAAACAAAAATCCAGTAGTCATTCTGCCCTCTTTCGAAATTCAGTGCAGTATGAGGTGAACCCCATTCCCAAACCCACCTCCGCCCCCACTAATCCACAAAGTGGTTAATATGGCCCATGGACAGTGTCAACAGCTCTCTTTGGATACAGAAACCTTCAAGTCTGGCTTACCCAACCACAGAGAAGCTCCCTGCACAAGAAAGGAAATGTGATCATTCCAGAGTAACCAAACAATGGATAAAGAGCACGGATGTGCAATGATGATGAAGCACCGACTCAAGAGTTGAATATTAAGTGATAAAAAAAACTGTCTTCAATCATCAGCAAGTTAAAGGAATTAAATAAATATTACAAATATATTCAGTCACACTAGTGCGAATGGTAATCATCATCAGTATCAACAGCAGCAGCAGCATTACCTAATCCTGTGTTGCCCCATGAGGAACACAGGAGCCCAGGGTTAGGCAAGTTGGTCCTGACATCCATGATGAGAGTAACCAGCCTCACTCATCACCGAGTGGCACTGTAAGCAATAAACCCCAACCATCCCTTGGATATAAACCTGCACAGGCTCAATCCGACTGGAGCACCTTAATTATCCACTAAACCACCAGGAGCCATTACTTGGTTATATGGTTACCACCCAGCATAGTAAATGGTATCCTGGTGTACAGGAAACCATTTGGGTTGCCACTCAGTGTAGAGTCACCCGTAGACAGAAGGAAGAGGAAAGAATGAAGGAAAGAAAGACAGAAGAGGAGGGAGGGAAGAGAGGAAAGGGCAGTCACCCAAGAGCAGCACTACATTGGGTGAGTGGATGGTGAGTGCCCCCACCTTCCACCAAAGACAATGACGAGAATTCTGAAGTTTTAAGTCTGGAAAGACATGGACAAGTCACATTATTCTGTACAGTTGATAAAAAAGTACAGCATGCCCTCGTTTTACAATGAGAATACGTTTGAAAAAAAAAAAATCCATCACATAACTACTAATCATATATCGTGTCAATTATAACAAGAATTCACTAAGGATATGTCACTCATCTAAGTCCAAAAACAAATTTCCAACTCACTTAAACTGTTAGTCATTTCACTTCACTGCACTTCACTTGCTGCTTACAACCAAAAATAAGTCTGAAAACATGTTTTCAACTCACGTAAGTTGGAAGTTATTTCACTTTCACCGAACTTCACTTCCTGCTTGAACTCCAACCCCACATGACTGATCCATCTCTGACACTACCACACTCAACAGTGAAGAGTTCAAAGGCCAACTCAGAACAAACAAATGATGGCATGCTTGAGTGCTGGCAACTGTATAAGCTGAAATAGTAATTGTACACTGACCAGTGAGTCTTCATCGGATCATAATGATCATGTATGAGGAAAAGGGCCCTAACATTTTCATCATCATATATTCAATTTTTCACATACCAGTACAACACATAATGAGGGTCTGCTGTATCAGTGCACACTTTGCGTTAAAAAAAAAACACACACACACACACACACACACGATTGTATCCCTGACTAATAAACCTGGTTTCTTTCGGATATCATATATGCCTTTTTCTTGAAAATTCCGAGTCAGCACCTTGGAACAACGAGCTACACTGATCATTGGCCATATTATTGGAACTCTCCAGCACAATATTTTCTTGATCAACTGTACACAGAAGCAACCACCATCTTTAGCTTGTAAATTAATTTAAAGCAGGATTACATAGTGGAGGTTGCAGTCAGTAGTCCCACACTGTTGTGTCAACACACGAAGACGGTACGGTTATACGGGCGAGAGGTCGTGCTCCTCAAACAGGAAGTTAGATAAAACGTCATGAATGCTACAGAAATGAGTGGAAAATATCTCAGTGGTTGATCCAAGGCCTCTCTGATACTGATCATCAAGAAACAGGCCACAGATGGGGACATAGTCCCCTTCATTGTTTGACAACAAAAAAATACTGTCCTTTTGAAAGACTGTGTGCTATGCAATATTAATGTAGCCTGCTGTATACAGCTAGAGGAAAACAGTTACCATAAGAAAGCTTGCCGGACGACTATCAGTAATAGCCTGATACTGAAACGATAAAAATGACCAGTAGAGAATGATGGCCAGAAGTTATGGTCCAGACAGTTAGTTCAGTATAATGGATTCCAGCCATTCTGCCACTCACAAGTTTTGCATCCTCAATGGGAATGCTGCCGCATTTGACTGGTGTTACACTCTCTTCCCTGTTACTTTCAGTAACAGTGGTAGTACTGTACTGTATGTTACTTTAATGACTGTAGCTGAGTCTCCAAATAGGGTCAAGGTAATATTTGCCCAGATTCAAATGCATAATGGAGAAAACAAGCATAATGTTATGAATATCTATAAAATCTGCCCAGTTTTTTATAAGCAATAAGAGCTGAAGATTATCTGTAAGTCTGGCAATACTTGGATCACGATCACTTGAAAACACTTTAAAAACTAAGAGAGCCAGTTTCAAAGAATCCACTGTTCAACAACCTGGTGACCTTGGAGGATTCCTACCATGCAATCATTTAAGGAACCAGTGTACACAGCAAACAATAGGTCAATTTCAATCTGAAACATAAAAACATCAGCGACTCTCTCCATACGATAGCTTTACTGTTTTATTTTCAGTCGTCATATGATTTATTCATCCGAAGAAGGACCTATCATTGTGAAGGGCATGATGGAAATTGTTTCTAGCCCCTTCACTATGAGAAGTCCTCCTCAACCCATCAACTGCACCATTAGGATTCGACGGGAACGTCAGTGGGAGTGAAGGGGATGAAATTTCTAGTACCTGTACTGTATTCCAGTTCTGTCCTTACAGTTTGATGGGGAATGTGATGAAGTATGTGTTCCTAAATTTTTTGACCATTATGCATTATAGCTGAGGTATACTGTATCTAAAGTTACGGAGGCATAAAGCTGGGGGGGGGGGGGTCATTTTACTGGAAACCAATTTTAGGGTTATGTGATGAAAGAGGGCATGTTATGGTACAATAAGGTTAACTCCATTTGACTTATAAATGAACAGCTAACCATTATTTCTGCCAAAACAAAGCATGGAAACTATGATTTATGAACCAACTTCCATGCTGTAACAGTATGCAGCAGTCAAGCGCAGGACATTTTGGAATATTACTCGCAATTTTCACGTTAAAATGCATAAGATGATCTGTGCATGGCCAAATTTTAAAAAATTAGATACCATAGCTTCATGGATGTTGATTTTATCATTCCATTTATTTGGCCACTAGAAACAGTGGTAAACTTGACACAAGTTTGCCTATTAAACTACTACATCTATTTTGCATTTCCACCACTTCCCCCCTTGATACACAGAATCAAAGAGAATCATCTATGGGAAGGAAATCACACCAAGCATCTCCCAGCTTACAAATACTAGCCAACAATGTGAAAGGTGAAAAGTACATGAGGTGTCTCAAAAACTACATTGTCCAGACAGTACAACTGAAGGCAGGTGTATCTATCTACAGTACTGTATTAATCTACAGACAGATGCCCTAACCCCGCAAGGGGTGGCCACAAACAAACTGTCTCCTGTCACCCTGTTCTCAAACATTTGGATGCCCTCCGTCCAACTGATCCTTCCCCTCTCCCCCACCTTATATGACTCTCCACTCCATTCCTCAATCTCATCCTTGGTCTTCCTAACCCCTCCCTCACACATGAACACTATTCTATCTCATTTTTCACAAACTTTTAAGTCAGACAATCATGAAACTCTTCCATAATACTCTGATAAGTTTGCTGGGTTCCAGAGATCTATCACTGGGATCCGAAAGCCACTGCTCACTATCTCGTTGTTTACAGTTTTGAAGTGCATCAGCATTGTAAGGTAAGTTTTCATTTTGTGCTGATGATGTGTTCTAATATATCACAACTTTTTCCTTAAAACTGGCAGCCATAAGCTGGGTAAAGAAACAACTGATTATATGGATGTGTAGCACATCCTTCAATGCAGGGCCTGGGGGGCAAGGAAGAGTTGACAGGAAGGATGGGATTTGAATGTATTGGTGTTGTGATGATGCGAGGTACACTGAGATGTTTTGGGCATGCTGGCATGCTGAGAGGATGGAGGATAACAGTTGGGTGCAGACGATAAGAAGTGTGACCATCAAGGGCAGGGTTGCAAAAGGCAAACCAAAAAAAGACTTCAGAGGAGGTCAAAGAGTGTGACCTCAGGGATAGGGGACTGAATAGGGAGGCTACCAGAGATCAAGCAGTGTGAAGAGCCACCATTATGTGACTGAGGTCAATGCACACAAGCATGTTGGAGCCTTTATCAACAGTACAGTGCAACTGGATGAAATTAGCAAATCAGTTTTACAGGCACCCATGCTATTTTTAACAGTCAATCTTTCTTTAAATTACTGTGGACACAACAGCACAAAAGAGCAACAAAATGAGTGACATATAAGGAGGAGTTTGTGTATTTACATCCACAACCATACAGAGTCAGGACTATCATCCAAAATGTAGGAGTCAGTTCACCAGCACCTGACCTGCCACATAATGACCATCAAGCACAAGTATCTGGGGTGCTGCATGAATCAGCCAGATCCCCCATGCCTACCAAATACACATGAACTCTTCATTGTTATGGCATTATTTTTTTAAGAATCCCATGTCCAAGATAACCACTACAAGTAGGGTGGGGGTTATGTAATAAAATCCCAACTATTTATGTAAAACTTGTACTGTAAGAAATAATATCTGCAGCATAGATACCACTGGAAATAATAACAGTTGGACAGCACACACACACACACACACACACACAATGAAGGCAACTTGAAAGAACTTAATGAATTTTATTCCAGCTAATGCCAAACAATTTTATGGAGCTGAGAGAGGGAAACTGACACTAAATGTATTTACACTATCACTATTAACCCTCCCATGGTCAGGTCAACTCTAGTATTCTATTCTAGTTATTGCATGATGATATACTCAGCTCAGTGAGTCAGATGAGCCTAAGTGCTAGTTAAGTTAACTGAAAATTCCAAAAAAAATTTCTGTTAAACTACAACTCTTTCCTAAAAGGGTGATTTATAAATTGCCCCTAATTTAAAAGACTAACTGTATCATAAAAAAAAAAAAAAAAAAAAAGCAATCCTCAGGTTCACGTCCCTAACCTTACTATATTGTAACGAGAACTGTCAGTATAATCAAGGAAAAAGTTAACCTATTACAAATCTGCCTCTCACTTTCTTCAGATGGCCAATTATTCTGTTCTGTAAAGGGCCTTTTTCTTTTTTTCTTTTTCTTTTTTTTTTAAAGTACAATTCTGGGCATAAGCTTCACAGCCTGCTCCCATGGCCTAGTAGTCCTCCTACATACCAAACACCTCTACATGTCACCACTTCGGCCCTAACACCCACTGTCCATTTTGAATACATGCTAGAGCTGTCTCATACAGGAATGGTGTACTGGTATTAGCGGGGGTAATTTTAAATGTCAGTGGGTCTTCTGGTAGATCAGTAAAGTCTGATATTATGAAATTCAAATCCTTAAACTGTTCCCTGCCCCCGCCGGGATTTGAACCTGGGTCCAGTAGGACTGGCATGTCCTACATGCAAAGTAGACACAGTGGGGAAGTACGGTAGGCAAAGTTTTGTCCCTGGCTGTACATCCGAGCTCCATCACAACAAGAGGGTTCTCCCTGACTACGTAAAATTAAATTGTGGCAGGCTGGCAGAACCCTGATATGGTACAAAGATGAAACATAACATTTTGTTTGTTTTTTTCTCTTAGAGAGAACATCATCCAGGCTTCTAGCCTTTAGTTCCACACACTTTTAAGTCAGTCATGAAACTCTTCCATAATACTCTGAAAAGTTTGCTGGGTTCCAGAGATCTATCACTTCCTTAAAAAAATAAAATAAATAAATATATATATATATATATATTATTACACCTTGTTATATGTCCACCCCAGGGTGAGGTTGAACCAAAGCCAGGACTAGCAAATGCACACTAGTGACCAAACTGCTGAAGGTTTCATTACAATGGCAAAACAACATGGCATAAATTCTCCTCATTCGGAGATATATATGAAGAGTCCTGATGCCCAACAAGGGGTGACAGGCATGAGGACATCAAATGAATAATGTATCCCAACATACCAACATTCTGCCAGTCACCACACCTCCCTCCACCATCTTGTCACCAACTTCCATTCCCTTGGCCCCCTGAGGATGGTGCCACTACATCCCAGCTGTCAGTATTACTTTAACTAAATTAATCCAGTCAGTGCAGTGAATGCACTCTGATATTTACATCTTCATCAACATCCTGACCCTCTTTCCCATCTACAGATGAAGTTAGGTAGGATCTGGAAACAATGAAGGAGAAAACACAGATGGGGAAAATTATCAACAGCATGGCCAGTAAAATTGGCCATACAATCATCCACATACTCTAAGTCCCCAGAATCTTTGTTCCATCTCACAGTCCTAACCATCTATAATGTGCTTTACATAAAGTACAGTGTCAGGCACAGTCAATTCATTAAGTTTAAAATGGACATGACACACACTTGTCCTGGGCTCTCCTGTATATTCATCCAACCATCTCAATCACTTGTCAACTCTCTACTCATCTCAACTTTCACACCTGTCTTTCCCATACATCAGACATCCTTTGTTCAGTTGAGAAATCAAATTATTTCAACAAACTCTTTTAATGCAACGGTATACTTCAGTAATCTCTTTAACCTAAAAATATATTAATTTCATCAACCTAAAGATATCCAACTAGGGATAAATAAATTTATTCTCTCAATTTTACCCAAGTTCAAGCCCCCTTTCTCAAAAACCCTGGGGATAAAACCCCGTGTTGCACAAAATAAATAAATAAATAATGAGGTGAAAGAATACAAAATCCACACTGTACTCCAGGTCCATCCTGAATTGGATGTATTTCATTGGTTTGCTCCTGCTAATTCCAGATGAAAATATCTGAAACCTCTCCTAAGTTGAATAAAGACATCTGAAAGCAGTACAAATAAAATATAAAGTACATATCTGATCAAAGGGGTTGAGATTTAATCCCTTGAGAACAATTGGATCTATTTTTCTGTTATTTTTCTTGTCACTGATGATTTTTCTCAACTTAGAACAGACCTCAATGCAAAAAGTTTTTTTTATTTGTTATCTACCAAAAACCCACCTAAACCATTATCATTTTTCTTAACAAATGATAAACCAGGTCACAGAATGAAGTAGCTATTAATATAATTCAAACTTTACTCTCATTATTTCAATGGGGTGGATACCATCCATAAATGCACGAATATTACAAGCTACCATCAGAATACTCAGTGAAATAAGTCATACTTTTATTTCCTCTTCATTCATGCCTTCTCTATTCTCGACACCATGTTATCAGCAAAACCATTCACACATATGTCATTATTATTTACATCAGTTTACACTTACAGTATACTAAACGACAAATGTGGCATGCCATTTTTTTTTTTACGTACATACATCATGCAGAGGCCATTTTAAAAACACCCACTTCCACAGGATGTGCTACACCCAGTAAATCCTACCCCCAATTCTCTGTCCACTCCCCTTTTTTTCTGCCTCCTCCATCACTCCCACCAGACAAGGCATTTAAGAGGAATCATAATACTCCCTATACCACACCTACAATGCCAGTATTTAATGAATGCACTCTTACTGTCCTGCCCTAGCACCTACCATTATCCCTGCCCATCCCAGCCAGTCACCTCCACTCAACCCACCCAATTTTCGCTCCCCCACTGACAATTCAACCTCTTACTGACCAAGGAATTCATCAGACAGTAGGTTTGCACATGGAATCAAAGCCTGATTACCCAAATATAATATACTGTACTGATAGCTCAATTATAGTCAGATTAATCTGGCTGGTACTGTGAACTTTTTTTTTTCTTTTACCATGAAATATCAACAAATAACCAGGGCTGACTTTTTAGGCACACGTCTTCATAAGCATGGCTTTAATCAATAAGTAATGCCCTGAATGGATCTAACTGACCTGCTGGTACCTGAGAGGGTCTGAATGAACTCAAACGTCACCTAGAAATCACTGAACCTACCCCCCCCCCCTCTCTCTCTCTCTCTTACTCAATGTTACTGTTACTGCATTATACTATTCTATATCTCCACACATCAGCACTGAACTTACCAAGATGGCATCGCGGATGTTGCATCTGATTGCGTGTATTTTTTCTCTCTTCTCTCTGAAAACAAAAATGGATTCATCAGTAATGCAGAAAAAAGTACATTATCATTATCACCAACAATGAAATCAAGTTTTCCAGTGGTATATGCATGACTATCTGTGATCCAGAAATACAAGATTGCAAACAGAAGCCATCAACATTGCTTCCAAACAAATGAACCACACCCTCCATTCACACATCAAACTTTCAGAATTCTTGGCTCTCTCCCAAGCAATACAGTGTGCTGTACAGAACCTTGAACTCAAAACTGAAAATTTTCAAACATCAAGCAGGAAACTGGGGAGATAAAAATGAAAATAACTTCCTGATGATTACAAAAAAGAAAGTACTTTGTGATAACAGTGGCTATGTCAGCTGCAACAACGGTAAAAAAAAAAAAAAAAAAAAAAAAAAAAATCATGAAATGTAAAAAGGAAGATCCTTTGATTACTCAAATCTCAATCTTCCCACCACAACCCAGTAATGCTGTCAACTGTTCCCTGCCTGAGTACCAAAGTGAGAGAGGGTGACAGGGTCACACGTGGCTAAATGTGCTGCCTGCTCGAACAACAAATGTTAGTTAATTCTTTTTTATGATAAAACTACTTATTTTGCTTAGTTTTCTTAACTAAAACTGTTTACTGATATCTTCTACATAGTTAAAATTTTAAAAAGCATGTAATATTCAAAATTCGGTAAACTTTAAAGATCTTGAAGATACTCGACTCGTAGTGTATACAATGCTGATGCATCATATGAGTATGGTGTTGGTCTTATGACAATGAATCATTTTTAAAATAATAAGTGTTAAGCTTGTTTTATGTATACAGGATTGATAATCTGAGGCTGATGAGAAACTACTGCATCTTGGTAACTGCAACATTTTTGTAATACTTCAGCCCTCCTGTATTTTTTAAGATGCCTGTGAATGGCAAAGATTTGCAAATAACTGGTGCCCATTCTATCTATATACAGTATCTATCTATCTATTGCCAGACGCCATAACCCCCTAAGGGGTGGCCATTTGACTTTGAGTTATTTGTTTTATGGGGAGGGGCACTAATCCTCCACCAACCCACTTGCTGACACGTAGGGAGCACGTATGGTTTGGTTATATGGTTACCACCCAGCATTGTAAATGGTTTCTTGGCTTACAGGAAACCATTTGGGTTGTCATTCAATGTAAAGCCACCTGTAAAGGAAAGAAAAGCAGTAAGAAGTGACAGAAAAGATGGGAGAAATAGGAAGAGAGGAGGGCAGGCACAGAAAAAGAATGATAACGGCTAAGGAAGAAGTAGGCAGCACTACATCAAGTGAGTGGATGATGGTCGCCACTCTTGGTGCCCATTCACTCCCTCAAATGGCCTCTGCAGTCGTGACAACCGTGAAAAGATTTCTCCAATATTTTAAACAAGAAAAAATTGATCTGGTTTACTGCACAGATCCTGCTGGATTAATGATAAATTTTGGTGTCATTTACAATGCTGCTGAGAAGAGACTGTTCAGTGATTGAGGAGTGCCTGCTTAGAGTGGTCATGATTATCAAAGTGGGTGCTCGCACCAAGGTGAGAGTGTATGGAGATTTCAGTGACAAGTTTTCCTTGAATGCTGACATGCATCAGGGGTCGGTCTTGAGCCCCTTCCTGTTTCTCAAGGTGCATGAAGATCTTTCACATGACTTCAGAAATGGACTCCAATAGGAGATGTAAGCCGATGACTTGGTGTTGACTGCAGAGAATGATAAGGCAGAGAAAAGATTTAAGTAGTGGAGAGACAGAATGGGGCATAAAGTTTGAGAGCAAATGTGGATAAAACAAAAGCAATGATATATAAGGCAGGTGGTGGTACTGCTGATGCAAAGGAAGTGTGGCCATGAGCAGTTTTCCAAAAGGGTGTGGGAAATAACTCCATTATGTACAGTGTTTGAGATTTGTGGGTGTATAAAAAGATGTAATGAACTGATAACGATATTTACTGTCGATATCAGGATACCAGATATGGACGGGAAAAACATTAAAATGATTTTTATTGAATATTTTGGTCATTGTTTCACCTAATTCTGTGTGAAAGAATGTTGTGTCCTGGACACTGTTTTGCAGCGTAATAATCTTATTGAAACCCATTAATAGTTCAGAATAATAAGTGGGTGAGTGGGAAAGAAGAAGGGGGGGGGAGAAAAAGAAAAAAAAAAGAAAAAAAATTGAAGGCCGAAAGCACCGAGCTGAGAGTGTGGTATACTGTGTAGTGATGCGTAAGTATGGTGGCCGTGTGGGTTTATGTACTGTACACCCTCCCAAAAATTTTTTGGCACCCCTTGCTCTGATACACTTTGCAACAACCACTGTTACAGACGGCGAGAATATGTGGTGTGGTTGGTACCCCTGTACCTCTCTCTCTCTCCCACTGGATTTCATCATTAGCAAACGAACTGACACATACCAGCAACACAAGGCTAGGGATATCAACAACGAAACGTAATTCAGAAGTTGATTCAGAATGCTTCGTGTGGTGTGGCATAATGTATCGTGCCGTAAGGGTGCCGAAAATTTTTTTATGGCCTGTACGTAAGTAAACAAGCTACCCACTTATATATTCTTATTTTGTCATAATATTTAGTCACTCTTCTTACTGTAAACTAAATAAAGAAGCAATTTACTGCACATAATAAGAAAAAGGGCAGTAAATGTCGGCAATAAGAGGACAGTAACACTGAGATGAGTGGATAAAAGACATCTGGCAACTTCATTTTAGCTCCTTTATGCTGTGAAACAATCCCTTAGTTGATGGAAAAATGTTACATATAGATCTTGCCTATGCTTCTTCATTACTATGCTATCCATACAATGTTTGCAATTTGGTACTGTGTGTGCTATGTACAGTATATAGATAGATAGATAGACAGATAGATAGATAGATAGATAGATATACCATATACACAAAGGAAAGATGGTAAATCAAAGAGTGTGAACATCATCTGATGATGAGTATGTATGGGCGACAGAATGTAAGCTATTAGCATTTGTGTGCATAAATCCCAGATTCGAGTGTCATCTCAGAACGAATATTAATCATGACAGAAGACACTGTGACCTTAAAGTGTTGATAACTTCAACCACAGAATCTTCAATGCTAAGCATTTCAAGTAAATAATATATACTGGTACAGTACTTGACTGAAGAATGTCTTAAAATTTAGAAAAGCATAACAATTTTAGTATGCATAATATGAGCCACTACAGCACACTATACTACCTATGTATGTGGATGCCATACACTGGACTTAGTCATTCATGCTTTATTTCATGGAAAGCAATTTTAAATCATGATATATATGAGGAACAGTCCTTGACTACTGTGTGTTACATCCAATCTCAGGCATTAAAGCAGATGTATGCTTTTTTTCTACTGTGCACTAATTCTAGGCTAGGCTGGCCTGATTTGAGTAATGATCAAAATACTGTATTAATTATGTTTAAATATAAATGCTGCTTCAAATACTGTACCTGGGTACAGTGATAGAAAAGAGATGAAAATGTGCAAAAGAAGTGGAAAGTAGTGACACAAGGAAGGAGGGTAGCTAGTGCTATGAAGGCCTTGAAAAGAAACAGAGGCTTGAGTGTTGCAGCTGCACGAGGCTTACATGACAGAGTGTTAGTGTCAATTTTAACATATGGATGTGAGGCTAAGGTGTGGCATGAAAATGAAAAATCAAGGACAAGAGCATTGAAAATGGGACTGCTGAGGAATGTATGTGTAGTAAAGAGAGTGGATAGGATGAGAAATGATGTGATTAGTGAAAGATGAGGAGTGAGGAATTCTGTGGACACCAGAATCGAAGAGTGTGTAGCTACTGAGATGGTATGGTCCTGTGGAGAGAATGGGTAACAACAGAGTGGTGAAATAGGTACATCTGAACGAGTCTGAAGGAGGGAGGAGGCAAGGTAGGCCAAGGAGAAGGTTGAGGGATAAGGTGGATGAGTGTGTGAAAAAGAGAGTTACAGAAGTCAATGAGGCTAGGGGACTGATAAAAGATCGAGCTGGCCAGATAAATGTGAAAAGTGCATGATTAGGGATTCGGCCCCCCTTTTAAAGTGACAGCGTTTGGATTGACTCAATCAGATATTTTTAAACGAATCTACAAAATGTGGAGAAAGTGTTTGACGTAATAGAGAGCCAGGATTCCGGGGCTTGAATGATGAGTGAATGGAAGAGTGGCCCACTGGACTAGGCAAACTTGGGCTGTCTGGACGTTGCTACTCCTCACCCCGCCCTAGGGTGGGAAAGGAGGTCCTGATGATGATGATGATGATGATGATTTATTTTATGGCTAAAGATTGGCCAGCCAAGAATTTATGTATGGTCCTTTGAGGTATAAATGCTGTGTTTTATTATTTAGGTAATGACCAGAAACTTACATACATCATGGATTTCTTGTATCGTTAATTACCAAGATCTGGCTTAGAAGTAAAAATATTATGCAAATATTATGTGTTTTACTATTTGTTTAATGACTGAGTGTTATGTACTTTAAGGGAAGAGTGTAATTGTAAATGTGTATAAAGGGAAGGGCGATGCCCTGGAAAGAGGGAATTATAGAGGTATAAAGCTTTTAGATCAGATAATGAAGGTAATGGAGAGAGTTTTAGAAGGTATGATTAGAGAAAGAGTGAATATTGATGAGATGCAGTTTGGGTTTATGCCAGGTAGGGGGACCACTGATGCTATATTCATTGTTCGACAGCTTCAGGAAAAATATATTGGTAGGAGAAGGGATCTTTATTTTGTTTTTGTTGATTTGGAAAAGGCCTTTGACAGAGTCCCTAGAGAGGTGGTGAAGTGGGCAATGAGAAAGCTTGGCTTGGAGGAGTGGCTGGTTAGGGTGGTTATGGCCATGTATGTGGGTGCTCACACCCAGGTGAGAGTGAATGGAGATTTGAGTGATGAGTTTTCCGTGAATGTTGGTGTGCATCAGGGGTCAGTCTTGAGTCCCATGTTGTTTATCATGGTACTTGAAGCCCTTTCACGTGACTTTAGAAACGGACTCATGTGGGAGTTGTTGTATGCTGATGATTTGGTGTTGATTGCAGAGAATGAAAGGGAGGCGGAGGAAAGGTTTAGGAAGTGGAGAGATGGTATGGGGCAAAAGGGTTTAAGGGTAAATGCAGATAAAACAAAAGTGATGATATCTAGGGTTGGTGGCGGTACTGTCAAAGACGAGGGAGAGTGGCCATGTGCAGTTTGCCACAAGGGCGTGGGAAGTAATTCCATCTTGTGCGGTGTGTGTGATAAATGGGTGCATAAGAGATGTAGTGGTATCAGAGGTAGACTGGAAGATAATGCTGATTTTATGTGTACGGCGTGTCGGGGTGAGCAGGTGGAGATCGTCAGACGTGAAAGAATTGAACTTGCTGGTGAATCTCTTGAGTGTGTGGAAGAGTTTTGTTATTTAGGAGACATGTTGTGTGCTGGAGGTGGGGCTGGAGCTAGCTCTGTGGCTAGGGTGAGAAGTGGTTGGAAGAAGTTCAGGGAGCTCTTGCCTCTCCTGACATTGAGGGGACTCTCCCTACGTGCTAAGGGGTCTTTGTATGCAGCGTGTGTTAGGAGTGTAATGCTGTATGGCAGTGAGACCTGGGCAGTGAAGGAGGAAAACATTCGCCGGCTCAGACGTACAGAAATGACAATGATTAGGTGGATGTGCAGTGCGTCCCTGCGTCCAAGGCCTGGAGGGGCTGGGTTTACAATGGAAGAGTTGAGAGGTAGGATGGGACTGGAGTGTATTGGTGTTGTGATGAGGAGAGGTAGATTGAGGTGGTTTGGACATGTGGAGAGGATGGGGGATGATAGTTGGGTGAGGAAGGTGAGAAGTGTTAATATTGGGGGTGGGGTTATGAGGGGTAGACCGAGAAAGACATGGGACGAGGTCATTAAGTGTGACCTTAGGGTTAAGGGACTGAACAGGGAGGCTGCAATGGATCGTGCAGCATGGAGAGCCGCCATTAGGTGACCAAGGCCGACACATGCAAGCATGTTGGAGCCTTTAAAAACGAAAACAACGAAACAAGGGAAGCACAAAAATTATGGTACAGTATGTGCTTTAAGTTTCCTCTTATTTGGCCAGTAGCAAAGAAGTTACTTACTCAAGAGTATTAACATTATTGCAGTAACATTTTAAAATACAGCTACCACAAATTCACTTAGGACCTCCCCCGCACAAAGTACAGTATTATAAAAACACAGAATCATAGTACATCACAATGTTTGTTCATGAAATGCCATTCATTAATATGAAATCATGTTTCCCTTGTTTTTCAGGACCAAATGGATGCATTTTGACATGGAATCACTTAGATCTCTAAAGTAATCTTAGGACATTTCTTTGCACCAAACTTTTGTCAGTTCAGTCTTGAGGTTGTCCACATTGGGTGTCTTCTTCTGGCCATGATTTTCTTCATCTCTGCCCAGCAGTTTTCTATCGGATTTAGATCCAGACTGTTGCCAGGCCAGTCAAGGACCTCAATCCGATTATCCTGAAGCCATTTTGTCACCTTTCTTGACTTGTGACATGGAGCTGAATCGTGCATGAAAAAGCCACACCCATGAGTAGCAAAAGTGTTTAACAAACGATCTTCCAGGACTTGAATGTACCGGCCACCATTCATCATCAAATTCTTAGGAAGAAAGTAGAGGCCTCCCCTTCCCATTTCACCTTAGAAACACCCCCATACCATTACTGATTGTGAGTGCTTAACAGTCGGCACTGTGTAAGCAGGGTCATATTGACTACGGGAGGCAGGGTGACGAACCTTGGCAGAACGCACCTGGAACACTTGAAATGTGCTTTCATTGGAAAACATAACTTTTCTCCACTCATCCGATGTCCAGTGTGCATACTTCTTGGCAAAATGAATGCACTGCTTCTTCATGCTGTCAGTGAGAAGCAGTTTCTTGGCTGCGGTGCGGCTTGGAAAACCCAGCCCCTTCTGCAAGTGGTGTTGGATAGTTCGAATTGAGACCGTGTAACAGCTGGAGATGCATTCTCTTCAATTCTGCCACTGTCAGTCGAGGATTCTTCATTACTTCCCTCTTCAGAAGCGTAACTGTACCTCTGGAAGACGTCCTCTTCTTTCCACTGCCATGCTTGTGCTCTGGTACGACATCAGGTGGCAAGCCACATGCTGCACCAAGAATCTTCGTGACAGTCAACTTTGCGCGTCCTGTACGTTCACAAATCGTGTTGATAGGGACATTATCCTGCCTTCATGCAATGATATGGACCCTCTCATCCCCTGAGCAGTACTTTCCAGGCATTACAACTCAACTCTAGGAAAATAACAGGGCAGTAATGCATACGAAAAAAGAGGGAGGCGCAAGCTTGGAGAGACGGTAACATATACTCCCACTCTCGCTTCTGGGCAAGCACTGACGTGCTGAGTGTTTCACCACCTCCCGCCAACACCAGAGGAGTTGCCAGTTTTATAAGAATTGTTATATTTCGATGTACATTAAAATAGTAACACAATTATTTTAAGTACGTGTCAAGTGGGGTTGGTGCAGGATTAGTGCCCCTCCCTGTAAAACAATTAACTCTAAGCCCTTGGGCACCCCGTTTGGGATACATGGCGTCTGGCAATGAATGAATGAAAAAAAATGAATGAATGACCAGCATTATTTCACATTCACTAAACAAACTAAAGATCTGCAAGTAACAACCGACTCAAAGAAACGCAGCGATAATTAAGATGTATTTATTATATAATTATATAAACTCTACTGAAGATTAAAAGAAAAAATGAAAAGAAGCTGAATATCTGCTCACAATTCTTGTACCATCGAAAGTAAACATTAAGCCTAAATTATACCAAACACCGCTAGTGTGTATGTGTACACAGTCAGAGTTGCAAGTTCATAGGGTACTAGTCTGCAACAGGTCCTTGAGGGAAGACTTCAGTCTACATATTTGTGTCAAGCTCACGTGACTTCAGAAATGGACTCCCATGGGAGATGTACGGTATACTGATGATTTGGTGTTGATTGCAGTGAATGAAAGGGAGATGGAAGAAAGATTTAGGAAGTGGAGATATGGTATGAGGCACAAGGGCTAAAGAGTAGATGCAGATAAAACAAAAGTGATGATATCTAGGGTTAGTGGCAGTACTGTTAAAGAGGAGGGAGAGTGGCCATGTGCAATCTGCCACAAGGGCGTGAGAAGTAATTCCATCTTGTGCAGTGTTTGTGATAAGTGGGTGCATAAGAGATGTAGTGATATTAGAGGCAGACTGTGATAGAATGCTGATATTATGTGTGTGGTGTGTCAGGGAATGCAGGTGGAGATTGTCAGGCATGAAAGGAGTTTGTGGTAGGTGGGGGTGCTCACCATCCACTCACTCGATGTGGTGCTGCTTTGGGTGTCTGCCCTTTCCTCTCTTCCTTGCTTCCTCTTCCATCTTTCTTTCCTTCATTCTTTCCTCTTCTGTCTGCCTACTAATGACTTTACATTCCCTCTTCTGTCTTTCTTTCCTTCATTCTTGCCTCTTCCTTCTGCCTATGGGTGCCTCTACACTGACTGACAAGCCAACTGGTTTCCTGTATACCAGGAAACCATTTACTACACTGGGTGGTAACCATATAACCAAATTATGGCACCTGGTAGTTTAGTGGGTAATTAAGGTGCCCAAATCGGATTGTGCCAGTGCAGGCTTATATCCAAAGGGTGGTTGGGATTTATTGCTCATGTAATGCCAATCGCGGATTAGTAAGGCTGGTCACTCTCATCTTAAATGTCAGGACCAACTTGCCTAGCTGCGGGCTCCTACGCTCCTCGTGGGGCAACGTAGGAGCGGATGATGGATGAATGAAAGGACTGAACATGTTGGTAAGTCTCTTGAGTGTGTGGAAGAGTTTTGATATTTGGGAGACACGTTATGTGCTAGAAGTGGGGCTGGAGCTAGCTCTGGGGCTAGAGTGAGGGGTGGTTAGAAGTTCAGGGAGCTGTTGCCTCTCCTGACACTGACACGGCTCTCCCTCCATACTATGGGATCTTTGTATGCAGCATGTGTTAGGAGCGTAATACTGTATGTGGTGAGACCTGGGCAGTAAAGGAAGAGGATATTCGCAGACTCAAACACAGAGAAATGACAATGATAAGTGGATGTGCAGTGCGTCCCTGACTGTAGGCCTGGAGGGGCTAGGTTTAAGATGGAGGAGTTGAGAGGTAGGATGGGACTGGAGTGTATTGGTGTTGTGATGAGGAGAGGTAGATGGAGGTGGTTTGGGCATGTGGAGAGACTGGGGGGATGACAACTGGGTGCAGAAAGTGAGAAGCGTTAATATTAGATGTGAGGTTATGAGGGGGAGACCAAAAAAAAGACCTGGTACAAGGTCATTAAGTGTGACCTCAGGGTTCTGGGACTGAACAGGGAGGCTGCCAGAGACTGAGCAGCATGGAGAGCTGACATTAGGTGACCATGGCCGACACATGCAAGCATATTGGAGCCTTCAAAAATGAAACGAAACAAAACGAGCTTCATTCTAATCTATCTATCTATCTATAGCCCGACGCCCTAATCCCGCAAAGGGTGGCCGCAGACAAAACGCCTCCAAGTCACTCTGTCACCCACCATTTGACTACCCTCCCCCCAACTCACCCCCCCCTCCCTCATATACCTCTCAACTCCATCCCTCCACCTCATCCTCGGTCTACCCCTCCCTCTCCCTCCCTCCACCTCACCTACATACACCCTCTTAGTCAGTCTTTCATTCTCCATTCTCTCCACATGTCCAAACCACCTCAGTGTATTTCTCCTAATCTTCTCAACCACATCCACATCTACCCCACAACGTTCCTTCACTTCTTCATTCGTCAACCTGTCCCTCCATGTCACTCCACATGCTCCTCTCAAGTAACTCATTTCCACTGCTCTCACTCTTGACTTGTTCCCCTCTTGCAAGGTCCACGCCTCGCTTCCATACGTCAGGGTAGGGATCACAATACTATCATGCAGTGACTTCTTAACTTCCATACTCACCTCCCTATTTCTCATCACTGCTTTCAGTGTACCAACAACCTTCAATTCCCTGCTGTACCCTTTCATGTACTTCATCCCCCAAAGTTCCATCCTTACTCATCACACTACCCAAGTACTTGAATGCACTCACATTCTCCATATCCTCACCATCCAACCTCACTGCACACTCTGTGACTTCATTCCTCTCAAACACCATAACTTTACTTTTGTTTACATTAACTTTCAGCTTCCTCCTCCTACACACTGTCCCAAATTCATTCACCAAACCTTGCAACTCCCATTCATCTTCACTCAACAATACTGTATCATCAGCAAACAGCAACACCGGAAGCTTCCAAATCTCACCCTCATTCATTAGGGCCAGCCCCACATCCACTGCCCTACCTTGCACCTCCTTTACAACCCCATCCATATATATATTAAATAGCCATGGAGACATCACACACCCCTGTTTCAGTCCCACATTGAGATCAAAGAACTCACTCAGCTCACCATCCACTCGCACCGTAGCCCTAGCTCCCTCGTACATACTCTTTACAGCACTCAACAATTTCCCCTCCACTCCATATATTCTTAATACCTTCCACATACCTTGCCTATCTATTCTATCATACGCTTTCTCCAAGTCCATGAAGGCAGCATACACTTTCCTTCTCTTCTCTAGATACTTCTCCACTAAACATCTTAGAACAAATATCTGATCTACACACCCTTTTCCCTTCCTAAATCCCCCTTGTTCTTCTCCAACTAGCTCCTCTGTCATATGCCTAACCCTATCAATGAGTATTCTACCATATATTTTACCAGTCACACTAAGAAGGCAAATACCCCTATGGTTACCACATACTTCTCTCTCCCCTTTTCCTTTGTACAGAGGAACAATTATACCTGATTTCCAGTCCTCTGGAACCCTTCCCTCTTCCCAAGCCAATCTACACAACTTCCATATCCACTCCACAACAATCTCACCCCCATACCTAAGCATTTCACCGAACACTCCATCAATTCCAGGGGCCTTTTCCAGCTTAATCTTTTTCATCGCTTCCACTACTTCCGCCCTACTGATCTCTTCCTCCCTCCTCTCATCTCTTCTTCTCCCAGCCATTCCCCAACCACTTATACTCACACTGCTCTCACTCTCTACGTTCAACAAATCCTCAAAGTGCTCCTTCCATCTCCTCAATTTCTCTCTCTTCTCCACCAACAATCTATTATTCCTATCTTTCACTCCCCTACTATTTCCCCTTTCACACTGCCTTACTTTCTTTACCTCCTTCCAAAACAATTTCTTACTCTCCCTCCATTTCACACTCAGATTCCTCCCAAACTCTTCATCCACTTTCTTCTTACTCTCCTTCACCAGTCTCTTAACCTCCCTTCTCCTGCTCACATATGCCTCTCTCTTCTCTCTCTCATCTTCTCCCCTACCTCTACTCACCAACCATTCACCATATGCCTTCTTCTTTTGTTCCACAGCTCGTTTCACCTCATCATTCCACCATGCTGTCCCTTGCACACCCCTACATCTCCTCCTCACTCCACAAACCGCCTCACACGCTGCGCCTATCTCTTCAGTGAATATCTTACATACGTCTTCCATCCCTTCCATCTGCTCTAGCTCATACCTTCCCAATCTTTCTTCCACTATGCTCTTATACTCTGTCATTTTCTCACTATCTTGCAATTTCTCCACTCTTCTCACAGGAGCTGCTTCCTCCTGTCTTCCCCTTCGCCTTCTCAACCACTTTCTTTGCATCTTTACCTTGGCCATCACAGTGATATAAAAATACGGTCTAAATATTCTGTATGTTTTAGTTCCAGCATTTTACCAATTAAGGCGGTCAACAGGATGTGTGTAATTATCATTACAACATTAGTTCACACCTAAAATGGTGGGGAAATAAGTGCTAGTCTAGGGTCAATGTGTAAAACAAATATTTATTTATTTTCCATCCTTACTCAGTCGATTCCAATATCTATCTATCCATTGCCAGACGCCTCAATCCCGTTCGGGGTGGTCACAAACAAGTCGCCTCCATTTCGCCATGTCCCCTGCCATTTCACTGCCCTGCTCCCAACTCACACTCCCCTCTCTCATATACCTCTCCAACCCATCCCTCCATCTCATCCTCAGCCTCCCCCTCCCTCTCCCCCCCTCCACCTCACTCACATACACTCTCCTCATCAGTCTCTCACCCTCCATCCTCTCCACATGGCCAAACCACCTCAGTGTGTTCCCCCAAATGCTTCCTATCACATCCACAACCACACCACAACACTCTACATCCTTATTTGTCAGCCTGTCTCTCCATGTGACTCCACAGGCTTCTCTCAAATAACTCATTTCCACTGCTCTCACTCTTGACTTGTGCCCTTCCAACAACGTCCAAGCTTCACTTCCATACGTTAGAGTTGGTATCACAATACTGTCATGTAGTAACTTTTTCACTTCCATGCTCACTTCCCTGTTTCTTATCACTGCTTTCAAGGAACCAGCAACCTTTCTTCTCTGCTGTACCCTTTCAAGCACTTCACCCTCCAAACCTCCATCCTTACTCATCACACTACCCAAGTACAGTACTTAAACGTTCTCACATTTTCCAATTCCTCACCATCCAACCTCACTGTACATTCACTGACTTCACCCCTCTCAAAGACCATCACTCCACTCTTCCCTAATTCACTTTTAGATTCCATTTCTTACACACACTCCCAAACTCATCCACCAAGCCTTGCAGCTCCCCTTCGTCTTCACTCAACAACACAGTATCATCTGCAAACAACAGTACAGGGAGTTTCCAAACACTACCCTCTCTCATCAGGGCCACTCCAACATCCACTAACCTACCTTGTACCTCTTTTATTACCCCATCCATGTACAGATTGGACAACCATGGAGACATGACACATCCCTGTTTCAACCCAACTTTCAAAGAGAAAAATTCGCTCAGTTCACCATCCACACGCACTGCAGCCTTAGCACCATCATACATACTCTTCACAACATTCAACAACTTCCCATCTACTCCATATATTCTTAATACTTTCCACAATCCTTGTCTATCCACCCTGTCATATGCTTTCTCCAAATCCATGAAAGCTGCATACAACTTCTTTCTCTTCTCTAGAAACTTTTCCACTAAAGATCTAAGAATGAATATCTGCTCTACACGACCTCTTCCCTTCCTAAAGCCTCCCTGTTCTCCAACTAATTCCTCTGTTATTTCCTTAACTCTATCAGTAAGTATCCTACCATATACTTTTCCTATTATACTAAGAAGACAAATTTCCCTAACTCTGTCAGTAAGTATCCTACCATACACTTTTCTATTATACTAAGAAGACAAATGCCCCTATGATTACCACACACTTCTTTTTCTCCTTTTCCTTTGTACAAGGGAATAATTATACCTGACTTCCAATCCTCCAGAACTCTACCTTCCTCCCAGGCCAATCTGCACATCTTCCACATCCATTCTACTACTATCTCTCCCCCATGCTTCAACATTTCACCACACACTCCATCAATTCCTGGGGCTTTCCCCAATTTAACTTTCTTCATTGCTTCCACAACTTCTATCCTACTGATTTCTTCCTGTCTTCTCACCTCCCTCCTTCTCCCAGCCATTTATACTCACATCACTTCCATCCTCTATGTTCAACAATTCCTTGAGGTGTTCTCTCCATCTGCTCACTTTTTCTCCCTTCTCCACAAGTAATCTACCATTTCTATTTTTCACTCCCCTGCTAACTTCACTTCCACCCTGTCTTACTCTCTTCACCTCTTTCCAGAACATTTTCCTACAGTCCCTCCACTTTACACTCAAATTCCTTCCAAATTCCTCATCCACTCTCTCCTTACTCTCTCTTACTAATCTTTTTACCTCTCTTTCTTTCTACATATAACTCTTTCTTCCGCCTCTCAACTTCTTCCACGCCCCTATTTCTCATCCATTCATTGTATGCTGCTTCTTTTGTGCCACTGCCTGTCTCACCTCTTCATTCCAACACACTGTTCCTTGCACCCCCTTCCGTCTTCTCTTCATCCCACACACCAAATCACATGCTGCACATATTTCTTCTGTGAGTATTCCAATATGATTTCAATTATCGGATACCGTAATTTTTCCCTTCCGATACTGATACGGATATTAACCGGTTTTTGCTTACTGATTTACAGCACTGGCTAGGAGAAATACACAGTGGTGGTTTGGCCTTGTGGACAGGATGGCGAATGAGAGACTAAGTAGATGAGTCTATATAAGTGAGGTGGAAGGGGAGACAGAGGATGATGTGGAGGGATGGAGTCGAGAGGTGTATGTGAGAGGGGGTGCAAGTTGGAAGCAGGGCAGCAAAATGGCATGGGACAGGGCAACATGGGGCCAATTTGTCTGTGGTCACCCCATAAGGGATTGAGGCATCTGGCTACAGACAGATAACCCTACTGCAGGTGGTGGTCATGTGAGTATGAATGGACTATTGACCTTAATATTCGTATTACAGGGTTGATACCATCTCTAGTTAAAAGTTTGAAAATCAAAACTTCATTAACAGCCTTCCATAATTCACTAGCGCCCTCAATAACCTGATACATGCAACATACAGCCACAGCGATTACAAGGTACACTGCAAAGTACAGCTCAAGATAAGGTTGATAATTAACTTTTCTGCACATTTTTAATTTTTTAGGGGGTGGACTCTTGACAAATGAATTTAAATAAGTCATGTAAAAGCATCTCAAGTCACTTCATAAGCTCACAGCCTGCCCTATGCATGCATCATTAGTTACTGTTTCGTATGATGGAAAGTCAAGGTCTGGCCCAAGAAATATTAAAAATATGGTTATCCCATGGCAGGTTCTGGGTAATTCTGTGTTGCATAATATGTATGAATGAACTCTTTAATGTGGTTCCCAAAATTTATTCATGAATATTTGTAGTACAGTACAGTAAACTCTCAATTATCCACTGTCGCAATATCTGGCCCAATGCAATATCCGGCACTGCTGGCTAGGCTCTATTAAAGCAATATCCGGCGCTGAAACAGGACGTAACTGGCAGTTATATGCAATATCCGGCGTGAAAGTGTATCAACCGGCTCATAAACGATAGCCAACTGGCGCTGTATTACCGAATTTTATAATTGCTTTATTGTACTTTATGCTTAATTTTCATCTTTTACTCACGGGAAAGTTTTTAGGATAGAGGGCTGAGAGAGACAATAACGCAATATCTGGTTCAGTCCCTGACCCGATGGGAGGTACAGTGCTATGCAATATCTGGCATTTTGCAATATCTGGTGTAGGGCCTGGCTGAATTACGCTGGATCTATGAGAGTTTACTGTATCTGCATATCTGCCTAGGCTCCACCTTCAAAATAAGGAAAATATTCATGCTTTTTACTGCTAAACTATAGTAAATATTGACCGTAAAATTTGCACAACCATACTACAGCATGCTCTCTTCCACATTACACTCAGAAGCCTGGTCTTTGCAAAAAAAAAAATACAGCGAGCTCTCACATAACGTGCAAATGTTGTCCCTGGAAGGTCCTGTTTTATGATATTTTCATGTCATAGGGCCATACGTTTACATGTTAAAGGGTTTCATGGTACCCAAGCCAGCCCCAAGTTCACTTTTTGGGGCAATTTTCCGGGATTTTTCCCAGGACATTTACATCCATCATCATCCAATCCTACATTGCCCCATGAGGAGCATTGGAGCCCGGGGCTAGGCAGTTGGTCAATTTTCCAGGATTTTTCCCGGGACATTTACCTACCTAATAATGAATTCATTATATACAAACACTGAAGGATTCCTCATCTTGAATTGAAGAGGTTGTGGGCTTCCTGGGGAGGAAGGGGAGTGGGGTTCCGAGGCAGGGCAGGACTCCTACTGGTCCCCCCCCCCAAAAAAAAGTGCAAAGATAACACACAGTACATGTGCAGCCACAGCAAGGGGAGAGGGTAGGCTCAAGTGGGGCAGGAATACTCAGTGGACCATGACAACACCCCGCGCAGACACGTGACAGCCATGCATCATTGGCTGATGCAACCTGTGATATGAATATCACTGCCTGCGTTATGTCTGTTCCCACCATGTTACAACCAAGTTTTTCGCGTAATGACTGCTTACACCATAATTTGTGGCCTCAGGCCACATAATCCCTCTCGTCGCAGCATAGTACAGTTTTTTAAAAAATGGGCAATTGTTTTAACCTGCGTAATATCTGTCATTTTTGTGTTTTGACCATTTCCTGGCCTCAAAATCTGCCTTTCATGCTACGAGAGGTTCGCGTACTCAGATCACGCGTTAAGTGAGTGCTGAATGTACAGTATATGTAAATTTTTCTGGTGGTCCAAAGTTACCAAATTTCAAAACACTATAGAGGCTAAACAATGGTATACAGAACATCGACCTGAAAATTTATATACATAAAGTTTATCACATCCTCTACGAACTGAAAGAACAAGAAAAACTGACTTTTTTCACATGGGGTGCACTTTGGATTTCCAGTTTAATGCATATCATGGGTTTATATCAGCACAAGAGTCCTTACAGGATACTGAAAGATATTAATATAAAATGCCTGGCATTAGGCTAGAGCTCTAAGGATGAAAAGAGGGCATATTTTTAGGGACTGATGATAATCAAGGGATGGACCTCCAGAATCACTCCTTTGTCTATACTGAATAGAGGAAGAGGATACAAAATAAGAGTCAGCACAAAAGATACAAAACGTATACAGTGTCAACTCTGTCATTCTTGTAATTCAGTACAGCCTCTTTTTATGTGCCCTCCAACTGCATGAAACATGATTTACATGGAAATACAAACCTCTACCATAATCCCTTTTACATGGTTCTGATTCCATTTACTTCAAAAAATTCTTGACCAACATTCCATTTTTGCATACCGACATTCAAAATACTCACTGAGACAAGTCTCTAAAAAATTGGGGGGAGAGTAATTTTGAAGGTTTTGAGGCCTAGCTTCGGCGCTCAAGAGGTTAGAGGCACTGCTTAATGCCCCCTGCTCTAGCCCCTCAGCCTCTGATAACCCCCCCCCCCATCACCCAAAACAACCATCACATCGTCATCCGTGATAATATTAGCCACTTATTATCTTATATTCTTGTTCATGCACTACTGCTTCAACCTAATGGTGATCAATGCTGTAATGTTTAAGTTTTGATAAGGGGTAAAATGGGACTTCAGAAAAATTCCTCTCCACATCACCCAAATAACACAAGTCCTTATTGGATGGTTTACACGTTTCCTTTGGCACAGTTTTTTTTAACCCGCATTAGCCCTGAAAATGGTGGGTCTATTGTACGGCACAACTGAGTACCCATAAAATTTCACACGAGTTAGTCAACTATACAGTACTATCTTTTACTAAGCTGTCAGCCCATACTCTTCCAACAATCAATTGACATTTTCTGGGAAAAAATAAAAAAATAAATTAGCTATTAAGTCTGAAACCAGGTATCAAATAGTACTCCGCAAATGCATAACCAGTAACATCACAACATTACTCACTCTTCACTGAAGCCATCGACATGTAGAATTCTCATTTGTTTAACTATGGTGCTCTTCCCTGATTCTCCGGCTCCTGAAGGAAGAAAAAGACATCAACCCATGAATACAAAGCAAGTGGAAAAGTAAGAATAACACATCTAACCCAGTTTCTCAAATTTAAATGACACAGGCATGGGGATCAGAAGGTGCAAGGTGAATAGATCAGTACATTCAGCTGGCAACTGGAAGAACCTGAGTTTAATTCTAGGTCTGATCAGAGGTTTGGACAAAATCTGTTTCCCTGTTCACCCTGCAACACATATGGAGAACTGGGTGTAACTATTATACGTCGTATTACATGGAGAAGACTGGGATTTGGCAAAACCTGATCATCTCCCCTGATGATCCTTGTGCAGTCAAATCAATAATCCTAACTCATATTCTTCTTCTTCTTATAGAGTAGGAAGATATAGAGCATGGGTTATTCACATCCTTGAGGTTATGAAACAGAGAACAAAAGCCTCAGATTCAGCTATCCTCCACCGTGCTTCTAGAATGAAATAGGCTGCTCGCAACATGAGTATTAGGCAGTAAGATTAAGGCACAAAATCCTCTTCCAATACAAAGCGAGATATTTTTCATTCCCACCCCTAATAGTTGCCTTCTAAAAACATGCAGAACATTACTGGATATTAACTTTTCTACTAATACACAACAGTGTAGGGGCAAAAGTAAATTTACTCAAGTTATGTATAAAAACCAATAGTTGAAAAATTACATTCAAGACACTGGAAGAATATGGATGTTAAAAAACTTGGGAAAAGCATACATGAAGTGTCTGGTCTAGAATGGTGTACGGTGCTACAAGGGTGTCATGTAGTAAGAAATGAACAGTTTGGTGGCACAAAGAGGTTGAAAGAGTAGAGGAAGAAAAAAGGAAATGTTACTGGTGTGGCTACAAGTAAAGAATTTAATTATTAAAAAGACAGAATATAATGAGTAATAAATGTGTGTAAAGATAAAGGTAAAACTGATGAATGTGAAGAAATTAATGTCTTTTCTCTGAATATAGGAAATAGCTTTTAATGATGTAAAAATGTACAAATTAATCCAAATTTATGTGTGAAAATGAAAGAACATGAACATGTGAAACTGAAATAGCATGCAAACAAAAACTACAGGTATTTGAAAACTGATGCAACTGGAAGATGGAAAGCAAGTGACAGTAAACATAACAAGGAATGGTGGTGCATGAAGAAAAAATACAGTCCTCAAGAACCTGACAATAGTAGTGGTGTAGGCTGCTTTAAAAAGATTAAAGAATGGGAGGGTATTAAATGTTGAGGTAGTCTGTGACTAAAGTACACCTAACATTTCAATCAATCTACTTCTCACTTGTCTCTGCTGACTAATGTTCATGCAAAGAAAGACCTGATATGTTTTTCTGCCCATAAATGATTCTCTACAATATAATGCTTCCGGGGGGAAAATATGACGTGCTGTATCTGTCTACACAAACTTTTGTCTTAATTGTACATGCACATTTATGCATTACTGAAAAATGTGCAATACTCTGTTTGTCGGTAATATGCCAGTAATCTTGAATATGTGAAGTTGTACCTATAAAAAGAAAGGATATGATTGTGGCTGTGTACAAAAGTAAACTTAACCAAAGTAGGTGAAAAAAATAAAAAAATAAAAAAACAAATAAATAAATCCACAAAGTACTCTAGGAAAAATTGGGTACATGAAAGGATAATGACAGAAAACGTAGTACTAGTATCGTAATGTTTGGTGTGTGATCAACCAGGAAGTTCTGCAGGTGGTAGGAAGGTGTTAATCAAGTATGTGCAGTGAGGTTGACTGTAGAAAAAAGCAAGTGAGGTGGACTGCAAGATACATACTGCATTTACGGTTACGGAAAAAGCATAACATAAAAAGAGAGGGTTTATGGAAGGTATTACAAATGTATAGTCCAGAGCTGCTACCAGACTGGATCATCAGAATGAAACACACCAAAATTAGCCTACCAGATCTGATCAAATCTGGATCAGGAGGATTTGTTTTGTTTCGTTTTTGAAGGCTCAAATGTGCTTGCATGCATTGGGCTTGGTCACCTAATTGCAGCTCTCCATGCTGGTCAATCTCTGGCAACTTCCCTATCCAGTCCATAATCCCTGAGGTCACACTCAATGACCTCATCCCTGGTCTTTTTCGGTCTACCTCTTGCAACCAGACCCCCAACATAAACACTTCTCGCTTTCTGCACCCAATTATCATCCCCCGTCCTCTCCACATGCCCAAACCATCTCAATCTCTCTCTCCTCATCACATTACCAATAAACTCAGTCCCATCCTACCCCTCAACTCTTCCATCATGAAGAGTTGAGGGACTGGATGGGACTGGAGTGTAGACTTTTAACCCTTGCTAAGCTGCAGACCTCATGTGAGGCACAATGTAGGTCTGCAAGGGCCATGCAGCAAGCCTCATGTGAAGGTCAACTTACATTTGTTGTAAAACAATGACTCAGGGAAAATAAACTACTTACAAAGAATATGGACAGCACAGGTTAAGGCTGTCATTATTTTAACTTTTCTGTCCCCTCCCCTCTCTACAGACTCAATCTAACCATATTTCACAGGAATCTGTATACTGGATTAGCTTACTGTACTGAAACCATTCTAAAGGAATTAGTCTACATTACCATACTGGGTAGCTATGCTGGGTAGCTTCCACGGTCAAGCCATATACTGTATATAGAATCTCGCTTAAACAGACACTAGCCTTAAAATAATCCAGTAGTTGCAAGGATAAACTATAAAAATATGTCACCACATTGATATAACCCTAATTCATCCAATTAATCACCTACTCCTGCAATGCACACCCAGTAATCCTCAATTCCATCCCTCGATCTTCTTCATGATTTACCTCTCCTCCTAACCTCCATCGTATATCAACATCTAAATTCTGTGCTCCTGTTTCTTTTGATGAAGTCAAAGGTGCTCACCATCTCCTTACTTGATATCGTGCTACCTTCAAGCAACTCACCAGTGACAATGCAAATAGTCCTGTATTTCTGAAAACCATTTATTATGCTGGGTGGTAACTACATATCCAATAAATACATGGCTGGTGGTGTATTGGGTCAAAGCAGGGCACTACAAATGGAAGTGACCCACAAAAGGCTCATATCCAAAGGATGGTTGGGGTTAATTGCTCACATAATGCCATATATATGAGGTCTATCCAAAAAGAATCCAAACTTTTTAAACAGAGCACTAGTTAGCCAGCCTCAAGTGATCAAGACGGGAGTGTCGTGTAGCACTGACTTTGAGCTTTAGTTTAACACTAGTCGCATCACACTATATCACTGAGTCATCAATGTACACACACCTGAGTGAATGTGTTTAGTGCACTTGGCTAATTTTCTTGTCTCTTCTATTGTCTGAAATCAGTAACCTTTCAGGGTGGATTTCAACTTGGAAAAAAAAAAAAAAAAAAGTCTACAGCGGCCAAATCTGGAGAGTGGGGTGGCTGGGGGATGAATATTTGTCTTGTGCTTCACCAAAAATTCACAGATAAGAAGTGATGCATGAGCAGGTGCATTGACATGGTGCAGCATCCAGGTTTTGCTTGTCCAAGTCTCAGGCCTTTACCTTAGCACTGCCTCCCTCAAACGCTTCAGGAAATCCAAGTAAAATTCCTTGCTGACTGCCTGATCATGTGGAACAAACTCATGTTAAGCAACACCCTTCCAAAAAAACAAAAAAACAAACAATCATCATTTTCACACGAGCAATTTTTTTTTTTCTTTTTTTTCAACGGTGACAATGTTCCAAACCACAGCAACGACTGCCTTTTTGTTTCAACATCATAGCCATACACCCATGTTTCATCACCTGTTACGACATTTTTCAGTAAGTTTCACCAGCTTTCAAATAATAAAACAATTCCTGACTGACTGGCAAGGTTCTCTTTTTACTCATCAGTCAGCAGATGCAACTCATATTTTGCGGCAATATGATGCACCTTCAGTTTTTCGGTTAAAACCGTGTGGCATGAACTTTTACAGATGCCTACTTCTTTGGAAACTTCATGGGCAAGTCAGGTGATGATTTTCAAGGATCACAACATGCACTTTCTCAATGTGATTGTTAACTGTTGATGTGGAAGGCCTCCAGATTTGAGATCATCTTTGGCTGATGTTCCTCCAGATATGAACTGCTGGAACCACTTGCAACACTGCACATGGCTCAAACAATCCTCTCCATAAGTCTGCTGCAACATCTGAAAAGTTTCCTTAAAAGTTTTTCCCAATTTTTAAAAGAATTTCATGCAAACACATTGCTCTCCAAGATCCTTCATTGTTCAATCTGCAACAAATCACCAAGTGCACTAAACACACGTTTACTCAAACGCACGTACAGTATTCCCTCATTTTTCCAGACGTGTTCATTATCTGGACGCTGGACCTTGGCTCTATTAAACCATTATCCAAATTTACTTGTTATTATCCAGATGTAAAAGTCCCCGAGAACTTTGGCCAGCCAGCTGACATGTTCAAACATTTGGTATTATGGCTGCTGGGCTTGAGCCATGAGCAGGAAGTAGGCCATAACCCACAACCAGCATTAAAATATCCATCCACCCCTGTACTCAATCATCAAAGTCGCGCACTTGTCCAATCACTCCCAGAGAACCTCCAGCACCTGAGTACTGTAACATGACTGTAACCCACAAGCTGTGTCAAAACATCCCTACTCATCCCCACCAAATGTCCACAGTCACAGGGCACCAAGCAAAATTTTTCCTAACTGTCACTGAGATTATAACACAGACCGCAAGCCATGAGTACATGTTCGGTGACAGCGGTTGTTCACCTCTCTACCGAATGTTCAAAGTCGCCTGGTCATGGTGAGTTGTGTTTCTGCATGGCCACTCGGTGTCTAACAGACTGCAAGCCACAAGTAAATGTACGGTAAAAGCGCACGTCCGCCTTGTGACAGAAGGGTGAAAATCCTGCCCACAACTTTGCTTCTTTCCCCCTCCCGTCCCTCCTCCATACCCTTCCAGCTCCCCCCTCCTCACTTCCTCAGTCCCTACCCTCCTCCGTCATGATGACACTGACTCGTGAGTTCTTAACTTTGTTTGCGATTTATTTGACTGCTATTGGACGTATCGAAATTCCGCAAAATCCACAAGAAAGCTCATGAAATTCTGCATCAAGACATATGCTTAACTCTTGGAAGGTGCAGGTGGAAGTTATATGAAGGTAAGTTTTACTCCTGAACACTTTATTCTCACTGCATTACTGTACTTTTAGTTATCAGTTTTATGTATTTTTAATAGCTCATCTTATAGTAAAAACACCAGCGAAGACGATGGTACACCATTTATACCAATATAACCAATTTTTTTTTGAGCCCCAGGAGCAATCACTCATCACAGATAACTATTTTCAAGCCATCTCCAGGTTTTTTGTGGATTTTTGTTGTTTATGCATTGTTTTCCTGAGATTCAGCATTAA
>NC_137004.1:30752884-31060384 GCF_032717465.1 Coenobita brevimanus
TGATGACGGTCGGAAAAAGACAACAATTTCCACCTGCGATCAGCATTACTGTTCCTTTTTCACACAATACAGCATTACTGTTCTAGCTGCTAGCTGCAGTTTCTTAATCCAGACATAATTTCTTGTAAAGGATATGTAACCTATCCGTATGCAAGCTTAACAATATTACAGACAGACCCTGAGATACCATGCCCAAGATGTGATACCCGGGCATAGTGAGGGGGTAGAGATACCACTCTACCGTACCGAACGATGGCCAAACCCCAGTATAACATTTTTTTTTTTTTTTTTTTATGATTTTGATGATATTTTAGACTTAAAGATTGTGTTTAGACTGATTTATAAACTGTGTTTTAGTCATAGGCAGGGTGCGCATTGTCATTTTGGGGTACAATTTACTAAGTTTGATTTTTTCCCAACTTATTTTTGATGATTTTCAGATTTTACTCTTGGGTTTAGTGCAGGAGTTATAAACTGCTCTTAGGCTTAGTTTAGCTTGTTTTAAAGCTAAGGGGGGTTTAGGTTAGCTATAAACTTGTTTTGGGACTCATTTGGATGGGTTTGGGACTTGGTTGGAAGGGAAACCCATGGCTCAAAAATGCATCCCTATACTTTACGTGTTAAATCTACCCCAAGATACAATACCCAGAATAGTTATGGGTTTTTGCTTAACCAATTGCATTGTTAAACCAGGGCATGCCTGTAATTCATCTCATTACACTGGGAGACATTCCAAAAAAGTGCAATGAGAAAATACTGTACTTTTTTTTAAAAAGGATTAGAATAAAACTGTACCAAACCATTTATTCCCTGACAACAATGATACACATCTACAGTTTAGTCATATCATCTCACAGACATTTCAGTTCAGAAGACTTAAAATTGAAGGGGTTAGGGATATTGTAGCCTTCAATGACCCCTTTGCTATTAGAGAGCTCCTCTCTGCTACATAAATTATAGCCTATAGCAGCAGCAAAAAATATGACATTCTTAAGTTGCATGGGTTAAAGGTCTCATTACATCCAAAAGCCTTCCTCAACCTTCATAAATGAGGCACTGCATCCATTCAGTGCAAAAGTGTAAGAAATAAAAATCCATCCATCCATCCATCATCCAATCCCATGCTGCCCCATGAGAAGCATAGGAGCCCGGTCCTAAGCAAATTGGTCCTGACATTTAAGATGAGAGTGACCAGCCTCACTCATCCCTGAGTGGCATTACATGAGCAATAAACCCCAACTACCCCTTGGATATAAACCTGCACAGGCTCAATCCAACTGAACCGCCTTAATAACCCACTAAACCACCACCAGAAAATGCAGGCAATATTTTGCGATGTTAAGATTACCACATCAACTGAACTATTTAAACTACTGTACATACCAAATCTTTCTAACAAAACAAAAATCCCTCACTCCTCTCATGCAGTTGATGGCCAAGTGTACTGAAGGGTCAATCTAACTACTAACCAACGAAACCCAGTTCTTACCCTCAAAACCAATACTAAACAAATTTCATGCAACCATGAATTTCAAGCTGTGGTAGGTAGGAGCACTCACCATCCACTCACTCAATATAGTGCACTCTCAGTGACTGCCGTTTCCTCTCTCCCTTCCTACTTCTTGTCTTTTTTTCCTTGATTCTTTCCTCTTTCTGTCTATGGGTGACAAGCCACATGGTTCCCTGTAGCCTACACCAGGAAACCATTTACTACACTGAGTGGTAATCACATAACCAATTTATGGCGACTGGTGGTTTAGTGGGTACGGTAATTAAGGCGTCTGTGCAGGTATATATCCAAGGGGTGGTTGGGGTTTAATGCTCACATAATGCCACTCAGGGAAGAGTGAGGCTGGTCACTCTCATCTTAAGGGCTATTTTCGCAGTCATCCCTAATCTTTCGGGCCCGAACATGGGTTGGGCCCGAACCAAAAGCACCTTTGGATTTCACAGTCCCTCCAAATGGCTTTCAGGAACTCACTAACAAGAAGATGTATGCCTGTGTTGATGCAGTAGGGTTGGTAGTTCTGGGTGGCCAAAAATAGGTGTAGAAAACTGTTAGGAAGGAAATGACACCTCACTCAGCATCATTCAGTTGTTGAGAATACTATATTTAGAAATCATAATGTGGTGAGTGGTTTGGCTGGAAAATTCATACAATTCCTACTGATATGATCAGGAGTGAAGAAATTCGTCCAAAGACAATCAAAGTAATAAGAAATGTCATCGGAGCGATGGGGTTAACTAACAGCAACCTCACCACGCGCCTACTTGAAACATCAGAAGTTGAAATGTGTTGAATGCTGAGTGTTGTAAGAAAGGCATAACTAAAAAACTATGGAGAAGTAACAAATACAGTATATAATAACATCTGATGAGTGATGGTATGGTTCATTTCTGGGTATGGTATTAGTAAATGAACAAGAGGTATTTTCTGAATGAAGCGTGTTAGTTATATCAGCAATATTACATCGGGCATCTGATACTAAAATTTTTATGAACATATGCATCAGACAACGATTCTTTTCTTTCTTTCAGGTCAGTTTGTTGTGGAGCCTCCAACAGGCTGTGTGATACACTTCAATAAGATGTCTGTATTCAGGTAAATAAGAATCTCCCCAAAAAAGTATAAATATGAGATATTTTTCCCCCGGGGGTATAATTATCTCAGCAATATAATGTCGGGTATCTGATTTCAAGTCACTGATAAATATATGTTTCAGACAATGATTCTTATATTTTAGCTAATTTGGGTCTATCTCTTGGGGAGCCCCATCCCTCCCCAAGAATGTTCCAATAATGTTGGGGACAGCCCAAACGCAGCCTCCGGATGAAGAGCTCGAAGGCTGGTTGGGGGCAACTGTGAAAACCAAACCGTGTGTTCGGATCTGTGTAGGGTGTTCGGGACGGCATGTGAAAATGACCAACTTGCCTAGCCCTGGGCTCCTACTCTCCTCATGGGGCAACACAGGATTAGATGATGGATGGATGGATGGGAGTGACTCAGCTCTGTAAGTGCTTTGTGGCGAGTGGAGCCCTAGTGATTAGAACGTCCCAGTCAGTAATGGCTGCACGCAGGTTCAATACCCAAGAGGTGATGAGGTTTTTCAGTTGTGGAATTCTACCAAGGGGTTTAAGCTGATTTCGTACCCACAAATGAACTGGACTATATTATGGTAGCTTAACGTTTAGGCTTCTACACCACAGATTAGATAATACTGGATAAACTTTTATCATTACATGGTGTTCAGGCACTTACGTTAGGTATACATTCAGTCAAAATAACATTTCTCATATAATCAAACACTTGGATTGTGACACCCTTTGATCAAGATATGACTTCTTCGTATCATATATATATTCATCCTACCATATGAAGATTTTATTCTGCTTAGGGCAGACTTCTAATAGTGGAGGAGTTACTGAAGGCTACATGTAACTCTTCCAGTTCACAAAGTCTCTCCAGAGCTGACTAAAATCGTCTAGTGGTTATGATAATGAAACACAAAATATATCATCAGGCTGAAAGGATTAAAATGATGCTGCCAGCCCACACTCCTCCACAGTGGCAGTATGGGTGGAAAATGCCACTGTGCTATTGTAAACTGTTTCCAAATCAACTTCAACTCAGAAAATGGAGGTCACAGAACTGGGTCAAAGGTAAATCAATAATCAGACCTGACCTATAAATGGTACAGCTAAAGAGCTGCCAAACCAGATTACAGACACTGCTCAGCTTGCTCTGAAAATGTGTCAGAAGTTTGGCAAGCAGAAAAATCTCCGGAAAGTTGATGAGCTAGAGAGAGAGAGAGAGAGAGAGAGAGAGAGTCAGACTGACAGAGTGAGAGAGAGAGAGGCTCAATGGAAACAAATTTTTTTTCTTATCAAATCCATAAACTGACTGCCCTGGAACAGGAGGACTTGCTGTAATTGATGGTAGGGTACATAATCTTTTAGCAACTACAGATACAACTATGTACAGCGATCCCTTGGTTATTGTGCATAACTAGTACCACGCCTAGTGCATCATAACAAAGAACCATGATAACGAAGCACAAAACCTATGGGATTTATCCTAACTGGTATTGGGCACCCCACCTGTAAACCAAATTTTCCCATTTACAACAATTTAAACCCACTAAATACAGTACATACATAGTTATACTAATATCAGAAACACATACAGGCATCATTAGGTTAACAGGAAATGATGAAAAGGGCACAATAAGGATGAAATACCGGTACATATCATATAGAGACCATAGATGGGCTTGAGGAAAGGGGTTCTAAGGCTAGGGGGTGCTGAGTTAGTAATTAGTCGTAATGCCATATCAGGTAAGTTATCTGGGTTTTAGCAAGAGACTAATGGCATGGAGTGGTCCATTAAAAAAAACTTGAGTTTTACCTTAACTTGGCCCAAGTGTTTGTCTTGTTACAGCTTATTTCATGTAGCTCAATGACACAATAAGACAATACGATGGCTCTACAGCCTTTCTATAGCACCTAAGATTATCATCATATTTTGCTGTTAATTTCTTGTCAAGGCTTGGTATTGAAGATGGGGAGATGGCAAGTTTATGTCAAGTCAGAGTAAAAAGATAGTTATTTGACAGACTCAGATCCAGGCATTTTAAACTTGTTTGGGGTATGCATGAAACTAGAACTACTTAAATATAGATACAGCAGACTGTGGACTCCAGATTAACCTTTTAAGGTCCACAATTATTTTTCTACAACTCTTGGCATACTGCAGCTACTGGTGTGTGTGTGTGTGTGTGTGTGTGTGTGTGTGTGTGTGTGTGTGTATTTACCTATTTGTATTTACCTATTTGTAGTATACAGGAATTGAGCAATGCTCGTGTTGTCCTGTCTCCATATCCACATTTATCAAGTCTACCTTTACACACATGAATGTTTTTCTCATGCACCACCTCTTTGTCTAAGTCGTTCCAAATATTTAAGAATATACCTAATTGTGATATACACGGAATGTACTATGCTCGTGGGTTTCCGTCGCTGTTTCTCAATAAGTCGAATTTAACTTTAAACTCGTTTATGTTTTTAGACTGGACGATCTCTTTGTCCAGGCTATTCCATAAGTCTATACTTCTGTAAGGAAAGCTATATTTCTTGATATCCTTCAAACAGCTTGACTTTTTCAATTTCATTCCATGTCCTCTTGTTGCTCTCTTATCCCATACAAACAGATCTTCTTTGTCAATTTTATCTACTCCCACCATGGTCCTGAACACCGCAATCATGTCTCCCCTCTTTCTCCTTTCCTCTAACGAAGGCAAATCCAGTTTTTCCAGCCTCTCTCTGTATGACAGGTCTGTCAGACTGGGGACCATCTTGGTTGCTGTTCTTTGTATTCTCTCAATCTTGTTTATATCTTTCTTTTTGTGTGGGGACCACACTACCGCTGCATATTCTAACCTGGGGCGGATCATGGCCACTATCAATTTTTTCATCATTTCCTCATCCATATAATGAAATGCTACTCTTATGTTAGTCAAGAGCTTATAAGTCTCTCCAACTATCTTGTTAATGTGCTTTTCTGGTGACAAACTATCTTGGACCAGCACTCCCAAATCTTTCTCTTCTCTCCTTTTTGTGATTAATTCATTACCCAAAAATAATTCAGTGATGGTCTCCTGGTACTTTTACCCATTTCCAATATTTTACATTTCTTTACATTAAATTTCATTTCCCACGTCCGGCTCCAATTGTGTATTCTATCCAAATCCTCCTGCAGTATTTTACAATCCTCCTCAACCTCTATCTTCCTCAAGATCTTTACATCATCAGCAAACAGACTCGCATAACTGTTCACTCCATCTACCATATCATTTACATAAATCAGGAACATTACTGGCACCAACACTGAGCCTTGAGGGACTCCACTTGTTACTTCCCTCCATCCAGACATCTTTTCCTTTATTACTGTCCTCATTTGTCTGTCTCTCAAAAAGTCTCTCATCCATTCCAGAAGTTTCCCCTTTAGTCCTCCTATATATTCTAGTTTCCACATTAGTCTCTTATGAGGTACCTTGTCAAAGGCCTTCTCTAAGTCTAAGTACACACAATCCACCCAACCATCTCTCTCCTGTACCACATCAATCGCTCTTGAGTAAAAGCTCATCAAGTTTGAAACACATGACCTTCCACTTCTGAATCCAAACTGACATTCAGCCAAAATATTCATCTCTTCCAGATATTTTATCCATCTGTCTTTCAGGATTCTCTCACACAATTTTGCGACCATGCTGGTTAGAGACACTGGTCTATAATTCAGGGGTTCTTCCCTGTTTCCTCCCTTGTAAATTGGTACCACATTTGCCCTCTTCCATTCTTTTGGCACTTTCCCCTCTTCCAGTGAGCATACAATTAAGCTGTGAATTTTATCCGCCAGTTGTTCTCTGCATTCCTTCAGTACCCAATTAGAAATTCCATCAGGTCCTGGGGCTTTCCTTACATCTTGAGTTTCCAGTAATTTATACACTTCCTGCACCTCCACTTTTATATCTTTCATCACCGGAACATTTCTAATCACTCCCTCCCCTTCCACAAGCTCCTTTTCTTTAGTGAAAACTGACTGGAAAGCGTTTGTTCATTATTTCTGCTTGCATTGCCGCATCATTAAAGACCTCTCCATCTACTTTCAGCTTGGTGATTCCTTCCTTTTGTTTCAGTTTGCCATTAACAAATCTATAAAACAGTTTGGGTTCATCCTTGCATTTGTCAATTATACCTTTTTCAAAATTCCTTTCTTCTTCCCTACGTATTCTTGTGTATTCGTTTCTTGTTCTTTTATATTCTTCCTTTGTTCTGTCGTTACCTCTCTTTCTCCAATTGTTCCACGCCTTATCTCTCTCTTTTTTGGCTATCATACACCTTCTATTAAACCACTCCTTTTTCCTGTTTTCTTTCCCTCTTACTCTTGGTACAAATTTTTCCACTCCCAAATTATAGAGGTCTAGAAAGATATCCCACTTCCTCTGTATCTCTCTTGTTTCTCTGAATTTTCTCCAATCCGCATTTTCAAAAAAGTGTGTGTGTGTGTGTGTGTGTGTGTGTGTGTGTGTGTGTGTGTGTGTGTGTGTGTGTGTGACATTTTATACAGGATATGAACTAAGATCCTGTTGTCCTGTTTCCACATCTATTTTTAACATTCTTTGCACCATCTCTCCTTCCAAACTGGTCCAGGTAGGCCGATCTATACTTATATCTCAGAACTTCATCACATACTGTACACAGCTCTTTTTCCACAACTTATACTCATCTCCATCTACACTGAGTGACAAGCCAAATGGCTTCCTGTACACCAGGAAACCATTTACTACACTGGGTGGTAACCATATAACCAAATTATGGCACCTGGTGGTTTAGTGGGTAATTAAGGTGCTCCAATCGGATTGAGCCTATGTAGCTTTATACCCAAGGGGTGGTTGGGGTTTATTGCTCACATAATGCCACCCAGGGATGAGTGAGGCTGGTCACTCTCATCTTAAATGTCAGGACCAACTTGCCTGGCTCCAAGTTCCTCCACTCCTCATGGGGCGAAATAGGACTGGACGATGGATGGATGGATCCATTGTCCTTCCACCAGGGGGGGGAAAAAAAAAAAAAAAAAAAAAAAAAAATCCATACTCTTACTCCTTTCATATCATAATCAAATCACCTATCCTCCTTCCCACTTAAGGTTAGTAAATCTACCTTCTCCAATCTCTCCTCATAAAAAATACTCTGACAGGTGGTGATGACCATCATCCACTTATTTGATATGGTGTTGCCTACTTCTTCCTTCACCTTTATCATTTTTCTATTTCTATGTCTGCCCTCCTCTCTTCCTATTTCCCTCATATTCTTGTCGCTATTTATTACTCTTGTCTGTCCTTTTCAGGTGGCTTTACATTGAGTGACAGGCCTAATAGTTTCCTGTAAGCCATGAAACCATTTATATTGCTGGATGGTAACCATGTAAGTAACTCATGTGTGCTCCCTACGTGTCAACAAGTGGGTTGGCGGAGTTAGTGCCCTTCCCTATAAAACAACTCAAAAATCAAACAGCCACCCCTTCAGGGATTATGGCATCAGGCTATATAGAAACAGATATATAAAGAAATAATACTAATTTAGCTATTATTGTTCACATACTGTATTATGCGTGATAAGATGCACCCAAGTGTTTCCTTAGCAATCAACAAAACATACATGGAAATCACACACTATATCATTATGAAATTTTTGATATACAGTATATACCATCTGCCTCTTCATTATACAGGGGAGTTATTGTAAACACAAACAGCAAAGTGATGGCTGTAGAAAGAGAAGGTGACACAATATGATACGATGGTCAATGAAGAAGGGGAATCAAGCTGGTCTAGGAGTTTATGGGTTATTTACACTGTCGTCCCTAACCTTTCAGTCCTGAACATGGGTCAGGCCTAAACCAAAAGCAACTTTGGATTTCACACTTCCTCTGAATGGCTTTCAGGAGGTTACTAACATGGGGACGTTTGCCAGTGTTGATGTAGTAGGCTTGCTAGTTCTGGTTGGCCAAAACATGGATGCAGTAAACTGTTAGGAGTAGACCTTGCCCACTACCTTCCATTTACTGAGAATATTAAGAAATTAGAATGTGAAAGATGTGGTGGTTTAGCTGGAAAATCCACTTCACAAAACTCTTCCTAATGTACGCAGGAGCAAAGAAATTCATCTGAGGGCAGCAAAAATAAATAAGAAACATTATCGGTATGATCAATTAATGGAATCCTCACCATGCACCTACAGTACCGGTATGATCAATTAATGGAATCCTCACCATGCACCTACAGTACTTGAAACATCAGAAGTAAGTTGAAATGTGATGAATGCTGAGTGTTGTAAGAAAGGTAGAAGCAAAATAAGTAAAAATAACAATGGAGAAGTGACATATATAATAATGTCTAAGGAATGACAGTCTGGTTTATTAATGAACACAGCACCGGTGCATGAACAAGAGGTATTTTCCGAAAGAGGTGTGTTAGTTATACCAATAATACATCAGGCAGCCAATCTTAAAATTTTGATGAAAATATGCATTAGACAAAAGCTCTTTTATTTTGAGGAGGTCCATTTGCTGTGGAGCCTCCAACAGACTGCAAAATATACTGCTATAAGTTGCCTTGTCTTCGGGTAAATTATACTGTAGTCTCTGAAAAGTGTACGAGGCATTTTCTTTGCACGGCGTATAATTATTTCAGTAGTATCACACCACATACCTCATTTCAAAGCACCGATAAAATTATGTATTAGATAATGATTCTTTCATCTTATTTGATTAGAGTCTATTTGTTGGAGAGCCCCAACCCTCCCCCAAGAATGTTCCAATAACCATAAGGGTCAGCCCTAACGCAACCTCCAAATGAAAGCCTCAGAGGGCCGGTTGCGGGGAACTGTGAAAACCAAAACATGTGTACAGAGCTGTGTAGGCTGCTGGGGAAGGTATTCAGGCTGACTGTCAAAACGGCAACGATAAACAAGAGAGGTAAATGTGCAAATGAAGTAGAACAGTGAGGACCACATGAGACGAAAGTGGCTCATGCTTTGAAGGTCTCAATATGAGAGGGGTCTAAATGTCGCAGCCACGAGAGCCTACCATGTAGGAATGGTGCTTACAGTAGAGTACAGTAGTATAGTATACATGTGAGACATTGGCATGACATGAAAATTATGTTTCTAGAATAAAAGCAGTAGAAATGAGGTTACTGAGAAATGTGTGTGGAATGCAGAGAATGGACAGGATAAGGAAAAATGTGATTTGCAAAAGCTGTGAACGACGAAAGTCTAAGGTCATCAGAGCTGAAGAGTGTGTACTTACAAGGTACGGGCATGTGAAATAAATAGGTACAAAGAGGGTATATCTGAATGCGTCTGAAGGTGGAAGGAGGTATGGCATGCCAAGAAAATGGACAGATATAGTATGGTATATGAGTGTGTGAGAAAGCAAGGTACTGATATTGATAGGGCTAAGGAACTGACAGCAGATCGAGCTGGTGGGAAGAAATTTGTATGGAGAAATGTCTGACAAGAGTTTGGCAAATGTTTTTTTCCTGGTGATCTGATATTCACTGGATTCGCTAGCTGACAGGAAGCTAATGTGCAGCATGTAGGTACATGTAGATGTTATATCCAAGATGGAATAAGGACTTCAGGGGCTTGACTGGTCAGTGCATGACTGTGGCCTATTTATTAGGCATTCTTTTCATTGTTCTCCTGTCACATTTTCATCTGCTCTCTTAAGCCCTACATCACCCCATTCTTGGGTGGGAAAGGATGTCTGTAGGATGATAAAACTGCTAAATGAAGAAATACAAGCCAGTAATGATTACACCCACAAGTTCCTTTTCACAACCTCATTTCCACCCCATCCTATAACTCCAGTCCAGAACTGGAAAAAAATTATAATAAACAAAATAAATAGCGATCTGTACGTGAACACATAGTAGTGCAGACATCTAGCCAAAGATGAGAAATTACCAAGAGTGCTCTCTTACATGAGGTGGAGGGATGGAGTTGAGAGGTAAATGAGGGAGGGGGCAGTGAGCTGGGGGGAGGGTAGTCAAATGGTGGGAGACAGAGCAACTTGGAGGCGTTCTGTCTGCGGACACCCTTTGCGGGATTAAGGCGTCGGGCTATAGATAGATAGATAGTTCTCTTAAATACAGTACTGTATACCGGTACCATAAATCTCTTCCAACTGCCCAAAAGGAATCATCTGGATTTGAATGCAATGGAGTGCAGAAATCTAGCTAAAAATATAAGACACTATCAGGAATGCACTGTGGAATACAGTACATTGTGAATATACTCCTATCACCCAACCAACACATACTGGTATATAAAACTTCTTTAAAAAATGGTGTTACCGGTACAGTACATGAATTGACTAACCAATATATAGTACACAACAGTACCGGTTGTAGTCTATTAGCAAGTGATACACATGATGACTCATTTCATAAGTTTTGGTGTCCAGTGCAGTTCCAAAAATAACAGTCAACCCTAATGTTAACCTTCACTGACAAAATGATAGACTGAAGCCAAGCATGTCACTAGGCTCGAACTGACAGTGGTATCAATTTAATGGGCACCACTAAAAATTGGACAAATAACCCCAAAGAAATTTTATTATTTGGTATCTCATATGGATTCCTTGGTAAGCACCCAAATACTTACCACCACAGAACACCCCTAGATGTGGCAACGGTATGATTCTTTTCTCAACTCTGCATCAACATGGTATGTTACGAGTATGGTACTGGTATCTTTCAATACTGTGTATGTGTCTCAACTTTTCTAGCTGCAGAATGTATTTAAAGTTAACTTCTTCTCAGTTTGGTATTGAACAATTCTGGCATCATAATGGCTGAAAATTTGCACGACTTTGTAAAATTCAGAAAAAGAAGAAAAATATTTGAAGCATAAGAAAATTAGCACAGTATATGTTCACTTGTTATATACATATTCATTTTTATTTTACCTTCTATTTTATAAATCTTTCAACACATAAAACATTGCATAAATTATGAAAAAAGCAAAAGAAAAAATGAATGTCTCCCCTACTTGTCAGCCAGACTTCCAACGAGCTATAATAACTCACGTAGATGGACAACGGATTTGTCAATTACAAGAGTGTTTGACCCCAAGCACAAATTCTGGACCAATATGTCAAAGAACAATTTACAATCAATATCATTTTAGAAAGATAGTAAGTTAAAAAAATATGGGGTTTGGCAATGAGGGGATTAAATTTCAGCCACCATCTAAGATCTCAGTTCCATGAAAAAGAAAAGTGAATTCCTAATTTTGTCATGTAGCCTATACATGGCATAAAACTGATTCACATGTTTAGAATAGCTACACAGTACAATTTTTCATGTTCTATTAACCTAATCACTTTAATACAAGGAAAGGTTTGCATTAAATGTTGAGATGGTTTAGCCCTGTGGAAAATGGAGAATGAGACAATGACTGACAATATGAGTGTGGTGGTGGGAGGTGAAGGGGGGGAGGGGGAGACCAAGGATGAGACTGAGGGATGGGGTGAGTTTTAATGAAATTTATGGTGGCAATTAAAAAAAACAAAATACTTAAATGATCTATTGCACATTCTTGCATGAACAGCATAAAAACAGAATGGAGCTGATCGTATGATGTACCGTAAAAAAAAAAAAAAAAAAAGGTGAACATAAACATTGCCCAATGACAAAATTATGTTTTCCTAGTACTATTTCTTATCACAACCACCGCTGAAGCTAGGACATCATAAAATCACCTCTAGTGACTTATGTACAGAACACTACTGGATTCCATCTGTAGTGATAGATATGTGGATCTTGAATCACTTATTGGGAACAAGACAGAGTGCTGAGAAGTATATACTGTATGTGGGATGGACTTTAAGCTACTTTGGAAACAACACATCTGAAATTAGCACATGAGGCAAGTGTTATAATTTGTACATTATGTATAATGGTTTACAGCTGGATGATACAACTCAAGGATTATAAACAAATTATGAAATTTTACTATAAGACTACAGAAGAACTAGCTTTCTCCATGATTAGGCCTCCCCTGACTCTATGATTCCAACACATACATGGTTATTCATGCTACCGAACAGGCTAGGTTCATGCAGCAACACAGCAACCAGCACTGGCCTATCCCTGACAACTGGGTGCACATGCTGGATCATCATCATCATCATCCGGACCTCCTTTCCCACCCTAGGGCAGGATGAGGAGTAGCAATGTCCAGACAGCCCAAATCTGTCCAATCCAATCGGCCACAGTTCCATTCACTCATCATTCAAGCCCCCGGAATCCTGGCTCTATTGGATATGCCAAAAACATTCACCACATTCTGTGGCTTCACATAATCATATCTGACAGTCAATCCAGATGCTGCCATGTTAAAAATGGGAGCCCAAAATCCCTGACCATGCACTTCTCACAAAATTCATCCAGCCAGCTCGATCTCCAGTCAGTTCCCTAGCCTCACTGACTTCCAAACCTCTCTTCCTCACACATTCATCCACCATATTTCCACCTTCTCCTTGGCCTACCTCGCCTCCTCCCTCCTTCGAATTCATTCAGATATACCTTTTTCACCACTCTATTGTTATCCATTCTCTCCACATGACCATACCATTTCACTACACTCTCTTCAATTCTGGTGTCCACCGACTTTCTCACTCCGCATTTTAATCACATTATTTCGTATCCTATCCACCCTATGTACTCTCAATACATTTTTCAGCAGTCCCATCTCCATTGCTCTTACTCTTGACTTTTCATTTTCATGCCACACCATAGTCTCACATCCATATGTTAAAGTTGGCACTAACACTCCTTCATGTAAGCCTCGTGCAGCTGCAACACTCAAGCCTGTTTCTCATCAAGGCCTTCATTGCACCAGCTACTTTTCTTCCTTGTGTCACTCAACTTCAACTTCTTTTGCACATTTTCCTCTCTTTTCTATCACTGTACCCAGGTATTTGAACTCTCACTAATTCCAGTCTCTCTCCACTCACTGTTACACTGCACTGGGAGTCACCTTCTCTCTCAATAACAATCACTTTACTTTTTTCTACATTTACTCTCAAGGCACAATGCTTACAGACATCAGCAAAACTCTGCACTAGCCTACCAATTTCTTGTCTGGTACTTGCAAGCAGTACTGCATCATCAGCACACAACACATTTGAGATATTCCATCCGTCACTATTCATTACCAATGCCATCCCTCTCTCCATTACTTGTGTTTTTACTTCTCTCATCACCCCATCCATATATATATTGAACAACCACAGGGACATCACACAACCTTGTCGCACGCCCACACTGATCGTGAACCATTCACTTAGCTGCCCATTAACCCTCACACATGCTTCACTACCATCACCAAAACTCTTGACGGCACCTAGCAGCTTACCCTCTACTTCGTACATGCGCAAAACTTTCCACAAACCTTCTCTGGAATACCTATAGACTTTGAAGATATTTTTGTGTAGTAATTTTTACTTAATTACTCAACTCTGGTTAGACTGTCAGCAACACTCAGCTTTGGCCTAGACAAGTTAGAAGAAATTAATGATGGCCTCTTTGCCTGCAGACACTAATCAAAATATTAATTATAAGTATACAGTACTTGGGATTTAATCTGACTATTTTGAAAACCAGGCAAAAAGTCCCTTAAGCTGGTTCCTACAAATATAGAAACCTGGACAATTCTGATAATCAGCCAAGAGTCATTCAAGTATGTGTCTCCATACTATGGTATGAGAATATTTAGATAATCTAAAAAACTACAAGTGTTGCCATAGCACTCTTAGTACTGTACGAAATATTATATCAGCTCAGTTGCTATATACCGGGTATTCATTTATCATCCAATCCTTACCATCCCATCTAGAGCACAGGGGCCTTGGGCTAAGCTATTTATCCTGACACTTATGGCAGGAGTAGAAAACCTGCTTCCAAGTGCCACCATATGATCAACAAACCCCAACCATCCCTTAGATGTAATCTCTAATGGGCACATTCAGCTGAAATACCCGATTTATCAGATAACCTGGCATCCACTTGGTAATATGAATCCCATTCAATGTACTAATGATTTCCTGGGTTGTAATAAACCATTTGGCTTGTCAATCTGTGCTGAGTCACCTAAGGGGAGCACCACATTAAGTGTATGGATGGTAGGTGCCCCCACCAAACTAAACAATGCAGGAAACAGCTACCAGTACAGTACCATACTATCTCACCAATGGTCAATCAGTAAGTTACTTCTAAACCATTAAGAAACAATGGGTGCAATTTACCACCTACAAGCTATATATATATCCATCTATTGCCAGACGCCATAATCCCGTTAGGGGTGGCCATTTGACTTTGAGTTATTTGTTTGATGGGGAGGGGCACTAACCCTCCACCAACCCACTTGTTGACATATTGGGAGCACGTATGGTTTGGTTATATGGTTACCACCCAGAGTTGTAAATGGTTTCTTGGCTTACAGGAAACCAATTGGCTCGTCACTCAATGTAGAGCCACCTGTAAAGGAAAGAAAAGCAATAAGAAGTGACAGGAAAGATGGGAGAAATAGGAAGAGAGGAGGGCAGGCACAGAAAAAGAATGATAAAGGCTAAGGAAGAAGTAGGCAGCACTACATGAAGTGAGTGGATGATGGTTGCCACCACCTGCCACCAATATACAATATATATATATATATATATATATATATACTGTATATATATACAGCATATATATATGTATTGTATATATATATAAAAACCTCGATATAATGGACTTCAGTATACCGGAATTCACTTTTATCGGACTCGAGGTGCTACTGGACTAAATTCCTATATATCGGAAAAAGTCTGATAATGCCAGAAGCAGTCCGGACTGCCTGACCACTTCAGCTATGTTCACCACAATAAGGTAAATAAAAGACATGTTTATCAGTGTACAGTACAGTATTATTATATACACTACACCATTTGATTAATGTAGTGAAGTTATAACACAGTACATTACTGCAAAAGGTAGTCAAAACAGTTTAAAAACTGTTCATAGTGGCGACCATCATCCACTCACTTGATGTAGTGCTGCCTACTTCTTCCTTAGCCTTTATCATTCTTTTTCTGTGCCTGTCCTCCTCTCTTCCTATTTCTCCCATCTTTCCTGTTACTTCTTATTGCTTTTCTTTCCTTTACAGGTGGCTTTACATTGAGTGACAAGCCAAATGGTTTCCTGTAAGCCAAGAAACCATTTACAACGCTGGATGGTAACCATATAACCACATCATACGGGCTCCCTACATGTCAGCAAGTGGGTTGGTGGAGGGTTAGTGCCCCTCCCCGTAAACAAATAACTCAAAGTCAAATGGCCACCCCTTATGGGATTATGGCGTCTGGCAATAGATAGATAGACAGACGATCAGGACTAATGTCTGATAAATCAGAAAAAGTCCGGATTAGCAGGGGGAAGTCTGGATGTCGCTTTTATCAGAATTTCGCATTTTTCGGAATCTATCTATTGCCAGACGCCTCAATCCCATTTGGGGTGGCCACAAACAAATCGCCTCCAAGTCGCCCTGTCCCCCGCCATTTCACTGCCCTGCTCCCAACTCACACCCCCCTCTCTCATATACCTCTCCACCCCATCCCTCCATCTCATCCTCGGTCTCCCCCTCCCTCTTCCACCCTCCATCTTACTCATATACACTCTCTTCGTCAGTCTTTCACCCTCCATCCTCTCCACATGGCCAAACCACCTCAGTGTGTTCCTCACAACGCTTCCTATCACATCCACATCCACACCACAACGCTCCTTTATATCCTCATTCGTCAGCCTGTCTCTCCACGTGACTCCACAGGCTCCTCTTAAATAACTCATTTCCACTGCTCTCACTCTTGACTTGTGTCCTTCCAACAATGTCCAAGCTTCACTTCCGTATGTTAGAGTTGGTATCACAATACATGTACTGTCATGTAGTAACTTTTTTACTTCCATGCTCACTTCCCTGTTTCTTATCACTGCTTTCAAGGAACCAGCAACCTTTCTTCCCTGCTGTACCCTTTCAAGCACTTCACCCTCCAAACCTCCATCCTTACTCATCACACTACCCAAATACTTAAACGTACTCACATTTTCCAATTCCTCACCATCCAACCTCGCTGTACATTCACTGACTTCACCTCTCTCAAAGACCATCACTTTACTCTTCCCTACATTCACCTTTAGGTTCCGTTTCTTACACACTCTCCCAAACTCATCCACCAAGCCTTGCAGCTCCCCTTCGTCTTCACTCAACAACACAGTATCATCTGCAAACAACAGTACAGGGAGTTTCCAAACACTATCCTCTCTCACCAGGGCCACTCCAACATCCACTACCCTACCTTGTACCTCTTTTATTACCCCATCCATGTACAGATTGAACAACCATGGGGACATGACACATCCCTGTTTCAAACCAACTTTCAAAGAGAAAAATTCACTTAGTTCACCATCCACACGCACTGCAGCCTTCGCACCATTGTACATACTCTTCACAGCATTCAACAACTTCCCATCTACTCCATATATTCTTAACACTTTCCACAATCCTTGTCTATCCACCCTGTCATATGCTTTCTCCAAATCCATGAAAGCTGCATACAACTTCTTTCCCTTCTCTAGAAACTTTTCCACTAAAGATCTAAGAATGAATATCTGATCTACACAACCTCTTCCCTTCCTAAAGCCTCCCTGTTCTTCTCCAACTAATTTCTCTGTTCTTTCTCTAACTCTGTCTATAAGTATCCTACCATACACTTTTCCTATTATACTAAGAAGACAAATGCCCCTATGATTACCACACACTTCTTTTTCCCCTTTTCCTTTGTACAGTACAAGGGAATAATTATACCTGACTTCCAATCCTCCGGGACTCTACCTTCCTCCCAGGCCAATCTGCACATCTTCCACATCCATTCTACTAATATCTCTCCCCCATGCTTCAGCATTTCACCACACACTCCATCAATTCCTGGGGCTTTCCCCGATTTAACTTTCTTCATTGCTTCCACAACTTCTATCCTACTGATTTCTTCCTGTCTTCTCACCTCCCTAGTTCTCCCAGCCATTCCCCAGCCACTTATACTCGCATTACTTCCATCCTCTACGTTCAACAATTCCTTAAAGTGTTCTCTCCATCTGCTCACTTTTTCTCCCTTCTCCACTAGTAATCTACCATTTTTATCTTTATCTTATATACTGTATATATATATATACCGGAATATATATTTTAACGATACAGTACCATACACACAAGAATGACTCATTCACTCAAAAGACACACAGCTAGAAAAGTTAGCATTCTGGTACCGGTAATTAATTACCTAACGGGCACAGTGATTACACCTATATTATAACAAACTCCCAATCTCAAGGAAAGTACAACAATTATGGTACATAAGGAACACGGTTAACTGTTCCCCTGAGTGCAAGAAGTGATTGGAAAACGACAAAATATACCTATTTTGGGGTATATATTTAAGGAAGCAGCCAGGCAATGTTTAACAATGATCTCTCGACTGGCAGCATTCAGTCAACTTTGGCCACGTTGTTTACCAACCATTGCTCTGACTGGACTCCTTAATGTATTCCATGTCAAAGCAATGGGAAACTTAAAGATTTAACCTAACCAAACCAAACCCAATCGAACCCAGGGCTAACGTCACAAGTTGGACAATCAGCTTTCAAATCTAATAATGCATGTTAGGAACATCAAATGTGGCCCGCTACTAGCAGACGTCGGAAGAATCTTTATGCATTCTAAATCCTCATTTATAGCTTTCATAGGAATGGTTATAAAAATTCCCAGCAGCTGTGGTAATACAGGAATAATAACAGGTACCCTGTGAAAGACTCATTTCAATAGAAAATATGGAAAGGCTGTGTTCATTTGGTAAATAATTAATAACATTTAGGTGTTTAGTCACAGCTTTTACACACACACACACACATACCTGGTATATAAGTATAGTATCCAGTATATATATATATAATATATATATCTATATATATATCTATATATATATATATATATATATATATAATATCCAGTATACAGTACGAAGTATTGTACAGTATAAAAAATAAATAAATAAAAATATTTACTTCTAAATGAAGCATCTCATTTCACCAACTTTATCTGTACAACTATACTGGTGCTTGATCTTTTTTCTTCTCTTATGAGGGCACAATTACAATTGCAGTGTCTACTGACTTCTCAATCTAACCTACCGTTCACCCTCTTTACTTATATACAAGTATACGAATACCTGATTTGTCAAAATTTAAATCTTTGCTTATGATGGCAAGATAATAAAATTTTGGTCCTTGTTATTATTTTGGATGAGCACCATGCGGTGAAATGCTGAAGCATGGTGGAGAGATAGTAGTAGAATGGATGTGGAAGATGTGCAGATTGGCCTGGGAGGAAGGTAGAGTCCCGGAGGATTGGAAGTCAGGTATAATTATTCCCTTGTACAAAGGAAAAGGGGAAAAAGAAGTGTGTGGTAATCATAGGGGCATTTGTCTTCTTAGTATAATAGGAAAAGTGTACGGTAGGATACTTATAGACAGAGTTAGAGAATGAACAGAGAAATTAGTTGGAGAAGAACAGGGAGGCTTTAGGAAGGGAAGAGGTTGTGTAGATCAGATATTCATTCTTAGATCTTTAGTGGAAAAGTTTCTAGAGAAGGGAAAGAAGTTGTATGCGGCTTTCATGGATTTGGAGAAGGCATATGACAGGGTGGATAGACAAGGATTGTGGAAAGTGTTAAGAATATATGGAGTAGATGGGAAGTTGTTGAATGCTGTGAAAAGTATGTACGATGGTGCGAAGGCTGCAGTGCGTGTGGATGGTGAACTAAGTGAATTTTTCTCTTTGAAAGTTGGTTTGAAACAGGGATGTGTCATGTCCCCATGGTTGTTCAATCTGTACATGGATGGGGTAATAAAAGAGGTACAAGGTAGGGTAGTGGATGTTGGAGTGGCCCTGGTGAGAGAGGATAGTGTTTGGAAACTCCCTGTACTGCTGTTTGCAGATGGTACTGTGTTGTTGAGTGAAGACGAAGGGGAGCTGCAAGGCTTGGTGGATGAGTTTGGGAGTGTGTAAGAAACAGAATCTAAAGGTGAATGTAGGGAAGAGTAAAGTGATGGTCTTTGAGAGAGGTGAAGTTAGTGAATGTACAGCGAGGTTGGATGGTGAGGAATTGGAAAATGTGAGTACGTTTAAGTACTTGGGTAGTGTGATGAATAAGGATGGAGGTTTGGAGGGTGAAGTGCTTGAAAGGGTACAGCAGGGAAGAAAAGTTGCTGGTTCTTTGAAAGCAGTGATAAGAAACAGGGAAGTGAGCATGAAAGTGAAAAAGTTACTGCATGACAGTATTGTGATACCAACTCTAACGTACGGAAGTGAAGCTTGGACATTGTTGGAAGGACACAAGTCAAGAGTGAGAGCAGTGGAAATGAGTTATTTAAGAGGAGCCTGTGGAGAGACAGGCTGACGAATGAAGATATAAAGGAGCGTTGTGGTGTGGATGTGGATGTGATAGGAAGCGTTATGAGAAACACACTGAGGTGGTTTGGCCATGTGGAGAGGATGGAGGGTGAAAGACTGACGAAGAGAGTGTATGTGAGTGAGGTGGAGGGGGGAAGAGGGAGGGGGAGGCCGAGGATGAGATGGAGGGATGGGGTGGAGAGGTATATGAGAGAGGGTGGTGTGAGTTGGGAGCAGGGCAGAGAAATGGCGGGGGACAGGGCGACTTGGAGGCGATTTGTTTGTGGCCACCCCAAACAGGATTGAGGCGTCTGGCAATAGATAGATAGATAGACCATCTTATTTTCTTAACACTCTCCCATTCTTTGGAAGCCCTGGGGCACCAAAGCTTTAAATGAACAACCATTCCTTGGTTGCCCTAAGGTGCATTTGACCCTGACATGAAAGTTATGCTCCCAAAAAAAATCAGTACTACTGGAACTACTGAGGATACCCTCAATCAGAAAAACTCTCAAGAATCTGCATTAAAGGCTCTAACAGCTAGATAAAAACAGGACTCAGCTAAAGAACTAGAGAGGGGGTAGAACAGGAAAGTGTTATTATGACGGCATGATGATAACATTGTGGTTCTTGTTATCAAATATGAATGGATAATTTGAATTCTGAAACATGGTGGTATGATGATGACTTGTTTCTTGATATATTTTAAAGCTGAGCACAATGATCACAGACTGGTGGATTATCGTCCTCCAGTCATCTTTGTACAGTATTATAATTCATCACCTTTCAGTTCTCTCCCTCTTTCTCTTCCCTTTTAATCAGACTTAATCATAATCAAATTTATTCATACCATAAAGGAGGGTGTGCCAGCATGCTATGTAAAAACATATATGCAAAGTGCATACACATGTACACATCCTGATAGCCCACAAACTATAGTAGCATCCTTGTAGGGAATCTAGTAAAATTTACATTTCAGATTCAATGAAAATTAGCCCTCTCTGGTCATGGTACTTTCAACAGATTAGATCACCTGGCATGTGCCCCTCCTTGAATCCTTGCTACTATGTAGAGGTTTGCAGTCCTCTCACAATATTAGTTTTAAAATATTTCACCATTAATCATATACATTTATTCTGTTGCCTGATGCCACATACTTCAAGGGTTAAACCCTGCAAAAGAAAATGTAGGATTTAAATACTGAAACCCCCAAACTGGCCAGGTTGGTTAGGGCAGCAGACCACCCACACTCATATCAATTTCACAACCTTGTCCTTCCACCTGCTCCTTGGCCTACTTCACCTTCCAGCCACCCCACACTTTAATATACTGTGCCATATTTCAAGCAGAATTATTAGCACCACCTTTGACCCTCAAAAAATTGTGAAAACCCTGATCCTCTAGGGGTTAGAGTCTAGACTACCTCCCCACATGCACAATATCCTTCCATTTTATCCCTAATACCTTCAAGCAAAAAGTTCACTTACATGCCCTTCCAAACCACATTCCCTCATGTAACTTTCCAATTTTTGCAAATAAATTCAGGCAACATTAATCCACCAGTACCGTTCCAACCCCATCTTCGTCACAGAGGCCCTGTGTGACACTGGGCTGGCCACTGTCACTGGGGCAGGCAGTGTTACGTTACGGTGGTTACGTTACACCCTCAAGCCGCACCTGTCACTGTGTAACCCACCCACCCCAAAATATCCCCAACAATTTCCCATAACTACATCAGATCTAAGCCAACGAGTATATAAGCTGGTGTGCCGGGCGACTGTGAAGAAGGGTTGGGTGTGGTGGGCGAGGGCGAGGCTGGGAGGGAGGTGGGCAGGGCAGGGAACAGAATCAAAACATCCCCGGGACTGTCAGCTCAACACAGCCTCCCTCATCTCCCACCACCTAGGCTCTAACTCACAATTACACCCTAAGCAGCTGCCACCTGGGACCTCACTAGGCCCCATACAAAGCTCTGCTGGACAGGACACCATGCTTAACTTTAGCTAAAGGATGTGAGAAAGGGGGAGAATAAGATTCAATATGGCCGCTAAGCAGACGATAAACAGAGCAAGTAGTCTTTACCTAGTAATAACAATCTGTGTGTGGCTCGGTACACTTGTTTGTCCTGCTGGATCTGCTTGTTTATCTTCTTGTTTGCTTCTTTCCGCCTTTTGATTTCCTCGGCGTCACCTTTCGCCCCAGCGCTACCAAAACAACCCATGACATTAGTACACTCTTGGAAGAAAGCTCCTAGCCGCAGGCAGGCGCGGACGTCCCGCGGCCCTGTCTCGTTTCCGCACCAGTTGCCTATTTTTGCGGCTGATCTCGCGTCACTAGGTCATGGGATCCAGTCTACATGTCACTGAGTGAAGTGGCAGCCACCTGGGCCATGGATGCCGGGCGATGGTCCAGATATCACTCGAACTCAGTCGTTCACCATCATCGCCAATCATCTGCACAACCTTCACCAGTGAATTCAGCCAGACTCCGCAAAGCCCTCGCAGCAGCTCCCAGACCCCCGGAAATGACGTTACGTTTCGTCCTCTCGAAGCGCATTTACTAGGAGCTCCTGGACGTTACAAGTGAATTTAATACAATCAGTAAATTAAATTATAATACCTGTAAATTTTAGGGATGAGTATTCTTTTTTTATTATCTGTAAAAGCTATTATTGATATCAAGGGATTGTACTTGAAGTCAGGACAAGCATATTGGAACTGCGCAAACAGGGTTGCACCAACGAGAAGGGTGGGACCTGCTCAGACTCCCGTAGGACCTGGGAGTAGCAACATCTCTGCTGGGGAGGATCAGTACTCTTCATTGATCACCGACAGTATTTTTTTTTTTTCCTGGATCTCAGTATAGGGAGGCTTTCTTATGATTCCTTGTGAAATCCACATTAGATAATTCGCTAGGAAGTGAGTCATAAAATTAGGTGCTTTATTAGTCTACATTTCAATATAGCATTTCAGTCTACTAGATTGATCTCTAAATAAATCCGTATAAATCACTTTTACAAATATGTGCCAGGTGAGAAATAATAAAGTAATGACGCCCCGTACTAAAATCCGGGGAGATAATACATTAATTTCATTGATTAGAACGGTGCAGAACTTGTAAGATTTTTGGTCGTGCGCCAGTCAGCGCCCGCTAGAAACAGGTGTTCGACAATCGGCAGATGTACGAAAGGCGAATAATATTTCTGCAGTTGGTAATGCAGGTGTAATTACCCTGGAGCGAAACACAACATCTAAATTTGTCTAATCTGAGATGGTGTAGATTGGTGTAGGTAACAGGGAAAAAATATTAATTTGATTGAGAACAAGTGATCGTAGTTACCACAAATCGTTGGGGAACAGGATGCGAAAATACCCTTGCAGATTATTCAGTTTTGGAGGTCTCTAAGAGTTTAAAACCCTAAGCGATAATCGAATGACCAAGGTATACAGTAAATGACTTTTTTTTTTTTTTTTACCATTCCTCAAGACGATACAAATTAATGTAACAACATTTTTTGCTAGCGCTCCCCTGCTTTCGCTCAGTTTACAGGTAACACCATCTCTCCATGCATTAGAGGCTGAGTGAGCATTATCCATGATCATCCATGTAGTAAGAATACGTTTAGTATGATGGCTTGTTACTTCAGAATCTTCAACTAGAACTGTGCAACTGTGCTGTCGTGTAACTCAGTCCTCAACCGGGATTTACTGAGAGTACTGTATTCCTGGAAATGTGTGAGAGGGTTCAGGGGGTTATTGTTGAACTTATATAATAAATAGTATATCAACATGAGTCAAATACTTTCAGCCTTTGCGTTGCTACAATGACAGGATCTCTCCGTGCATTAGAGGCTATCCTGTAACCTGAGCGAAAGCAGGGGAGTGGTAGCAAAAAATTGTTACATTGATTTATATCGTCTTGAGCAACGGAAAAAAAAAAAAAAAAAGTCTATAGTACACCTGGTCATTCGATTATCACTTAGGGTTTAAACTCTTAAAGACCTGTGAAACAATAATCTGCAAAAGTATTTTCGCATCCTATTCACTGATGACCTTGTGGGTGAAAATAGAACTCGGTATGCAAGACCCACCACCACCTTTTGTTGTACTGTACATGTACGCTGTATACTTTTACAGTAATAAACATTTCAGTCTTGGTCTCCCTCATAATTCACCCATGAGATTATCAATAACTGTAGCTAGCTTTTGAGCACTGAACCAATCCCAGTGTAGCATTTTTAGTGTCAAACAAAATTATCCCAAGAATAAGCCTCTGAAGATTTCACACATTTCCGGGACGCCTTGTATATACAGAAATACACATTCATGCTTTTAATAACCACGCCTTTGAATGTCAACTGCCATAATTAGAGGTAGGGTTGGCGCCCAAAACTGGATTTCAACCTTTAGTATGGCAGTTATCATTCTTTTTCTCTATTGAATGTCCATTAAATAACCTCCACAGCCTTCAATAATAGATTTATACATTGTATCTTCAGATATTATTAATATAAAATTTTGGCGGAGAAAGTACCAATACCGTATATACTATACCCTTAGACCAATGAGAATCAAGATTTAAATGTTGCAGCTCATCCGAAATATTCAGTAAGATGATGAAAGAACAACTACAAAACTGTCCAAAATAATGGTTTTGTTTTTATTAGAGACAGACAGAGAGAGAGACCTGCTAGTCTACCATCTATCTCTTCATTCGCTTCTGCAAAGCACTGTTAGCTTGAACGATATATATGAGTGACTATCAGGCATTACGAAGAGACATCGATGTTTTATACCACCCATGGAAATAAAAAGAACTTAATAGTATGTACAGAGCTAGATGTCTGGTAACTTAGTAGTTAGAATGCACCAATAGGAGCGACAGCCTTGCCATACTGTGTCAGGGTTCGAGATACTAAAAGTGAATTTTTCAGTCATGTATTACGCCACCAAAGGAATGAGACTGGTCATCTACCCTAAACTGTACTGGACAGCAGTAGCCTACCCTAGGGCTCCTACCTCTCAGGGGATAATGTAGCGATGTGCTTGTTATCATTACAATGAGTGGGCTAGTAAGGGAAGCACAGCGTTGGTAGAAGACCAAGAGATATCCAGGTTTGTAGGAGGAGTTGGGGTGAGGGGCACTAAAAAGCGTTTATATTCTATCCTAAGAACCCCTAACTCCCTTAAGTGCAGTTGATGGCCAACTGTAGTCAAATTGGAGAATCAGTTTGACTAGTAACCAAGGATATTCATTCCTATCACATTAATTAATGTTCATCGAATTTCTCGCAACGACTTTGTACTTTATATGTGGGAATGACCCACTTTTGCTAGGTGAAAACAAATCAACTGTAGATAATTGATAAACATCCTAGACGTACCCTATACTGTTGACAAGAGTGAATGGGGAGACGTAAAACATAGGGAAAGTGAAAAAAATATGCTAAGATCCTGCAGAGATCCCTTCCAACGTTTTACCGATACCGTGAAATCGTCTACTAATATTATATACAGCTAAAAAGAGGTTCCAGAGCCCGGCCTAAATCCCAGTCCGGCTGGAGGTTTATCTCTTCATTATTCCGTATTCCATTGTATAAATCTTCTGTCGTGTATTAAGCGCGCGCGCGCACACACACACGCACGCACGCACGCGCGCGCACACACACACACACACACACACACACACACACACACACACACACACACACTTATAATGTTCACATAAGAGGAAGAGGGGGATGAAAGAGGATTTCAGGTTGTGGATGTTGTTGTTGTTGATCAACCACATTCCCTCTACCCGAACAGACCCATCAACTGCAAGCTAGGAACCTCCCCTGCAAGGTTGTCCCGTGCAGTGAACTGATGTTCCCTTGCGACTGACAGCTCCTCACCACAGCGAAGTGCGTGGAATAGTGTGAAGGTTTAGTTCCTGGATGGACCCCGCATTTTCGTCTCTACCCAGTTAACAGGGACACCATAGCAGGCTTCACTTTATCCCGTAATATGGTTGGTTACCACCCAACGTTGTGAGTTGTTTTCTGGGCTGCAGGAAACCATTGGGCTTGTCATTCAATGTAGAACCACCTGAAATGGAAAGAAGGGCGATGGAAAGTGACAGGAAGGAAAGGAAGAAGTAGGAAGAGAGGAGACACAGAGATAGAATGAGAGAGGGGGAGATAGAAGTAGGCAGCACTACGTCAAGTGACTGGAAGATGGTCGCCACTACTTAGGGTTCTAGGTGAATAAATAAAAACTAGCCACACCCATGGAACGTATCTGAATGTTTACTTGAGAGTTCCCTGTGCTCTCTCTCTCTGGGTCCAAATTCACAGACGTACAGTAGCCTACACTCAGCTCCCTCTCGTAACTCAGATTTTTGTGCCTGCAGGAGGGACAAAGAATGAGTAGAATCTTTGCATGCCTTTTGTTTTTCATGCAGCTAGATCAGTCAGTTACGAAAGGAAACTTACCATGGCTCGCCTATGTATTTTTATTATTATTATTATTATTATTATTATCATCATCATCATCATTGTTTTTAGTTTTATTATTATTATTATTATTATTATTATCATTAATATTATAATTATTATTACAAAGAACAACAACAACAACAACAACAAAAAGAAAAGAGCAGAATCTTTCAATGCCATTTGTTCTTCCTATAAAAACGAATCAGGAGTACGAGAGACAGCTGATGAAAAGTTTGTCAGTATTGTCTTTTTGCCTTAACCTGGCCCATTTCTTTTTTCTCATGCACCTTATTTCCCAGAGCTCAGTGGTAGAATGCGACAATACTACAGTTCTACATCCATTCCACAGCTACCCGCACATTCTAGTGATAATCTCGTACTACAACTCAGTATTCAAAACAGAGGAATGGCAAGTTTAGACCAGGCTATAGTAAAAATGGTATACTACCGAGGGATGTATCCTCGTGGGTTTAGGAGGCTCAGGCACTTCTTCTTTAGCGACTGATTTTTGCCTGCAACACCTGAGAATCCGACTTCGATTTTCGTGCCGGTTATATTAACACAAGCTTCCCCTTGTCTCTATTCGCCCAGCAGTACAGCTGGGGACGACTATGTAACATGTATTATGGGTCGTATTCTAGGGAAAGAGCAAAACTTAAAAATAGATTAGGTGCCTTACTGACCCTCGTGCAGTCCATGGGCATTAATCTAGGCCTTTGTTTTTTCATAGGCCACATACCGTCTCTCCCTTAGCAATCGATTTTGCACATTATTTCTTGCGTTATTCACATATTTTAATACCGATGTAGTATACTTAAATATCATTGGCTATTAACGTACAGTGCATGGAAGTAAAGCGGTAATGAGGTGCATGGAAACTTCCGTAGCCGACGAAAATACGGGCCAACGACAGGCATACACTCATGCGGTCAGGAGTCTGCACTAGGCACGTTCATTTTCAATAGTGTGTTACTTTTGCATGCAATGCACACCTGAGAGATCATGAATAACATATAAAATTATATTATGAAAAACAAATCGCCTGGGAAATACTCGTATAACCTAAACGCCCAAGAATATGCTACAACCTTGAGACCTAAGTCTATTAATGCTTGAGACAATATGGGACAATTACTCCTCGCTCCCAGGCCTCTTTGTATACATGTATAAATATACAAAAAAAAAAAAAAAAAAGGAAAGGAAATAAGATTTCAAACTCCAGGTGTGACGGCCATATTCTAGAAGTAGGTTTGAATCCCTAAGAGGCGGCCGAAGGATTTTTGCCTTGGGCGACGGAATATAGACTATTTTTATAGTCACCTACTGTTACGTATTGCAGACTCTGGTAGCCTAGCCTCGGACCCTGCATTCTAAAATTCTGAAGGAGGTAATATGAGACTGTACTCTTTTTAATCTAACGACCCAGATTTTCGTCCTTTTGCTGCTTATTTCATTTAGCTCGGTGGCAGAAAAAGACAGTAACCTACTACGGCTCTACAGCCTTTCCACAGCATTTGTTAATGACAAGCATCACACTCAATTATAGTACTAATGTATTGATAAAAATCAACATTCATAATGGAGAGATGACAATTTTAGGTCAGGTTGGTGTAAAACGCGTATATCTGTTAAAGTCATTCAGGAATATAATAAATGTATGCCTTTAACCAAGTAAGTAACTAGGAAACAACCAGTTTAAAGAAATTTCGTTATGATTTTTTTTTTCTTTCAGTCAAACATGTCAGCTGTGAGGATAGCTAACTTAAGTCCAGACGAAGAAGAAATATAAGCAAAGTATAGGAGGACACTGCTAGAGATAGTTAACGATTTCTATAAAATTCCATCATAAATATACCGAGAAAATGCTGGTAAAGAGAGAAGTTGAACACCCACGTGCTTGTACTCGCGGTGATGGTGTAAAAACTTACTGCGTGATAGTGTAGGCTTAGGGCTTCTGTTACTTTTTTGAAGGTCCAGTCACACTGCCTTCTCATGTGTCAGAGGTCCGGGTGAAAAACTTTATTTTGTTAATGTAATAAAATATATGTATGAGAAATCACTTCGATTTATTTCAAAATGCCTGCTTACTTATTCTTTTAAAACACAGTGAAAATGACACGAAAGATTCGGAAAATTAACCTCCCGAGTAAAACTCAGTATTTACTTTAAGGTAGATATACGTACCTTCTCTTATCAATAAAGTGAGGATGTTGAGTGGTTAGACATGTCATGCGAAGCCGTTCGCTACACCACCACCCTCTCCATTCTATCCGAAAGAAAGAAAGAAAAAAAAAAAATCAGTGGCCCAAGCCACTTTCATCCTCACTGAATAATGACATTCATGGTTAACCTCCACTCTTCGCCAGCAGCCTACTTACTGTACGCTGTCCACCCGTAACCAGTCTAACACTTGCCAATAGCCCTCTGTCACCCCACCATTTAAGCAACCCAGTGACAAAAATTTGTGGGTACTTGTAGGACAGCATGTTCCATATGCTTAAGGAATTCTCATGGCTGGAAATGTTCTCAAGTTACCAATACAACGGGGCTATGTCTCGGTTATAAAACGTTAATTTGAGCGATGAGTACCTGAAGTAGGTGGAAAATTTTGAGAGTTTTCTTAATCAGTTGTCTCACTCGTCTGATCTGTGAACACAAAGTGAACAAGTTGATATATATTCTGCAAAGAAAACTGTATATAAGCTTAACTGCAGTAGGTGGAAATCAAGTAAGTAGACATTTTTGTGTAATGCTGCTGATTCGAGCTATTATGTGAAATCACCCAATATCCTAAATAACAGTATTATATATATATATATATATATATATATATATATATATATATATATATATATATATATATATATATATATATATATATATATATACTAGCAGGTCATTGTAGCCTTATTGAGGGATGTTACTGGGGTCAACATCATAGCTCGTAGCGGTCCAGACTGTGACTGCTCTCCTCTGAGTACCACAGGTGTAGGCAAACCCTAATTTATGGCGGTCAGTTTCAAAGCACCTGTGTCTTTTGGAAATGGTTAGACTGCATTCCATTGCTCGTTATGCAAGCAGCAACGAGGTCGATAGGTCATTTTTTTTTTTTAACTATACAAGAGAGAGAGAGAGAGAGAGAGAGAGAGAGAGAGAGAGAGATTGGTCTCTTCTGGAACTCAGGTTTCAATATTATTACAGCATTTAATATTTTCGGTACTATATATCTGCCTAGGCATTCGATTCAGACAAACATAACTCGATTTTCTTTAGCTGAGAAAATTCCTACCCAACAGTAATCCATACTGCTGTAGCTCAGTTACCAGTGTCATACCCGCTGACCCTATTTAGCGATTCGCATTCTTCTTGGCGTAGGAGACTACGTGGCACCTCCACTTTGGGGATTTATTTGGCGTATTGCATCTTAATCTCCTCCATACGCACCTCTTCAATATTGACCAAGTTTGCATCCGTAGCATACTAAAGGATGTTAACCCTCTCATGGTCGGGATATCTCTAGCATTGTATTCATGTTAGCGTCATAGTTTATTCAACCGAAAGTGAATCATAGGCGTCTGAGATTTCATACTGTCACCATTAACCTTCTCATGGTAAGGACAACTCTTATGCTCATCTTACTAACGCCAAATTTTTCGCTCAGCAGAAAGTGAGTCATAGGAGCCTTAAGATAATAATGTTACCACACCATAATCCCTTTCGTGGTCGGGACAACTCCGATACTTTTTATTCCTGCTAATATCAAGTGGTTTTACCCAGCTGAGAGGGAATAACAGGAGTAAAATAATGTTAAGGTGCACTGTTCAAAATTAAATCGCAGAGGAAACTGGTTACGAACTCTCCAAAGCAATCAAAATACGGCCTCTGAGGAAAGAAATATCGTTAAGAAATCAAAAGCCGTATCCCACCTGACATCGTAGGCTTTGTTATTATGCCTATTGCGTCGTGATATTCTCTTGTATGTTACTCTTACATTTTTCCTACTGACACAGTTTGCCACAGTAACGTACAAGGAGATCAGAAGGTGTAATATGCTAATTAAATCACTGAAGAAGAGATATTATGCCCTTTTCACGGTGGCTTGGCCCAGATTCTAGTCGTTTTGCAACTTATTTCACGTAACTCAGTGCCAGAAATATATAATGCTATGGCTCTACAATCTACATCCATTCCATAGCACCTCCCTGAGATTGGCATCATAATCTAGTATAAATCTATTGTTACAGCTCAGCAATCAAGATGGAGATGTGGCAGTTTTAGGCCAAGTTAGAGTAAAAAGGGCATCAGATCTCTCCAGGAGTATGATCCTCAGACTGTTCACTCACACGCCTTTTGTTAGCCCCTTCACTGCGAGACGCCTCCGAGTCTCCGCAGCAGAATAACAAAGCCATTGCACCGGGAATGAAAAAAAAAAAAAAAAGAAGAAGCTTGTCTCAGTCCCTACCACTACCAGAGTTCTGCCCTTGCCTGATGCTCCCTTTAACTAAATACAGCCATCTTTAGGTAACAAAAACATAAAATGCCTGAAGAGGTTAGTGAGATTGTGTGTGTGTGTGTGTGTGTGTGTGTGTACTGGAGTGGGACGCCATCATGTGGTGGCATTGATATAATCAGGCGACCCCACAGCCTGACAAACAAAGGTGCCTCCCCTTCCTCCCTATCCCACAACAGGAGGAGGATGAATTGCAGGTGGATGGCAACTTCAATCTGCAGTCCAGTGGGTTCACATTACAGATGAACCTGAACACTACTACTACTACTACTTCTGCAACTACTACTACTACTACTACTGAATGTTATTTTTATAGCAATTGTTTCTGTGACCTTAGAAGTCTCCTCTGCTCTTTTTCCTTATTAGCTAATTAATGCATATGATAAAATAGTATTCCCTTGTACGTAAAGCTGTGGAAAAGGTGGAGTAAGGAAGTCTGTTACTGAATAGGTAGGAGAGAGTGTGCTGAGATGGAACAGTCATATGAAGCCTCTAATAGTCACGATTTCTCATTTATATTATTGTAACTATAGCCAATTATTTTAATCATTAGAAAGTGCATCACAGAAACTTAAGGCTTTTGTTACCGTCACCATCATCCCCTCATGGTCAGGACAACTCTAGTATTCTATTCCCGCTAACGTCAGACGATATTATTCACGTCAGAGGGAGTCATAGGAGCCCGAAAGCGTTAAGAAAATGAAGAGGCTGGTGATGGAAGAATATATGACTGAGCTTGAGGATAGAAGACAGAGTCGAAGACCAAGGAGGTAGACTGATAAAGTATGGGAATGTTTGAATGAGGCATGGATGTTGAAGATGTGAATATTTGAATAGCGAAGTATGGATGTAGAAGAGAATTTGTTAATAACGAGGTATGGATGTTGGCGAAAATAATGTGTTAATAACTAGGTATGGATGTTAAGGATAAGAGTCTTTGAATAATGTGGTGCGAATACTGAGGATGAAAATGTGTGAATGACAAGGTATGTACGTTGAAAAATAGAGTATGTGAATAACGAGGTATGGATATTGAGGAGCAGAATGTGTTTAGGAAAAAAAACAAAAGTGAATGAATGAGGTATGGATGTTGAGGAAGAAAATAAATGAGAGGATGTTGAGGAAGCAAAAGAAACTACGAAGATTTGAGTGGAATGATGAAGTACAGAAATGAAGTGAGATGCGCAGTTTATTACAAGGCACGCACCCCTCCCCCCCTCTTTTTTTTTTTTACTTGGTCAACGGAATGCTCTCTGTCCTACACACATTACAGAGCTTCTCTTTGTGTGTGTGTGTGTGTGTGTGTGTGTGTGTAGTTGTAGCCTACAGGATCTGAGGTAAGATTGTGTTGCTTTGTCTCCATCTCCTCTCTCTCTCTCTCTCTCTCTCTCTCTCTCGGCCTGTGAGGTAAAGCCAAGAACATGAATGATGGGCAAATGGCTGTATGGTTCATTTCACTTGACATTCTGTTACTGATTCTTCAGCTTATGTGTTTTTTTACTTTTTCTGTTTCAGGATCCACGTCACCCTACGTATTAGTGGGATATGGGGTTGGGATGGTGATGATGATGATGATGATGATGATAATGATGATGATATTATTATTATTATTATTGTTATTATTGTTGTTGTTGTTGTTGTTGTTATTGTTGTTGTTCTTGTTCTTATTTATCCAGTGTCGATATTAGGAATCACCGTCGCCACAATAACCTCATCAGTCCGATGACATACATTTTCAACTTAAATCTTGCAACCCCCAGACGATTTTTATTCAGTTTAGGATAGGCCTTTCGAACTAGGAACGTTAGATAGAGCTTTGACCGACCCATTTGCTTTAAAGGTTTTCACCAAACACAGATCAAATCATCTGGAGGTACAGTATACACACACACACACACACACACACACACACACATACATATATATATATATATATATATATATATATATATATATATATATATATATATATATATATATATGTGTGTGTGTGTGTGTGTGTGTGTGTGTGTGTGTGTATATGTATCAAACACATACCGGTATATCACAAGGCTTTGATGCTAGTCACGAAGAAGTGGCATGATGAAAACGTAGAGCCGTAGTATTGCATTTTTCTGCGACTAAGCTACGTGAAATACGTTGCAGAAAGGACGAAAATCTCAGCCAAATTAAGATGAAAAAATTATAGCAAGAATAAATTAATAAAAGTACGTTAGCTGACTCTAGGAGTCAATAGCTAATTTATTTTCTGTCTAAAGATTATGTTATGTCAGTCTCTTAGGGAATATTAACACTCTGCTCCTGTGACTCACTCACAGTTGAATAAAGTCGGTTGGTGCTGGCTGGAATAGAAAACCTGAACTAGAGTTGTTCCGACCACGAGAGGGTTAATGGTGACAGTATTTACAGTCTCAGACTGCTGTAATTCGCTTTCAACTGAATGAAAATCGTCTGGCATTGACTGGAATAAAGTACCAGAGTTGTCCCGACCATGAGAGGGCTATTGTACCACATGGAACCCAACACTGGCACCTATCTATGCTTCCACTGATAAGCTGATGTAAAACTCCTCTCTCTCTCTCTCTCTCTCTCTCTCTCTCTCTCTCTAAGTTTGCTGAATCCATTTAGGCTTCAGAATATACAAGGGAAACACGATTACCTGTCTCATGGTGGAGGCAGTTCTAGTGTTTTATTTATGCGAACACCAGCTGGGGGTGAGTCACAGGAGCCTGAGTGTATTAATATTGTTATCTTTAAGCCTCTCACAGTCGAGTCAGCTCTAGCACTTTATTTGGGCTAACACAATTATTTTATCTAGGGGAGGGTGTTTCATACGCCCTATTGTCACCATTCACCCTCTCAAGGTCGCGCCAACTCCAGTATTTTAGATGGGCTGACGACAAGCAATTTTATTCACTTGAGTGTGAATCACAGGAGCCTGAAAAGATTAACATATTCTGTCAGATGGTGAATTTTTTAAATTGTTGTTGCTAGTGTCCATCGATGTTATTCAGCTCAGGGGAGACTAATGCTCAGTTCGCTACCAGGGATTTTTTTATATATTCTTGATACCTCTCTCTCTCTCTCTCTCTCTCTCTCTCTCTCTCTCTCTCTCTCTCTCTCTCTTTAGCTGAAGAGTAAGTTGTTGAATTTCGGAGCAAGTTTATAACCTTCATTAAAAGAAGTATCCTGTAGGGAGAACCAGTTTGAACCCCCTCAGTACATATAGGTTAGTGTAAAACCATTTGTATTCCCTGTCCACTTTAACCAGGTGTAAATTTGCCATCTTTCCATCTTGAATGCAGAACTATATCGAAGTATCAACGGTAGAATATGGTGCTAATCAAGGAATGCTGTGGAAAGGATCCAGGGCCGTAGTGTTGTCTTATTTTGCAAATGAGATACAGGGAATAGGCTGCAAAAAGAAGAATTCTTGGCCAAGTTAAAACGAATGATCTGCAGGTAGTCAGATTCGGTTTTTGAACGACCTGTTGAAGTAAAAAGGTCAGAACAAGCCACCTGAACCTTCCACTATGAGTACACCTGTTTAATTATATTCTCGCCGCCGACAGACGACCTCAGTATGTTGGGCGACATCTATGGTTCAATCATTTTAAACCCGTGATTTCTTTCTGCCGATCCGACTATTTTACTGAGCTTACGAGAGACTTTTCGGACTGGAGCTGATATAGTTAATCCCCTTCATTACTATACGTTAATAAAATCGTTGAATGAAATCGTCTACTGTTTGCTTTATTAAAATTACTACTACAACATCCTTTCCACAGCACTTTTCGTGACTAACACTATATCCTTGTGTTAATCAGTTGCCACAGCTCAACATTCAGGTTGGAGAGATGGCTATTTTACGACTGATTAAAGTGGACAGAGAACAGCAACGACGGAGTTAAAGCCAGAGTGGTATTTGTACTTAAGGAGACCTATACGCAAGTTTTATGGTTGCGTGACGTACTGTGGGGGAAAATGAAACAACAGAAATTGACTGTCCCAATTACCCTTGTATAGTCCATAGCCATTAATCATAAGCTTCTTCTTCTGTCATTCTTTTTCTACTAATTATATCACCATCGTCAAGGTCACTACTACTACTACTACTACTGCTACTACTATAATTAGAATGGCACTCAGTAGAGCGCATACGTCCGCCACCAACATCCTTGCAATATTCACTGAAGAATTTACGAAAATGTTGAAAAACGCCCTATCTCGCATTGTTAAAGAAAGTGGGGGGGGGGAATCCTGGATCCGTACCTTCATCCGGATCCGCACCGAAATTTAATGGAGCCTTTTCTGGGCCAAGGCCCATTCTTCTAACGTTTCATGGAAATCCGTCCAGTAGTTTTTGTGTAGTCTTGCTCACAAACCAACCAACCAACAAACAAACAAACGAACAGGGGTTAACCTCCCTGGCGGAGGTAATAACAGTAATGATAAAGTAGATGTGCAGTTTCTTCATATGCATTCAGAGAAAATATGGAAACTGCATACACAGTCCGGTGATATGCATGACGATTTGACAGAAATGAAATCTACAATTACTGTCACAAAAGAAGCTATTGGTATTCCGATGTACAAGCCACATGATTACATTGGTGGTATATGCGAAGGGGTGATATCCCAGGATACATTCAGTAAGTCGTCGTCGTATTCTTCTTCCTCCTCTTCTTATTATTACTATTATATGCAGCAGCAGCAGCAGTAGTAGTAGTAGTAGTGGTAGTAGTAGTAGTAGTAGTAGCAGTAGCAGTAGTAGTAGTAGCAGTAGTAGTAGTAACAGCAGCAGTAGTAGTAAACGTAGTAGTAATAGCGGCTGAGAGCCCATTCTACAGCACGTACTAAGATAAAGTGTATCTGCCCTCCTTCCCCTATTTTGTATCCCTTATAAGTTTGGGAGGGGGTCGACCCCCCTCCTGAAAATAATGATGGAATTTTTTTTACAGTGAAAGGGTATCAAAGAACCAGGCCAACTGACCTGAGAAATTTCATTGTAATCCATGTGCCCACTTTCCTTTATTTCTGATCGTTATTATTTTTCCCAGTGGACTGACCCCCTCCATTGTATAATATGTACTAAGATATCAGAGCCATCTCTGGTCTCCTTTCATTATTTCTGAGAATTTTAAAATTTGGTATTGGAGGTGGCCCCAATAAAAATCATGGTTGGAACGTTGTACACGGTGAAAGACCTTCAGAGTAATCGGACAAACTCACCTGGGAAGTTTCATTCAAACCCATCAAATAGCGCAGGAGGAGTTACACACACACACACACACACACACAAGCTGAATCTTTCAGAATAGTATAGGGGGAATTGCTGAAAGTGATACCATTCTGCTTGGCACGACTGTTAGTAGTAGTAGTAGTAGTAGTAGTAGTGATGATAATAATAATAATAATAATAATAATAATAATAATAATAATATCTGTAATAATTGCTAGTGGAAATATTATACTCCCACTGTTACGTACCGGTCGCGTCAGTCCATATTTAGTCCGTATTGTCCAGAGATGCCCTTGCTATTTCCAGATTAGCTTTTATTTTTTTCTTTCCCGCGCTGTCAGTTCCGCGAGATTCTCTTGCAGTCGCAAATTTTCCTTTGGTCAGTAGTTATTCTTCTCACTCCTCGAAAGTTTGTTAGAAGGCTTAGAAAAAATAAGAATAGGCCTATAGTTTTATTAATAGGTTAGCGTATAGCAAAAACTAATGGTTATAAATTATGGATAACAAGGGACAGTGGGCTGGCATAGGGTGGGGAGGGGCACACGCAAAGGAGGGATAAAATGCAGTCCTGCTGAAAAGAGCCTCCTCCCCGCTTAACATTTATTTTTGGCTCTGTGATGGAGAAGCGAGGCTCCCAAAGGTTACCAAACTAAAGACGATGTGTCACGTCACCAACTGAGCCGCCTCCACCCTCCACCGCCAGAGCGAGATGAAATAAAAATGTGAAACAAGACAAATTTGAGGACGTAGATTCACAAGCATATTTACAGTTAATTCGGTGTTGTAACTAATGTTAAATTTTCCAGGAAGAATAAGGAAGAAGGGCTTATAATCTTCCCATGCCTTTAATAGTTCTTCCTGTACGAATAAAAACAAATCTTACGGGTAGAGAAACTCCTGAGTTGATTAGTGTATCTCCTATCTTTCTGTGCAGTTTGCTATCTCTGTTTCATACAATAATGCTTAAATGTGTTTAATATTCCTAGACGCTGATTTATGTTTAAAATTTAAACACATCGATAATGTACGTTGCATCTAAGCAGTTCTGATACGTTAATTTGAAAGAAGACCTTCCTTAACCAATGTTCTCAACGCTTTGGCAAACTTGCAGGCGTAGGAGTGAGGGACGGCCATAAATCTGAAAATCTCAAATAGTTCCTCTGCAGCGCTAGAAAGTTTAACTTCCGACGTGTTTAATTTAATGACGCAAAATCAAGACAATGAAACAATCCATTTCTTGTGAGAATATTGCAGTTCAGTAATATCACTTGACACGTACGCCTACTACGTTATTATCAAGTTAATGAAGTTTCCGAAGTTAGTGGAACGTGTCAGCATAAGCAAAAACATATTTTTAACCTTTTTCTGTCTGCCACAAACATGCATGTAACCTACAGTATATCTGACATTGCCTTGTCCGTAAAATGATGGGAAAAATTTCACACTGAAGTTATTGTGTTCCTTGGCAAGTTAGGGTATCTATGAGGAAATTGATTGTGAATATGATTGTGCTTATACATGCGGCACAGCATTACATCATGTCTTCGATAGAACCCCTGAATGCATATTATCTGTGGTCTGTATCTGTACCACCCCATACTAGAATGAGTTCCACCGCAGACCCAGACCTTCTTTTCTGTTACTTAGGAAGAGTGATGCGTGCAAAAATCAGAGTGTTGTATCAGTTATTTGCGTGTGTCAGGGTCTGTATACGTTTTAGACTGAACCGACATGGTGAGAACATTTGCAAGTACACGGCAGGTCCAAGCAGTACTCGACGAAAATAAGAACCGAGATTCACAAAATTATTTACGATTTGTACCCACCCATATTTCATATTTTCATTCGCAGGAAGAACAAGAGACATGGAAAGAGTTTGCGCACTTGCCCCATCATGTAATTAAGTAAAAATACAAATATATAAATACATAATAAAAAATGAAAACCATGGTAATTTTCTTAGCTTGCTGTTTCTGTTTCGCTGTTGCTTACATGAGCTGAGTACTGGGCCATGGCACTATATTTTAGCTGCACAGTGGACCATGGCACTATATTTTCTGAATTCATCGGCTGATTTCATGCATATGAAATGCATTCATCTGTGTGTGTGTGTGTGTGTGTGTGTGTGTTCTTATCTTACCTAATTGTTCTTACCTAACTGAATCTTTACTGAGGTTAGTCAAGCTCGTACTGTCCCGTATTTTGAAAATTCTTATCGTACATATCTTTGAATTTATGAATTGTTTTGGCACACTTTCATATGGCTCAATTGGGGAAACTGATTTTTCTTAGTCTTTACCACCATTCTTTTTGTAGTTTTTTTTTTTTTCAGTGTCATATTGATGTTGCTTCCCCATAGGTTATATACTTATTTATGCCTGTATATATTTTTTCTTTTCCTGTGATGCATTTATTTAGGATAATCATGGCTCCTCATTTCCTTCTCACTTATAATGTTGGTAGGTTTAATTTTTCTGGTCTTTCTTCGTAGCTTAGATCCCTTAAGCTGCCCGTCTAGTAGGGGCCCTTTGTACCTTTTCAATCTTATATACAGCGTATACGCTTTTTTGAGATGTGGACTCCAGACTACTGATGCATACTCCAGAGTTGGTCTAATGAATGATGTGATTATCTTTCTCAGCATGTCTTCATTTATATATGTGAATGCTACTCCCATAATTAGCAAGCAGTATGTACTGTACATACAGTACACCGTACTTTCTCTCATGTGGTCAGCCGGTGATAGTCTGTTGTTGATAATCACTCCTAAGCCCTTTTCGGATATGTGTAGGGTTGAACTTCCTAGCATATAATCCCATTCTGGTCTTTTTTCCCTTTTACCAAACTTGATTATATGACATTTGTTCACACTGGATTCCATTTGCCATCCACTGCTCCATTCATGAGGCTTATTGTAGCTCTCTGCAGGAGTCTGTGTTTGTAATTTTGCTTTGTATTTTTGCATCATCAGCAAACATGTTAGATAGCTTCCATTTCCAATGTTGTTGTCTATGTCATTCATACTGTATATACTAAAAGCACAATTGGCGCCAGCACTGAGCCCTGTGGGACTCCACTTCTCTCCATAAGTAATTTACCCTTGGTACTGTTCTCACTTCCCTTTTTCCGAGAAAATCTTGCATCCAACAGTACAGATTACCTTGGATTCCTCCTTGATGGTACAGTTCCCATAAAAGTCCCTGGTGTGGTACTCTGTCGAATACCTTCTTAAAATCCAAACAGATGCTGTCTATCCATCGTTCTCTTTTCTGTAGCGTTTCTGCAGCTCTGTCATAGTTGCTTAGTTGATTAGTAGCACATGATTTTCCCTTTCTAAAACTGAACTGTCGTTCTGTTATCATGCTGAGTTTTTCCAAATGATTTACCCAAATTTTCCTTATAAGCTTTTCCAGAATCTCACTTATGACACTGGTCAGCGATAATGTAGATTGTCTCTTTTCTTTCTTCAAGTGGAGAACAATGTGTGTGTGTGTGTGTGTGTGTGTGTGTTTTCGCTGATTATACTGTTCCAGCGAGCATCTGAACACCAAGCGGCGAAACTGGTAAACCGTGGGAAATTAAGATTCAAATCTCGCCAAATTACGGCTTTGAATTCAAGTGCTTCGGGCGCCATGTGGTATCTTTCAGAGGTGAACAATGCCTAAGTCTACTAATACCAAGGAGAATCACTTTCCATCAGGGCGCAGGGAGGCGTGGCTTGTGTGTGACGTCAGTTGGCTTAAGTAACAGAAAATGTATAAAAGGGCGGACTCAAATTAAACATAAAATAAGGGAAAACGAAGAAGAGGAAGTGTGAACTCGTTTAACCCTATAATATGGCAGTAGGTTCCCTCACACCCCTACACCTTCCATCACACCGCCACACCTTTCCTCTCACCCCACACCTTACATCACGCCCCCACACCTTTCACACCTTCATATCCTCCCTCACACCCCCACACCTTCCTGCACACCTTCATATCCTCCATCACACCCCCATACCTTCATATTCTCCATCACACCCCCACACCTTCATATCCTCCATCACATCCCCATACCTTCATATCCTCCCTCACACCCCTATATCCTCCCTCACATCCCCACACCTTTATATCCTCCATCACACCCCCATATCCTCCCTCACATCCCCACACCTTCCATCACACCATCACATCCTCCCTCACATCCCCACACCTTCATATCCTCCATGACACCCCCATACCTTCATATCCTCCATGATACCCCCACACCTTCATATCCTCCATGACACCCTCACACCTTCATATCCTCCATCATACCCCCACACCTTCCCTCACATTTCAGTCCCTTCCCTCACTTTGGACTGAAAATGTCATGGTCTGATGTGTGGATCCACCCACCATCATGGTCAGGAGTCAACTGAACTAGAGTTTCGTGTCAGAGCCAGTCGACGTCACTCCGATGCTCCTCCCCCTGCGCGAGCTAGGATCAGTTTTAGAAGCAAGTGATCCAACTTGGTAATAGTAGACTTTGAACAATGCATTGTCATTCATCGATCCATCAGCTGAGAACCGGTACATTGTTGAGAACATTAAAAATGTTAAAGGATCAGAATTAGCACCTGCACAACGTATCTGGGTCCCTGAACACACAGGCTAATCCCTCCCCCCCCATCCGAAAGCTTTATTTTTCAAGATTCTTTGAGCTCCCTACATTATTTCTGAATGTTTACCTACTGACTGAAAGCTGAATTCGTCAAGCCACAACTGCAGGTTTCCTCTCTTATTGTTGTCAGTGACAGAGTAGAACGAGGTCTCTCACTCACAGTCCTCCACCACAGGAGCCACAACAAAAGATGCGCAGCAGATTCAGCATCTTCTACATTATTAAGGCGCACAGAGGAGCACTAGCGGCGAGTTGGTCACAACTTAGGTTATCCCCCCCTTCCAGTCACAAGCTCCTCGGGGCATCCCTGCATGTCAAACTACAGCTCTGCACACAGTTAAAAGGATTTGGGGCAGCCAATGTTGAAATTTTCATTTTTTTTTTTTTTTATGCAAGGAAGAAAGAACCAAAGACCAGGAGACCACGAACCGTTCCTTTCAAGAAAAAACAAAAACAATACAAGAGAGAGCCAAATTCAAGATCCGTTCATTTCGAGATGCCTGGACACACTGCATTTAAAAGACTGGAGATCATAGGAAGTAGGAAATATAGACAGAGGGAGACAGATCCAGAATTGACCTGTTGCATAAATGAAGGATTGGGAGTAACGGTTAACTCTTGCATTAGAAAGTTGGACAGAAAAGGGGTCAGAATTTGTTGCTATGCGCCCGTCGTATTGGTGAAAGGGTGCAAGCAGATAGTTTCAGAGGAGCAATGACCACTGAAGTAACGATTGAAGAAGATATAAAATTCAACAGTGTGGTGAAGAGACAAAGGTTGAAGGGAGCCAGTAAGAGGAGGAGGGTTCATGACGCGAAAGCCTTTGACTCCGTCTTGAGAAGAGCTGTATGTGGGGAGCCTCCCCACACAAGAGAGTTGTACTCTACACAGGGGCTAATAAAACCTGTGTATGAAGTCAACAGCTGTGCAGGGGTGAACGGAGTCGGCTTAGCACACCTAATCTCTTGGAAGCAAATTTTACAAGAGATGTAATATGACTGAAATGATAACAGCAAACAATGACACGACACCCCCAGGAGGTGACAACAGAGGATTAGGTGCAGCATATGGGGTGTCTGTACCATATGGGCACAAGTCCCGGGTAGCCGCGTGCCCCTACTCCCTGGAATCAACTCGACCCATAAACCTCAGCCCATGTGCACTACCTTCTTGCCAGCCCGGCCTGCGTCAGGATCGGGGTGGAGATAAACCTTACACTCCTTACAGGCCCTTGGAGATGGCCTCAAGCCGCTCTGGTTTAGAGATGGCCTCCAGCTGCTCCACATCAGAGACGGCCTCCAGCCACTCCACATCAGAGACGGCCTCCAGCTGCTCCACATCAGAGACGGCCTCCAGCCGCTCCACGTAAGAGACAGCCTCAAGCCGCTCCTCAAAAGAGACGGCCTCAAGGTGCTCCTCAATAGAGACGGCCTCAAGTTGCTCACCTTCTGAGACGGCCTTAAGCCGCTCCACCAGGGCTACCCGCAGGGTTGGTAGTCGTCCTGAGGACAAGACACCGGCAACGGCCTCCGGCCGCTCTATGCCCGCACGTCGTCCTCCCGGATCCACCAGTCCCCAGCCAGGGAGTCCACCACTGACAGCCTGGTCAAAGGGCCCTGTATTGTCCCCGGGGCTAGCCTCCCTGCAGCCAGCCCCTGAGGAGGACTTGCCCCTGACGGACCCCTACCCGGAACGACACCGCAGTCCCCTCCTGATGGCAAAGTACCCCGGAGTGGACTGCAGCCCCTGGGTCTCCAATGGCGCCCCCAGCTCCCCGGGGCGAGACCAACTCCACTCCCAGCCGAGGTGACATGGATCCTCCACTCAGCGGCTCAGAAGGCATCTGGAGGAGTTGTTTGGCCCCTACCCCGCCAGTCAGACCTCTGCCCCCAGGCCCCGGCACCCGGGGCCTTTCATCACGCCCACGGGGGACATCAACCGGGGGCGGACTATAAGTGACTCAGGTGTGGATCAGTACGTGGACATATAGTAGAGTGCCAAAAGTGGATTCATTGAGTGACCGTGACCAGACAGTGACTTAGTGCAGTGTGATAGAAGTAAGGCTCCTGTACCCGAAGTAGTGATATTATTACTCAGCACCCCCCCCTCTCCCTTACACCTGTGCCAACCTAGACTCTCCCCCCCCCCTGTGTTCCCAGCAACAAGATCGTCAGTGCGCCTCCCCCCCCCCAGTGATCATAACTGGGTCGGACATAACTCTCATGTGACCCGGAGCCAGTGATCCTAGAGACAGAATATGAATAATAACCTTGAGCCACCTAGAATCATACTGTTAACTGTACCACCCCATATTGTGAACTGTACCACCCTGAATTGTGAACTGTGTCACGTATCCTGCGAGATACGCTCACCCCTTTTCAGTAGCCCAAGAAATGATGAATCAGAAATATTGTGAGACATCCTATTGCCCCTGTGTATGCTTAGTGAATATACGTGTAAGGTGTTGCCTTGAGTTTTTATGCCCGGTTCCTCCTAAATCCATGGTAGGTAAGAAAACACGAAGAAAAAAAAAAGTAGAACTTCATGATTAATGAATACTCACAAATTTATAAGTTATCCCTTATCATGGGCTCGATTTCTCTAAACAGCATGACTGAGTTCTACCAAGTCGTCTTGTACGTGTCAGTTTTTGGCTACCGCTCCAGTGCAGATTGAGGTGCGTACGTATGGACATCCAACAGGAACAGCACATTGTCTGGATAGCGTGATATTAGTGTGGTCTGCCCACTTCACAGCTGTGGTGAGTAGTTGGTAGATTTTAATAAACGCTAACATTTACGAAAGTGCGACTTTAAAAAATTCTTTTTTTTCTAGTTAATGTTGAGCATTTCTCTAAGTTTCCTTTTTACATGAATGATTACAATTAGTTTTGCAATAACAGTCTGAATATAATCTTAACAGAACGTAAACATTGCATTAGTGCTTACATCACGTCAGGTTAGAGCTTGATCCCGCAGTTGGCGATTCTCAGACTCAGGGTGTCAGAGGTTTGTTGGTTATTATTTAAGCATTTTAGGGAGTGTGTAAACTGTTATCATTATTTTCATATTTCGAATAATGAAAGTTGTGTTGAAGATTATCATTTCGTGCAAAGAGGCAGTATTAATAGCGTAACCGAAGAAACCGCTGGTGTTGATTGTCCTGGTCATCACAACATTGATTATACGGTGGGAGGAGCTGCTTGAACCGAACAACCTGTGCAGTGTTCCATGTCTCCTGTATCTGGTGGGAGGCTGTGCTAAAGATGGCCATTTATGAGGAGCAGTATCAGTAAGCAGTAAGACAGTTGTGAAGATTCTGTGCTTGTCCCAACTCCTAAGCTGTAGCTTGCCAGTCATCGGGCGTCACAACACCCAGCATCATGTCTACGTTATTTGACCAGTACGAGTCAATGCAGCAGGGGTTGGGAGGTGGACCCAGGCAATCAGCACTGGGCACCACGGCATTCAGAAACCAGAAGTTGGAGGAGGAAGCTGCCATATTTCTCAAAGATCGTCAGGTGAACTTCTCCCCAACCCACCCAATCACCCACTTGGTTGTATCCAATAATAATCTCGTTTTGGCCATGGCAAATAAGAAGCTAATCCGTATCAACCTTCAGAATCCTGGGGCCACCAACCTGGAAGACCAGGAGGTTGATTTGAGTAAGTATGCAATTCAGGCAAGGATTCATAACATCTTTTTGGACCCAACTGGGCAGCACCTCCTAGTCAGCATTGTCAGTCGTGATGGAGTGACACCAGTGGACACCTTGTATCTCCCTCAGCGCTCCAGCAAGCCAAAGTCAACATCCAAGTTGAAGGGTCACCTGGTGACAGCAGTTGGATGGAATATGAGGAACCAGTTGGACAGTGTAACAGGGCCAGTACTCATGGGAACAGCCAGGGGACTGATACTGGAGATGGAGTTCAAATCTGATGAGCGGCTCTTCCAGTCCGGCCACGAGGAGTATTGCAAGCAGGTGTTTGATATAGGGAAGGACGGGCCAGTCCAGATCAAAGGTGTGGAGGTCCGAAGCAGCCCTTCCGATGAGCTGAAATTTTTTGTGTTGTGCGCCACTGCTGACAAGCTGTATCAGTTCTCTGGTCGTGTCAAATCGCTGGAAGAGCGACCCATGTTCCTCTCTGTCTTCGGCAATTATTTAGGTCTGCCACCAAGGTTTGTGGAGCTTCCAAGCAAGTGGAAGGTCTCATGGCTGCATTTGTATCAGCCTGTGAACGCCATAGCTCCAGAACATTTTGCCTGGCTGTCTGAGCAGGGAGTGTACACTGGCGACTTTGTATGGACAGGAACATCAGATGACATGACCATTAACCGAAAGCTTCACCCAAGCCCAGAAGGATTGGAGGAGAGTGGTGTGCCATGTGGAATGATCCTGTGCGAGTTTCACATTCTCATTGTGTGGCCTGATAAGATCCGAGGACTTTGTATTTTGAACAATCAGCTTGTGTTTGAAGGCACGATCCCAGATGAATGTGGAAAGCTTATTGGTGTTTCAAAGGATCCTATGAAAGGAACAATTTGGGTGTTTGCTGAAAGAGGAGTGTTTAAGTATCGTGTGGACAGAGAAGGTAGGAATGTTTGGCGGATTTATCTGGACCAGGGGAACTATGAGCTGGCCAAGAAGCACTGTAACTCAGATCCCACATGTCTGTCAGTTGTACTGTTAAAGGAAGCCCAGGATTTGTTTCAAAAGAAGGAGTATGTAGCAAGTGCGAGGCTCTATGCTAAAACCTTGACATCTTTTGAGGAAGTAAGTTTAAAGTTTGTTGAGGTGGATCAAGAAGAAGCCCTGAAGATCTATTTGCATGAAAAGTTAGACTCCCTGAAAGTAAGTGAACAAACTCAAGTGACCCTGGTTGTGATGTGGTTACTGGAACTGTACCTGAGGCATCTGGGCAACCTGCGTGACTCTGGGAAGCAAAACACGGCAGAGTACAAGGATTATGACTGTCAACTTAGAGCTTTCCTGCGGGACCCCAAAGTGCGATCATGCGTGACAAACAACTCAAATGCCGTTTATGAGCTGCTGTCTTCCCATGATGATCAGGACAACTATGTGAGCGTGTCGCTGACCCTGAAGGATTATGACCGAGTGATACGTCATCTTATGCGCCACGGACGACATATTGAGGCTCTTGAGATTATGGCCAAGAAGGGATCTGAGCAGCTATTTTACCAGCACTTTCCTGCCCTTCTTCAGGCAGCCCCAAGTATAGCTGTGGAGACACTGATGGCACAGGGTAAAAGAATCAACCCCATCAAGCTCCTCCCAAGTCTCATTCACTGTCACACATCTCATGGAAAGGGACGAGACATCATGAAGTATCTGGAGTATTGTGTGGACAAACTGGAAGCCACAGATGAAGTGTTGCATAATTTCCTGATAACACTGTATGCTGTTGAAGCCCCAGACAAGCTGCTGCCCTACTTCAAGCTACAGGGGGACGATAGCCAGAGTGTCCATTACGACGTCAAGTTTGCATTGAGGGAATGTATGTCCATTGGAGAAGACCGAGCCTGTGTCCACATCCTAACCACAATGGGGCTCTACCAGCAGGCTGTAGAGATGGCACTGAAATTTGACACCTCTCTGGCCAAAGCAACAGCAAATCGACCAAAGTACGACCAGGATCTGCGAAAGAAACTGTGGTTGATGATTGCTGCACATGTGGTCCAGGAACAACAGGATGTGGCCAAGGCAATGGAGGTGTTGAAAGAATGTGATCTCATCAAAATTGAAGATATCCTTCCTTTCTTTCCGGATTTTGTGACCATCGATCAGTTTAAGGATGCCATATGCTCCTCACTTCAAGAGTACAATCAACATATCGAGGACCTCAAGCAGGAGATGGATGATGCATCGAAGGCAGCTGAGACCATCCGAAAAGATATCCAGAAGTTCAAGCAGAAGTATTCATATGTACATGCACAAGATAAATGCTGCGAGTGCAAGTATCCGCTCCTTACTAGACCATTCTATCTCTTTCCTTGCTCACACAAGTTTCATCAGGACTGTCTCTCAGATGCAGTGTTAGGTTACTTGAGTGATGCTAAGCAAAAGAAGGTGTCAGAACTCATGGGAAAACTTATTGCAATTTCAAATGATGATAGTGCACCAGGAAGTGTGGGTCAGTGGGGGGACAGGGAGCAAATTAAGGCTGAAGTTGACAGTATTGTAGCTGGGGAATGTCTGTACTGTGGGGAAAACATTGTTGCAAACATTGATACACCGTTTATCAGCAACCGTGAATGGGATGCAATGATGGCTGAATGGCAGTAGATACCGGTAGCTACTGGAAGTTCTTGGACAGTATCTGTGCATGTGCTGTAATGCTTGTTATTGATCATTGTACTGTATGTATATACTGGTAGTAATTTATATTTTGTATTCAGATTTCCAGTAAATGACATATGTGATGCCATATTAATTCTGGATATTTGAAGACTGCAGATAAATGGGTAGTTATTAACCCTTGCAATGTCTTTACCAAGTGTCATGTGGCATTTGACAAAAAAATACCGGTACTGTATGAGATGTACCGTACCTTTGTTGATGGGTTAGCCCTTGAGAGTGTTTCAGACCCTTGGCTACAGCTTAGGAACATCCTACCAAGCTTAACAAAATCCTGTCTTAGCAACCAACAGTTACATACGGTAAATTAATATGTGCATTGTTACATTCACCATATTGAACCATTGAATGTAATACATTGGAATATCATAAATCACTGCCTTATGATACTGAACACACGCTGCGATTTGAGAATTTCATGAGTTAGAAATAACTAATCTCATGGGGCAAATTACTTATGGGTCTGTCATCTCGGGAAGAGTTTCCCCCCTTACCTCCAAACCTACATCAAAATGGTCACCAGTGAACACTAACAACCTGGAAAAGAAATTAGTAGCTAAAGCTTATTTAATGGGAATGAATAGTGTTGGAAGATTCATATCTGACTTTGATGACATTGCTTGAATGGATGGGGAGGGGGGATTCTGAGGCTTGATGTGGACTACGGGCTCTCAGCACAGGGCGAATTTGCTGCCTCCTCTGTGCCACTTCCTCCCCATCAACCTCCCTCAGGAACCCCTCAAAGTTCAGCGTGGAGACAACAGAAGCAGTGTTCTTGTCGCCTTCAGCTGCCTCCGTGTCGTCGTAAGAATGGTTGATTTGTTTAAATTAATTCTTTTCAAATGGGCATGGCCTTTCCATATTTTCTGTTGAAATGAGTCTTTCACAGGCTTTTTGTTATTATTCCTGGATTACCACAGCTACTGGGCATTTTTACAAACTTACCTCTGAAGCCTATAAATGAGGATTTATAATGTGTGATACACTGACACATCCAGTTGGAGTCATGGTTGGTAAACAGTGCACCAGTTGGAGGGATCGTTGGTAAACATTGCTGCGGGCAGCCTGCCCACTTCCTTAAATACCCCCAAATAGGTATATTTGTTTTTTTTCTACTCACTTCTTGCAGTCGCAGTTCAACAGTTAACATTGTTGCATATGTACGAAAATTACTTGACATCATGAGTTTATTATAATATAGGTGGAATCACCGTGCCTCTTTGGTAATGAATTACCATGTTGAGTCCATAATGGTGAACAACTTTGGCTTTCTTCTCACGGGCATCCTTCGTGCTTGGCATGGGAGGGAGGTGCTGTGATTGGCTTATAGTATGTTCTGTGCTTGAATATGATTGGTGTACAGTAGTAATTGCCATGCTTGACTACGATTGGTTTACACCAGGTGACTTGAGGTAATGGTGGCGCATCAGAAAAGTGTCACTTTTGAGGCTGCATCCGTGAATTTCATCTAATTTCTGCAAGTTATTGATGTTGCATGATGTTGCCACGTATAATGAATCACTCAATTTTGGATCACACGATTTAGGAAATTTCTCTGTATAACATACCAGTAGGTGCTAATGAAGTAATAATCAGACAAATGCCTGCATGGTAATAGTATGTGCTAGAAGCTGCTCCCATAACTCTTGTACAGATTATTACCAAACAGGTGAGTTAGTGGTTATAATACTGCTTTGCTAGCACATGTCTCACATTAGAAGTTTGAATTAGTGGGCTAGTGCATAATGCAAAAGTTTCCTTGAGTGCACTGGGGTCATAGTGGTTAATATGCACCATACCATAGTATCTGCACATTTCTGATAGTAAATTCTATATTATAACTAAAGACAAGAAATTATGACATAGGACATGAAAGTACTATTGCCTACAAGTGTTTGTCAGTGATATTGTGCATATGTCCCAACTTGTTAATGCTTCAGTGGCAGTTTTTATCAGAATGTAATTTCAGTGTAAGAACTTGATTTCATGCAGTAGTTTTTATTTCCTTCATGTTATGTCTGAATTGACCAAAATGCCCAGCTAAATTTTAATGGCAGTTTAGCTGATATATATATACTGTATATATATATATATGTCTGTTGCCAGACGCCTTAATCCTGTAAGGGGTGGCCACAAACAAATCGCCTCCATGTTGCCCTGTCCCCTGCCATTTCATTGCCCTTCTCCCAGCTCACACACACCCTCCTTCATATATATACCTCTCCACTCCATCTCACCATCTCATATATATATATATATATATATATACAGTGGAATTTCGATTTCGATGGGCATAGGAGCCTAAAAATCACCGCGAAATTCAAATCTTCGAAATTTAAACTGAACTTCGTATGGGAAAAATTAGTTTGGGCCCAGGGCCTCCAAACCTAACAACGTAAAATCATGATTTTTTGCCCACACCCCCTTTAAACTTTATGAACTATAATTGTGGTTAAGTAACTGTAGTTCTGCAGTGTATTGCCATACTGTCACCGAGTGTAAATTGCCTTGTCAGCAAGTGTACTGTATACTTGGTGTATTTCTGCCCTTTCCTGTAGTGCTATTTCTCCTTTGGCTGCATCCATGTTTTGACAGTGAATTATCTGACGGTGAATTGACTTGACAGTGAATTGTCTCAGAACCAAATCTTCCTATACTTCACATATCAATAAATGATGTTGATTTTGATTCTCTTCTTGACACATGTCACATCTTAGGTTAGGCTCCGACTTTTTCTTATAACTTTCCTTCACTTCTAACATTTTGGTTCACATCAAAAATATTATCTTTGCTTGTTTTGGTTGGAGTCTGGCCCTGAGAGCATCAAAAAACACGATTTTGCACCAAAAAGTGAGGTAGGTGGACCACTTCAAATGCATCGGAATTTGATTCATCAAATTCTAAACTGCCGAAATTCAAAATTCCACTATATATATATATATATATATATATATATATATATATATATATATATATATATATATATATTTACGAAGCCTCTGTGGTAGAGTGTGCATTTCGCATGCTGGTGGATGTGGGTTCACCTCCAGCCAGAGTTGTAAAAACTTTGGGAAGCGTTCACCAAGCCACTGACCGCTTTGGCGGACATAAAGGGTGCTGTGGTTGAACCAGTGTCACATACTAGTATGCTTGCACCCAGTCGGCTTGAGGCGGGCCGATTACACTTGGTTCACAGACTATATACACATCCAGAGCCCCTACAATGCTACAGTGACACTCACAAGCACTTGTCACCCTACATACCGTCTCTACCAGACAGCCTAAGCCACTGGGAAGAGATACATTGTATCATCCCAGCTTCAGTAGGAATAGGCCAGTTCTGCTGTGGACCTCAACGGCTGATGATGATGATATATATATATATATATATATATGTATATATATATATATATATATATACACATATATATATATATGTCATCATCATCAGCCGTTGAGGTCCACTGCAGGACCGGCCTATCCCAACCGAAGCAGGGACGAGATATATATATATACATATCTACCAGGTATACATACTGTATATATATATATATATATATATATATGTACCAGGTGTATATACTGTATATATATATATATATATATGCTATACACAGTGGATTCTTGAATTTCTATGCATTTTGGAGTGGTCTTACTACCTCACATTTCAATGCAAAGTCGTGTATTTCGATGCTCTCAGGGCCAGACTCCAACCAAAACAAGCAAAGATAATACTTTTGATGCGAACCACAATGCTGGAAGTAAAGGAAAATTATAAGAAAAAATATGAGCCTAACCTAATATTGTATGTGACATGTGCTCTCAGGGCCAGACTCCAACCAAAACAAGCAAAGATAATATTTTTGATGCCAACCAAAATGCTAAAGAAAATTATAAGAAAAAGTATGAGCCTAACCTAATGTCGTATGTGACGTGTCAAGAAGAGAATGAAAATCAACATCATTTATTCATATGTGGAGCACACGATGATAAGGTTCCGAGACAATTCACCGTCAAGTCAATTCACCATCAGATAATTCCCTGTCAAAACATGAATAGTCTCCCGTCAGGACAATTCGCACCCTTGACTATTCCCCGTCATTCTATGAATATACCTACAGTATTATTAATTAATCAATAATAACTCGAAGATATAATGAGAAATTAAAGGAAGAGAATCAATAATAGAAATACTAAAACAAAATGAATTACAGGTGGTAGCAAACACAGTAGGCAGAATACTGAAACGAAGAGAAGTACAGTAATCATGAATATAAGGAGCAATGTAGAATTGAACAACAGAGACTGAGAAAAAAAAAAAAAGTCATTGTTTAAGGACAAGAGCTCCTGGATGGGAGTAGGCACCAACAACAACAACTCATATGCAAGGTGATGTTCTGTTGTCGACGGCCATCTTGCAACTGTCCTGCTAGCAGCCAGCCCTCTACAGCCAAGTGCCGCACTTTCAGCCTGTACCTGCCACATGTGGACACGCATTTCACTGCAGTTTAGTTGTAGGTATTTACTTTGTATTTTTGCCGCAACTTACCTGTTTCAATATGGCAAGTAAGAATGGTTCTGCGGATAGCAGTGGTAATGGACAAGAGCAGCCTGGCACCTCTAAGTCTTTGCAGCCAAAGGGGAAATGGCAATATAGGAAAGGGCAGAAATAAAGCAAGTATACACTAGCTGACAGTATGGCAGTACAATGCAGAACTACAGTTACTTAACCGCAGTTATAGTTCATAAAGTTTACAGGGGGTGTGGGCAAAAAATCATGATTTTACGTAGTTAGGTTCGAAGCCCCGGACCCAAACTAATTTTTCCCATAAGTAGTTTAGTTTAAATTTCGATGATTTGCATTTCGCGGTGATTTTTAGGTACCCGTGCCCATCAAAATTCGAGTATCCACTGTATATATATACCTGTGTACATATATATATATATATATATATATATATATATATATATATATATATATATATATACGGAGCCTCTGGTACAGTGGTAGAGTGTGCATTTCGTACACGGGTGGACCAGGGTTCGCGGCCCGCCAGGGTAATAAACTTTGGGAGGGTTCACCCTGCCACGTACTGCATTGGCGGACACAAGGGGTGTTGTGGTTGAACCAGTGTTGCTCACTGTAAAGTATGCTTGCACCCAGTTGGCTTGCGTGGGCCGATTACACTTGGTTCACAGACTACACACACATCCAAAGCCACTCCAACACTACAGTTACACTTACAAGCACTTCTCACCCTACATACAATCTCTACTAGACAGCCTAAGCCACTTGGTAGAGATACATTGGCTGTATCGTCCTGACTTTGGTCGGGATAGGCCGGTCCTGCAGTGGAAACTCAAAACGGCTGATGATGATGATATATATATATATATATACAGTAAGACTTCACTATAACGGACAAATTGGAGCCCAAGCCATTCTGAAAAATGCGAAATTCTGATAAAGGCAACATCCGGACTTCCCCCTGCTAACCTGGAATTTTTCAGATATATCAGACATTAGTCCGGGTCTCGTGAACAGTTTTTAAACTGTTTTGACTACCACTGCAGTAATGTACTGTGTTATAACTTCACTACATTAATGAAATGGTGTAGTATATATAATAATACTGTACTGTACACTGATAAACTTGTCTTTTATTTACCTTATTGTGGTGAACATAGATGAAGTGGTGAGGCAGTCCGGACTGCTTCTTGCTTTATCGGACTTTTTCCGATATACAATATAGGAATTTAGTCCGGTAGCTCCTCGAGTCAGATAAAAATGATTTGCGGTTTATTGAAGTCCGTTATATTGAGGTTTTACAGCATATAATATATATATATATATATATATATATATATATATATATATGTGTGTGTGTGTGTATCATCATTCATTCATCATCCAATCCTATGTTTCCCCATGAGGAACGTAGGAGCCCAGGGCTAGGGAAGTTGGTCTCGACATTTAAGATGAGAGTTACAAGCCTTACTCATCCCTGAATGGCATTACATGAGCAGTAAACCCCAACCACCCCTTGGATATAAACCTACACCGGCTCAATCCGATTGGAACGCCGTAATTGCCCACTAAATCACCAGGCGCCAAAATTTGGTTATTTGGTTACCACCCAGCATAGTAAATGGTTTCCTGGTTTACAGGAAACTATCTGGCTTGTCACTCAGTGTAGTCATCCACAGGCAGAATGAAGAGGAAAGAATGAAAGAAAGAAAGATAGAAGAGAGAGTGTAAAGTCACCTGTAGGCAGAAGGACGAGGAAAGAATAAAGGAAAGAAAGACAGAAGAGGATGGAATGAAAGAAGGATGTAGGAGAGGAAAGGACAGACACCCGAGAGCAACACTACATCAAATGAGTGGATAATGAGTGCTCCCACCTACCACAGGTATACATATATATATATATATATATATATATATATATATATATATATATACACAGTCGTAGTCATAAATAATCACCTACCGGTGTCCCCCTGTACCCCGTGCCTCAGGCTGGCTCCTTTATGCACAGCAAGTCACATGTGAGTAAGAGGGGCTGAGAGGGAGGGGCCAGAGAGAGAGGAGGAAGTTGGTTGGGGGGACGAGCGATGGTGCTTGGGTGGAGTGAGGGAAGGTAGGTGGGGAGGGAGAATGAAATGCAAAATTGTGGCCACATAATTTGTCTATTTTCTTTCATTCAAGGCATCATATAAAGGAGTTACTATTCGGTAGATAAAGCTGCATTACACCTTGTGTAGAGGCGTCACATAACTAGCTTTAGATAGGTAGTGATGTCAAGGACTGGTTCGTGAGAGAAGTATATTGACATGACAGATCAAATATTAGTGCAGAGCCATTGAGATTGTGCGAGCCCAGACTGTCAATGCATGGAAGCCAGAGAACGAGAGGACACAGGCCTGCCTCCTCCAGCACACCAAGAACGAGTGGGAACTGTTTAGACGAAACCAGCAAACCATCAACAACTTTGTTTCCCTGGCGCCACGAAGCCTGCATGAGGTTTTTAAGGCATGAGGCCACTGGACTACTTGCTAAGGCATTTCTGGTTGCTTTGGCTTGACCAATGTCGGTAAATATTGACATAAATATATTTTGGGAGTTTGGGTAAGATTTTGTTTCACTTTCCTTCTAATAGATAATGAGAGATACCCTTATCATATCCACATCAGATTTATTTAACTTTTCTGCACAGTTATTTTAAATAGCCTTTTCATATAGAGATGTCATTAAATAATTATTGAACTGACTTGGTGGTGACTATATAGATGGAATGTATACCGCAAGGGTGAGCATATTTGCTGTGGACACAGCAGAGGTTGCATATAATATTTAGTTCCAAAAATTAAATACATGTAACGATAGAGGATGTTTCTTACACAAACATTACGAAAGTCAAAGCCATCCAGATTCCATTTTCCATCTGAAGTCAAAATACACGGATAAACACAAGTATCTGGCTCCGCACTAATGTTTGATCTGTCACGTCAGTATATTTCTCTCACGAGCCAGTCCTTGATATCACCACCTGTCTAAAGCTTGTTATCTGATTCTGCTATACAATGTGTAATGCAGATTTATCTACTGAATAGTAAGCTAATTCCTTTATATGGTTCCTTGAATGAAAGAAAATAGACAAATTATGGGGCCACAACTTCGCATTTCATTCTCCCTCCCTTACCTACCCTCCCTCTCCTGCCTCACTCCACCCTAGCACTATCTCTCGTCCCCCCACCCACTTTCCCCTCTCTCTCTCTGGCCCCTCCCTCTCAGCTTCTCTTATTCCAGTGTGACTTGCCACGCATAAAGGAACCAGTCTGAGGCACGGGGTACAGGAGGATAGATGATTGTTTATGGCCAAGACTGTACACATACAGTATATATATACCGGATATATATATATATATACATATACTGTATGTATATATATATATATGTATATATATATATATATACAGTATATATATATATATATATATATATATATATATATATATATATATATATCCATCCATCCCTACGTGTCAAGTGGGGTTGGTGGAGGATTAGTGCCCATCCCTGTAAAACAATTAACTCTAAGCCGTTGGCCACCCCGTTTGGGATACATGGCGTCTGGCAATGAATGATGAATGATATATATATATATATTAATGTGAACTTTAAGCAACACATTACTGTGTATGAGGTGCTGAGAAAAGCAGGGGCAAATTAACCAAAATCACACATAGAAAAAATGAGGTTTTGGACATTATGCATTTCAAGCCCATGAGTTTTGGGTTTGATTCAGTGTAGAGCAAAAATCAGTAATATAAAAGTCAAATTTTTGCTTGGGTGTTGCCCTTGCTTTTATATTAATAGCTACTGAAAAATACTAGTTGCCTGTTGATTTGGTGCTGAAGGGCACATTGCAGAAACATCCAGCAATTCTGTAGATACTGCATCAGGAACTTGACACTAATAAACAGACTAAATCTGGGTGTATAATATAACATTGAGCCGAAGCTTTTTGCTAGCAATCCTTCTGGTTAATGTGACTGCTCAATGCAGTTAGCTATTGTTATACATATGGAAGATGTATTTCACAGTTTTTTAATATAAATTAACAGTAAATGGAAACGGAGAGCTTAGCTATAATCACAGTAACTTTGTATTTTCGTGTTACAGAGTGTCAAGCAGCAACTTTTATAGGTAGCTACACTTCTAGGTTTCCAGAAATATAAGTTAAGTGTGTGTGTGTGTGTGTGTGTGTGTGTAGTGATGGTAAATGAAAGAATTATAGCACTGACAATGTTGTTTTGGCATTTATAAAGAGTTCTGAAAGGTAATGAACATGATTGTGTGCAATACAGTTTTTTTTTTTTTGGAAAAGAGAGAGTTGGCAGATTACATATGAGTCCTTGGGCAATAGTCGCTAGGTTGACTATTTCATGGTTGCAACAGGTAGGAGGTTAGTAAAGGATGTGAAATTTCAGGGAGTGATGAGTGTGTGCAGCAACACAGATTACTGATATGTAACATGGCACAGTACAAAAGAGGCAGGCACTGAGGGGAAAGACCCATCTATGTAGGAGAGAAATATCTATCTATCTATCTATTGCCAGGTGCCTCAGTCCCGTTTGGGGTGGTCACAAACATATCGCCTCCAAGTCGTCCTGTCCCCCGCCATTTCACTGCCCTGCTTCCAACTCACACCCTCCTCTCTCATATACCTCTCCACCCCATCCCTCCATCTCATCTTCGGCCTCCCCCACCCTCTTCCCCCCTCCACCTCACTCACATACACTCTCTTCGTCAGTCTTTCACCCTCCATCCTCTCCACATGGCCTATCCACCTCAGTGTGTTCCTCATAACACTTCCTATCACATCCACATCCACACCACAACGCTCCTTTATATCCCAATTCGTCAGCCTGTCTCTCCGTGTGACTCCACAGGCTCCTCTTAAATAACTCATTTCCACTGCTCTCACTCTTGACTTGTGTCCTTCCAACAATGTCCAAGCTTCACTTCCATACGTTAGAGTTGGTATCACAATACTGTCATGTAGTAACTTTTTCACTTCCATGCTCACGTCCCTGTTTCTTATCACTGTTTTCAAGGAACCAGCAACCTTTCTTCCCTGCTGTACACTTTCAAGCACTTCACCCTCCAAACCTCCATCCTTACGCATCACACTGGAAGTTGAAAAACCAAGCAGCGTGAGCTGTCTTATGTAGCAAGATGAGTGGTGGCTGAACAGAGAACTGTAGACATGTGAAATGAGTAGTACAGAGTGCTCAAGAGCAGTCTCTTGAGAGTTATTCAGTTCATGGGTAGACAGGACGCACTGAGACATAAGGTAACATGGTGGTGGGATGGGGATGTAAAAGCTGCTGTTAAGGAGAAAAGAAGGCTTTTCTGGAAATGCAAAAGGGGTGCCAACAAAGAGGAATACTTGCCTGTCAAGTGAATGGCCAGAAAGGAGCTATACAAGGAAAAATGAGTCTGAGAGACTAACTGGAAGCCTTAGTAGTGCCAAAAGGAAAAATGTTTTATTTAAGGTAGTAAAACAGGTGAAGAAAGAAAACAAGGATATCGCAGGTGAACAGTCTGTAAAGAATGATGAAAAGTATTGGTGGACAGTAGGGATATTAAAGATGCTTGGAGACAGCACTGAAAATGGTTGTTGAATGAGGAGTTTGACTGGAACAGGTAAGGTTTGGAGTCAGTGGATTCAGTGTTTTGCCCTTGATGTTTGAAATGATATATATTTTTTTTTTTTTTTTTTTTTATGTGTCCGACTCTGGGCATAGGCTTCACAGCCTGCTATCAAGGCCCAGCAGTCCTCCTACATACCATACACCTCTACATGTTACCACTTCGGCGCTAACACCCACCGTCCATATTGAATACATGCTAGGGCTGTCTCATACAGGACTGGTGTATTGGTATTAGCGGGGGTATTTTTACGACATGTCGGTGGGTCTTCTGGTAGATCAGTAAAGCCTGATTTAATGAAATTCAAATCCTTAAACTGTTCCCTGCCCCAGCCGGGATTCGAACCTGGGTCCGTAAGGACTGCAGGCCACCTCTCTACCGATTGAGCCCCCGCCTCCCCCAAATGCTATTGTGAGCAGGGCAGTTAACAGGTTGCAGTTAGGGAGGGTGATGGGTATGTGCAGGTTAAATGCTTAGATGATGCAGACCTCAGGAAGGATAGGAGTGGGTCTAATTACTGAGTAGAATTCAGTTAAATATGAATGTGTTGTTCCAGATGATTGGCTGAAGAGTGTGATTGTAATGTGTTTAAGGGGAATGGTGACACCGTAGAAAGAGGAAATTATGTAGCTTAGACATAAGAAAATTAAGGTAATGGAGAGAATCCTGGATGGTATGATAAGGGAAAGAGTGAATACTAACGAGATGCAGTTTGAGTTTGTGCCGGGCAAAGAGACCATTGTTGCAGTATTTACTGTACAAAAGCTTTAGGAAAAATACATAGGATAAAAGAGGAAACTTTTCTTAGTTTTTGTTGATTTAGAGAAAGCCTTTGACAGTTCTTAGGGAGATGGCAAAGTGGGCAATAAGAAGGCTTGGGATTGAGGAAAGGCTGGTTAGAGAGGTTATGGCAATGTATGAGGGTGCATCCACCCAGGTGAAAATGAACTGTGATTTAAGTGATGAGTTTTCCATGAATGTTGGTGTGCATCAGGAATCAGTCTTAAGTGTTTTATTGTCTTTCACAGTGCTTGAAGCTTTCTCACGTGACTTTAGAATTGAACCCCCGTGAGAGATGTTGTATGCTGATGACTTGGTGTTGATCAATGAGGTTGAAGAAGCAAAGGAAAGACTTAGGAAGTGGAGAGATGGAGTGAGGTTCAAGGATCCCAGAGAGAGAGAGAGAGAGAGAGAGAGAGAGGGAAAATAGGGCTGGTGGCGATATCTTAAAAGCAGAGGGAGTGTGGGCATGTGCAGTTTGCTACAAGGGTGTGGGACGTTTTGGTAACTCCGTCTTATGTAGTGATTGCAATAAATGGGTACGTAAGAGATGTGGTGCTATTACAGGTAGGCTGCAGATAAGGTTGCTCTCATATGTGTGGTGTGTAGGAGAGAGCATGCAGAGATTGAAAGGTAGGAAAGAGTTGATCTTGCTGGAGAGTCTCTTTGAGTGTGTGGATGAGTTTTGTTGTCTGGGGGACATTTTTTTTTTTTGTTGGAGATGGGCCCTGTGGCCAAGGTAAGAAGTGGCTAAAAAAAGTTCAGGGAGCTGTTGCCACTTCTTACAATGAGTAGGCTCTCCCTCTATGCTAAGGGACCCTCTTATGCACCATGTGTTGGGAGGGTAAAGCTGTGTGGTATTGAGACCTGTGCAGTAAAGGAAGAGGATATTCTTCGGCTCAAACATTCAGAGATGATAAAAATTAGGTGGATGTGTAGTGTATCTATGACTGAGAGGTCTGGGAGGGGTTGGGATTTCAAATGAAGAGTTGAGAGGAGGGATGGGACTTGAGTGTATTAGTGTTGTGCTGAGGAGGGGTAGATTGATGTGGTTTGGGCATGTGGAGAGGATGAAAGGTGACAACTGGGTGTGGAGGGTGAGAGGTGTGAATATTGAGGGTTTGGTTAACAGGCTGACTAAAAAAGACTTGGGACAGGTCATAGACTATGATCAGGGATAAGGGATTGAAGAGGGAGGCTGCCAGAGATCAAGCAGCATGGAGAGCCACCATTAGGTGACCAAGGTCAAAGCATGCAAGCATGTTGGAGCTTTTAAAGTGAAATGTGTGTGTGTGTGTTTAGTTTTATTTTCATGCCTATTTTCTGATGCACTCTTAGGTATAATGACCGTGGATTATGCTAGTATGTGTACTAGGTCTTTTCACATAGTGGGAGTGCTCCATGTGTTACAGTTTTGAGTAACAGTCCCTTCTTATACCCCTGTCCCAAAGGTCTTCACATAGGACCTCATCCCAACCCTCCTTGAGCAACCTCTGGGTGAGTATTCTTCCTTTCACATTAGAAATGTGACCCTCCTCTGTCAGTCACCCTACCTCTTCCTCTGAGTATGTTCAGACCATCTTAACTTTATATTTTGCGTGGTTACTGGTACTGTAATCCAGTATCAGTTTTACCAAATCTCTCTCTTAGCACACTGTTTTCCTTTCTGTCATTGAATGATGACTTGTTCATCCATCTCATCATTCACATTGCACTGCTTTCTAATCTACTTGTATTCTCTTCTTTTCTCTGGCTAAGTCTTACTGCCATACAGCGTATCACATCTTACATATTTGTAAAGATTACCGTACCCTTTGCACCTGCCTACTGTTTCATTTGCCTTTGTCATTCTTTTTATGTGTCTGCCCTCCTCTCTTCCTATTTTCCCCATCTTTCCTTACGTTTTAGTACTCTTCTCTTCGTTTCAGGTGACTTTACAGTGAGTGAAAAGCCAAATGGTTCCCTGTAAGCCAGGAAACTATATACAGGACTGGGTGGTAACCATATAACCATTCCATACGTAATATGTGTCAACAGGAGGGTTGGCAGAGGGTTTGTGCCCCTCCTCATAAAGCAACTAACTCAAACAGCCACCCCTTATGGGATTTTGGCATCTGACTTTAGATAGATAGACCCTTTGCACAAAAGGATAGTCACTTCTTAGTCAGGAGGGCAGGAGTTTCCTTAATACTTGTATCTGCTTATTCTAGCAGTGGAGCCAGTTCTTGTTCCCCTCCTGCACACAGCCTGTCTCCCAGGTTGCAGATCTCAAGTGTTTGAAGCATCTGATACTCTAAACCCCATACAGCATTTTTCAAGAACTGACAAGGAGCCTGCACCAGGTGGTGCTGTTCACTCTGGGTGGAGCAGCAGTGCTGTCCATTTGGGAGCTATACCTATTCATATATCTCTCCATCTGGTCATGAGGAAGGACTCTGGTGAGGTGCTATCTACCACAAGGGGGCACCAGTTCCCTGCATGATGTATTGGACTGTACTTGTATAATGGCCCCACAGAAGCAGTTGCATACCTGTAGTTAATGGGTCTGCTCAACCAAGCAGACTGGGATCAAGTATCAGTAGCCTAGACATGCCTACATAAGACAAAATGAAAATTTTTCGCATCTTGCCATCTGCCTCCATTGCATCTCGTGTGAGTCCATTCCATTATAAGTTGTATGAAGGATAGAATTCCTTCCAGCTTTCTTTACACAGACTGTCCAAGGCTGCACACCATGTTCAGCAAATTATTTCTTGACTGAAATTTAGAATCTAAGGGACACTGATTACCATACCATACTGATTAAAAGCAGTTGATTTTTTTTTTTCTGATGTTTAATGGCTGCCAGTGCAATTGCCATACAACAGTTTACAACATCAACAGCAGTATGCCATGTTTATAGTAAGTACTGTATTTCTTGTGATTTTTTGAACATCTGTCTATCTAACTAGTACCAGATGCCATAATCCCATAGGGGTGGCCATTTGACTTTGAGTTATTTGTTTTACGGGGAGGGGCCCTAACCCTCCACCAACCCACTTGACACGTACGGAGCATGTGTGGGTTGGTTATATGGTTACCTCCCAGCGTTGTAAATGGTTTCTTGGCTTACAGGAAACCATTTGGCTTGTCACTCAATGTAAAGTCACCTGTAAAGGAAAGAAAAGCAATAAGAAGTGACAGGAAAGATGGGAGAAATAGGAAGAGAGGAGGGCAGGCACAGAAATAGAATGATAAAGGCTAAGGAAGAAGTAGGCAGCACTACATCAAGTGAGTGGATGATGGTTGCCACCACTTGTATATTCTTTTGGTTAAATAATTTCTGAGTATCTCCTCAACATACGACCTAATGATCTTAATATAAAAGTGGGCTTTATTTAAGTATATACGGTACAGTATATTTTTATTTTTTGTTTTGTTTCATTTTTGAAGGCTCCAACATGCTTGCATGCGTCAGCCTTGGTCACCTAATGGTGGTTCTCCATGCTGCACGATCTCTGGCAGCTTCCATATTCAGTCCTTTATCCCTGAGGTCACATTCAGTGACCTCATTCCAGGTCTTTTTCAGTCTGCCTCTTGCAACCCTACCCGTAACATTAACAGTTCTCACTTTCTTCACCCAATTGTCATCCCCCATCCTCTCCACATGTCCAAACCATCTCAGTCTGCCTCTCCCCATCACAGCACCAATACACTCCAGTCCCATCCTACTCCTCAACTCCATCATAAACCTAGCTCCCCCAGGCCTCACACTCAGGGACACACTATACATCCACCTAATCATTGTCATTTCTGTACGTTTGAGCCTGTGCATATCCTCTTCCTTTTCTGCCCAGGTCCTACTACCATACAGCATTACACTCCTAACACATGCTGCATACAAAGATCCCTTAACACGGAGGGAGAGCCCTCTCAGTGTCAGGAGAGGCAACAGCTCCCTGAACTTCTTCCAACCACTCCTCACTCTAGCCACAGAGCTGTCTCCAGCCCCACCTCCAGCACATAATGTCTCCCAAATATCAAAACTCTTCCACACACTTGAGAGACTCACCAGGAAGATCAGTCCTTTCATGCCTGACAATCTCCACCTGCTCTCTCCGGCACACCTCACATGTGAAATCAGCATTATCTCCCAGTCTGCCTCTAATACCACTACATCTCTTATGCACCCACTTATCACAGACATTGCACAAGATGGAATTACTTCCCATTCCCATGGGGCAAACCACACATGGCCACCCTCCCTCTTCTTTGACAGTACCACCACCAACCGTAGATACCGTCATCTTTATTTGTCCCTTACCGGTGAAACTGGTTGGGGACTATAAGTTTGCGCAGTTCCGTCAATATGTCAGTCCATCTGCAACTTTGTGTCCGCTCTGTAACTTCCCTATGGATGGATAGATGTTGATATAACTTCACAAAATATTTCCTCATATCATGATGGTGTGTTGTGTGCAACAACCAGCTATCTACTCTCAAGGTCAAGGTCACACTTGGAGCTCAAACAGGGTTGGGTGAGGTCCGTCTGCAGTTTCGTGTCTGCACAGTAACTTCCCCATCCATGGACAGATTTTGATATAACTTCACACAGTTGTTCCCCATACCATGACAGTGTGTTGTGCACAACAGCCAGCCATCTACTCCCAAGGCCAAGGGCACACTTGGGGCCCAAAGAAGGTTGGGCGATGTCATACCAGTAATACCTACATTCGTGTCTGCACTGTTACTTCCACATGCATGGACAGATTTTGATACAACGTCATACAATTGTTCCCCATACCATGATGGTGTCATGCTGAACAACCAGCCATCTACCTCCAAGGTCATTTACATAGGTATGGTTATCATCCGGTAGGTGACTTTGTATTGGATGGCAATACTGAATGCATTTTGCTTTATCTTCATTTCCTCTCAAACCCTTGTCCCCTGTACCGTCTTTCTATTTCCTAAATCTTTCCTCTGCCTCCCTTTCATTCTATGCAGTTAGCACCAAATGATTGGCATACAACTTCTCCCACACGAGTCCTCTTCTGATGTCACGAGAAGCTTCAGGCACCCTGATAAACAATAATGGGCTCAAGACTGACCCCTGATGCATACCAACATTAATGGAATACTTATCACTCAAATCTCCATTCACTCTCACCTGGGTGTGAGTACGCACATACATAACCATAGCCTCTCTTTCCAGCTTTCACATTGCCCGCTTCACTACCTACATAGGAACTCTATCAAAGGCCTTGTCCTAATCATCAAAAACAAAGTACAGTTCCCTTTTCTTTCCTATGTATTTTTCCTGAAGCTGTCAGAAAATGAATATGGGATCAGTGATCCCTTTGCCTGGCATAAGCCCAAACTTCATCTCATCAGTATTCACTCTTTCCCTTATCATACCTTCTATTACTGTCTCCATTACCTTCATCCTCCATACACGGAGTGAGTGGATGATCTGGTCCAAAAGCTTTATGCCTCTTTAATTTCCTCTTTTCAGGGCATCCCCCGTATCATACCTTTTGTTACTGTCTCCATTACCTTCATTATCGGGTCCAAAACTTTTATGCCTCTATAATTTCCTTTTTCCAGGGCATCGCCTTTCCCCCAATTGTACACATTTACAATGGCACTCTTCAACCAGTTGTTTAGAACAGCACATTCATATAATCAGATTTATCTAGTCAGTACCTAAACCCACTACCATATCTCCCGAGGCTTTCATCATTTCAGCAGCAATCCAGACGCACCCACTGCTTTCCTCAACAGCTTCCTGCCTGCCCCTGCCCACAGTACCAGCAGCAATCAAAGGCCAAGGGCCAAATGCTGGATCCACTGACTCCAAACCTTTCCAGTTTCAGTCAGACTTCGCATTCAACAGCTGGTCATTGTGGTTTCTCCAGGCATCTTGAATATCCTCACTGTCTGCCACTGCCTTTCCTTCATCATTCTGTGTTTACACAGTGCTCACCTATGATGTCCCTGTTTTCCATCTTCATCTGATTTGCCACCTGAAATACCACATTCTTCTTTTCAACTTTATGTAGGTCATCCAGTAAAAGCCAGTGATACCCAGATTTTGCCTTGTATGCCTCCTTTCTTAGCTCTTCTCTTGGCATCCAAGTATTCTTCTCTCTTGCCACCTCATTCCCATTCTTGGAAAAGTCTTCTTTTCTCTTTAACTGCAGCATCTACACCTCATCACACCACCATTGTACCTTATGTCTTGGAGGGCCCCTTGTTCATTCACAGAGTGAATCAGTAACTCAAGAGATTGCTCTTGAGAGCTCTGCACTGCTCATTAACACATCTGTCAACCACTCACCATTCAGCCACCACTCTACTCATCTCGCTGTAGAAGACATCCCATACTGCTTGGTTTTCAATTTCCATATTTTCTGCCTGGGTGCATACTGTAAGTCCTTCTCTTCATCACCCACTCCTTCAGCACCACTTCGCAAATTAGTAATTTGTGTTGCTGCTCACGTTTTTTGCTCCTTATAATTTTAACATCATTCACCGACCTGCTATCAGCCCTCCTAACTGTGAAATAGTCAGTATGGCTACTGTGACCCCCAGACTTATATATAGTCAGCCTTCTGTATCTTTTCCTAAAATGCGTGTTGCGCACAATAATGTGCATTGTCTCCCCAAATTCGAGTATCCTTTCCCCTTCCACATTCTTATCATATGTGCATCTGCCATGTAAACCTTCAAATCCCTGATCTGCTTAATGCACATGACCATTTAAATCCCCACCCAGAACTACATTTTGATCATCCTCCATACTACCAACCACACGCATCAATATCCCAGAATCTCTCTCTCTCTTTTTTTTTTTTTTTTTCAAGCCAACCTGTGGAGAATATGCCAGTACTATATAACTGAAATCATGAGTTTACGGCATAATATTTTCACTACTATAATAATTTCATTTACTCATTACATTCATAACACATTCCACCCGTTTCTTTTCCTCCAGTATGAGTACACCTATACCACCATATCCGTCTAAACTGCCTGCCAAACAGTTCATACCTACAGTCTTTCCCAGCAATCATCCTAGCCGACTTCCCTGAGCCTGACTTCCTGTAGGCAACAGACATCCATCTGCCTTCTACACAGAGTTCCAGCCACTTAAATCCACTACCCTTCAAACTACCCACATTCCACAATGCCACTCTGAACCCCTTATGGTATTTAATTTTCACAGGCTTGCTTTTAATGGTTTTACTTTTCATGTATGTCATAAGTAAGGCAAATAAAGGAGGAGGTGGACCACAGGTCCCACCCACCCACACAGTCCCAAGTCCAGGCATGGGACTAGGGACCCATATCCCACCAGCCATGGCCAGTGGCTGTGGCATTGGTCTCGGGGCATCCTGCCTGGACAGCTACAGGGACCTCTTCCAGGGCTGCCATGGCATTGTAACTGTCCCACCCACTGATGGGCAGCCTCCTGTGGTGCTGCTCCCAGGTTTAGGCCCCTCTCAGTTGGGCAGAAGTGACAGCCTGGGAACACCAGTGCCCTGTACTCTGGTATAGATTTGAGCCCCATCCCATTCCAGTCCCAAGATTGCATTAGCTGAGCCTGTGCCTTGCCTCCCATCAGGTCTACCACTAGTTAGCAGGGGCAAAGTTTTGTGATTAGTGCCCTTGCTGGTGCCAACCCCTGTAACATAGTGGGGTACATCATGTAGTATGTGAAGTGCATGTAGAGAAGTGTATAATAGAATTAGAGAAAATTGGTTGGGAGAGTATACTGGCCTACCCTCCATGGTAGTGTCACACTGAAAAAGGTCAGCAAAGGGGGATGGTCAGGGTATTTTGATGGCTAGTGAAACATGAGCTCTAAGTTTCCCTATCACGAGCATTCCTATCCTCCTCAGGGTACCGCCTTGCTCGGCATGTGGTACAGCCTACTCCCTCATAACTGGTAACCTTGATGATGCAATGGCCTTGACTTTCAGGATAGTTGGTGAATAACCTATCACATGCTCAGTGGCTCAAGTTATGGAGACGAACTATGCAACTCAACGTACATCTCAGCAGTTAATTCAACAAACAAGGGAGGCTTCGGCACACCTAATGTCTGACTTGGCTCGTATCTCTGACTGGGGTAAAAATAATCTAGTTATTTTTAGTGCATCAAAGACTCAGTTCTTACACCTATCAACCCTACAAAGTCTTCCACAGGTGTACCCACTAATGTTTAATAATATTCAGCTTAATCCTGCATCATCCTTGAACATGCTTGGGGTTTCAGTCACTCGGGACTTATCTTGGAAAGATCATAGTATATCTCTTGTAAAATCTGCTTCCAAGAGATTAGGTGTGCTAAGCTGACTCCGTTCCTTCTTTACCCTTGCACAATTGTTGACTCTATACACAGGTTTTATCCGCCCCTTTGAAGAGTACAACTCTCATGTGTGGGGAGGCTCCCCACATACAGCCCTTCTCAATAGGGTGGAGTCAAAGGCTTTTCGTCTCATTAACTCTCCTCCTCTTACTGGCTTCCTTCAACCTCTGTCTCTTCGCCGCACTGTTGCATCTTTATCTCTTCTATCGCTACTTCAATGGTCACTGCTCCTCTGAACTGTCTGCATTCATCCCTCCACCTCAACGATGGGTGCGTTTCACCCTTCTAGCAGCAAACTTTCATGTCTTTTCTGTCCAGCTCTCTAATGCAAGAGTTAACCATTACTCCCAGTCCTTCATTTATGCAACAGGTCATCTCTGGAACTGCCTTTGTCCGTATTACCTGCTAGTTATGATCTCCAGTCTTTCAAACGCAGTGTGTCCAGGCATCTCAAAATGATCGGATCTTGAATTTGGCTCTCTCATGTAGTTTGTTTTTCTCTTGGAAGGAACAGTTATTGCGGGCTCATGGCCTTTGGTTTCTTCTTCCTAGCATTAAAAAAAAAAAAAAAAAAAAAAAAAAAAAAAAAAAGTGGCATCTGCCCCCATCTTTACCTTTTAAGCTGAAGTTGTGCAGAATATTTTTTATTTAATCATTTGCCTTAGCTTATACAGCCACTTGGCATGGCAGTCAGATCAGATTGCATATTATTGTGGAAAAAGACAGATAACACACTTTTTGGTAATACTTTAGTCAGCCATTAAGGGCTCAGTATTTATCTTGTAATTTGATTATGATCCTTAATAAATACTTTTCCAGGACATAGTACAGTAATTAGCTTGGTCATCTATATTGCCATGCATGTTTTAAGCCACCACAACCATAATGATGATATCTCTTCTCCTTTAGTTTGAGTATGCATTTTTTTTTTCTTTTTCATAATCTTTCTATATCTTGATGATTTGGTTGTGGTCAGGAGACTCTTCTCAGTCTGGAGGGATTAGATACAACTTTTATTGATCCCTTTACTACATAGGTATTCTAAGCTAAATTATATCATCTGGTACAAGTACAGTGCAGTATACAGTTGCCAGCTTAATGATAGAGTTACATTGCTGAAGACTTTATGGTTAGTTTATTTACATTGTATTGTTAGGCAAATATATTATGGCATGGGTTCTGTGGGGTATGCTGCTGAGGTTTCCAAGGTAGGCTTTATGGGAAATATTTTTTATATAACTCTTGTAAAAATATCCCTCCATCAATTTCCTTTTTGCCCCATCAGGAGTATAGGGGTTTGTGGCTAGGTTATTCAGTCCTAACATTTAAGGAAAGGGTGACCAGCTCCACCTTCTCTGAGTGGCATTATGTGAATAGTGAACCCCAGCCATCCCTTGGATGCAAACCTTCATGGGGTCTATTTGGTTGGAGCATCTTAACTCACTTGACTATAAGACATCATTCAGTTATATGGTTATCACTCAGTATAGTAAATGACTTCCTGGATCACAAGAAACCATTTGACGTGTTATACTTAGTAGGTTGCACTACACTGACTGAGTGGATGATGAGTGTCCCCCACCTACCATCTGTGCAGCTGAGCCTGGCAAGTCTTTTTTTTCATTAGCGGTGTTTTATGACATTCACCTGCAGTAGAGCACTATGTGCTGTTATAGGTGGTTATGAGCTTTATATAGGTTGGTTTTTTACTTGCCAACAAGAATCACTGTGTTACTTGATGGTAAGTCAAATGACAATGAAAATAAGCTCATAGCCACCCTTAATACCACTTACTGCTACACTGTGGAACATGTGATGCTAAAGATTTACTAGGCCAAGCTGCACTCACTTTTACTCCCAGCAGTGACTCATTCATTTTCACTTTGCATCTCAAGCAAGTAATAATTATCATATTTTTGCATATTAAGTATTGTTAAAATGAAAGTTGGCTAATATTAATCAGAACAAGCCGGTAGGTGACAATGGCCAGCTCTAAGTGGACCAAGCTTTGTTGGCGATTGGAACTGAGTTTTGATATGAAAAGTACCTCCTGTATGGCAGTGTCGAAGGACAACATCCTGCCCAAGAATCATGGCCCTGGCTTAATAATCTTTGGAGCCTTAGCATTTCACATGAGCAAGGTTGTAATTTTAGCCCTCTTCATATTTTCTGCACTAGATGATCCTTGACCCCATACCTGGTGGATTTAGGTCATGCATGTACAAAACACTTGTAGTACTCATTAACGCCTATAAGCAGGCAAAGTGTCATTCATTCCATGCGCCCACTGTGGAGCTAGGGAGCTTGAAATTCACAGAATAGCCCACCAAAGGTACAACTTCTAGGTGGCACTGCCAGTGATTGGAAGTGAGTTTTGACACTAAATGCCATTTTTGTATGGAGGTGCTCCAGTGCAACATTCCACCTGAGAATTGTGGCCCTGGGATATAATATTCTGACCCTTAGCATTTTGTGCGAGCATAGTTGTGATTTTAGCTATTTTCACTTTGCATTTGATGACCTTTGACCCCTGACCTGGCCAGTGTTGCACATAGGTGTACAGTGGAAAGTTGTAGTACTAGTCAATGTCAATAAGCATGCTAAGTTTCATTCAATTCCATCGAGCCGCTGGGGAACTATGGGGGCATTTTTGAAAACCAGTATTGGTTGTTAGGGATGTTGAGGCCAGTTTTCACAGGGTTGCCACTTGAAAACTAGAGGAGAAAGAGGAAAATGGTGGCACACTTCAAATAGGGAATGGCCTCAAGATTATGCCTAAAGAAGTCAGAGCTTTCTGCACCCAGTAGTAATTCTTCTACAGCTCAAAACATGAAAAGTAGAAAAAAGGCATTTCTTTTTGGCTGTTGCTAGGCAGAGAGTAGTTGCCTAGCAACCAAAGCCTTACAAACACAACTAGGTCACAGGCTGGTCTTTATATCTAAGTTTGGTTGGAATCAGTTAATGAAGGGCAGAAGTGCCTGCCACAATTAAACGAGAAAGCAAGAATGCAGCTAACATAATGGCAGCATGGAGCTGGCCAAAAGAGTGTAAAAGATTGGAATAGTAATAGTTCAGTGGCATTCAACTAGAAGACGGATGTAGTTCGTATTACATAACTGCCTCCACTTCACAGAAGTTTCAGCTCTGTCCCCTCTGGTTCAGCAAATGTATTTGAATAAAATTGTCAGGAGATAGAAAGATTGAAATGAAAGGCATCCCTTGGATCAGTTGTTTGTCTGTTTAAAGACACCATTTTACATTATTTTTTCCACTACCGTCACTGGTGAACATCTGGTTCCCTGATATTATGTCTCATCTTTCATCTTAAGTGTTTCCAAGAGGGAGGACTCCCTGGTAACAGTATGAATGAATTATCCACTGTACAGCTTCCTTCATTTCATCCCAGTCCACCCTCTCACAAACATTTATTGACTGTAGCTTCTCATGTATTTTCAGGTCGTCCTCCCATCTACATACTGTATTGCAACTGTATGACTGTACTTTCTTACTCATGCTTTCCATTCCAAAGCATCCATCATTGCTCAGAATATCATATCCATTCACCTTCCCACGTATGCAATACTGTCAGCAGCTCTCTCCCTTCCACTTTCACACATAGGCCTATAAGGATGTGTGCTTATAAATTGCAAGAGGCAAGACAAACTCCTATTTTTACTCATACTGTATATGGATCACCAATCATTATCAGCTTCTGTCAGCTTGTATTCCTTATAATAGAGTGCAGTCAGCAACAGTATGGAAAGGCTGGTCTTATGTTTCAGAAATTATCATAGATTTTGGACTCTGCTAGTCCTTAACTTCCTCCCCAGTCTTGTTCCTAATCAACCTTTCTTCTCATTCTTCACTGAATCCTTCATTCATTCCAGATCACATTCCCATATATACATGTCAACTCCATCTCCCACTTTCCTGCCTGTGTGAGAATTCTTTACCCTATCTTGTTCATGATTAGTTTATCATCTTATCCATTCCACCACATCCTTAGTTCCAATTTCCATTCCAACTCACTTTCCTAAACATACTGGTTAACCTTTGCAGCCCAGTGTATTTTGTATATTTTATTCTTACAAGCACAAGATTTTTGCATTTAGATTAGGAGAGTTGCCTAGTGTTAATGACAACTGTATTGAGCATCTCCATTTCAAAAGATTTCTTGTAAACTGAACTGTAAGAGTGTTATGAAAAAAGTAGTCTGATTGAAGGGGATTGCATTGTTCCTTCCTTAACACACACACACACACACACACACACACACACACACACACACACACACACACACACACACACACACACACACACACACACACACACACACACACACACACACACACACACACACACACACACACTGAAACAAAAGGAAGGAATCACCAAGCTGAAAGTAGATGGAGAGGTCTTTAAGGATGCGGCAATGCAAGCAGAAATAATGAACAAACGTTTCCAGTCAGTTTTCACTAAAGAAAAGGAGCTTGTGGAAGGGGAGGGAGTGATTAGAAATGTTCCGGTGATGAAAGATATAAAAGTGGAGGTGCAGGAAGTGTATAAATTACTGGAAACTCAAGATGTAAGGAAAGCCCCAGGACCTGATGGAATTTTTAATTGGGTACTGAAGGAATGCAGAGCACAACTGGCGGATAAAATTCACAGCTTAATTGTATGCTCACTGGAAGAGGGGAAAGTGCCAAAAGAATGGAAGAGGGCAAATGTGGTACCAATTTACAAAGGAGGAAACAGGGAAGAACCCCTGAATTATAGACCAGTGTCTCTAACCAGCATGGTCGCAAAATTGTGTGAGAGAATCCTGAAAGACAGATGGATAAAATATCTGGAAGAGATGAATATTTTGGCTGAATGTCAGTTTGGATTCAGAAGTGGAAGGTCATGTGTTTCAAACTTGTTGAGCTTTTACTCAAGAGCGATTGATGTGGTACAGGAGAGAGATGGTTGGGTGGATTGTGTGTACTTAGACTTAGAGAAGGCCTTTGACAAGGTACCTCATAAGAGACTAATGTGGAAACTAGAATATATAGGAGGACTAAAGGGGAAACTTCTGGAATGGATGAGAGACTTTTTGAGAGACAGACAAATGAGGACAGTAATAAAGGAAAAGATGTCTGGATGGAGGGAAGTAACAAGTGGAGTCCCTCAAGGCTCAGTGTTGGCGCCAGTAATGTTCCTGATTTACGTAAATGATATGGTAGATGGAGTGAACAGTTATGCGAGTCTGTTTGCTGATGATGTAAAGATCTTGAGGAAGATAGAGGTTGAGGAGGATTGTAAAATACTGCAGGAGGATTTGGATAGGATACACAATTGGAGCCGGACGTGGGAAATGAAATTTAATGTAAAGAAATGTAAAATATTGGAAATGGGTAAAAGTACCAGGAGACCATCACTGAATTATTTTTTGGGTAATGAATTAATCACAAAAAGGAGAGAAGAGAAAGATTTGGGAGTGCTGGTCCAAGATAGTTTGTCACCAGAAAAGCACATTAACAAGATAGTTGGAGAGACTTATAAGCTCTTGACTAACATAAGAGTAGCATTTCATTATATGGATGAGGAAATGATGAAAAAATTGATAGTGGCCATGATCCGCCCCAGGTTAGAATATGCAGCGGTAGTGTGGTCCCCACACAAAAAGAAAGATATAAACAAGATTGAGAGAATACAAAGAACAGCAACCAAGATGGTCCCCAGTCTGACAGACCTGTCATACAGAGAGAGGCTGGAAAAACTGGATTTGCCTTCGTTAGAGGAAAGGAGAAAGAGGGGAGACATGATTGCGGTGTTCAGGACCATGGTGGGAGTAGATAAAATTGACAAAGAAGATCTGTTTGTATGGGATAAGAGAGCAACAAGAGGACATGGAATGAAATTGAAAAAGTCAAGCTGCTTGAAGGATATCAAGAAATATAGCTTTCCTTACAGAAGTATAGACTTATGGAATAGCCTGGACAAAGAGATCGTCCAGTCTAAAAACTTAAACGAGTTTAAAGTTAAATTCGACTTATTGAGAAATAGCGACGGAAACCCACGAGCATAGTACATTCCGTGTATATCACAATTAGGTATATTCTTAAATATTTGAAACGACTTACCTGTAGACAAAGAGGTGGTGCATGAGAAAAACATTCATGTGTGTAAAGGTAGACTTGATAAATGTGGATATGGAGACAGGACAACACGAGCATTGCTCAATTCCTGTATACTACAAATAGGTAAATACAAATAGGTAAATACACACACACACACACACACACACACACACATATTCTCTCGTTGTTTCATGTTTATTGTCTGCTTCCCTCATCCAGTTAACTACATCCTACATTCTGTCAAATATCAGACTGACTTTCCAACATAAACACCTCAGGATGCCTTACCCATATTCCTCATGAATAGGCAGTCCTCGCTTAAAGTCTATGATGTGTGCAGGCATAATTGTACCTTAAGTGAATCATGTTTCTGCATCATGAATGAAGGATTAAAGTACAAAAAGCATTTATTCCTGACTTAAACGCAGTTTTATTATGAATCAGAATCATCTTTAAGTGAAGGAAAGGTCTTAATTCATCTGGAAGTTTGTATTAAAACAGCTTTAAATGAGGACTAATGTTAAGCCTTATTCCTTCCTCCTTTCTCATCCTTATCCTACCTCATATATTTCAGAGTCATGGGTGAGGTTAAAGTTGCTCTGACACTTCTGGATGACCTGAGTTCCAAGGATAAGAGGGCATGCCTGGAACTCCTAATCAAAATTTTTGGTAATGTCATCAAGCACCCTGATGACCCCAAATACAGGTCAGTTCTGTGATTTGGACATATGTATTTCAATAAATGCATTTGTTCTAACCTGAGAAAGATCCCTAACCCCTTTAAGTTAAATTGATGGCCAAGTGTTGTGATATTGGAGGGTTGATTTAACCTGGAACAAGGAGATTCATTTTCTACCTCATAAATATGGCTTACTGAATTTCACGCCACCAGACTTAGTACTGTATTTGAATTGTAGAAGTGTCCCAGTTCCCTGAGGTAAACACAGACTGACTGTAATAACTGCAGCTCAGGCTCATTAATCAGCATCCAGTATTTTGGATTGTCTTCTGAGTCTGCCTTTTTTTTTTTTTTTTTTTTTTTTTTTTTTTTTCATAAACAAAATGCAGTATATAATGAAGAGTTTTTGCATCAGCAGTGGAAATGAGTTATTTAAGAGGAGCCTGTGGAGTCACATGGAGAGACAGGCTGACAAATGAGGATATAAAGGAGCATTGTGGTGTGGATGTGGATGTGATAGGAAGCATTAGGGGGAACACATGGAGGTGGTTTGGCCATGTGGAGAGGATGGAGGATGAGAGACTGATGAGGAGAGTGTATGTGAGTGAGGTGGAGGGGGGGAGAGGGAGGGGGAGGCTGAGGATGAGATGGAGGGATTGGGTGGAGAGGCATATGAGAGAGGGGAGTGTGAGTTGGGAGCAGGGCAGTGAAATGGGGGAGGACAGGGCGACATGGAGGCGATTTGTTTGTGGCCACCCTGTATGGGATTGAGGCATCTGGCAATAGACAGATAGATAGATTACCAAAACCTGATGCCAAAATTGACAGTGTCAAAAAAAGGAAAATCAGTTAGAAAAAGAGAGAGAGAGAAAGAAAGTGCAGTGCTGAATGTTTTTCCAAGAAAGAGAGAGAGAGAGAGAGTGCAGTGGTGAATGTTTTTCCGAGAGAGAGAGATTTAGTGATATTGCAGAAGTAAAAGAGAATAGCATGCTAAGTACTTGTACAAAGCTGATTGGTAGTAAATCATCATATATTGCATTGTAATACCACAGGAGCCATTGTTGCTGAAATGCAGGACAAGGTAAGTGTGTTAGTGATTTTTGCATATATACCTTGCCTATTTGGTAAAGAAGTTAGCATATGGGATGATGCATATCAGATAATTTGGCAAACCAAATACAGTATGTTGTTATTGTTGTTGAATTACCCTGGTCTGTCTGGCTGAGTAGACTTATCAACTGCAGGTGAGGAATGTTTCTTTAGGGCTATGTTGTGCAGTGAGCCAGTGTTCCCATGCAGTAAACAGCACCCCACCACAGTGAGATGTGGGGAAGAGTGTGGAGGATTGGTTCCCAGATGTATGCTGTATTTGTTTTTCCACCCAGTTAACAGGGGCATCTTAGTAGGCTCCATATCATCTCATTATTTGGTTATATGGTTACCACCCAGTGCTCTGTTAGGCTTGTCACTCAGTGTAGGGCCACCTGAAGTGGAAAGAATAGAATTAAATAGTTACAGGAAGGATGAGAGACATAGGAATAAAGGAGGGGAACAAAAAAAGATTGATAAAGATGAAGGAAGAACCAGTTTGTTAGGAAAGCTTGAGCACTTGCCATACCAAATTAATAAGATTCTAATGTACTGGACATGTTGAATATCCAATTCGTCAGGGTTTAGTAAATCTGTGCTGTATTTTCTCTGTCTCTCCCAGGGTTGGAAAAAAAATCACAGATTCTTCTTTTTAATTTAAAAAAAATGGATTTTTTTGGATTTAAATTGGATTTTTTAATTTAAAAAACTTTTAAAAATGATTTTTTTTTTTTCCAACTCTGTTTGTGCCTTTGGGAATTTGTCAAAAGAGTACCATACTGAGTCTTTTTTCCTTCCACTTGCTGCAATGCATTCATTAGGCATGATTATATATCACTGTTCAAATAAAAGGACTTACAAAATTGAAAATAATAATGTGAATGGGAAGTGGGAGTAAGGCAGTGCATCACAGGCTTGCGCTTCTTGGCATGGGGGAGGTTACTCATACTGTCAGATACTGAAGAAAGTTGCCAACATGTCTTTTATATTTTGTCAAGTTAGGATCATAATAATTAGATTGAATTATATTACTGTGTATTTAAAGAAGAGTTTAGTGCATATGTTAACACTGAGTATAATCACATTTATTGTTATTATCAAAAAGCCTTCTTTCCTCTGTTTTTTAATATTTACCTTGTAACAAAAGGCAATCATTGGTGTCTGACTTGATCAAGATTAGTACAGGAAGAGTACAGACCAAGCAGAGTTGATGCATCTGTACAATACACATCCATCACATTCTCTGTCTTCTTAAGTTTTACTGTATTTATATTTTTAAAAAATCCATTTTTATTTAAATCATGATTTTTTCACTGTTTTAAATCTATTTCAATCTGTCTATCTATCTATCCCATACAGGGTGGCCACAAACAAATCACCTCCACGTCACCCTGTCCCCTGCCATTTCACTCCCTTGCTCCCAATTCACACCCCCCTCTCTCATATACCTCTCCACTGCATCCCTCCATCTCATCCTTGCCCTTCCCCTCACTCTCTCCCCTACCACCTCACTCACGTACACTCTCTTTGTCAGTCTCTCACTCTCTGTCCTCTCCACATGGCTAAACCACCTCAGAGTGTTTCTCCTAATGCCTCCTATCACACCACAACGCTCCTTCACATCCTCATTTGTCAGCCTGTCTCTCCATGTGACTCCACAGGCTCCTCTCAAATAACTCATTTCCACTCCTCTCACTCTTGACTTGTGTCCCTCCAACAACGTCCAAGCTTCACTTCCATACGTTAGAGTTGGTATCACAATACTGTCATGTAATAAATTTTTCACTCCCATGCTCACTTCCCTGTTTCTTATCACTTCCTTCAAGGAACCAGCAACCTTTCTTCCTTGCTGTACCCTTTCAAGCACTTCACCCTCCAAACTTCCATGCTTACTCATCACACTACCCAAGCACTTAAATGTACTCACATGTTCTATTTCCTCTTCATCCAACCTCGCTGTACATTCACTGACTTCACCTCTCTCGAAGACCATAACTTTACTCTTCCCTACAATCACCTTTAGATTCCATTTCTTACACACTCTCCCAGACTTATCCACCAAGCCTTGGAGCTCCCCTTCATCTTCACTTAACAACACAGTATCATCTGCAAACAACAGTACAGGGAGTTTCCAAACATGATTTAAATCATTTTATTTAACCCGCCGCGTCCCGGAGACGTGAATTCACGTCCTCACATGATGTGCACTCATATCCCAGAGACATGAATTAACACGGCAACATTGCAAGGTCCGTAATTTGCACAATTTTCAATTTTCGCGAGTGATTTCGTGAGTGATTTTTGGCACGTATATACGGGACACCCTCCTCTATTCCTCTACAAGATGCCAAGCAGGGACAATGCCTTACACCGCATAACCTCTCCCCCCCCCCCTGCACGCCATTGTCTCGGCAATTCACCTGTTACCAGTGACCTGGCCAATAAAGACATTCAGGGCCAGAGTGATTCCCCAATCGATGACAGTGTGGAAGACAAAGTTTACATAGCATTAGAGGAAGAAAGTCAGAAATGATGATCACGTAATGTTGGAAAAAAAGGTCATGAATGGTGATGAGTTAGTGAGTGAAACAATGCTTATAATGCCTATATTACTGTTTGAAAACCAATATACTCTTGTACTACATATAAATTCATACCAAGTAAATAAATAAATACTGTTTATGAGTGGATAAAATAGTTACCCTCCCATAGAACTCGTTTTCTTTGGTGCCAGCCTGTTAGAAAACCCAGTCAGGTAAGGAGGTACTCGTACCTAGATCGAGCGATTTCTCTATGAATTTTCGATGTTTCTCACCGAAAGCGGATGTTTGAGCCAAAAAAAAAAAGGTCCAAAAATGTCGGGACTGGGGCGTACCACTGCCCAGAAAACTTCGGGATGAGGCGAGTTAAATCATAACAACCCTGGTCTCTTCTATAGTTCCAAAATGGGAAAAATTACCAGTCATTTCATCACTAGTTCCTTCAGTGTTGTCTTATATCCTCAGCTACAGCACATCCAGACCACCATCTCTTTTTCCATAATAATCCTGGTTTCCATGTATATGAACTTTCTTGAGCTTAAAGTTGTCTACCATTTAAGAATACTGTACCCAGTACGTGTTTTTACTTTTGTCTTTATTTACACTGCTGCCATGCACTTCACAGCCAAACCACGGTTGATATTAAAGTGAGAAATTGCAAACCCTCAAAACTGTTTCAGATAACAGTAACCTGATATGGATTACTGATTATCCAGAATACTTCTAAGATCATTGGTAAATGCAGACCTGCTTCCCAGTAAGACTGTTGTGATATTATATCATGCTTTTCACTCATGCAGCAGTGAGAGTCCTTCATAATAACAGCAGAAAATCTCTAGGAGCTCCAGGTTTCATGCAGTTCACCAGGATCGCATACAGATGAGCATGGGGCCACAATGGCTTCAACAAGACTATACAGTATAATGCAGATGCACTTTTGTTGCAGGACATTGAAGACAAGCAACAAAACCTTCCAAGCAGGTGTGTGGAGGCATGTTGGGGGCCGTGCTGTAATGGAGGCTGCTGGTTGGCAGGTGAGGGATGATGCAGTACACCTTCCACCACACATCAACCTAGACACACCACTTCAGTTACTTCTGGCTAATAGGTAAGTTACCTGCATGAATACTTTGGCATAGCCATCCCCCCCCTCTCTGTCTGTCTGTCTGTCTGTATCTGTCTGTCTGTTTGTCTGTCTGTCCATTGTACCCATACCATAAGTAAAATGCTATTGATGCAGTTTTAATTGTTTTATATGTCAGTAGTTTTATGTTATATTCATCTTTAATGTAACGAGAAATTCCACGTTGCCCAAGAAGCATACTATAATTTCTGGTACACTAAAAACTGTAGCTCCAATGTGGTGTGTTGCAAGTACTGTATTTGGAATAAGAGGTAAGGGTGATCAGAATAACAGTTTTTAAAGACAGTAGTATCCAATCTCCCAGAGGTACTGTGGCCTGGGGCAAAGTTACTCTGGTATAGCACATGTAATGTTAGATTATGGCAGTGATAATAATTTCATGTACCATATAGAAGATTGCACTGTGTACAACAGAACCTCCATGACATGGCTTTCTGTTTTAATTGAGAAATGTAGGAAGAAGTTCATCATCATTATCATCATCATCCAGGCCTTTGTTTTCAAGCCCCAAAGCCGTGGCTTTATCTCAGCAGCTGAAGTATCTACACTTTTTTTTTTTTTTTTATGCACTTCACATACAGGTGTCAGATACACTCAGTCCATCAACAGCCAGATTAAAAAGGGGATTTCCAGACCCATGCCAAGAGTCATTAACTTCCCTGCTTCATTTATAGTACCATATCCATTCATCTCCTGTCATGTCTTCTCTCATCATCAGACTCCATCCATCTGTTCCAGTCATCTCCAGTTTCAGTTTTGTGCATGTTTTCCTTTTAGCATGGGTCAGATGGGTTTGCCTGATAGTGCTCCCTCACCTTCTCTGTAGTAATACCCTAAAATATAAGGTCATCACACACCACTTCATATGATGGCTTTCTCAGTATACCTCTTTGTTGACTTGAGTATTCCTGTACAGGTATTTCTACACATACTCACCCAGCTCCCCAGGTCTGTCCTCTTAATATGTCCAGATCACCTCAGTCTCTTCCTTTGTGCATCCTTCTTGATACTTTCTACTGCCAGCTGTCATCTTGGTTCTTCTGTGGATATCCTGTCAGCCAGCTTTATGTCTTCTACATATCCATCAGAGCACCTCAGTATCTTCCTTTCTGCATCCTTCTTGATACTTACTACTCTCAGCTGTCATCTCATATCTTCTTTGGATATCCTGTCACCCAGCATTATGTCCTCTGCATATCCATCAGATTTTTTTTTTTTGTACTGTATCTTCCTTTTTTACCCTGCATGTTTCACTGTCATACAGTATGATACTCATGGATGAATCCAGGGATGCTGACATAGTTGCCAGGGCAACACCCGCATGAATGGAAAAACAAATGTCATAGGCTCAGGGGTAGTTTCTGGGAGAGAGAGAGAATGAATATTCTCTGAGAACTAAAGTTGGTCAAAACACATTTAGCAGAATGATTATTATGCATTGTCACTCTTTGTTTAAGTCTCTGGAACAGAATTTTTTTTTAAAAACTCAATTTACTTCCATTATCACAGTGCAGTAGGGTGCCTCTTGTTTCAAAACAAAAGTTAAATACCTCTATATCAAAATTCCCTTCAGTGATCAAAGATAGCTGGTAACACTGCATTCTTCCTTACAGTTATCTGTAGGTGCAGTGGTGAAATAGGAGTTAAAAATGCTTTAACTGTACTCTGCTATTTTGTTTTTGTTCGCTTAGTGTAATAAGAATGGTATATGGTAGGATACTTATTGACAGAGGTAGGGAAATAACAGAGGAATTAGTTGGAGAAGAATAGGGAGGTTTCGGGAAGGGAAGATGGTGTGTAGATCAGATATTCATTCTTAGGTCTTTAATGGAAAAGTTTCTAGAGAAGGGAAAGAAGTTGTATGTGGCCTTCATGGATTTGGAGAAAGCATATGACAGAGTGGATAGACAAGGAATGTGGAAAGTTTTAAGAATTTATGGAGTAAATGGGGAGTTGCTGAAAGCTGTGAATAGTTTGTATGAGGATGCTAAAATTGCAGTGCGTGTGGAAAGTGAACTGAGTGAATTTTTCTGTCTGAATGTTGGATTGAAACAGGGATGTGTCATGTCCCCATGGTTGTTCAATCTGTATCTGGATGGGGTTTTAAAAGAGATACAAGGTAGGACAGTGGATGTTGGAATGGCTGTAATGAGAGAGGGCAGTGTGTGGAAACTCACTGTACGTTTAAGTACTTGGGTAGTGTGATCAGTAAGGATGGAAATTTAGAGGGTGAAGTGCTTGAAAGGATACAACAGGGAAGAAAGGTTGCTAGTTCTTGAAAGCATTGGTAAGAAACAGGGAGGTGAGCATGAAAGTAAAAAAGTCGCTGCATGACAGTATTGTGATACCAACTCTAATGTATGGAAGTGTAGCTTGGACCTTGTTGGAGGTAGGGCCAATAAGACTACCAGGTCTCTTCACCCAGTGGTACTATGCAGATGTATTTACCTATTTGTATTTACCTATTTGTAGTATACAGGAATTGAGCAATGCTCGTGTTGTCCTGTCTCCATATCCACATTTATCAAGTCTACCTTTACACACATGAATGTTTTTCTCATGCACCACCTCTTTGTCTAAGTCGTTCCAAATATTTAAGAATATACCTAATTGTGATATACACGGAATGTACTATGCTCGTGGGTTTCCGTCGCTGTTTCTCAATAAGTCGAATTTAACTTTAAACTCGTTTAAGTTTTTAGACTGGACGATCTCTTTGTCCAGGCTATTCCATAAGTCTATACTTCTGTAAGGAAAGCTATATTTCTTGATATCCTTCAAGCAGCTTGACTTTTTCAATTTCATTCCATGTCCTCTTGTTGCTCTCTTATCCCATACAAACAGATCTTCTTTGTCAATTTTATCTACTCCCACCATGGTCCTGAACACCACAATCATGTCTCCCCTCTTTCTCCTTTCCTCTAACGAAGGCAAATCCAGTTTTTCCAGCCTCTCTCTGTATGACAGGTCTGTCAGACTGGGGACCATCTTGGTTGCTGTTCTTTGTATTCTCTCAATCTTGTTTATATCTTTCTTTTTGTGTGGGGACCACACTACCGCTGCATATTCTAACCTGGGGCGGATCATGGCCACTATCAATTTTTTCATCATTTCCTCATCCATATAATGAAATGCTACTCTTATGTTAGTCAAGAGCTTATAAGTCTCTCCAACTATCTTGTTAATGTGCTTTTCTGGTGACAAACTATCTTGGACCAGCACTCCCAAATCTTTCTCTTCTCTCCTTTTTGTGATTAATTCATTACCCAAAAAATAATTCAGTGATGGTCTCCTGGTACTTTTACCCATTTCCAATATTTTACATTTCTTTACATTAAATTTCATTTCCCACGTCCGGCTCCAATTGTGTATCCTATCCAAATCCTCCTGCAGTATTTTACAATCCTCCTCAACCTCTATCTTCCTCAAGATCTTTACATCATCAGCAAACAGACTCGCATAACTGTTCACTCCATCTACCATATCATTTACGTAAATCAGGAACATTACTGGCGCCAACACTGAGCCTTGAGGGACTCCACTTGTTACTTCCCTCCATCCAGACATCTTTTCCTTTATTACTGTCCTCATTTGTCTGTCTCTCAAAAAGTCTCTCATCCATTCCAGAAGTTTCCCCTTTAGTCCTCCTATATATTCTAGTTTCCACATTAGTCTCTTATGAGGTACCTTGTCAAAGGCCTTCTCTAAGTCTAAGTACACACAATCCACCCAACCATCTCTCTCCTGTACCACATCAATCGCTCTTGAGTAAAAGCTCAACAAGTTTGAAACACATGACCTTCCACTTCTGAATCCAAACTGACATTCAGCCAAAATATTCATCTCTTCCAGATATTTTATCCATCTGTCTTTCAGGATTCTCTCACACAATTTTGCGACCATGCTGGTTAGAGACACTGGTCTATAATTCAGGGGTTCTTCCCTGTTTCCTCCTTTGTAAATTGGTACCACATTTGCCCTCTTCCATTCTTTTGGCACTTTCCCCTCTTCCAGTGAGCATACAATTAAGCTGTGAATTTTATCCGCCAGTTGTGCTCTGCATTCCTTCAGTACCCAATTAGAAATTCCATCAGGTCCTGGGGCTTTCCTTACATCTTGAGTTTCCAGTAATTTATACACTTCCTGCACCTCCACTTTTATATCTTTCATCACCGGAACATTTCTAATCACTCCCTCCCCTTCCACAAGCTCCTTTTCTTTAGTGAAAACTGACTGGAAACGTTTGTTCATTATTTCTGCTTGCATTGCCGCATCCTTAAAGACCTCTCCATCTACTTTCAGCTTGGTGATTCCTTCCTTTTGTTTCAGTTTGCCATTAACAAATCTATAAAACAGTTTGGGTTCATCCTTGCATTTGTCAATTATACCTTTTTCAAAATTCCTTTCTTCTTCCCTACGTATTCTTGTGTATTCATTTCTTGTTCTTTTATATTCTTCCTTTGTTCTGTCGTTACCTCTCTTTCTCCAATTGTTCCATGCCTTATCTCTCTTTTTTTTGGCTATCATACACCTTCTATTAAACCACTCCTTTTTCCTGTTTTCTTTCCCTCTTACTCTTCGTACAAATTTTTCCACTCCCAAATTATAGAGGTCTAGAAAGATATCCCACTTCCTCTGTATCTCTCTTGTTTCTCTGAATTTTCTCCAATCCGCATTTTCAAAAAAGTTTCTCAATCCTGTAAAATTTGCTTTCCCAAAGTTGTATCTTCCCTGTCTATGAAGCTCGTCTCTTGGCTCGACGTTTCCTATTAACATCTGGAACTCAATGACCACGTGATCACTTTTTCCCAAAGGACAGAGATATTCCAATGATTCTATTACATCGGGTTCTTTGGTGAACAGTATGTCTAACCTTGCTGGTGTGTCCTCACCTCGAAACCGTGTCTCTTCTTTGACCCACTGTGTCATCACATTATTCATTATTATATTTAATAACATAGTACCCCACGAATCCTCGCCGCCTCCCGAGTACCATTCCTCCCAGTTCACCTCTTTACAATTAAAGTCACCCACCAAAATTGTATTATTGCTTTTCTCAATTATTTTTTGCAAGTAGCTAGCCATATCTGACAACATCTCATGGTATTCGTCATCTTTCCATGCTCTCGTCTTTGGGGGAACATACACTACCGCCATATCTCTCTTAACATTCTCTCCAGTTTCTAATTTCATATATATCACTTCAGCCCTGCCTTCTCCCATTTCCACAGTATCTACATTTATGTTGTTCTTCACTGCTATCATCACTCCTCCTCCCTTTTTTTCTTTTCTGTCTTTTCTCCACAGTTTGTATTTACCATCTCCCAAATGAACATCAATATCTTCTCTTAATTTGGTCTCTACAAAGCACATGACATCAGGTTCATGTTCTCTCAAGAAATCATTAATTTCGATCCTTGTCGATATGAAACCATCAACATTAGTATATATCACCTTCAAATTATTTTTGACATTATTAATACCCTCTTCTCTCCTACTCTCTGTCAGTACCACTTCCTCAACTTCTGATCTTTCACAACCATCCCCCCTAGTTTCCTTCACTTCTATTTCCTTAAATACCATTTCCTTACTTTCATATCCAATACTCTCCAAAAAAAAGTATTACGTTCTTCCTCTGTCCTCTTATCATTTTTTTCCTTTACTTCTTCCTTTAATGATTTTAAAACTTCTCTTTCTTCTTCATTCAGATCTTTTCTTATTATAATATTTTCCATCCCCGCCTCTTTGCTTAATTTCCAGGTCACTTTAAGTATCTCATTTATTACACTTTCTGATGTAAACTTGACTCTCATTGGTTTTGTTTCCCCTTTCTTATAAGGCCCTATCCTCCTTACTTCCTCAATTTCTTTTACCCACTTGTCTCCTTCGGGGTCAGTCTTGCCTAATATTCCTCTCACCATGTTCGTGTCTCTCTCGAGTCTTGCGAACCTAACCTTTTCTTCCTCTTCCCTGTTTCCAAATACTACCACGCATCTGTTCCTTTCTACAGTTTCTCTCACTATTTTCTCTTTTTTCTTCAGCATTTTCACTACATTTTCTTCCATTTCTTTCTTGTTCATTTCCCTTTCTTCCTGGATGATCTCTCTTAAGCTGACCACTTCTTTCTGTTCTTCTTCTACGTGTGCCCACTTTGCCTTGTGTTCTTCTAGTACATTACTCACCTTCTCCGTTTTATTAGTACTCTCTTCAAGTTTCCTCCTCAGTTCAACATTTTCCCTCTTCAAATTCTTAATCTCTTCATTGGCTGTTTCGTTGGACTGGATTAGACTCTGTATGGTGGTTTCCGTATTTCCTGACACATCCTTTATCACTAGATTCTCTACTTTTTTTTCGAGTTCACTAATCCTCATAATTAATGTTTTCACCAGGTCCATGACATTAGTATTAGCATCAAATCCTTGAAATTCCATTCCCTCATTGTTTACATTTTCGGCCATCTTTAACGTACCGGTAAAGTACCTAAACAGCTGTTACCGAATAAGCCACAAACATTCATGTATACTATTGCCAACAAATCTTTACATTTTTGGTAGTCTACCAACTTTCATTATTTTAAATTTAAAGAAAGACCCTAGGAGACAGGACAGACAAAATTCCTGAAACTACTCAAGGTTAGGAGCGATGCCTGGGACGACCTCTCTCTCCGGCTGTTCGTGTGTGTGGTGATGTCACGGTGTGGAGGACTGTCTCCTCCCATTTTTCCCTCCACTCCCCAGCCTCTGCTGGGGGGTGAGTGAGGGGAGCTGCTCTTGTGACAGCTATGGGAGTGAGAGGTAGAGGCAGACATACCATGACTCCAAGTTTTTTTTTTTTTTTTTTTTTTTGTTCAGTACCGTGTCGGCTCTTATTATTTTGTTCTAGTTATCATCAGATGAATTTACCCAGATTAGAAAGAAACTGAGTGAAATGGGAACTGGAGTTAGCTAATTATATAATGAGAATGATGTAATGGTGATGATGAGTTAATGTAGCTCTTTATAATGCTCCCACCATACTTTCATCTCATTCAGTTCCTTGAACAATCATGTATTCCATGTTTAATATAATTAACTGGAGCATGGAAGCTTAAGTTAGGGTATATAATTTGCCTCATTAAACAGAGACCTGAGAGAAAAGGGGAGAGATGGGAGAGAAAGGGGATAGAGGAAGGAAAAGTGAGGGCAATAGTTGCCAAACACTTCCAGAATACAGAACACTCCAAATCAATTTAATCCTACTGTATGCAAATACCTGCTAGAATGCACATCAGGTTGAAGAGTAAAGGTGATAGCTAAGCTTATCATTTAAAATTGCCTTGACATAGGTGAGAGATGAAACAATTATTACTGTGGAAAAATATGAACATTAGAAACTCACTTGACCAGTTATTCTTTTATGTCAAATTTTGCTAAATGAATGTATGGCTGAGTGATTATTCATTATATTTAAATGTTATACCCCACTAATATATACATGCACAGCAATGCACAATAATGCTATTACAGAACATAAAATGAAACAGTTTATCATTGTTCATCACTGCCTGGCAGCCTCCTCTCAGGTGTATCCACACTGTGACGACATGCGCAAGCTGGACACAAATACTGTATGCCCTAGTATGGTTGGAGGGACAGAAGTCAAGAGTGAGAACAGTGGAAATGAGTTATTTGAGAGGAGCATGTGGGATCACATGGAGAGACTGACTGACAAATGGGGAAGTGAAAGAGCATTGTGGTGTGGATGTGGATGTGATAGAAAGTGTTAGGAGAAATACATTGAGGTAGTTGGGCCATATGGAGAGGATGGAGAATGAGAGACTGATGAGGAGTGTGTATGTGAGTAAGGTGGAGGGTGGGAAAGCAAGGGGGAGGCCAAGGATGAGATAGAGGAATGGAGTGGAGAGGTATATGAGAGAGAGTAGTGTGAGCTGGGACCAGGGCAGTGAAATATTGTAGTGGGGGACAGGGCGACATGGAGGCGATTTGTTTGTGGCCACCCCTTATGGGATTAAGGCATCTGGCAATAGATAGACAGGTAGATGTACAATACGCTGCGTATTTAGCTTTTCTTTGTCCATATGTATATCTTTTATCATGACATGATGTAGGGCAACAGCCATGAATTATTTTGACATGATGTAGGGCAACAGCCATGAATTATTTTGACATGATGTAGGGCAACACCCATGAATTATTTTGACATGTTGTAGGGCAACACCCTTAAATTATTCCAGGATCCGTCCCTGACTCCTAACACTAGTACAGTACCAGACTTTTGTCCATTTTGCAGACATTGAGAACACTTGAGATGTCAGGATGGGCATCATTTACTGTAGGCCTTTATACCTTTTGTCAAAGGTGGGGAGAGTAAGGGTGTGGAATAAGGCCATCCAGTTCTGATATTTAGGTCTAGATTCAGAATAATGGTTTAAACCTGGGATTAGAGGCTAGTTCAGACCTAGAATTGAGGATTACTCAATCCAGGATTATACCTTTGGGTTAAATAGTACTCATGTCAGTAGACTGTATCAGAGATTAAGTAATATGGAGCTTATATCTTCAGCTGGGATGAGAATTTGGACGTGGTAACCACATCCAGTCATAAGCCTTTTGGTGTTTTTAGGTGGACTGTGTTCATTCATTGTATGCATATGTGGGAAAAACAAACTACAGAAAGAAATTGTGTTCATTGTCCAGTCAGTGCGATCTCTCTGTTTATCTATCTGTAGCCAGATGCCATAATCCCCTAAGGGGTGGCTGTTTGTCTTTGAGTTAGTAGTTTATGGGGAGGGGCACTAACCCTCCACCAGCCCACTTGTAGACATGTGGGAAACACGTATAGGTTGGTTATGTAGTTACCACCCAGTGTTGTAAATGGTTTCCTGGCTTACAGGAAACCATTAGGCTTGTCACTCAATGTAAAGCCTCTTGCAAATGAAAGAATAATAATAAAATTGACAGGGAAGATGGGAGAAATAGGAAGAGAGGAGGGCAGACACAGAAAAATAATGATGAAGGTGAAGGAGGAAGTAGGTAGCACTACATCAAGTGAGTGGATGATGGTTGCCACCACCTACCACTATACCAGTGCAGTAATATTGCAAAACTAATTATGTCCATCTATCCATCATCCAATCCAGTAATATATTGCTCCATCAGGAGTATAGAAGCTTGGAGCCAAGCTGTTCAGTCCAGACATTTAAGGTGAGAATGACCAGTTACTTTCCCCTTAGCATCATCTTGTAAGCAGTAAACCCTTAATCACCCCTCTGTATGGGTTATTGATGGTTGCAGCACTTTAGCTCACTAGGCCATCAGTCATCTGAAAATTTATATACAATTTAAGAAAATGACATAATAACATGAGTCAAAGCAAGGAATCTGTGAATCTTCTTTGGGATATTTAGTGTTTTAATTAATAATAGGGTGCATAGAAACCTTTGTTATTCAGTTTAGAATTTTTCTACTGTATCCTCTTGTACAACTATCACTTCTTCCATATCATTGTGCCATGTATAAATTTGATGCTTGATAGTATCTGCAGAATTAATAAGCAAGTACAGTACCATTGAAGAGCAGTTATATACAACTAGAACAAAACATGGCACCTTCTTTTCATTACCAAAACAATTTTTCTTGTAAAAATTTTCTGCAGTCAGGCCCTCTTTTTTTTTTTTCTTCCCAACATCATAGGAGGGTTAAAATAATGATATTCATTATCATTTCTTTTATTGATTTGAGAATTTAAGTGATCATATGGATGACGCAGCTCAGTGATACGAAGGGGTACATGGGGAATGCACATATAGTACAAGGATTGTGGAAGGGGGAAGGATACTTGAATTTGAGGAAGCAGTGAACATGATTGTGTGCAACACACGTTTTAGGATAAACAAGAGTAGGCTGATTACCTTACATATGAATCTGGGGATAATAGTATAGTAGCCAGATTGTTTCCTGGTCAGAAGGGCTGATAGGAGCTTGGTGAAGGATGCTATAGGGAGTGAAGAGGGTGTGCAGCAACACAGATTACTGACATGTGACATGGTGCTGAAGGAGCAGGTGGTGATTTGGAGAACTTATACACCCAGGAGGAAAATATGGAAGTTTAAAAACCAAACAGTATGGGATGCCATCTATAGTGAGATGAGTAGAATGGTGGCTAAACAGGGAGATGTTGACATAGGTGTTAATGAGCAGTACAGAGCTCTCAAAAACAATCTCTTAGAGAGTTACTGATTTAGTGTGTTGATGGACAAGGGGCCCTCCAAGACATAACATGATGGTGGGATGAGAGTGTAGAAGCTGCAGTTAAGGTGAAAAGAAAACTTCTGGGTATGGAAAAGGGGTGGTAACAGAGAGGAATACATGGATGCCAAGCATAGGGCTAGAAAGGAGGTATACAGGGCAAAATGAATCTCCGAGGCTTTTGGCACATAACTTAAATAGTGATGAAAAGAAGAATCTGACATTTAAGGTGAAGAGGAGAAATGGAGATATCATAGGTGAGCAGTGTGTGAAGAATGATGAAAGAAAGGTAATGGTGGACAGCGAGGATTTTAAAGACACTTGGAGGGATCATTATAACCAGCTGCTGAATGAGGAGTTTGACTGGAACAGGGAGGGTTTGGAGTCATTGGATCTAGTGTTTGCCCCTGATTGATGGTGCCATTATGAGCTAGGCAATAAGCAGGATGCAGTAAGGGAAGGCAGTGGGTGTGTCTGGGTTGATTGATGAAATGTTGAAGACTGTAGGATATAAGAGTGAGTTTAGTTCCAGATTTGATGAACTTGATTATAAGTGAGTGTGTTGCATCAGATGGCTGGCTGAAGAGTGCCATTGTAAATGTGTATAAGAGGGGGTGATCCCTTGAAAAGAGGAAATTATAGAGGCTTAAAACTTTTGGACCGGATAATGAAGGTAATGGAGAGAGTTCTAGAAGGTATGAAAAGGGATGGAGTGAATATTGATGAGTAGCAGTATGGGTATATGCCAGGCTAATGGACCACTGATGCCATATTCGTTGTCTGACAGCTTCAAAGTATATAGGAAAGAAAGAGGAGCTGTACTTTGTTTTTGTTGATTTGGAGAAGGCCTTTGACAGAGTTCCTAGGGAGGTGGTGAAGTGGGCAGTGATAAAGCTTGGGGTTGAAGAGTGGCTGGCTAGTGTGGTATGGCTGTGTATGTGTGTGCTCATGTTCAGGTGAGAGTGAATGGAAATATGAGAGATGAGTTTTCCATGAATGTTGTTGTGCATCAGGAGTCAGTCTTGAGCCCCTTATTGTTTGTCATTGTGCTTGAAGGTCTTTCATGTGACTTCAGAAATGGACTCTCATGGGAGATGTTGTATGTTGACGACTTAGTGTTGATTGCAGAGAATGTAAGGGAGGCTAAGGAAGGAGGTAGGAAATGGAGAGATAGCACAGCACGCCAGGGGTTGAGAGTAAATGCAGTTAAAACAAAAGTGATGCTATCTAGGGCTGGTGGCAGTACTGTCACAACTGAGGGAGTTTGGCTATGTGCAGCTTGCCACATGGGTGTGGGAAGTATCTCAATCTTTTGCAGTGTTTGAGAAAATTAGGTGCATAAGAGGTGTTGTGATATTAGAGGTAGGCTTCAATGTAATGCTCATTTTGTGTGTACAGTGTGTTGGGGAAAGCACGTAGAGATTGTCAGGTGTGAAAGTATTTGTCCTGTGGAGGGGGGGGTCTCTTGAGGGTGAGGAAGAGCTTTGTTATTTGGGGAACATGTTGTTTGCTGGAGGTTGAGTTGGAGCTAGTTCTGTGGCTAGGTTAAGGAGTGGTTGGAAGAAGTTTGGGGAGCTGTTTCCTCTCGCAACATTGGGAGGGCTATCCCTCATTGCTTTGGAGTCTTTGTATGCAGCATGTATTATAAGTGTAATGCTTTATGATAGCAAGTCCTGGGCAGTAAAGGAAGAGTATATTTGTAGGCTCAGACATACAGAAATGACAAGATGGATGTGTTGTGCATCCTTGAATGCAAAACCCTGTAGGGCAAGGATTGTGATTGAAGGGTTGAGAGGAAGGATGGGCCGTGAATGTGTGTAGTGTTGTGATGAGGAGGGATAGATTGAGATGGTTTGGGCATGTTGAGAGGATGGAGGATGGCAGTTAGGGGTAGATGGTGAGGCATGAACATCAGAGGTAGGGTTGCGAGAGGTAGACCAAAGAAAAGACCTGGGACGAGGTCATAGAGTGTGAACTCACAGATAAGGAACTGAATAGGGAGGCTGCCAGTGATTGATCAATGTGGAGAGCAACCATTAGGTGACTAAGGCCGATGCATGCGAGCATGTTGGGGTCTTTATAAACAAAACGATAAACAGAATGAAGTGATATGATATGAAACTATCATCTAGGAAAAATTGACTGTTTGCCTCATTGACCCATGTCTCTTGATAGGCATGAAATCTAAGCTGTCTCCTCCCCCAGAGAGGTGAAACCAGATGAGGCAGCATGGGTGGAAGAAACAAAGATTGTGGTGGCCAACTCTAGCCAGGCTAAGGAGGAGGAGCTGAGGCGCAAGGCTCTTGAGGACAAGGAGAAGCAGATGGCTGCACTGAAGAAGGAAATGGTATATTTTATCAGTGTATTATTTACTCGTTAAATCTGATGACATACTTTTCATTTAATGCTTGCTGTCTCCAGAAGATTTTGTTTATCTGTGGAGAAAGTTCTTGAAATGGAAGGGTTAAACACAGGCTCCATAAACCCATTCACTACCTTGGTGCTCTTCTAAATTGAATAAACTAATTTGGTAGTAGTGGGGCACTCACCATCCAATTACTCGATGTAGTGCTGCTTCCGGATGTCTGCCCTTTCCTGTCCTCCATCCTTCTTTCCTTCCATTCTCTTCTCTTTTTCTTTCCTTCATCCTTTCCTTGTCCTTCTGCGTACGGGTGACTTTACACTCACTCTTCTGTCTTTCTTTCCTTCATTCTTTCCTCTTCCTTCTGCATGTGGGTGACTCTACACTGTGACAAGCCAAATGGTTTCTTGTACACCAGGGAACCATTTACTATGCCGGGTGGTAACCATGTAACCAAATTTTGGCGCCAGGTGGTTTAGTGGGTAATAACGGTGCTCCAATCGGATTGAGCCGATGAATGTTTATATCCAAGGGGTGGTTGGGGTTTATTGCTCACGTAATGCCACTCAGGAATGAGTGAGGCTGGTCAATCTCATCTTAAATACCAGGACCAACTAGTCTAGCCCCGGGCTCCTACGCTCTTCATGGGGCAACGTTGGATTGGATGATGGATGGATGGATAATTCCACTCAGGGATGAGTGAGGATGGTCACTCTCATCTCACATGTCAGGACCAACTTGCCTTGCCCAGGGCTCCTGTGCTCCTCATGGGGCAATGTAGGATTGGATGATGAATGAATGATGAACAATAAAACAAGATTACCTATCATCTGTTAGCCAGGTAGACTGTAATAATACTGTTAGATGAAGCCTTTACTATTATGCATCCATCCTGGATAACTCCCAGTGCTGGTTGAGTGACATGTGAACTTAAGTTGTGACTGTGAACAACTGTCATCAAAAATTTTTCCCTCTACAATCAATACTTTCTGAGATTTGAGTTTTCGACAGACAGACATAGATACATTTTGTACAAAAATAATGACCATCGACTTTGTCTACCTGGCTCAATTAATATGACATCCCTTGGCTGAAGGGATAAAGCTAAATGTAAGCACTCATGTCTTGATGACATTATTGAAAAACATGACAAACCGTAAAAGAAGTTTAACAGTTATATTTTGTTGCTTATTTGCTTTATGTATATAAAATGGAATGCAGTCAGTGCTTTGTCCAACCCAAATCGCTAGAGTGATATATCGCCTATTTTATCATTTAGGCTTGTGCTGTAATTCAGTAAGAAAAGGCCAGTTAATATTGGTATCGTAATTGGAGTAGTAAGATTCACTATTAGTCACTATTATATCAGAATTGGCCTATTCTCATCCATTAATGTGAAACCATATTTTAAACACTGTGTTCTTTCCAGTATTGTTAATGGTGGACAAAGCTAATTGATGTTAACAGTGTGAATCTCATTATCAGTATGGATGCTGATGGGAACTGCTGTACTGACTTTCCACAGCTGTCATACCAGTTAGTAGTGGTAAGATCACTGACTTTGGTTGAAGTTGGTGGTGGTGGTGGTGGTGTTGTCAAGTATCTCCAGTTTGTCTGGTCAAGCTGACCCATCAACTGTGGGCAAGCAAATGGCCCTGGAGGGCAGTCCCACGTGGTGTGAGAGCTGTATGAACATTTGAGATACCATATGCATTGTAATCAAAATTTTGTATTGTTCTTTACTCGTCTTCAGTGCAGTGTAACGTAACTTAAAAGTAAGGTATATACATGTATATGATGTGCATATGGTGCTTCATTACAGGTGAAATCTGATACTTGTGGAGTTGGGTCTGTTTGTTTTGTTTCATGCTTGCCTGAGTCAGCCTTAGTCACCTAATGATTACTCTCCACACTGTCTCTGGCAGCCTACCATTTCAGTGCCTTATCCCTGAGGTCACATTATATGACCTTTTCCCAGGTCGTTTTTGGTCTGAATCACGTAACCCTTCCCTTCACCTTCATACCCCTTGCCTCCTGCATCCATTTGTCATCCTCCATCCTCACAGCACGCCCGAACCATCTCAATCTACCTCTCCTCGTAACCCTGATGTTTTCCATTATTAACCCCTCGTGGGTGGGTGACATCAGTTATACGACCATGTGGGATGGCATATTTTCGGAAAAATGAAGCATCAAGGAATAAGCCTAAACATGCATAAATCGATGAAAATGGATGAAAAACGAAGGTAAGAGGTGTTACTTATGTGGTAATACGTCCCTGCTGGCTGTAGGAGGAGGAGGGAAGGAGCAAGGGAGGAGTGTAGGCAGGCAGCTCATCACCAGGCACGTCTGGGGCGAGGCTAGTGAACTCTTCACTCATTTTCTTTTTCTTCACCACTGAACACTAAATTTATCATTTATGCATTCCTTACACTGTTCAATGTCTTCAAAATCATATGTATGTGTTTTCTGTTTTACTTGAACACTTATAATAATAAAACTTATGTACATATATTCTATTTTACTTGAACACTTATAACGCTACAATTTATGTAAGTACAGTATATTCTATTTTCCTTGAACACTTATAACACTACAACTTATGTACGTATATTTTATTTTGTTTCAAGGCTTGGTTGGGTAAAAGGCAGGACAGTAGGTGACAAGGAAGCCATATCTCCAAATTTCACCAATAAATTAGGACAGAAAATAGCCAGACGTTACGTAACGACGCCCGCCTCCTCACGCATGGACGTTACGTAAGATCACCCACCTGTTAGGGGTTAATTTTATTTTTGCTACCTCCAGGCAATTTTATTTAGTATGGCAGTGATCCTGTTGTGAAAACAACAGTGGAGGCAATACCTTCCATTTTAAAATCTCTCCTAACATTAAATAGAATCATCTGTAAGTAGCATCAAAAAGGTGGAGTAATGCCATCAGGTTGAAGGGCTTAAGAATTTAGTGTGTTTATAGTACCCAGCTTTCACCCTAGTTGGGATCAAGTGGTTAGATTGTTTTTTTTTTCCTGTTTGAAATGATGCAATGATTGCATAATTTGGATAGTTGTCTAAATAGACTTTAGTGATTACCGCAGAACCCATCGACATGTCATAAAAACCGACCCTGCTAACATCATCTCACCAGTCTTGAGTAAGGCAATCCAAGTTGTTATTGTTGATCAACCTGTCTGTCTGGCTGAGAAGACTAATCAACTACTGTACATAGAAGCACCTGCTCCAACAGGGCTGTCCAGTGCAGTGAACTGATATTTCCTCGTGATTCACAGCACCTTGGCACAGCAAGTTATGGGGAAATGCTGGGGGGTATGGTTCCTGGGTTGATGTAGCATTTGCATCTCCACCCAAGTAACAGGGGCACCATAATACAGTCCACATCACCCCATTTTCTGGTTATAAGATTACCACCCAGTGTTATAAATGGTTTCCTGGGTTACGTTACAGGAATCCTTTAGGCTTGTTGCTTAGCATAGGGCTACTTGAAGTGGAAAGAAAAGTAATAAAAAGATACAGGAAGGAAACGGTGGAGGAGGAAGAGAGGAGGGTAGAAACAGAAATAAAATGATAAAGGTGAAGGAAGAAGTAGGTTGCAGTACATCAGGTGAGTGGATATGGTCACCACCATATTCCACTTCAGACCAAGTATGTATCCAGTATGGTTGATGGGTATTATTACCAAAGTGGTTGCACATGAAGATGTGTGGCACATATGAGGACTGCTGGGACTCAGGGAACAGGTTATCATGTCTGTGTCCAGAGTCAGACAGAGAATACAAAAGCAGCTACCAGCTGTTTATGTATCATGATGTTGTTGATCAATCCTAGTCAGTCTGGCTGAGCAGACCCATCAACTGCAAGCAAGCAGTTGCCCCTGTTGGACCATCCCCTGCAGTGAACTGGTGTTCCCTTGCAGCGGACAGCACAGAGAAGAGTTTAGAGGTTGATTTCTGGATGAACACTGGATTTGTGTCTCCACCTAGTTGACAGGGGCATCATAATAGGCTCCACATCACCCTGTTATTTGGTTATATGGTTACCACCAAGCATTGTAAATGGTTTCTTGGGGTACAGGAAACCATCAGGTTTGTCATGCGGGTGGTTGCCACCACCTGCCACAATGTAACATAATTGATACCATGTTCATTTCTTTTTCTATTCTATCTATCTATTGCCAGATGCCTCAATCCCGTTTGGGATGGCCACAAACAAATCGCCTCCAAGTCGCCCTGTCCCCCGCCATTTCACTCCCCTGCTCCCAACTCACACCCCCCTCTCTCATATACTTATCCACCCCATCCCTCCATCTCATCCTCGGCCTCCCCCTCCCTCTTTCCCCCTCCACCTCACTCACATACACTCTCTTCGTCAGTCTTTCACCCTCCATCCTCTCCACATGGCCAAACCACCTCAGTGTGTTCCTCATAACGCTTCCTATCACATCCACATCCACACCACAACGCTCCTTTATATCCTCATTCGTCAGCCTGTCTCTCCATGTGACTCCACAGGCTCCTCTTAAATAACTCATTTCCACTGCTCTCACTCTTGACTTGTGTCCTTCCAACAACGTCCAAGCTTCACTTCCGTACGTTAGAGTTGGTATCACAATACTGTCATGTAGTAACTTTTTCACTTCCATGCTTACTTCCCTGTTTCTTATCACTGCTTTCAAAGAACCAGCAACCTTTCTTCCCTGCTGTACCCTTTCAAGCACTTCACCCTCCAAACCTCCATCCCTACTCATCACGCTACCCAAGTACTTAAACGTACTCACATTTTCCAATTCCTCACCATCCAACCTCGCTGTACATTCACTGACTTCACCTCTCTCAAAGACCATCACTTTACTCTTCCCTACATTCACCTTTAGATTCCGTTTCTTACACACTCTCTCAAACTCATCCACCAAGCCTTGCAGCTCCCCTTCATCTTCACTCAACAACACAGTATCAACTGCAAACAACAGTACAGGGAGTTTCCAAACACTATCCTCTCTCACCAGGGCCACTCCAATATCCACTACCCTACCTTGTACCTCTTTTATTACCCCATCCATGTACAGATTGAACAACCATGGAGACATGACACATCCCTGTTTCAACCCAACTTTCAAAGAGAAAAATTCACTTAGTTCACCATCCACACGCACTGCAGCCTTCGCACCATCGTACATACTCTTCACAGCATTCAACAACTTCCCATCTACTCCATATATTCTTAACACTTTCCACAATCTTTGTCTATCCACCCTGTCATATGCTTTCTCCAAGTCCATGAAAGCTGCATACAACTTCTTTCCCTTCTCTAGAAACTTTTCCACTAAAGATCTGAGAATGAATATCTGATCTACACAACCTCTTCCCTTCCTAAAGCCTCCCTGTTCTTCTCCAACTAATTTCTCTGTTCTTTCTCTAACTCTGTCAATAAGTATCCTACCATACACTTTTCCTATTATACTAAGAAGACAAATGACCCTATGATTACCACACACTTCTTTTTCCCCTTTTCCTTTGTACAGTACAAGGGAATAATTATACCTGACTTCCAATCCTCTGGGACTCTACCTTCCTCCCAGGCCAATCTGCACATCTTCCACATCCATTCTACTACTATCTCTCCCCCATGCTTCAGCATTTCACCACACACTCCATCAATTCCTGGGGCTTTCCCTGATTTAACTTTCTTCATTGCTTCCACAACTTCTATCCTACTGATTTCTTCCTGTCTTCTCACCTCCCTCCTTCTCCCAGCCATTCCCCAGCCACTTATACTCGCATTACTTCCATCCTCTACGTTCAACAATTCCTTAAAGTGTTCTCTCCATCTGCTCACTTTTTCTCCCTTCTCCACTAGTAATCTACCATTTTTATCTTTCACTCCCCTGCTAACTTCACTTCCACCCTGTCTTACTCTTTTCACCTCTTTCCAGAACATTTTCTTACAGTCCCTCCACTTTACACTCAAATTCCTTCCAAATTCCTCATCCACTCTCTTCTTATGCTCTCTTACTAATCTTTTCACCTCTTTCTTTCTTTCTACATATGACTCTCTCTTCTGCCTCTCAACCTCTTCCACGCCCCTATTTCTCATCCATTCATTGTATGCTTTTTTCTTTTGTGCCACAGCCTGTTTCACCTCTTCAGTCCACCACGCTGTTCCTTGCACCCCCCTCCGTCTTCTCTTCCTTCCACACACCACATCACATGCTGCACATATTTCTTCTGTAAATATTCTACACACACCTTCCACGTCTCCCATCTGCTCCAATTCATATTTGCCCAATCGTTCCTCCACGTCTCTCTTATACTCTGCCTTTTTTACTGCCAGTTTTATTTGCCTCAAACTGTAGCTCACCCCATTAGTTTGAAATCTTTCATATGCTGAACAAGGATATCTGGTAATAGCTGGAATTTAAAAAAAAGTGTTATACTGAAGAAATAATTAAACATGAGGCAGAACCAGGATTCTGTGGGCTTAAATGATGTGTGAATGAGTGTCTGGCTAATTTGATGGGCCATGCACTTGATAATTTTTGTACTCTCATACTTTCTCCCACCATGGTTGTTTGGATCCTGCCTCACCTAATATCAGTGGCAGATATGGGGAGGAGGGGGCACTTGGGCACATGCTCCCCAAATTTTTGCTGTACAGTAGGCCCTCGCTATTGCGGACTAATTTGGGGGGAAGCTTGATCCAATTAAGCCATTAGTCTGTTATATCTTATGATCCCCCCCGAGTTGGGATTTCAAACACATGATAGAAAATAAATGAGTACAATAGAGTTGCAGTTTAAAACAAAGGGATGTAATGATTGTACAGTAACACGAGCACCGAATTTCACCCTTTATTATTCAATAACATGATGATATCACTCAGTTGTGCAGGAGAAACAAAATGGGTGCATTAAGACATTAAATTTCCAGATGGCTACATTTGTTTACAACTCGTGCATTGCACTTTTGTTGGATCGCTGCTGGGGTTCCATCACCCAAGCCAACCCATGTCTGATACCTGGCTGCATCAGCTTCATTGTTGTGTTGACTGTCATTGTGTCTAGAAGCATATTCTTTGCTTTCACTCATTCTGATACCTGCCTTCATCAGCCTTATTGTTGTGTTGTTGATTGTTGCACCAAGCAGTCTTTTTTTTCTTTCACACTCATTTTATCCAAGAACTCAGAGCACATGGTTCCAACCTTAGTTACAAACCATAAGCACATTGAAAATGCTAAGAACGCAAGAAACTCAGCTACTCTCAAGGAAAGAGTAAAAGTATTGAATAAAGTGGCGTATGGTGTGGGAGCTTAATGTGAACGAGAGTAACATTCAGACAATTAGATAAAATTAGTTGGGTGTGTTTACAATGTGGACAGGCTCTTTGCTGGAGAGTGATAAAAAACTAAAGAGGTTAATGATGAGGGAACAGCTAAATTCATGTTTTCATGATTAGTTCAAAGAGTGTGGAAAGAGTTTTGTGACCGATTTTGTCATGAATTGACGGACTTGGGGTTAGAATATTTGGCATTTATAGTATGCGAAGAGTCTCTGTGTTGACTTAATAAGTTAGATAAGTTAATTATGTGAGTTCAGTTCGTGTGAATTATACTGTCATACAAATTATACTGCTTGGCTGGCTTGTTTATCATTCAGGATTACTGCATTCATGTTTACCATAGAAGTTGTACAGTCACTCCTGGTGATGGTTTCATAGTATTGTTTTTTCTTTATTGTTGATTACTAATGATACTTTCAGAAATAGTTTCACTCCATGCATATACTGTATATATATATATATATATATATATATATATATATATATATATATATATATATATATACAGTACAGTATATAGATAGATAGACAGATAGATACAGTTATGACCAAATGTGGCAAAAGTAATTTTCAGCAAAACAGCACTGGAAGTACAGTATTTCATGGCGAAATATTCATGATACTGGGAGATGATTTTTCACATGCTGATTATTAGAAATTTTTGCCTGTTTGGCATTGGGGGTGTTCAAGGTTGTGGCAGTCGTAGTTGTTTAATATCATGTTGGGTCTTTGGGGGTAAAACATCTTGGTTATGTCAGGTTAGGGTGCACTGATGTATGGAGTCATCGAGATCCTGTGTAATCACACTGCAGCAGACATCTAAGGCAAAAATATTGATAATAACTGTTTTATATATTCATTCATTCATTCATCATCCAATCCTACATTGCCCCATAAGGAGCATAGGAGCCCGGGGCTAGGCAAGTTGGTCCTGACATTTAAGATAAAAGTGACAGGCCTCATTCATCCCTGAGTGGCATTACGTGAGCATTACACCCCAACCACTCCTTGGATATAAACCTGCACCGACTCAATCCAACTGGAGCACCGTAATTACCCACTAAACCACCAGGCGCCAAAATTTGGTTACATGGTTACCACCCAGCATAGTAAATGGTTTCCTGGTGTACAGGAAACCATTTGGTTTGTCAATCAGTATAGAGTCACCCACAGGCAGAAGGAAGAGGAAAGAATGAATGAAAGAAAGACAGAAAAGGGAGTGTAAAGTCACCCGTAGGTAGAGGGATGAGGAAAGAATGAAGGAAAGACAGAAGAGAACGATATATAAAATTGATACCATAGAATATTATGGGTATGAGTAGTAGTTTCTCCATCATTCGTGGAAATCAAAACAGCATGCCATATAATGAAATGTGATATATTTGCTTGATGCCTCATAAAAATTTTTTCTAGATTCTTCACTGCATCATCCTTATGTGTGAAAAGGGGTGAGGATAATTATGTCATTGTATTGAAGGAATTAAAATCTTCTCTGCCAGGCTGAGCGTAAAGCTATAGCAGAGAGGATCCGTGCAGAGCATCGGCATGACCAGGAGATGCGGAGATCCCAGCATGCCCAGGCACGACCTCTGACGGGGCAGGGTGGCTTCAAGCGCATGTCAGATATGCTGGCCAAAGATGGGAGTGGATGAGGCTAGAGAGAGAGTCAGCACCACCTACCAGGTGACTTGGGCTGCAGGTGTGGCCAAGAGTGCATCTCCTGGGTGCTGACAGTTTTGTTGCTGTTTTTACAAATATTGGATGGCTAAATGTTTCCTGTTATAGCATACTGCAAAAACTTAAAACAGTATTTTACTCTACAGTAAGTTTGGAAATAATAATACCGGGAGTCCATACTGATGTATGTTCTAACTCATAGTCCTGTAATATAGTTTAACAAATTCTTTGTTATTGCAGTAGCAGGAAGAGCTCATGTTGTGCATATTATGATGACCATTTTGGTTTGAATTGTTTATTTAGTATAACAACATTTTAGTGTTTTATGTCTAATAATTTTGAAGTTATTTATTAAACTCTGGGTTTTGAAACTGTAGAAGCTTCTACAATGTATTAGAAAATACTTTGTAGAACTTTGGATGTCTTGAGATGTAAAAACACTTATCCATTCCACAGCGCGATCTTTTTATTATATTCTCTCTACTACTGGACTTTATAACAAAATTCAAGTGTTTTATATAAGACAGTTTTGAAATGATTTTAGTATGCTGTGGATTTTGAAATTGTAGAAACTTCAATAAGATATTAAAAAATACTTTGTAGAATTTTGAACTTCTTGATACTGTATATAAAAACACTTTTACCTCTTCCATTGAGTGTGATCTTTATATTATAATATAGCCACTGCTAGAATATTTCATTAAGTTTGAGAGATTATGAAACTGGATGGGTGATCTGTAACCATCCCTAAACAGTAAAAGTTATCTGGCAGTAGCAGGAAAGAAAGACCTCATTGCATTCATTGGTTTAATATGGTATGCTGTAATAGGGCAGTAAATAGTAATAGGTGTGTTGACTGGTTTTCCATGCTCCTGTGAAGCTCTTACCTTAAAGGTCATGAGGCCAGGGTCAGAGTGGATGATTAACATGGAGGATTAGTCAACGGAGAGTGCATGTGCATACATTTGTGCATGTGTGTGTGTGTGTGTGTGTGTGTGTGTGTGTGTGTGTGTGTGTGTGTGTGTGTGTATGTATGTGTGTGTGCACGTGTGTGAGTGTGTGTGCCTGCGTGCGTGCATGTGTGCCTGCGTTCGTGTGTGTGTGTTGAACTGAACTAAATAATGGATTCTTAGTGTGAAATGGTTTTGGCATTGAAGTAACCTGACAGCAAAGTAGGTTAGTGCTGAATTGGCTTGGCATTGAAGTGGCTTGATTGTTCAGCTGGTTGAAAGGGAGGAAGGGTCAACATCAGAAGGTCCTTAAACTATTCCTGCTTTGAAGCCAAATGTCTAACCTCATAGGAGTAGAAGGAAAATAAAAGCTGGAAGAAGTGGAAGTATAAAGAAGAGAGGTAGGACAGAAGAGAAGAGGTCAATAAGGAAAGAAAGTTGGGAGACAAAAAAAAGTCCCTTATGTTACACATACCTCTTATGACAAGCAGGGATGTGGGGGAAGTATTCTTTCGCCTCTTCCCCAGGGGTATTTATGTGTGTTCTTGTGTTTTCATTTGTGTGTGTGTGTGTGTGTGTGTAAGAGAGAGAGAGAGGTTACAGTAGATTTTCCTTCAAGAGCACATAAATCTCTGGGAAGTAACTCCTAAATAATTCTTTGCTCCTACTTTTATGGTTTTCCTTACTAATTTGTGGATACTGACCAACCCATATTTTAGTGGGAAATAGGCTAATGATATTTTTGCCTCTGGGAAATAACCTCTTTATGTTTTAGGACAGTATCCTCATTGGATTAGTGTGGGCCCTTATGTCTCATGTTAGTGATATTATTTTGCAAATTACATCATTTTTTTATTCTTTTTAATATTAACATACAGTGAACCCCATTTGTAATGGAGTAATTAGATGGAAGTCAAATTCATTGTACAGTAAAACCTCTACAACTCGGCATAATACATGTGCAAGCCTTGCCAAGTTAGCCTATTTGCAGAGTTGTAGGGATGAACTTTAAGTTCCCCCCCAGCACACACACACAAAAAAGGAAAAAATGGAAAAAAAATAAAAGTTTTTACAACAGACAGTAAAAGCTGCCTTACCATGATCCCATGCAGTTGTAGGGTGTATTCCAGACATGGAGGAGGACTTTTGGTAGTTTTTGGAGGTGTTAGGGGGGCTCAAGATCACTTTTGGGCACACCTTTACTGTACTGTACTTGACACTGTACACTATGTAAAGCACAGTTAACACTATAAAGGCCATTACTGTAATGAATTTATCACTTGTACTATACAGTACTGGGGAACTAAACACTAAACACATAAACATTACTGTACAACTCAGCATCTTACCGAGTTGGGGGAATTTTTGCTGACTCTTCCTCTCACGTGTGCATTTTTGGGAATTTTTGAATTTTGACTTTTTAAATGAGTATTTTGGAGCCGTCCCGAGTTGTAGAGGTTTCCGACTTGAAGGATGACGAATTGTAGAGGTTTTACTGTAATTGAAAGTCAGTTATAACCATACTTTGTTCTATGTGGTTCATATACAGCATTTCTGCCACATACTTTTGAAGATGAATTCTTAATTCTTATTTTTCCTGAATGTTGTGGAAGTAGAACCCATAGATGGTATTTAAAAATGTAATATTTGGAAAAATAAATAACACAGAAGTCAGAAAAATTACAAAATGGTAACTGCTTACAAGTCAGGGATTCAGGATAGAATGGGCAGGCCAGGCATGCATTAGTCCAGCCTTGAGTGAAGGCTGCTTATAAATAGAGGCAATTCAGTGCTAAACAGCGTATAGTGTAAAATATGAGACATCTTTTTGAAATGCAAAAAATATAAGTTAAAGGAGGGGTCTGTTATATTCAGCGTTCATTATGTTGTGGTGTCACTGGACACTGCTTTGTGTGAATACAGTATATATCATATTATGTTAATTACATGTTGAAATATATTGGTATGCAAAAGGATATTAACTTGCTGTGAGAAAAAATGTAATAGTAAGGAATAGGTACTGTACATTTTACTAAGTCCACAAGAATACTTCCCCCAATGTTGAAGTTGTTGATCTCTGTTAATTCAGGTTGTTTTGTTTGGTGCATCTGCAGGAAACCCTAACAACTGCATTACCATGTTGTTTTCATCTAATAAAGTAAGATTACGTTTGCTTATTGTATACCGTGTATTTGTTGTTGTTGTGCTGCCCCAGTCTGTGTGATCAAGCAGACCCATCAAACGCAGCAAGTAAACACCCCCTGCAATGCCATCCCGTGCTCTCATACAGTAAACTAATGTTTCCATGCAGCTCACAGCACTTCACCACAGCAAGGCACGGGGATTAGTATGGAGGCTTGGTTCTTGGGTGACATGACATTTGTATCTCCACCCAGTAAACAGGGGCACCATAGTAGATTTATCGTCATCCCGTTACTTGGCTATATGGTTAACATTCAGCATTGTTGATGGATTCCTGAGTTACGGGAAATTAGCTTATCACTGAGCTTTGAGTCACCTGAAATGGAAATAATACTAATATATGGTGACAGGAAGGATGGAAGAGATAGAAAGAGAGGAGAACAAACATAGAAAGTGTGATGGACATGAATGAATAAGTAGGCAACACTACACCAGGTGAGTGGATGATTGGCATCCATACCTACCACCATTAAATGTATTTGTAGTTAGAGTAAGCTTTTGTCCAAAAAAAATATAAACATCTCTCAGGGGAGTGTGGTTTTGTGGAAAAAGGAAAAGCATAGCATTTAATTTTTTTCTTTCTTTTTGGGGGAGTTTGTAGGACATTCAGCAGCCTTTTTGATATGTTTTGTTTATTTTAGTATATTATGTTTCCAGAAAATCAGTTGAGTTTTTGCCTGTATTTGTAAAAGTGAACTTATAGTATACCTTTGCTGTCAGATAAAGTTGCAAAGAGAAAAATTACATAATTTTGTTATACAGCATCCCTATAAAATTTTTGTTCATCTTATTTGAAATAAGTGCTGGTAAATGGTGACAACCATCATTCACTCCTCTGATGTAGTCCTGTGAGCTTCTTCCTTCACCTTTATCATTCTAGCCTATTTCTCTCTCTCCTCCCCTCTTCCTCTTTCTGTCTTTCATTCTTAGCACTTTTCCTTACTCCTCTTTCCATTTCAGGCAGTTCTTCACAGAGTGAAAACCCTAATGATTTCTTGTAACGCAGGAAAATATGTACAGCACTGACTGTTAACCATATAACCAGATAATGGGGTGATGTGGAGCCTACTTTAACAGGATAGAATGACAAAGTGTCCATCCAGGAACCAAACCTCCACCCTTCATGCTGTGCCTCATTGTCGAGATGCGCTGTCAGCTGCATGGGAACGTTGGTTTGCTGCACTGGATGGCCCTACAGAGGCAGTTGCTTGCTTACGTTTGGTGGGTCTGCATGCCCAGATTGACTGGTGTTGATTAAAATATATATATATATATATATATATATATATATATATATATACTGTATATATGAATAAATAATACATAATAACTTGAAGTACAGTAAGTGTACAGTATTTGACTTTGGATGGAGCTGATTTTATCACAGTGATGAATTTCTCAAGGTTAACAGTACTATATGAAATACATATTCTTTTTCTCATTTACAGTATAAATGGATCTAAACTGTAAGTCTGTAGTTTGTTTCAGTGTTCACTAGCCCTGCAACATTTATATTATTGAGTGAGCTGCTGCGGTATTACCATACTTGGAATGTAACAAGTCACTTGAGGATTCTCTGTGGTATATTGGAATTAAGGATTAGTACCAGTAGGGATTGAACCGTTATACAAAATTTTTATGCAAATTGGATTTGCATCTTTTGATCAGAATTTGTATCTATTGCTTTATTTAGAAGCGAGCTACCCATGTGTAAGTTACATACTGCACTGTATTCCAGTTTGCAGTGCTGGGCAAGTTCCGCGCACCTTCCGCACATTCCCACTGTGCAGAAGTGCGAAATGGTGTGTGGAGGTGCAGTGTGTGGTCACCTCGGTAAAAAGGTGTAGAAGTGTTGATTGGTCTGCACACGAAAAAAAATAAATAAATAAAATAAATGTAAAGAGATACTGATCATGCAGTATTTGCATGACAAATTGATCATAGATGATAAATACTGTAGTATTAAATATTAAATACAGTACTAGTCACTGGAATCAGTGATTTCGCAGGCATGAGGAGTCCCAGCCACGTACTTTCCTTTGGGCCCAGATCACTGTATCAGCTAAGACAGCCGAATAGACAAAGTTTGGTGACCCACCTGGCAATATATTATATTAGCATATGTTACCTGATAGGTGAAACAGGGGATCGGGCACGGAGCCCCCGTCTGGTTAGGGTAAGATGTACTGATTGGTGGAAGAAAGGTTAGGGTAAGATGTACTGATTGGTGGAAGAAAGGTAATGTCTGGTTTGGTTACCGCGGTAGCTCACAGTGCTTTAGAATTTTATAAAAGTACAGTATTAGTATCATATGATGATGATGATGATGTTGATGATTAATATAATAAAAACTTTTATATTTCCCTGCAATAAAACTTATATATATATATATATATATATATATATATATATATATATATATATATATATATACATACACACACACACACATATTATATAGGGTGCGGTTGTGCGGAAGTGCAAAAACTTAAGAGGTGTGCGGAAGTGCGGGTGCAGACCTCCCACTTGGTGTGCAATTGCCCAGCACTGCCAGTTTGAGTTGTATCTTCAAGCCTTCTCAAACTCAGACTGTAAGCCTTTTCTTGCAGGACAAGTTTTTAAAAATAAACTTTGAAAAGAAAAAGTGTCAGGTTGTAATATTTAGTGTACAAATACACTAGTGGCTTTCAGATTTTCTCAGCAGTGTTAGTTGTTTGAATGTAAATCATTAGCCTTTGTTACAATTTAATGATAAAGCTTGTCTCTCTGTCCCTCCACTTAGGCAGTATGTATGTATGGAAAGACTTTCTTGCATTCTTACTTTTGTTCTTGGATCATACCCATATATTAGTGAAAAATAGGGATTACTAGATGATTATGGTGATGGGAATTTTTGCTGTCATTTTTGCTAATATTATCCCAGGTGAAAGTTGTGGTAGACTGGTAGAAAGATATTATGCAAAGCTGAAAAGGTAGATGGAGAGCTGAATAGGTTCAGGGATACACAGGACAAATAAAGTGAAATAAATTGGTACTGTATATGAATAGGTAGGTGTATGTACCTGCACAGTGCCATATTTAGATGTACAGTACAGATATTCCATAGCCTGACAAAAAATTAAGAGAAATTTTTTGACAATTTTCTTAGTCCATTACAGAATTAGTAAGACTTGAAAGGATATCCAGATGTAAGTATGTAACATTTTTAATGAATAGTTCATGTTTTATAGTCATTTTTTTCTTACAAATTGAAAGTGGTTGTGGAATATTTTACTTTTAAATGAATGTACTCTACAAATTTACTTTAGGATCATGTTTGTCTCCTCACTGAGAGGTGATTGCAAAAAAAAAAAAAATAAAATAATTTTAAAATAAAATCATGGTAAAAGGGTTATGTATTTCTGATGCAGAAGGCAAGTCAGAAGAATGGTGGAAAAATACAGTACCATTTGCACTTTATTTAGGCTTGTACTTGCTTTACTTTATTAAATAACTTTTGGTAATATCATTCAACACTGATTATGAGCAGATATGTATCATGCCTTTGTTGGTGGTATGTTATTGTTTTCCATTTCTGTATCCAGTGCCTCAGTACTAACACAGTTTACAACTTACAGTCTACTGTGCCATTACTGGAATGCTCCCTTCACATCACACCACACTTTCCTTTTTCTGTGCCCTCTCACAACATGGCATCAACAGAAAATCACTAATACAGTACTTGCTGAAGTGGTGAGGTGTTTACGGTCCATCTGGATGAGCCTGAATATAAACAGTGAACAAGAATAAGTTCATTGTTTATAGTCTTTAGAAAGTACAGTTGTGAACATGAGTATTAAATAATGTAATGAGAGAAAAGCAAACCTTTTGCAAATTATCTAATTTTTGGCCACCATTTAGCATTACTGATAATTGACATAATCTCCCACCAGACACATTACTTCAGAGCAGTGCTTGATTTCATTGTTTATCATATCATCACACCCTGACATAGTTCGTACTACCATCTGTAAGGGTGAATGCAAATTGAAAAGACAGAAATACTCCCATATATTACCATATATTTTCTTCTTGATTACATAATTATTCATCTTGCTGTTTATCATACAGAACTGTATGGCAGAAGTAATAAAGTAGTATGTTGTATGGGCATTATATTAAACAATTTTTATGCTGGTATTACAGTGATTACTGTGTGGATATTTTGTGCACAAGTCACAGCACAGTAAAGGGAATGTAACATACTAATCTTGGTTATTATTATCCTCTTTGTACTTTTAAGTTAACAGCATTAAAGTACATATGATATTGGTTGTGAAATCACTATACTGAAACAGTAGTTATTAACTCATCATATGACAAACTAATTCAACTGAAGACTGTGAAGAAAATTGTTGTTGAGAGCTACTTAGGCTGTACAGGATACCAAGGTCAGGAAAAATACTGTCCTGTATCATTCAAGTTTATCATTAACTTACATTATCCATATACCTAAAACTCAGTAATTTCCAAGACCTTCTAAGCCGTTCTTTGGAAGTAAAAAAAATGTCCTGTTTTACTGCATCTAGAATCAGGCAAAGTGATATGTGTAAGTAGGCCCTCCATTTGCACAGCTAATGTATAAAAAGTAGTACCATGCAAAGAGAATTACCAGACTCTTCCATAAGAACCACTGTTATTTACTTACAGGGGAAGAGAAAAGAATACTCTACAATTTTCTTAAAGTTCCAGTGCAGCTCTCAATAATCCCCCCTCCAGTACAGCAGCTACATATATGATAATCAGAAGTACAATACAGGACTGTTTTGTTTATAAAGGCTCCAACTGCTTAATGGCAGCTCTCCAAGCTGCTCGTTCCAACTTCTCTGGCAGCCTCTTTATTCAGTCCCTTGTCATTGAGGTCACACTCTATGATTTTTTTTTTTTTTTTTAGGAGACTGGCTTTTGCAGCCCTATCCCCAACGTTCACACTTCTCACTTTCTGCACTCATTTGTTATCCCCATCCTCTCCACATGCCCAAACCATCTCAATCTACCTCTCCTCTCACAGTCCTGTCCATATTTTTAAGTCTTCCATTGTAAACCTAGTCCCCCCAGGACATGCATTCAAGGACGCATTGCACATCCCCCTAAACATTGCCATTTCTGAACGATTGAGCCTATGAATGTCTACTTCCTTCACTACCATACAGCATTACACTCCCAACACATGGTGCATACAAAGATCTCTTAGCACGGAAGGAAGGTCCTCTCATTGTCAGGAGAGGCAACAGTTCCCTGAACTTCCAATCACTACTCACTGTAGCCAAAGAGCCACCTCCAGCACATAAAGTGTCTCACATGTAACAAAACTTCCACACACTCGAGACTCGCCAGCAAGATCAATCCTGTCACACCTGAGAGCCTCTACATACTCTCCTCTGATCAACAAAAGGCATAATCTGCTGGTAATAAGCTGCATGGATACATACTGATCATAAATAGTCAAAATCAAGTGGTATTAAGTGGCACAGGAGGACAAATGGTGGGCTATGAGTAATCATTAAAGCAGAGATCAGCTGTTGGGAGCACTCATTGACTAAATGACTGTTTACACATATTCACACATATCACTAAATTTTTCCACTAAAGAGCTCAGAAAGTGCAGTATTTGTTATTGATTTGATTTGTACCGAGATTTTCATGATAATTATGGTACATTTTGACTTGGAGTAATACTCTCCTGTGGTGGTCTTCTGCCCAGCTGTCAGCTAATGGGAACACTCGTTGATTTTATAATCCTCAAAAAATATAAAAAATCTTTGCAAATTCTAATGAACAACCAATATTGAGGATAATTATGGTTCACTTGGGCTCGGAAGAATATGTTTGTATGGCAAACTGTTCCTATCTAGCTACCACGTATGAAACAGGTGCCATGCGTGCTCGGATGTTTCGACCACCTAGGACGTTTTGGGCATAGGTTAGGTTAGGTTCACAACATTTCACACTTCAAATCGTCCTAGGTTGGTTACCCAAAGCCCAAACATCCGTGGCCGAAACGTCCTACATTCGGTGCCATGTCACTGTGAAGTCGTTTTGAATGTCGAAATTTATTTTTTTTGTCTCTGGTGCCATGTGAATGGTGCTCCTGACTGCATAAGGGAAACTATCTATCTATCTATTGTCAGACGCCTTAATCCCGTAAGGGGTGACCGCCAAAAAATCGCTTCCATATCGCCCTGTCTCCCGCCATTTCATTGCCCTGCTCCCAGCTCACACCCCCCTCTCTCATATACCTCTCCACTCCATCCCTCCATCTCATCCTTGGCCTCCCCCTCCCTCTCCCCCCTTCACCTCACTCACATACACCCTCCTCGACAGTCTCTCACTCTCCATCCTCTCCACATGGCCAAAGCTCAGTGTGTTTCTTCTAACGCTTCCTATCACATCCACATCCACTCCACAACGCTCCTTCACTTCCTCACTTGTCAGTCTGTCTCTCCATGTAACTCCACATGCTCCTCTCAAATGGCTCATTTCTGCTGCTCTCACTCTTTATTTCTGTCCCTCCAACAAGGTTCAAGCTTCACTTCCATACGTTAGAGCTGGTATCACAATACTGTCATGTAGTAACTTTTGCACTTCCATGTTCACTTCCCTTTTTGTTATCACTGCTTTTAAGAAACTAGCAACCTTTCCTCCTTGTTGTACCCTTTCAAGCACTTCACCCTCTAGACTTCCATCCTTACTCATCACACTATACCCAAGTACACTTAAACGCACTCACATTTTCAATTTCCTCTTTGTCCAGCATCACTGTTCAGTCATATACTTCACTTCTCTCGAAGACCATAACTTTACTCTTCCCTACTGTACATTCACCTTTAGATTCCGTTTCTTACTCTCCCAAACACATCCACCAAGCCTTGTAACTCCCCTTCGTCTTCACTCAACAACACAGTATCATCTGCTAACAACAGTACAGGAAGTTTCCAAACACTGCCTTCTCTCACTAGGGCCGCTCCAGCATCCACTGCCCTACTTTGTATCTCTTTTATAACCCCATCCATATACAGATTGCACAACCACGGAGACATGAGACATCCTTGTTTCAATCTCTCCTTCAAATAGAAAAATTCACTCAGTTCACCATCCACACGCAATGCAGCCTTAGCACCCTCATAGTCATACAGCACCCTAGCTGTGTACTTTTATAGGTTTACCTCAGTGGAAACTTAAATCATCTATCTATCTATCTGTTGCCAGACGCCAAAATCTCGTAAGGGGTGGCCATTTGACTTTGAGTTATTTGTTTTACGGGAAGGGGCACTAACCCTCCACCAACCCACTTGCTGACACATAGGGAGCACGTATGGTTTGGTTATATGGTTACCACCCAGTGTTGTAAATGGTTTCTCGGCTTACAGGAAACCATTTGGCTTGTCACCCAATGTAAAGCCACCTGTAAAGGAAAGAAAAGCAATAAGAAGCGACAGGAAAGATGGGAGAAATAGCATGAGAGGAGGGCAGGGATAGAAAAAGAATGATAAAGGCTAAGGATGAAGTAGGTAGCACATCAAGTGAGTGGATGATGGTCACCACCACCTACCACTATATATATATATATATATATATACCGTATATAAAATAAAAAAAAATCCCCAACAAGTACTTCATAAGCACAGTGATGTAAAATAACACATTTCCTCTGCTACACGCCACCCGAGCACCATTAGGGACACAGCAACATGTCCTTTTGGCATGTTTTCCATGAGTGGTTCCAAGCAGCAGATGATCCATGTAAACATTACTCTGCAAAGCATTATTACAGCCTCTCATACCACTCAACACTACCATCCATCTATGAACACCAAGCTTGTTAAAATATTGCCGTAAAATCTAACCAACAAAGTGCATGGGGAGGGAGGCTAAACACTAGAACACGTATGTAGATCCACAAACTAGAAAAAAATACAAAAATATATAAAAATTAAATACTAAAGTACAAATTTTCTTTTTTATTCTTCCCAATAATGCCAAGAAGGAAGTTATATCACGATCATTTTTTTTTTTTTTTAAATTCTCATCGAACATTGTACTGTACTTACCACAGCAAATACACTCAACACATCACCTTAAGTTATAATGAGGTATTAGTCCCACACCAATGGAGGGTCTACTGAACTTTTCTCAGAACCTGAAGCGGTGTTATTCTCGCTGCTCAGTTCAACTCTCTTTTCTGTCATGCTTAGAGTCTCCACGTAAAGTTCATATCTGATGGGTAGATACAGACATGAAAGTGGCATTGGTGATGCAGGGTATTTTATTAAATCTAATACTGTACTAGTAAACAGAACTCTATGGCCCCAGTATCTCCTATCAGTAGGTATCATTCTTATGCCATTTGCCTGCTATGACATAGCCTCTGTTATTTTAATGGCCATCCTCAGGTTACTGGGGGGAAAGAGAAGCCCTATACCTGCACATGGTCAACCAGTTATTCATACGGTTTTGTTTTCACAGTCCTTGGAGTAAGCTAAAGTGAGTGGTAATATGATCTGGTTTTCACTGGTAGGAACTGCCACAGGCCCTGCAATGGCTGTTGTGGTCCTCGGTGTGTTCTCCATCTGCATTGGTTCTGGCTGGAAGTGAGTGGGGAATTTGACCAGAGGAAGTGAGCTTGGTGAAGGAACTAGAAAGGTTAGTGGGAACAGGAAAGGTAGAATGTGATAGGGTAGGGCTGCCAAGGCTGGGCTGTGGAAAGGAGAGGAGGAGGGAGGCAAGAAACTGCTAGGATTAGAAGGGGATGTGAGAGACTCCACATGATGGAGAGAGGCCAGATTCTGTCAGGGACAGACTGGGAAGCCTAGGGTATTGACAACATTATGTGGTGGCAGCCATGCAATTTGCACCTGAAAATTCTGGAATGTGGACTCATCTGTGCATGACTGTAAGCTCAGGGAATCCTGTGTGCAAACCTATTCATGTGTGTCTCATGTAGATAGGGTATGTGTACCCAGATGGATCAGTGTGTGAGACTTTCCACATGTGTTGCATGGGCACAACAATTTGCAACTAAGATAACCCAGCCTTTAAGCTAATACAGTAATACCCAATTTCTGGGGAGGATCCAATACTGAACTGAGAAAGATATATATTTTTTATTACAGTGAAACAATAACAAGAATGGTGTATGTAGTGCCTTCCCCCTAATGGGGCTTGTTTTGTTTGCTGTCTGTATTTTTCTCTTTACTGTATTATTCTTTTTACAGGCAGTGACAAGCCTAATGGTCTCCTGTAACCCAAGAAACCGTTTACAGTGCTGAATGGTAATCATATAATGAGGTGGAGTCTATGGTGCCCCTGTTAACTGGGTGGAGAGATTCAAATGCGACATCTGTCCAGGAAACATCTTGTATGCTCTTCCTTGCTCGTTCCTGCAGCAAGGTGCTGTCAGCTGCGAGGAAACATCTGTTCATTTCATGGGATGACTCTGCAGGGGCAGTTTCTAGCCTGCAGCTGATGAGTCTGCTCATCCAGACAGACTTGGGTTGCTACTACTACTAGACTTAAACATTTTTATGCTTCTTTTAACGCAGCTTTTAGATTTTTTAAATTTTTAATTAGAAGTATTTAATTCATTTTGTTCTCCTGATTGTGGGTTATATCTATGGAACACTGAAGCAACTTTCAGACCTTTTTTTAAGGCTTTAAATATAGCACATAATAAAATATAGCACATAATAATGTTTTAAAAAGAATTTGTGGGGTCCTTATCTATGCAAGTAGCCATATTACTGCTTCCAATTGCAGTTTTTTCTAAAGCACCTAACTACCCTTACACAGGCTAGAGTATACAAAAGGATAGAGTTCCTTGAATTCATCAGTTAGATATATATATCCCATACTTTAAGACTGGATTGTATTTAGAAAATAATTATGCAAAACTTATTGAAGAGTGATTGTACAGTGGATATCCATGGCGAAGACCTGGAAATTCTGGCTTGCCATTTTACTCGTACTGGGGTCCAAAGGCATGAGGAAAGATGCAGGTCATGTATTTATTGCGGATTTTAACAATACGGTACTTAATTTTACTTTATTTTTTATCACTTTTATAATTATTTCTTGATTTTTCATGTAATTTTATAAAAGCTTGAATTGTCTGTAATGCCAGCCCCATTTACATAGGTACATGGCACGTTTCTCTGAGGTTGATAATGCTCACAGGATATCCGAAAGGGCCAGCCCAGGGTGGCGGAGGCCAACAGATGGCCGCAAAACTCATGGCTGAAGTAACGTAATCATTCTCCCTGGGAGATACTAAAAAGTACAGTAGGTTTCTTAGGTCGGTCATTAGTTCTGTCGTGGAATAAGAGAAATTTTTAAATCTTATCTTTATTCTCAAAAGCTTTAAATAATACAAACAGCAACAGCCAATCACATTATCATCTCCGAGGTATGGGAGCCCGAGACCAGGCTCCGGTAGTCTAGAACACATAAGGTAGGGAATTGGGTTGAGAGAGAGTGAGAGAGATCTTTGGGATCGGAATGATGAACATCTGATATTTGTCTGAACTGGCGTTTTTTAACACTAGACTACCAGACAGTAAACAGACATTTTAACCGCTTCGCCATGATGGCCTTTATATTATTCTTGCTGCCAGTACAGCTGCATTTAGCAAAAGGAAGGTATGTAGTGTGGGAGTTACAAACTATGAACTTTTATCCTTCGAACGATGACACTTCATCATGTGTAGTAACATTAAATTATCTAGGCCAACAGGAGACGAGGTGTGTGTGTGTGTGTGTGTGTGTGTGTGTGTGTGTGTGTGTGTGTGTGCTTTAGTGGTGCTAGGCCTGGTGTGCATGTGAAGTTCAGTGATAGATGTGGTAGCCGTAGCCATAGTGGTGGTAGGGATAGTGGAAGGGATGGTGGTAGGATCTGTGGTGGTAGGCATAGCTGTGTGCAGGCGCCGGTTCCGGTTCAGGCTCAGCGGATCGCTTGTAGTAGGTGTGGTAGGCGACAGGGTGGTAAAGGTAGTGATGGTACTTGGCTGGCCCTGGTTCGGGACTTGCTGATCGCTTGTGAGGGTGGTGGATAGAGTAGTGGCTAGGATAGTGTGGATAGTGGCTAGGGTAGTGGTAGTAGTAGGGATGATAGGCAGATGGATGGTACTTCGAAGGTTCTGGCTCGGGACTGGCTGATCGCTTGTGAGGATGATGGATAGGGTAGTGCGGATAGTGGGCTGGGTAATGTGGATAGTGGTTAGGATAGTATTTAGGGTGAGATGGATAGTGGTATCTGGGGTATGCGTAGCTCGGGTTCGCCTCTCGCTTCTCCAACTGAGACGCGCAGACGTAGCAGGCGAGCGCAACCACCAGCTGAGGGGATAAAACACATTAGGGATGGCATAAAGTTACAGTGCATTTGACAGTGTCGGCCTTTCCGTCTGATATGTAAAAGTGGGGACATTCTCTCTCTCTCTCTTTCTCTCTCTCTCTCTCCACTTATCGTTATATTCTGGCCAATACCTGGCTCGGGTTTAGATCCAGGGTGAGTTGGCCTGACCGATTACCGTCTATTAAGTGAAAGTTTATCCTTGTCCCAGTCCCAGTGGCAGTGACTGCAGTACTAATATTGAATGAATAAATAAATAAATAGCCCACATTGGAAAAAAAAAAAAAAAATGTTTTCTTCGAGCTTTAAAATGATGGAAAAATACCTAAAATTGTGGTCTTGAAATTATATATAAAAAAATATGAAGTTATGAAAAGAACTAAAAAGTATCTTGCCCCGAAAGTTCGAGACACAATTTTTTCTTTCTTGCTAATGTACTGATATTCTTTGTATAGATGACTCCCAAGAGTACGTGACATATTGGCCGACATTTGTTGAATCACGTCTTGTGACTGGTCCCTGTATTCACAGAGGGGTTTTAGAAGGTAATGGGTAATTTGACAACAAAAGACGATCAGTATTATAGTTACTCAACTGAGGTGATTTAAAGCTGAGGTATGTGACGGCATTTATTAAAAAAAAAAAAAAAAAAAAAAACTATTTTCAGTACCGCGTCTTTGTATACATACATTGGCATAAATATTCTTTATGAAGAACATCACGAAGGAAACTCATAATTTCACGCTGTCATGACGCCCATACGCTTCCCTACACACCGTTTTATACACCTGTAAGATGTCGGCAGTGGACATGCTTCAACAAGTCTGTCACAACGGTCTTTCAGCAACGGATTCGTAACTAATCACATCAATTGATGCAATGCGAGTTTTATGCCATATTGCCTAATCCCATCAATTGAGAAGGGTCTGTAAAAAACTGTGGAGCGCTTCCTCCCGCGATGGCTTCAGGACAATGAGAACTCACCTCTGAAGTGGTGTGAGGGGGGGATCGGACCAACCCGGGCGGTGGGGGGGCAGCCCCCCTCTGGCCCCCCTCCGTGTCACCCTCTACCAAACTCCCTCACTCCCTCCTTGTCCCCCATTACCTCCCCCCCACCCCTCCACGCACCGGCATCTCTCCTACCACCACCACTGACTCGCCCCTTTTCCCACCTTGCTAGCCTTGTGTCCCCCCCCAACCCCACCCCATCCCTCCCTCCTTGTCCCTCACTAATCTCCCATCCCCTACAGACCCCCGAGAGGTGTCAGGCTGCCAAGATGTTACAGAACACACTGAAGTGTTTTATTTTCATGCGAAAAGTTGGTTATTTTTCCATCCCTTGTACGTATAGGCCTGCTCCCCACAGTCTACTTTATCTCCCCACACCCTAGTAATCTCCCCACACCTATATGCACCTGTTTTCATGGTTGGTGTGAAAAAACACTTTGAAATGGCCTGTTTCAATAAGAAGAAAGAATAGTTTTCAAAAATTTCACGTTTTAGATTGTTTTCGAGGGGTAACTATTATAAACTTTTTGAACTTTGACGCGTGATTCTGCGGTAACCATTAGGCCTTCGGGGGTGCGGATTGTGTTGTCAGGTGTGTAAATTCTTCCTCTTTAGCCAGAACAATCAATTTGCCCTTGGTGAAAGTCGCCAAAACCCCCCCTAATTACTGCTGGGGGGGGTACCCGCCTGAAATAATTGGTCTTAAGGGGTTAATGGTCAAAATACACAAAATTACATATGGTTGTGTAGTAACACCGTTTTTTTTTTCTGGGGGGGGGGGAGAGGCAGGGAGGGAAATGGTTCTAATATTTTTTCCACGTTCAGCACCTGAAGTTATGATTAAAACTTCAACAACTGAAGTAATGAAAAGACAACTAGGAAATACATGAGAATGAAAAGAGTGTTTCTATCTATGCCTGTCTATCGCCACATGCCTTTATTCCGTAAGTGATGACCACAAACGAAATGCGTCCCTGTCACACTGTCCACTACCAAGAGGCTGCCCTCAGCCATGGCTCAGCCCTCTCTCCAACTCATATCTTCCTGCCACATATACCGTCTCCACCAAATCCCACCATTATCCTCGGTCTCCCCCTTTCATCTCAATCAGGTATGCTCTCCAAATTAGTCCCTATTTTTCCACCGTTTCTAGATGGCCACTGAAATATAAGAAGTTATGAACAGTTAACCAAAAAATATGAGGCTATGAAAAGAGTTTCAAATAGTGACCTAATGAAGTTGTGAAAAGACAGATCATACCACTTAGCAGCCACTTACCAGGCACTTCATCTCTGGAAGGTTTAGGCGGGCAGACTGTGTGGGGTGAGGGAACTCCTCCCTTTTTATATCTCCACACAGGACCTTGGCGGGGAAGGGCTGCGTAGAAGGGGAGGGAAAGAGGTGGAAAGAAGGGAAGGGGAAGGGTAGGAGACAGAGAGAAGAGGTACAGGAAGGAGTGGAGAGAGGGTGAGGGGAGGAAGAAGGGATGAAGAGAGGGGGATGGAGTGGAATGAAGAGAGGGAGATGGAATGGGATGAAGAGAGGGGAAGGAGGAGGGATAGAGGGGGGAACGGAAGGGATAGAGAAGTGGGGAGAAAAGGATGGAAAGAGGAGGGGGGGATGGTGTTAATGTGGAGGGAATAGGTAGAGATAAAGGATGTGATGGGGTGACGGTGAGAGGAATAGGAAGGAATAGATAGGGGGAATGGAAAGAACAGAGAGGGGAAAAGGAAAGAGAGAGAGAGAGAGATGGGGAGTATAAACCCCAATATTTAGAAGGTTCAGCGTAATATCCATTGACTATCTCCTGCCTATGACTGCACCAAAGTAGTTTGTTAAGGCCCAAGCAGTTTGTAGTTTATTCATTTCATTTTTGCGATTTTCCTTCATTTGCAGTCTATTTCATTCGTTAGTTGTGGAGGATGACATTATTCTGTACCTACATCCTCTCTAGTTATTCTTGGTGTCTAGCATCATATTATAGCGTTTATCTCCTTGTTGTATCTCAACATTGAAGAGATGACAGTTTTACTCCAGAATAAAGTGAATAGAGTATGGTCAGTTGGCGGAATTCCTAGCACTCAGCCACTTCACTGCGATCACGCACCGTTAATTTTATTCATGCTACCACTAGACAATGTTGTTTTGCAGTTTTCTTCAACCTGAGTACAGGCGGAACTAATAAAGGTTTTATCTTGCCCTTCCACTTCCAAAAATCCCCCTCTAAGTTGCATAATATTGTCACGAGATAACAAGAATAAACCAAAAAACTAGAAAGCAACCAGAGGGTGCATACCTCCGCCAACGTCAATATGATTTATGATTAATTTGTAAACCAATCTCCGTGCAGCGTCGTTGGCAGAATTCATTCATTCTACCGTGTTAGTCTGCTCTGGTGCACAAATTCAGAGAAGGCATAACGTCCGGCGGCGCCAGTAAAATTTATCATTTATTCCTGCATCTGGATCCGGATCCACCCGAAAATCTAGTAAATTCTTCCTTGATCAAGTGCCCACCTATCCACCCGAGTTTCTTGAAATTCAATAACTTTCTTTTTATAGGTAACGTGCACAAACATACAAGCTGACACAAGTGAATACATATTCTCCTCCGACTTCGTTGTCGAAGGTAATGTTATCGGATTGTATTTAGTACCATAGTAGTAGAATTTGGGGGGGAATTTTTTATATGGGGAAATGAATTCCCCGAGCTAGACGTTGATAGATCATTATAGGCCCGCTAAGTGACAGGAAAGCGCTACCTCTCCTAGCAGGGCAACTACCCGGGCGGAGCACGAACTTTCGACTCTTTGGTCTCGAGTCAGGCTCTCTACCACTAAGCCACCTTGCCCCCAGTAGTAGTAATAGTAGTAGTTACTGTTGTTGTGGCTCCAGGCTATATGAATATGAACCCGGTGAACTGCAGAATGAAGTCGTCTTTCCCCAATATTATATTGTTAACTCCGGACGATATTACTGAAGTGAGGGAAGACTCTTCGAACTAGAAGGGCTAGACAGATTTAATGAACGCCTTCCAGTGCAGAGTTTAATGAAATCCTTCATAAAAATGTCTGATGGTCATTATAACCATCAGCCAGACCTCTTTTCCTACCTAACGATGGAGTAAGATTAGGTCGAGAGAGAGAGAGAGAGAGAGAGAGAGAGAGAGAGAGAGAGAGAGAATTACCATTATTTTCGTATATAAGTAGGCTATAATTATGCATCATGGATATTTTAGTAAGCAAATGAATTTGTCGAATGATTTATTATTTTTCTTAGCACACATTAGAGAAGAATCAGTTACGCTATTTTGAGACGGTAGTTGATTTTAATTACCCAGGTCTGGTGAATATAATTGCAGTGATTAGAGGCTCTGAGGGTTACAGAGACCGATAGATGGCTAGACAGATAGGTAAACATATATATATATATATATATATATATATATATATATATATATATATATATATTATATATATATATATATATATATATATATATATATATAGAGAGAGAGAGAGAGAGAGAGAGAGAGAGAGAGAGAGAGAGAGAGAGAGAGAGAGAGAGGGGGGGATATATGAAAGCAAAGTGAAAAATATAGACAGACAGGGAGAGAGAGAGAGAGAGAGGGATATAGGAAAGCAAAGTGAAAAATATAGACAGACAGGTATAGTGAGAGAGAGAGAGAGAGAGAGAGAGAGAGAGAGAGAGAGAGGTGGGTGGAAGGGAATATATATATATATATATATATATATATATATATATATATATATATATATATATATATATATATATATATATTTGTTTATTTAGTAAACCTTCTTCTATAGATCTATCTACTGGTATCTATCTACAGAGAGGGAGAGAGCCAACCGCACAGAACCTTCCAATATGGCCACTTAACCGCACTCGCCAACCATATACCAGTTCGGTTACGGCAACTCTCACCGCCGGAAACATATGCACAGCCGAACCAAGGCTGCGGGAGGGAGTATGTAATAGTCATAATAGGCGATTTTAAAACGAGAAAAAAAAATCTACTTTCTGTAACTCTGATTTTGACTTGAAAGAACAAAATTTGTTCTTTCAAGACAAATTCAGAGTTACAGAAAGTAGTTTAATGGCATGAGTAGTTTCTGCAGTTTTCCTTTCCTTCCTGCAGGGAAAAAAAAAAAATAGTTCGTGATAATTTTGCTCCGTAACTAGATGATTTGTTTTGTAGAAAGAATAACAGACATGGGAAGCTTGTACACTCTCCTTGTTCACCCAAGGGCCGTATTCATAAAATTTCTTGAGCAGAAGTTGTATATGCGGTGGTGGTCGGTTTATGGTTTTACGTTCTCTCACACAATTACCAAACATTTCATAACGAAACGAGTGAATACGAAAGTGAGTAATCCGACACAGCAAAGTTATTCATTATACTGATTAACCTTTGGGTATTTATGACTGGTTATCTTACAGGCTTATGACTACGGCTGTATATGGACAAACATATAGTTAAACTCCCTTGATTAATTTTGGCGCAAGAACAAGGGACTGAACTACTGCTGTTGAAGTCTGTGACAATTTGGGACGGGGATGTAACAATATATATATATATATATATATATATATATATATATATATATATATATATATATATATATATAAAATAGACACGTAGAGTCAAAACTTGAAAGAATTAACGGTGAAAATGATAGTGTGGTTCACGACTGAATACTCCGTTCTACTGCTTATATATGCCCCAGCTTTTAATAACCTGTTCACCCAATTATTTAGTGCGAATTGGGCTATGAGGACGATTTTTTTTTGTTACTTTCGGATATTACACCATCATATTATTGTGTCTTATGTATCTAAATATTACATCTACATAGGCCTATGTGAATTACATTAGACACGAATAATCTATTGGATGTTACTTCATGTATGATATCTAAGTATTTGAAGAGTAAGGCTTGACTTAGGTTTTTAAATTTGTTCTTGCTACCGCTACAAGATTTTCTTCAACTGAGAGATACCACTGCTCTCCAAAGGTTAAGATCAACACACACACACACACACACTAGTGAAAGGGCGTATAATAATTACAAACAGGCAAGAAACGACTATACAAGAATAAGGAGGGAAGCCCAAAAACAGTTTGAGGAGGATGTAATAAATAAAAGTAGTGATCAACCAAAGCTGTTTTACAGCTATATCAGAAGCAAAACCAAAGTAAAAGATATAATACAATCCATTACGGACGAGGGAATCACTTATACACAAGAGAAAGATATTTGCGAAGCACTAAATAAGAATTTCCAATTAGTTTTTACAGAAGAAAAAAATTTTGAGAGGGACTATGTGGAACACGCATGTCCACACATACTACCAGATATACAAATAGCAGAAAAAGTAATACAGGAGGAGTTAAGTAGATTAGACAGAGGAAAAGCAAGTGGTCCTGATGAAATTTCATGTTGGGTATTACGAGAATGTGCAAAGGAGTTAAGTAAATCATTATTTTTAATTTTCAAGAAATCCTTGAGTCAAGGGAAACTACCTGATATTTGGAAAAAAGCAAATATAGTCCCCTTTTTCAAGAAAGGAAATAGACAAAATCCTCTCAACTACCGACCAGTATCACTGACCAGTGTTGTAAGCAAGGTATTAGAAAAACTTATAAGAAAAGCTTGGGTAAATCATCTAGAAGAACACAGTATGATTACAGAAAGACAGTTTGGTTTCAGAAAAGGAAAATCATGTTTACTAATCTGTTGAGCTACTATGACAGAGTAACAAACACAATACAGGAAAGGGAAGGATGGGTGGACAGTATCTATTTAGATTTCAAAAAGGTTCTGACACAGTACCACACCAAAGACTTTTATGGAAACTGTACCATCAAGGAGGACTTCGAGGCAAACTGTTTTGTTGGATGCAAGACTTTCTCATAAAAAGAGAAATGAGGACAGTACTAAGAAGAAACTACTCATCATGGAAAGAAGTGACTAGTGGAGTACCACAGGGTTCGGTGCTGGCACCAATCATGTTTTTAGTGTACATAAATGATATAAATAGTAACACTGGAAATGAGAGCTATCTGAATATGTTTGCAGATGATGCAAAAATACAAAGGAGAATTACTAGCACAGACTCTTGTAGGGAGCTACAAGAAGAATTAAATAAACTTCATGAATGGAGTAGTACATGGCAAATGGAATTCAATGTGGACAAGTGTCATGTAATCAAGTTTGGTAAAAGTGGAAAAAGACCTGATTGGGATTATAAGTTAGGAAATAAAACCCTATACACATCAGAAAGAGAGAAAGACCTACGTGTGATTATCAACAGACTATCTCCGGCTGACCACATCAGCGAGAAGGTACGGAACATGTATACACTGCTTGCAAATATGAGAATAGCATTCACATACATAAATGAAGACATGCTAAGAAGGATAATAACATCATTCATTAGACCAACCCTGGAATATGCATCAGTAGTCTGGAGTCCTCATCTCAAAAAGCATATAGACAAGACTGAAAAAGTTCAAAGGTCCGCTACAAGATGGATACCAAGCTTAAGGGACCTAAGCTACGAAGAAAGACTAAATAAACTGAATCTACCAACACTACAGGAGAGAAGGAAAAGAGGTGACATGATAATGCTATATAAGTGCATATCAGGAAAGGAGGAAATAGACATAAATGATTACTTAACATATGGAGAAGCATCAGCAAGAGGACACTGCAAAAAACTGCATAAGAAGAGAGGTGATAAAGATGTAAGGAAATTCAGTTTCCCAAACAAAGCAATTGACCAATGGAATGCACTACCGAATGAAATAGTGTGTGCCAAAACAATTCACAAATTTAAGGATATGTACGATAAATATGGTTTAAGACACGGGACAGTACGAGCTTGACTCATTCCTGTAAAGATAAAATTAGGTAAGAACAATTAGGTAAGAACACACACGAGACAGACAGGATGAATCTCGCACAACGAACAGGATGAGTATCCGAAAATATCATTCTGCTTCGCAGGACTGACAAATACAGTAACTGAATTATCAAATTGGTAAATCTAATACATAAAGTGACGTGTGTGTGTGTGTAATTCACCGGGTCGGTCAGGATCACTTGATGGTCGTGATCGTCAGCTTTTACCCTCCCGGAAGGGAGCTGAGAGCTCATATAGTCCGATCTAAGGGCAAGGCTATGACCTTCACACACGCACACACCCGTCCCCTTGCTCCAGGAGGACAGTAACCACCCACTTCGTCAGTGAAACTTTTCTCAACCTGAGCGAGGCGCGAACTCCCGTCCATCCGTTGGCAAGCGAGAGCGTTACCACTGCACGTGTGTGTGTGTGTGTGTGTGCTCTATCTACTACTTTCTTCATATAGGGAAAAGAAATTTTGCACTGCAGTAGACCTCAACCCCAACCGTTTTGGTCAGGGGAGGATGCACCTGTGTCCATCTCCTCTCTCCGAAATATGAAGATCACTAACTCGAGAAGAGATAATGGAGTGGGTGGTGAAGCAGGGTAGGTGGTATAGGAGGTAAGAGTGTAGGTGGATAGGCAGTGAAAGTGGACAGGCAGTGTAGGTGGGTAGGTGGTGTACGTGGGTAGGCGTTGTGTGTGGGTGGGTGGTGTGGCTTTTTTTTTTTTTGTTTTTAATGTAAGGAAGAAGGAACCAAAGGCCAGGAGCCCGCAAACCGTTCCTTCCAAGAAAAAATCAATACAATAGAGAACCAAATTCAAGATCCATGCATTTCGAGATGCCTGAACACACTGCATTTGAAAGACTGGAGATCATAAGAAGTATATACAGACAGAGGGACACAGTTCCAGAGTTGACCTGTTGCATAAATGAAGGACTGGGAGTAACGGTTTGTATAGAGAGTTGGACAGAAAAGGTTTGTACTGAGTTGGACAGAAAAGGGATGAGGGTTTGTTGATAGACGGGTGCTACGCGCCTGCTGTAGGGGTGGAGGGGCGCAAGCAGATAATTCAGTGGAGCAGTGACCATTGAATTAGCGATAGAGAAGATAAAGATGCAACAATGCGACGAAGAGACAGACGTTGAAGGAAGCCAGCAAGAGGAGGAGAGCTAATAAGACAAAAAGCCTTTGACTCCACCTTCTTGAGAAAAGCTGCATATGGGGAGCCTCCCTACACATAAGAGCTGTACTACACAGGGGCGAATAAAACCCGTGTACAAATTCAACAATTGTGCAGGGGTAAAGATACGGAGCCTGCTCATCACACCCAATCTCTTGGAAGCAAATTTTATAAGAAATGTAATATTATATTTCCAAGATAAATCCCGAGAGAATGAAACCCCAAGTATGTTTACAAATGATGCAGGATTGAGCTGGATATTATTAAATACTAATGGGTACTCCAGTGGAAGATATTGACGGGTTGATAGGTGTAAGAACAGAGTTTCTGGCGCATTAAAAACAAGATTGCTTTTACCCTATTCAGAGATACAAGCCAAGTCAAACTTTAGGTGTGCCATGACCTTATCCTTTGTTTATTGAAGTAACTCCGGAGATGGACGCTGCGGGAAGCAAATGGAAACGTGAAGGGAATCATTAACGTATGAAAGGGATAGGGTTAGATGTACAGCTTAGAAGGTCACTGATGAATAAAAGAAAGAGAGTTAGTGATAGGACAGAGCCCCAAGGAACATCATTATTGATTGATATAGGAGAACGGTGGCCATCGACAACAGCAGCTATAGAATGACTGGAAAGGGAGCTAGAGATGGAGGCACAGGTAGAAGGATAGAAACCGTAAGAGGGCAGTTTGGAAATTAAAGTTTTATGCCAAATTCAATCGAAAGCCATTGAAATGTTAAGTGCACTGGCAAAGTTCTTGCCAGAGTCCCGGAAGGAGGATGACCATGAGTCTGAAAGACAGGTTAGAATATCGCCAGTGGAGCGTTCATTACGGAACCCATACTGACGATCAGAAAGAAGGTTGTGATAGGAAAGATGTTTTAAATTTCTTTTGTTAAGAATAGACTCGAAAACTTTTGAGACACAGGACGTTATTTAAGGCAACTGGGAGATAGTTGGAGGGTTGGGAATGGTCACCCATCTTTAGGACAGGCTGTAAGAGAGCGAACTTCCAGCTAGAAGGAAGGTACAAGTTGATAGACAAAGAGGAATGAGTTTACCTGGGCAGGGTGTATCACAGAAGCACAGCTCTTGAGAACAACAGAAAGGACCCCAACAGACCAATAGGCAGCACTTGATCAGGGGCATATGCCTTGTTGGTATTGAGGCCAATGATGGCAGAAACTACATCGGTTGAAGAAATTTTAATGTCAGCCATGAGGAAGTCGGAGGGGGAAATGATGGACGAACAGCACCGGAAGCATCTAAGGTGGAACTGGAGGAGAAAGTTTGAATGAAGAGATTTGCTTTATCAGTAGAAGAAATAGCTACAGAGCTATCAGACTGGAAAAGAGGAGGGAAGGCTGAAAAGGGAAAATTGTCAGACAGAGTTTTTGGCAAGGTGCCAGAAGGAGCGGGAAGAATTCGAGTTGGAGAGTTCAGAGTATTCAATACGGATGAACTTGTTTTTAGCTCAGCGAAGAAGAGATTTTAGCGCGATTCCGGGCAGAAACATAAAAAAAGATGAGATTCGGGGGTAGGTAGGCTCCGATACCTTTTGTAGGCCTCCTTATTGTGGACAGCATTAGAACAACAGTGATTAAACCAAGGCTTCTTGCATTTGTCAGAGGATATGAGAAATGCATGTATGCTTCCATGCCCGAGAGAATAACCTCCGTAATGCGCATGGCAGCATGGCACACTCAGATGGCCCCCTGCCATGGAAGCAGGGATAAATCAGAGAAGTACTGCCTGAAAGCCTCCCAATCAGCAGCTCCGAAGTGCCACAACCGACGTTTCTTTGGAGGGTCCACAGGCCTACCAGAGCAATAGGACAGGTTAAGGTGATAAGGTTGTGGTCGGAAGAGCCCAACGGAGAGGAAAGGTTAACAGTGTAATCAGAAGGATTATGGTAGGACAAATCTAAACTTGCGGCTAGGGTGGGGCACGACCCTCTGTACAGTGGTGCTGTTTCCCAAACCCGCGATGTGAAACGGCTGTCATATATGTAAAAGGCATTTCAAATACGATAAACACATACCACGTTGATTTTGTTTGTTTGTAAATATTTGCCCCACAACGGAGGTGGGGTCACGGGCAAACATGAGAGCCCATCAGAGAAATAGGCAGGAAAACTAAGCTCCCTAATGAGAGAAAAACACGGGCGACAATGGCGGACGAGGAGAGCGGTGAGGGCAGGAAAAAGATCGTAGGGCAGCTGCTGAATAAAGGGGTGTAAGGGGAACTAGCGCGAGGCAGTACCCTTCATTAACGCCGTCACAATGAAGGCTATAGCAGCTACGTCGTCAGGGTGTGTCTGGCTGGTTTGGAGGAGACAATCTCGATGTTCGTCTCGGAATATCCCAGCGTGAATCCGGAAGACTGAGTCGACAACATCCGCGAAGTTGTCCTCCATGTAGCGGTCCTGTTGTTGGAGCAACTCGTCATGCGACAGCGACTCAAGGTAAGCACGAACGCTGCCAGACAGAGGAGGAAGCTGGTCGAAGACACTCTGAGGGATCGTGGAGGAGGAAGAGGCGGGGGGTGGAGACGTGGGGTGTTCAGTCTCCATGGCGACAGGTGAAGATCGTCGTTTCTTCCCCTTCCTCTTCTTCTTTTGTTTGGACTCTGATGGGATGTCATCTTCGGCGGTCGATAAAACATCAGCAGGAGGCATAGGAGGCTGAGAGGGAGGGACTTCCACGTCCTGAATGGAAGGGACGGGAGAGGGGGCCCTCTCCTTCTCAGCTGCCGATGGTAGGTGGTGAGTATTGGTGGTTGTTTGCTCATTTACTTGATCCGTGAGTGGAGTAGGCGCGGTGGCAGAGGAGGCAGTTCTGTTTAGAGGAGCACTAAGCTGCAGCCTTTTTCGCGGTGTTCGGCAGGGATGAAGAGGCTGCAGCGTATGGGCGCGACGCTCCTGACGAAGGGCGGAATGTGCACCACGAGCGAAACTCTGTGGGATGACAAGGTGCGGCAGCCCGTTCTTCTCGAAGATAAGGGGGAGAAGAACAAGCAGCGCTTCCTTGTCACCGCCACAGAAAGCCTTCGCCGTCGCGATGCACATATTTACAATCGTTTCCATGTCACCAGAACGAGAAGGATCCAGTTTCCGGCGCCTCCGGGACGTGGGGCGCCGCTGTGCATAGGCAGAGCCTTGCACAGCTGCACCCCCGGGCCCGGTGACGTCCCTGGCAACAGGACGCTTCGGCGTCTGGTGGAGGTGGAACTCGACTGTCCCCTCGACGGGTTGTAGGCCGAGGTAACAGAGGTAGGCATGGCTGGACAGGAGATCTTGCTGCAACCGCTGCTGGACCGGGAATGACCACGTTGAGTACACCGCTTCCCGTTCGATCAGCGAAGTTAAGCAACGTTGGGTCTGGTTAGTACTTGGATGGATGACCGCCTGGGAACACCAGATGCTGTTGGCGTATGAAGTGGGGTTGGTGGAGGATTAGTGCCCCTCCCTGTAAAACAATTAACTCTAAGCCATTGGCCACCCCGTTTGGGATACATGGCGTCTGGCAATGAATGAATGAACATATGAACACAATGTTAACGTGTGTATTATAATAAATGAAAGAACAGTAAACTTATTGTAATGCTGAGTAGAATTTGGCTCGACTTCTCGTCCCAAATCAACTCAACACGGAGCGGGGTCCTCTTTCGAGACCGGAGCTAGTGCAATGAAGAGAGGCAGGACATAAAAACCTTCGGCAACACCATACACGTGTATTATTTCAGTCAGACACAAGACATTTCAGTAGACATTACATCACAATATAGAGCAATACAAAACCTTATCTAAAATATTGTGTATCTTGCAGGATACTAGCTTCCTAGATATTAATGACAATACAACAAATCTTAGTACTAGGAGTACAGTAAATACCCGTGCGCGCGGAGCGCGTGAGGGGAGAAGGGGGGGGGGTTGTGATCTACCAGGAGGGGGGGGGAAAGTAGGGAGACACGGAGAGTGACTTAGAACGGCGAGGGGGAAGTTATGGTAATATTTAATGAGGCCCGATATTAGCAAGGGAGTTTAGGTGTTTTCTGTTGGCAAGAATTCTTTGACAATTAACTCTGGTTCTTATTTGGACTTTAAGAGCGGGGGTGAGGAATGGAGAGAGTTTTTAGGGATAGCGTGTGGAGCAGGGGAATATAGTTATTACTCGCTGTCCTCGTTGTTTTGGTGACACTAGGTTTCTGTCGGCACAACTTTTATATTACACATCTCCCCGGTATGTTATGTAGACTCGTACTTCCCAACGCGTAACAAAGTCGGAACCCTCGTAAATTCTATTCCACTATATTACTCAGAGCTTAGCCAATAGCACTCCAATAATGTGTTAGGGAGAAGTCCTTAGAAAACTTTGGGATGACACTCGCACGTATTTTCACTTGAGGTCTCTACCCACATTCTCGCCCTTTAACGGAGTATTATGTCCTGGTTTACCCCAATGGAAATTACATGAAATTACTGCACTAGTCTTATTCTAAGGGGGAAGGAGTCACACTTAACCTACTTCATGATTATTACAGGATCACTCGTATTTCTCGTGGAGAGAAACACGGTTACCTCAGTGATGATCCGGTCAGACTGAGGGCGTCGTCAGGGTAGGGCGAGCCGGGAGGGCACAGGGCGACTTGCTAGGGCGTCCTCTCATGTCCGGGGGTTTCCGGACTGGGCTCCGGTGTAAGGCCCTTGGGACTGGGGCCGAAGAGGGCTAGGAACCTCTGGGTCAGGTCCCGGCGTCGCGGGGGCGTGGTGAGGTCTCGCCCGGGTGTCCTAGGGCGGGCCGGAAGAGGCGACGGACTGCGGTCTCCTATGAGCAGGGGCGCCGACAGGGGAGGACTGCGGCAGCGGCTGTCACGGGGGCCCGACAGGTGGGTTTCTCAAGGGCCTCGTGCAGGGAACAGAGGCCGGGGGAAACAGGGAGGTCTTTCCTCCTTACTATACCTGGGAGCGACCATCGATCGTCTCTACCGGAGTGCTGAGGGAGCGACCGTGGATCGTCTCTACCTGAGCTTTCAGGGAGCGACCATTGATTGTCTCTTCCTGATTTTTATGCGAGCAACCATAGATCGTCTCTATCTTTTTTTATGGGAGCGACCATTGATCGTCTCTACCGGAGTGCTGAGGGAGCGACCGTCGATCGTCTCTACCTGAGCTTTCAGGGAGCGACCATTGATCGTCTCTACCTGATTTTGATGGGAGCGACCATAGATCGTCTCTACCTTGACACTATTAGAGCGACCATAGATCGTCTCTACCTTGACACTATTAGAGCGACCATAGATCGTCTCTACCTTGACACTATTAGAGCGACCATAGATCGTCTCTACCTTGACACTATTAGAGCGACCATAGATCGTCTCTACCTTGACACTATTAGAGCGACCATAGATCGTCTCTACCTTAGGGGCGCTGCCTGGAGTATAGTTTCTGACTCCACCCCTAGCTAACTCGGTGATTCCGCCACGCGAAGGTAGTGTCTTTCGCCTACGGTGGCGGCGGCGTGGTGGTTGAATGTCACAGGGGCGCACGGCCCAGGCTGACATGCGTCGTTGTTGCCCGGAATGGTGGTGGCTGGTGGCGGCTACCCCGTGGGGTCCGAGTGGGGGTGTCGGCATTCTCGTGGGCGAACTCCGTTGTTTCTGGTTCGCCTCGTTGTCGGGGATACTATGGTATTCTCCGGAATATTCTGGAGTACCGTATGTGTGTCTGTTAAAGCCACGCATTTCACCACCGTGTTCTTGAAAAAAGTCACGTCCCTGTGGCTGGAGGTGGAACGCTAGAGTGTTGGAGGTGGTGTGAACGGGCTGGAGGTGTCGGAGTGTGTTCTGCCAGGCGACAGTGTAAGAATTTTCCTCCTGTGCTTGGTCATAGGTGAGGAAGAGGGCGGAGGGGGTGGTGGTGTGCTGGAGGATATTTAACAGGTGGTGTGGCCCGCGGAGTCGGTGGTTCTTGGTAAGGGTAGGGGCCCATATGGCCCGCTTAATTCTCATGTTGCTTGGTGTGGCTGTCGGTGTGGTTGGAGGTTGAATGCTGGATAGAGTGGGTGAAGGCTGGGTTTTGTGTCGCGGTAATGCGGCGTTGAGTCTCTGGGGAGTACAGGTAGGAGGGATTTGGGCCTGATGTAGCTTGACGGTGTGTGTGTATCGGGTGGGTGGGCATAAGAGTCGGCCGGAGGGGGTGGTGGTGGTGGTTCTGAGGGTGGGTGTGGGTGGGGAAGCAGGCGTGCGGGGTCGGTTAGCGCGGGCCGTCGCGCGCGTTGGGGACGCGGAAGAAGGTGAGAGCGTCGGAGTGGGCGTGCGTGGGTGTGGAGGGGAGAGGGCGGTGGTAGTGGGTTGTCCTGCGGGGGTGGCAGGGTGGGCGGGGCACGTGGGCTTGGGTGGAAAGGGTGAGGCGGCGGAGGGAAGGGGTGAGGGTGAGCGAGGCGTGGCGGGTGAGATGTCAGGTGTGGTGCAGGGGGTGGTGGAGGCGGTGGAGGCTGAGGTGGTAGGGGAGGTGGAGGGGGATGACGAGGAGGAACCATCGCACTCGTATGTGGAAGTGACAGGCGGTGTGGGAGCAGGGGGGGGTTGGGGTTGTGAGGTCGGTAGTGGTGGTGAGGTGATGGCGGTGGGTGGCGCGGGGTGGGAGGTGGAAGGCAGTAGACGGGGGGAGGTGGTTTTAGGAAGTAGGTTAGGGGAAGATGTGGAGAGGGTCCTAGGAGGCCTGTGAAGAGGGAGGCCGGTTTTGTGTTGCGGGAGTATAGTGGTGTGTGGGGTGGGAAGGTTAGAACTAGGGGCAGGAATAGGGGAAGGTAGAACAGAAGAGATAGTGAGAGGGGGGGAAAAGGAAAGATAACGTTCTCCCCTGTCGTAGACTGGGGGAGAGGTGAGGTGGCCCCCGCCATTACGGTGGGATGGGGGGGCAGGGGGGCGCTTTTTGTTTTTCCATTTTTGTTTTTCTTCCCCTGGGGCTTAGGGGAATTCGCGTAAGGTAGGAGGTTTGTAAGCGCCCTCGTGTCATTTGGCTGCACTGGGCAGCTTCTAGCTGCTCACGGATGTCGTGGATCGGACATCCGTGGTAGCACGGAGAAAATTCCCACGGGTTGATGGTGATGAGATCAACGGGGAATTGATTTATTTCGCTGATGCGTTGAGGGGTGGCATGGACGGCTAAAAGGCGCCTCATTAAACTGATATCTTTATCCATGTCTCCTGTTGGATCATGGATAGTGAAGTGTTGTCTTACAACACTTGGGAGTACTCTGAGCAGAGTATTAAATGTGTGTTGATCCCGGGTTTCTTCATCTGCCTCCGGGTAGGCAGCAGTAACCAGGCGTCTTGCCTGTAACAGGGTATTATCTAAATCCCCGTCATAAGTAAAACTATCCAATTTGGATAGAGCCACCACTTTCCCTAGTGATGGGGTGATGGCTTCGACAGCGAACTTGGTAAAGTTCTGCCAGGTGAGTTCTGGGACAATTTTCGGCGCAATATTCGCTGCGGCTTTACCCAGTAGTGGTAGTGTGACTGCAATTTTTTGTTGGTCATTATCGAAGCCAATATCTAGTAAGGGTTTAACTATTGCAAGATATGTGTGCATGTCATACTGGTCAGGGTCAAACTTGGGTAACTGGACGTGCGGTTTAGTTGCCATTTTTCCAAATATTTCCTATTTACCTCTCTTCTACGCTCGGATCTAGAACCACCGCTGGCCACCAGTGTAATGCTGAGTAGAATTTGGCTCGACTTCTCGTCCCAAATCAACTCAACACGGAGCGGGGTCCTCTTTCGAGACCGGAGCTAGTGCAATGAAGAGAGGCAGGACATAAAAACCTTCGGCAACACCATACACGTGTATTATTTCAGTCAGACACAAGACATTTCAGTAGACATTACATCACAATATAGAGCAATACAAAACCTTATCTAAAATATTGTGTATCTCGCAGGATACTAGCTTCCTAGATATTAATGACAATACAACAAATCTTAGTACTAGGAGTACAGTAAATACCCGTGCGCGTGGAGCGCGTGAGGGGAGACGGCGAGGGGGAAGTTATGGTAATATTTAATGAGGCCCGATATTAGCAAGGGAGTTTAGATGTTTTCTGTTGGCAAGAATTCTTTGACAATTAACTCTGGTTCTTATTTGGACTTTAAGAGCGGGGGTGAGGAATGGAGAGAGTTTTTAGGGATAGCGTGTGGAGCAGGGGAATATAGTTATTACTCGCTGTCCTCGTTGTTTTGGTGACACTAGGTTTCTGTCGGCACAACTTTTATATTACACATCTCCCCGGTATGTTATGTAGACTCGCACTTCCCAACGCGTAACAAAGTCGGAACCCTTGTAAATTCTATTCCACTATATTACTCAGAGCTTAGCCAATAGCACTCCAATAATGTGTTAGGGAGAAGTCCTTAGAAAACTTCAGGATGACACTCACACGTATTTTTACTTGAGGTCTCTACCCACATTCTCGCCCTTTAACGGAGTATTATGTCCTGGTTTACCCCAATGGAAATTACATGAAATTATTGCACTAGTCTTATTCTAAGGGGGAAGGAGTCACACTTAACCTACTTCATGATTATTACAGGATCACTCGTATTTCTCGTGGAGAGAAACACGGTTACCTCAGTGATGATCCGGTCGGACTGAGGGCGTCGTCAGGGTAGGGCGAGCCGGGAGGGCACGGGGCGACTCGCTAGGGCGTCCTCTCACGTCCGGGGGTTTCCGGACTGGGCTCCGGTGTAAGGCCCTTGGGACTGGGGCCGAAGAGGGCTAGGAACCTCTGGGTCAGGTCCCGGCGTCGCGGGGGCGTGGTGAGGTCTCGCCCGGGTGTCCTAGGGCGGGCCGGAAGAGGCGACGGACTGCGGTCTCCTATGAGCAGGGGCGCCGACAGGGGAGGACTGCGGCAGCGGCTGTCACGGGGGCCCGACAGGTGGGTCTTCTCAAGGGCCTCGCACAGGGAACAGAGGCCAGGGGAAACAGGGAGGTCTTTCCTCCTTACTATACCCTGGGAGCGACCATCGATCGTCTCTACCGGAGTGCTGAGGGAGCGACCGTGGATCGTCTCTACCTGAGCTTTCAGGGAGTGACCATTGATCGTCTCTTCCTGATTTTTATGGGAGCGACCATAGATCGTCTCTACCTTGTTTTTATGGGAGCGACCATTGATCGTCTCTACCGGAGTGCTGAGGGAGCGACCGTTGATCATCTCTACCTGAGCTTTCAGGGAGCGACCATTAATCGTCTCTACCTGATTTTTATGCGAGCGACCATAGATCGTCTCTATCTTTTTTTATGGGAGCGACCATTGATCGTCTCTACCGGAGTGCTGAGGGAGCGACCGTCGATCGTCTCTACCTGAGCTTTCAGGGAGCGACCATTGATCGTCTCTACCTGATTTTTATGGGAGCGACCATAGATCGTCTCTACCTTGTTTTTATGGGAGCGAGCATTGATCGTCTCTACCGGGTTTTGATGGGAGCGACCATAGATCGTCTCTACCTTGACACTATAGTAGCCGCAGCGAGAACTGAACGCTGTGGTGAGGCAGGCGGGATGACCTGGGATTCCCCCACTGTTGCCATATCCACATGTCACCGACCATAGAGGTAGGATGTCACCGACCATCGGCCACCGCTGCAGCCCCGCTCCATGATCCTTACCCTGTGTCTCTGGCTTTCTCTTTCTCTCTCGGTTTCTATATAAACTGGTGTATTTCCGAAACTAATTATGAAATTATTATGACTTTTGTTCCACACCACCACTGAGGTAAAAATCAAGGAGAGTTTTCTGTATAAAGGTTTCCCCCCCCTTGTCTGAGGGCAGGTCAGTTCTGGCGAGTGTATAATTATAGGTCAGGCGGAGGTATCGGCAAGGCCGCACTCCCCCGCTCATATGCCACATTTAGGAGGGGGGGGAAACCTTTATACAGAAAACTCTCCTTGATTTTTACCTCAGTGGTGGTGTGGAACAAAAGTCATAATAATTTCATAATTAGTTTCGGAAATACACCAGTTTATATAGAAACCGAGAGAGAAAGAGAAAGCCAGAGGCACAGGGTAAGGATCATGGAGCGGGGCTGCAGCGGTGGCCGATGGTCGGTGACATCCTACCTCTATGGTCGGTGACATGTGGATATGGCAACAGTGGGGGAATCCCAGGTCATCCCGCCTGCCCCACCACAGCGTTCAGTTCTCGCTGCGGCTACTATAGAGCGACCATAGATCGTCTCTACCTTGACACTATTAGAGCGACCATAGATCGTCTCTACCTTAGGGGCGCTGCCTGGAGTATAGTTTCTGACTCCACCCCTAGCTAACTCGGTGATTCCGCCACGCGAAGGTAGTGTCTTTCGCCTACGGTGGCGGCGGCGTGGTGGTTGAATGTCACAGGGGCGCACGGCCCGGGCTGACATGCGTCGTTGTTGCCCGGAATGGTGGTGGCTGGTGGCGGCTACCCCGTGGGGTCCGAGTGGGGGTGTCGGCATTCTCGTGGGCGAACTCCGTTGTTTCTGGTTCGCCTCGTTGTCGGGGATACTATGGTATTCTCCGGAATATTCTGGAGTACCGTATGTGTGTCTGTTAAAGCCACGCATTTCACCTATTATGCATGAAATATTTATACGGCAATACAGAAACGTGGCATAAATATTTTAGTGTTGCTTAAAAAAAAAGTAGTCACTTTTATTGGCTTTTACCGTATTTCTGGGGTGGGTAATAATGTCACAATTGTGATTATAAGATAATGTGCAGGAATATAAGTAAAAATATGCCAATTTCTTAGTAAAAGAAAAAATAATACATTAAACCCTCGTGAGCGGCAACACTCAGACCCAGACTAACTCGAGAGCTTCCTCGTGTCACTTTGTGTCCTTACCTCCTGGGAGGTGTGAAAATAAAGTCAAATTTACAATATGTACAATATAATGTTAAAGAAAATAACCAAAATGTATCCTAAAACACCATAGATGAGAGAGAGAGAGAGAGAGAGAGAGAGAGAGAGAGAGAGAGAGAGAGAGAGAGAAGGGGGGGAAGAAGGCAGGCGAGAGGAGGTGTTGAGGGATGGAGGAAGGGAGGGAAGGAAGGAGAGAATGATTGAATGAAAAATCATGGCGCCGCACCAGCGAGGTCATCTGGCGACATATGCAAAACAATAATAAATATTTTTAAATATAATTAGATATAATAAAAAAAAAATAAAGAAATGGAAGTCACTTATAAAAGAAACAAAATTCCCCAGGGTGACGCATATCTCCCCTGGGAGAGAGAGAGAGAGAGAGAGAGGGGGGGGGGTGGCATTGCGCTATGGAAAACGTGGCAACACTGTACAGAGCTTCGTGCCCCACCCTAGCCGCAAGTTGAGATTTGTCCTACTTGTGACTTGTGTGGAAGAGAGTGGAACTCTCTCCAAGGCCGTCAGGGATACGGGTAGGGTGCTGTACAAGCTGCACTAGGTATTAAGGATAGAAAAGATGTAGGCTTGTTCACCAGGTGGATCAGTGAAAGGAGACGAGAACCAAAGGTTGTGGTGAACATTGAAATCTCCTGGAATGGTGATTTCAGAGAAAAAAGAAATGGATAAGACGTGTTCCATCGTAGAAGTAAGATAGTCAAAGAATTTTTCAGTCAGTAGAATTAGGGGATAAGTAAACAGCTCATATATATTAGTCCGAGAATGACATGAAGGCGAAGCCAGGGAGTCAAGAATTCAGAAGAATCAAGTTTAGGAACACAAAAGCAAGATAAATCGTTGCGTACATACACACAACAGCCACCTTTGGTAGTTGGTGGATGTGGTTAGGTTGTGTATGTGGGTAGGTGGTGTATGTGGGTAAGTGATGTAATGGGTAGGTGATGTATGTGGGTAGGTGATGTAGATGGAATACATAAGTGAATAGATGGTGTACGTGGAATATGTGGGTGGGCGGTGTAGGTAGCGTATGTGAGCAGGCTGTGTAGGTGGGTGGGCAGTGTAGGTAGCGTATGTGAGCAGGCGGTGTAGGTGGGTGGGTGATATAGCTAGGGGGGTCGGCAGTGAAGGCAGACTTCAGTGTTGGTGAGTGGTAAGAGTGGTGTGGGTGGGTAAACAGTGTAATTGGGTGGGTGGAGCAAATGGATGTTGTCAGTGTAGGATAGTGCAAGTGTGGCTTGTATAATTTTTATCAAATCTGCGGAATGAGTTTTCTTTTTTACGTGCTTAGCTGCAAAAGATCATGTACGGTGATAAGGGCAGTGCCGTTTCTAGCCTTTTGGGGGCCTATGCGAAATGCTGTTTGGGGGCCCCTATTTAGTAAAACTATGGTGGAGGGATTCCAAACCCTCTAAGGTGGTCCGGTGGCACGCCTTTAATATTTAAATGCATCAATCTGGTGCACTTTGAGAGGAAAAGAGTGACTCAACACATTTTAATGTAAAAAAAAAAAAAAAAAAAGCCAATAATGGCAGCTTGGGGGCCCCCTGGTGGATTCGGGGGCCCTATGGAACCGCGTAATTCGCACATAGTAAGAAACGGCATTGCATGTAGCAGTAGTACTCGTAGTTTTCAGAGTCCGCGCTGGTTTGATCGGGAGCACGCTTATTTCGCGATGCATGTGCCCTAGTTCCAGCCTCATGCTATGTGGTGCACATTTGAAAGTGGGTGCAGGTTATGTGCCTTTACATATGCTTGCATTTGTACGCACCCTGTCGATTTTCGCCGGCTTGGCGAAGGGTTACTTCAACTAGCTATCACTTCCTTCACGAGGACAGTCTTGTTTTGCAGAGGACCTACGACGTCGTACCGATAGGCTACAGATGACTCATGGAGAACAGGGAATACGGTGTCGCAGTTATGCTTGATATCTGGCTACTACATTTTGTACTTAATGATCACATTGTAATTTTAGATTAATGGACTGTTACCACAAAATCGAACAAAAACAAAACATGACCTAATAAAATATAGGAATGCTGTACCCTTTTTCTACTCCAATTGGTGAAAAACATGAACAAAATTGCTTCCAACTAAACTTTGCAGAGGCAGTAAAAGTGTGTCTACAGCATCTCCCTCTTGGAGAGTTGCCAATTCGCTTCCCGTCAAGCAGTTTACGTTTCTCTTCGCCAGGCGCCAGCAGTGGTTCGTGTGTGGGAGAGTGGGGTCTCTAAGAGAGGGGAGGCACTGCTATACCAATTTCTCAGTTTACATACATGTAAGTCTTCAAGGAAGGCATACAGCTTCAGAATTCTTCACAGTTAACAAGGTAAGGTGAATGGCTAAGCTATTTGGTTGGTGGTGATGGTCAAGTTTTCCTAGGGGACTTAATGTACAGTACAAGTGTCGTAAACGACATCTAGATTTCTCACTGACAGCTTTTGAGTGAGTGACTGTTGTTCACGCAAAATCAAAACAACGCTAATGGATGTAGACTTAGGAAAACTGTGAATGAGGTGAATACTGTACTGTACATCACTAAAATTGATATACTACCAACCGTGCGGGGCGACTATTTGATGACAAGTTTCCAGACGTCACCACAATGCAGTAAACAGCTGTGTGTGTGTGTGTGTGTGTGTGTGTGTGTAGTCTCGCAGCACTTAACGTACGGTATACATTTTTCCCTCTCTACAGTATAGCACCATCGAAAAGTATGCATTAAATTTCTCGTATTTTGTCAGCTATTATTTTATTTATCTATTTGTTGACTAAATGTGCAGCTGTTCGCCGTCCCATTCTCACAGAAGGGCTTTACCGTGTCATTCTGTTGAGATGCACAGAATATAATCGAAATCACATTCCCAGCTCTGAGTGTGGGGTGCATTGCTTTTAATTTCATAGAGGTTGTCGTACCTTACGCGCAGAATAACTTCTTCCTTCTCCCAACATTCTCTTCCTCACCATTTAATCTTTTCTCTGTCCCCCTACTTCCCACCGACTTTAGCAAGCCTCACATTTTCCTTGTTTGGTGCTCTCCCCATGAGCTACTCTGCACTAGATTCTAGCATGGGGAATGGCTGAAATCACATGCCATTTTATTTAATGGTAATAGCGTAGAGCAAACATAATTCCCACGTCTTGTTAAATGGTGGTCAGACGTCCGGCTTTTAAGCGGTGTCATCCATCCCACATCCATCCGGTGCAACGGGTCGGTGTTTTCACCGAGGGCCACACTATTTTTCTTGTATGATCGTTTTGTCTTTCGCATCGACGTACAGTACATGAATCACATTGAAAGAATATCAACGTCTTGTCTGCAGGAGAAAAAAAAAAATGATGAAGGATGTCTTCACCGAGGCCCACTGAGAGCCACCAAACCTAGTCTTATCTTTTCCTCTAGAGCCACCGTGCCACCTAACCTAACCTAACCATGCTTTTCCAGTGGCCCGCGGTGAAGAGACTCACCGGGTGCTACCACTGGAGCCGGACATTTTGGGGGTCTTGATAGTAGCCTACCGGTGTATTTTCAGAATTCCTGTTATCATCCACGGTGAGCTTTTGCTGGCTCAGTACCGTATGTCAGAAGAAACACATTGCTTTGTTTTGTTAACGTAAACGAAGCAACACATGATAATAGGAAAAGACAGGTGTATATATCATATACAAGGCGTCACATTGTGTAGTTGATTTGGGCTTTCATTTCCTTTTAAACAGTTTGTGAATAAGAGTTCCGTTTTAGTGAATAACTACCGCCCTCTCCCCCCCATTTTTCCAGTATCCCTATTTTTTAAGAGATGATATGTAGAACACAATGATATGTGGACATTTTGAATTCAGTGAGCTACGAGTAGAATCATCTTGATCCCAACACTTGTATAGGAGTGAGACTGACTATAGAAGAGTTAGTGACGTACTTTGAAAGGATGAGAGGAGACCTAAAATTAGGTAAATTAATTATGTAAGAGAGGGTGATACTGTGCCGCTGGAAGAGGGTCATTGCTGCATAGGGATAGACGCACTGGGAGATCCGCAGAGGTCACTCCTCACAAGATGCGGTGTCAAACAAAAATTTGTTAATAGGCTATAGTATTCACACTGAGTCCGGTAAGTCAAAGTAGTCTATATACTCTGCGGTGAGTGATCGCTGCCGTGTTCTAAAGGTTGTGGAAGTGGCCACCGTATTCTGTTGAGTGGGGATGGAGGGCTGGATACCTCATTGTAGCCTACTCTTAAGAGTAGTGGCATTCCCACCGCCCAGCATCTGTTGCAAGCATTAACTATCTTGTATGTCACAAGAGGGGAAATTGTTCCTGGGACTTGGATTCTCTTATCCATGACCCAGCAAAGTTGCAAATAACAATGTTTTCGTTTTCCTATCGTCATGCGAACAGATGCAACAGAGTATTTCTTTCCCCCCTCTGATTTGCAGCGTTTATGTGGCTCATCGGAGTGCCAGAATAAGTGAATGGTCGAATATATATGAACCGTGCACACCAGTGTTTGTTTACTCTTACATACCTGTACATATATTCTAGTACTGTGAGCGCCATACATGTCAGTCATCACAATGATAAAGGAGTACCTTTAGGTGATTATAAAAATGGACCTAGGATGACACGAGAAAAACAAAATATACATCATAGGTAATATAATGCATAATATACATAAGCAAATACATAGTCACAAAACTGGGTCCAGGATGGTACTGAGACTGCCAAAACAGTTTAGTCATTATGCCATATCACCCTCTCTCTGTCTCTAGGCGTAGGCCACATCACCCTCTCATATATATATATATATATATATATATATATATATATATATATATATATATAAGTGGCACTGTGTACTTAGGTAGACCACATTACGTGTGGGGGGAGGGGGTTGAAAGAGTTGAGAGTGAGCCCAGAAGTTCACATATAGTTCTTAACAAGTGCTCGTGGGCCCTTCGGGCCCCTCGCACATGCTCCTGCGGAGGGCTCTCGCACTGCTATATTTCAGTTATAGCTGTGGGCAAAAAATTCCACGGAGATCCTATGCCGGGCGCCTGGAGCAGCGTTTCTTTGTCAAAATCTGATCGCTCATTAAATATAGTAAAGTTTTTCAATCGTGATGGGACCAAGTTTTTCACATCAGGGATTTTTTTTTTTTTTGTGATTTTTGTGCCAGTTTTGGTGCGACCGTTTCAAGTAATGCGGTTTAACGATGGAACCTGTAAAACTATGAATTGCATTGTACAGTTCACTGGAAAATATTTGCCTTACGAAAATAGAGCGAACATCATCAACGTTCAGTGTGAAACCACCAGTCACCTGATTAAAGATACTTTTTTTTTTTTTTTCCGATGTACAGTTGGAACCAGTAATAATGCTCTACTTTCCCCTTCATCTTGGCCTTGGGCGTACACCTTTTTACCAACATGTTATAGTGGGGTGGTAGGAGGTGGAGGGAAGGGTGGGCGTGTGTGGAAGTAGGATAGGTGGGAAGGGATGGAACAAAGAAATGAGTAGGGTCAGGATTAGCTCATTCTATGTAAAGAGGGATCATCTTCATGTGACATGCTTTCCCGCACTGAGAGTGAGAGGTATGAGGAAGAATTTGGCTGGTAATGTCAAGTCAGGGAAGCTATCTGGATTTTACTTGAGACTGATGGCATGGAGAAACTACTGGTTGGCAGACTTAAATCCATGCATTTCAGGTTTGTACTGTATTCATGAAACTAGAAGTAAGTAAAATGTATCTAGTAGACCGTGGTATCCAGATTTACCTTTTAACATCAGTAATTGTTTACAACTCATGGCATTGCTACTGGAGTCTGTGTTTATGTGTAACTTTGACGACAGCCAGGGTTGGGGCCAGCGCTTTGGAAACGGGATAGTGTGTGCGATTCCTTGCAGAATTACTACAAACCTGAATTCGTTCTGACTACCAGATTCCTCAGTATTAATATACCAAATCCATCTTTTCATTAAATGATTATGTGTTAATATGCAAAATATAAATTGCATAACTATTTTTTGGTAGCCATCATTTTTTTCATATAAGTAATCATTGTTTTGCCGAAATGGGGGGGTGACTCCCATCTTATATCCGTGTCTGATAACATTAGTGTGGAAGCTAGTCACAGGATTCTATATTTTCGCCTTTTAACAGTGGAACACAATTAGTGTCGTTATCCCAACCCCAGTGCCCTCCTAGGGGATTGGGTGTGGTATTATTAATAAAATTGTTATGTTATCTAGGAACATTTACTGCAAGGTGCTGAGATTAGGCTAATGTTCGGTTGTTCAGCCAGTCCACTTAGACATGGTGTTTCACTTACCACGACTTAATGAGCATTAGCCACTAAATAGCCCGTCCTTTATAAATGTTTTAGTGTCCCTTTTTCATACCGTTTAATACCCCCTGGAGGATGGAGCCTGGATATTTCCAAGTGTTAGTATCGTGGATGTTTACCCTGAAACTTGACATCATGTATGAAACTCGGCAAGAAGGGGAACGTTGGGTGGATGAGGGGTGAATATCGAGTCTACAGAATATCAGAGTTTCCTGTGACACTAGGGTTCAGAACAGCATTAAACTCGGAGTAGATTCTTCCTGTGTTTTAAGCACTCTATTGGGCAGTCTTTCAGTTGAGTATAAACTACAAAACTGCATTCTATAATGGGATCACGGCCTACTTTTTTGCCGCACCGTAGGGGCGGCCGAATAAAGTGCTTGTCCGTGTCACCCCGTTCTTCCCTCACTCACTGAGTTACTGTACTTTCCAGTAGAACAGGGTCCAGGTTTTATGGGAGAAGTGGTAGGAAAACGAAATTTTGCATAGTGGAAGACCTCTTCACGGGCAACGTTTCAGACAGGGTGGGTCCCCCTCGAGGACCCCACCACCCACGGCGATTTTGCTTTCCTTTTTTTTTTTTTTTTTTTTAATATCTAGGAATATTAATTTTTGAAAAGTTGTAGAACGTCACTCGCGCCAGGCTGTAAGTATGGTGGAACCACCGGGGACTGCCCTCCACAAGGGGGGCGGCTCTTAGTGGTCTAGGGCAAAATCGTTATGCACGGCCAAAGTTTCTAAGCAGAGAACATGGAGTTTTGCATATTGATAGGTGTTCGCCCCGGTCACATTTTTGGAAGGCTAGAACCACCGAGGATCACCCCTCATGGGGGAGGGGACGGCCCCTGGGGACCCCGCAAACCCAGTACAGTATGCACGGTGATACTCGTAGTTTATAACCTAGAGGCACGAAATTTGGCATACTGGTAGGCGTTTATTCCGGCGCCACGTGTTAGCCCACATGGGACCCCAGATGACCACCTCCCACCTCCCACGGGCAGGTGGGGGTCAGTGCCATAGTTCAGCTAAGAACAACTTCGCACACTGGTAGATCTTTACTGGCGCCACGTTTCAGTCAGGGTGAGACCCCGAAGACCACCGGGGGGAGGGGCGGTCCTCCCCTCTCGGGGGGTCCTGACCAAAGCATTTATGCACGAGCGTGGTTTTTCACATATGAACACGATATTTTGCGTACTGGTAGACGTTCATCATGGCCACTTTTAGACCGGCCCCCACGGGGCGAGGATTGTCCCCAGTGGGTACGCACACAAAATTTTGCATAGTAGAGATCTTAACTCGGTCCAGACTGTAAAGAGCGTGTAACTTCCTTGGTCCGTCTCCCCCTTACACTACTGCGGGGGTGGGTACGGCTATCTAAGGTTTCCCGTTCTGTTGCTTTAAACAATAAAGCTCGTGTATAGTTTTCTGTATGGGTATATATTCACACGAAGTTATTTTATTCTTAAGTCGAATAATCTGTCTACAGAAAAACCTCATCCACTTAGTCACAGTATCACAGCACTAGTTTTCAGCAGAGCTGGGTAGTACTGTATTTAAATACACATGTGTATTTAGAACTGTATTTATAAATGCACTGGTTTTCATGTATTTAAATATAGTATTTAAATACTTTAATGAGTATTTAAATACAGTGTATTTAAAGCCTCAAAATATGAAAAGGTAAATACTTTTTTACCCGTTAATTTGGCCATAAACCCGTCCAACTATCTGGCAACCCTGAACACCGAACACGGTGTGAGTCACGAGCTCTATCAGACACGGTTGCCAGGTGTGGCATAATTATGCCAGTTTGGCTTTTTTCGGGAGTGGTTGGCATGAAAATGTCTATTCCATATGCAAGGTACCGGCTGACTATATTTCTGGCATATTTTTGGTGTGAATAACAAACTATATTTTTAACTGTTCTCTTAATTTTGGCATTTTAAGCTTGCAAAAGTTCAAAAAGCACCGGTTGAGCGACTGTTCTCATGTACGAGAATCACTCATGACTCCCAAAAGAAAGTCTTTCAGACGACTTTTGAAAGATTGGTTTTGATCCGCAGCAACCGTGAAATACAGTAAATAAAAGAGAATTCGTAAGATGCCGTATGTTTGTCTTATGTCTCATCTACTCATTAATTGTTATAGTTATGTTACTCATTATGCAGTGATATGTGTATAATACTTCACTGGATGTATTGTACATTGTAAGTTCTTTTGTTTTTTGTTTCGTTTTGTTTTGTTCTAAAAAAGGGAAATATATATAATTAGAAATTTTCCTTTATTAAGCATTTATATTGTTAATCATGAGTTACTGAATACATGTTAAAATCTGTATGTATTTAAAATGTATTTACAAATGTTTTTAAATACAACTGATGTATTTAGTATTTAAATATATAATTTCATAAAATGTATTTAGAATTTTATATGTAAATGCATTTCTCCCATGTATTTAGTATTTAAATACATTTAATGTATTTAGTGCCCAGCTCTGGTTATGAGTCTCTAACCTCTAATGTTTGTCAATGAATTATGGAAAAAAAAAATAAATAAAAGCAAGCTTCTGTAGCAGTTGAGATGGAGCTACAGGATCTCTCTCTCTCTCTCTCTCTCTCTCTCTCTCTCTCTCTCTCCTTGAATGGGGAGCGCGGTAGCACAGAGGTAGCGCACTGGACTTGTGATCGGGGGATTGCAAGTTCGAGCCTCGCCCGGGCTACCGTGCCGGGAGGGGTAGCGCCCTCCTGTAACCCTAGCGGGGCTATATAGTCCAATACAGGGCTTAGCTCGGGGGAACCTCATTTCTCCCATTTCTCTCCTTGAATCAAATAACTGTTTATTTCTGCTATTTCCCGATGAGTTTATTAAACCTGGGAATAGCCGCTAGAAGCCAATGAAAGGGTTTAATGAATGCCATATGTAATTTATTTAGCTTGGTAGGAAGGCCACTTCTAAGTAAAATATAATCGTCGAAAGGGAGGTGGCAGTCATTTGGTCTGAGAAGTCTTGCCAGACGACTTAATCCCGTAAGGGGCGGCCACAAACAAATCGCCTCCATGTCGCCCTGTCCCCCGCTATTTCACTGCCCTGCTTCCAGCTCACCCCCCCCCCCTCATGTACCTCTCCACTCCACTCCATCCCTCCATCGCATCCTTTGTCTTCACCTCACTCACATACATTTTCCTCGTCAGTCGCTCACTCTCCATCTTCTCCTCATGACCAAAGCACCTCAGTGTGTTTCTCCTAACGCATCCTGTCACATCCACATCCACACCACAACGCTCCTTCACTTTCCTACTCGTCAGTCCGTCCCTCCGCTCTCCGAAAAGCCGAGAGTTCGATCCCATGCTGCGGCAATAACTGTTCAGGTATTTGGATTTTGTAAATACAGACTTTACTGATCTTCCATAAGACCCACCGAAAGTTCATAAAACTACCCTGCTAACACTTTCACACCGGAACTTCTGTACAACGCAGTTTGACATAGCTGTAGAATCTTCATTGTGAACGGTGGACATTCGCACCAGAGTTGTGACATTGAAGATGTGTGACTTTTAGGGATAGGACATTCATGTTTGTAATGTCTCTCGTGCCCACACGCATGCACGTGCATAATAATAATAATAATAATAATAATATTATTATTATTATTATTATTGTTCCCAGGGTGATGAGTTAATAAACTGGGAAAGAGGTGCTAGGGATATGCTAAGTCTATGAGAGTATGGCCACCCAGGTTAGAAAAGGTAATTATCTATGTCTGTATGGCGCATTTGATCCTGGGACAGCATTACCGTGAAGGGAAAGTCTACGTTTTCCAGCATTCATGCATCACTTCATTCTCGTTACTGCCCTCAGCAAAGATATAAATATGTTAAGGTTAAACCGTTTTCACTCGGTCTATACTTTCGTCCTTTTGCTGCTTATATCACGTAGCTGTGTGACATTGACACTCTACATGTTTTACATAGCACTTCTTAGTGACCATTATCATAATCTAGCGTTAATCTATTCTTACAACTCTGCATCCAACATGGAGATGAAGTAAAATGAGTATAGGTGTGCTGGTACCAGCTATCAGACTGTTACATATTGATGTTGTCTCAGGGTAAAGTGTGGTTAAATGTACAATACTGAATTAATCACTAACATAACCCGCCAGTGTGTGGTAAGGGCTCCGGGCAGGATGAGCAGCGAGGCAGAGTATGGCACGTGGCGGTCCCCCATTACCTCCCACCTGGTCACTAGGGGCACCACCATCATCTCAGAGCCGCCCTTCACAGACCCAATCACAGGTGAAGAAAAGTGAGAAATGTACCAAGATAGGTGACGGAAATGCAAGGACAGGTGACCGAATGCAAGGACATACTGACAAAAATGCTATGAAAATCATCATTCATTTATTGCTAGACGCCATGTATCCCAAACAGGGTGGTCAAGGGCTTAGAGTTAATTGTTTTACAGGGAGGGGCACTAATCCTCCACCAACCCCACTTAACACGTAGGGAGTTATGCCAACAGCATCTGGTGTTCCCAGGCGGTCACCCATCCAAGTACTAACCAGACCCAACGTTGCTTAACATCGCTGATCGAACGGGAAGCGGTGTACTCAACGTGGTATGGCCGTTGGCTATGAAAATTACGAGGGTAATTAAAATGTAGGAATTTGGAAAAAAAAAAAAAAATGAAGGCGAAATTACAACAGGTAATGAAATGCAAGGACGAGTGACAAAATGTGATGAAAATAGGAGACAGTAAAGAAAAAGGACAAGATGGAAGTCTAAGTCTACTAGATGGAAGTATTGTAATATTACCTTACTGGTGTCGAAACAAAGACCGGATACTTAAAACACACATGACTCCTTTATGAGAGTCATACCTCACGCTTGGATGTTGTAAGTGCACTCCATCAGTACTCAGAAACATTTAAGTTCCCATATTGTGATGTCATGTAACTGAGTTTCAGATCTTAAATGGCCTTGTAGGTGTCAGTGAAACACAAACTGGAAAAAGTTACCGTAAATCTCTTTAATGTGACTCATAGAAAAACCTCTCGCCCCCAGCAGAGGAGTTCAAAGCTGGGAATATGCAAACAGGAAATGAACTGGGTTGAGGAAAATATTCTGAATGAAGAAAAATGGCAAAGAGGTAGATAAAATCACAAATGAAGGGTTTCCATGTTATACCATCACACCGGAAATCGGTCATGTTGGAAGCAACAGTACAGCACACTAACCTAGTGGCTTCGCTATTAGCGAATTTAGCGACGCCATAGGGGGCTGAAGCGCTCCCATTAATCCTATCACCCCCCCTCTACCATAGGTCCTTCTGACTCTGCTACTTGTTGCCTCGCTCTTTCAGCGCTTGGGTCGCCACAGCTCCCCTTTGTTCCCAAGAAGCCCCCCCCCCCCTTGAAGACCTCCCTATTAAAAAAATGAAAAAATCCTAGAGCCACCATTGTATTATCTAAAATAGAGAAACTACTGATGTTTCCAGAACTGCCATAATAGGCAGGATCGAGAGAATATACGAAGATAGCCCGAAATGAGGAAAAAAAAAAAAAAAACAGGAAAGCAGATACTTGTGGCTTGCTCTGATGAACCCTAATCGCGAAGAGGGGAGGTTCATATCTGAAACTGTGTGGCCTGTTTTGTATGTGGTACATAACATTACTATTTTTTTTTCTGTTGGGAGGGGGGGAGTTTTCTGTTGAACAGCACGGTAGCACAATGAGGTGTAGACCTTCATCTTTGAGATTACAGTAACAGTTTCTCATGGTTATGGTGAAATATGGGCCATTAGATATTGCTTCCCGCAGTGACCTTATGCTTAATTCCAACGGGAACTACACAATCGAATGAACAGAGTGGAAATGTCTGTTAACTTAGGGGATCACTTGGATCCCCGATTAGGTAACAGCTTTGTCTCGCACAGTTCCCCACATGCAGCATACATATTTGGGCATACTACTTTTAACAACTGGTAATGACAGTCACCAGTTAGGCATTTTCTATTAATTGTTTCGACATCACCTCGAACCCATCCACGAACCATTTGATTTTAGGCTTCGAGATTTTAATACATTCGGAAGTGTATGAGCTCAGTGAGTTGACCAAATAAATCACGATTTTTGGGCAAAGTATCTTAGGAAACATTATGATCAGTTAACTTGTCCGTAGGTGGCACATTCCAGTTAATAGACAACTACTCGCCCCATGTGGATCTTCATTTATATCAATTTTTGCTGTATAAAGTTCTTTCTCTTCAGGTTGCAGACCAAAATTGTACTGTACATGTAAGGAGTTGCGGGACATACTTTTTGTGTTTTGGCAGCTTGTAACATAGAGGCCCACTAAGAATCGAAATTTTGTTGGAGACTGTATTGGCTTTTGTGTTTACCGTCCTGCCAAATTGGTGACGCATGTGTGACTTAATGCAAACCCTCTAAATCAGAGGCACATCTGGGAGAGATCCATTAAGGAAAAACAAGGTTGCAAAAACGAAAGAATAGGTATGGAAAAAAATTACGCAGAAATAAAAAAGAACAAGTAACAGTGAAGTACGTTTGAGTCATAACATCTATCAGCTCCTGTGTATACCCAGCTACTGTATATGGTTGCTGGTTGTTATGGCTTAGCTGCCATTGGCTCCTGCATCAGTGGGCTGAGCTGTTGACTGGCAGAGCACCCATCAGCCGGTTCTCTACTGAAGCTTTAGCGAACTCATGACTGCCATACAATATCATAATTGTTTTGAGTAGGATATGAGAGCTGGTTTACTCAGTTGCTTAGACAGTTTCAAACTAATCACCAGAATCACAACACAAACATGGAGAACAACACCAAACTCTCTTGCCAATTACTTACCTGGTAGACATGCACATGTTACACCAGGGATAGCCATCATGAACTTCCCTAACGGATTTCCACATGGGTCCGTTCTTACACCTACACTTTCAGCCTTTACATGCATGATACTCCCACACCTCAACCACTCACAAACATTGCCTCATATACAGACAACATTAGCATAACGCCCACACATCACATCACAGACAGCCTGTACATTGCAATATGGTTACGTCATCACACTACAGTCATGAGTCAAGGACAACGGGCTGAGGATCCCTCCAGAGAGAGAGAGAAAAAAAATGCAGCAGCAAACATGAGCACGGGTACACCTAACATTACGCTAACATACCTGTGTCATTGCCACCCACCACAAGGATCCTTGGAGTGACATGACACTGGACTCACCTTCAGAGACCACCCCCAGACTCAGTGTATTAATGACACTTACAGGGACAGACTTTGGGGAACAAAAAGAAACACCTTCCTAATATACATGCAATATATATATAGGATCAATGATGTCCCATGCCTCCCTGGTATGTGCCTCCATCCTCACTAACACTTGCAACAACGCTATGCAGACCATGCAGAACAACACCGTGCATCATCACTAGTTGGAAGGATACCCTTAGTTGTAACCAACTCGCCTCCCATTTGACCAACTCGAACATATTTGGCCAACAAATTAGATATAGCACCTATACTATTTTAAGAAAAAAAAAATAGCCCTAGGATAACACACACACACACACACACACACACACACACACACACACACACACACACACACACTCTGTAAATGCACCCTGAAGAGTTTTTTCATTCATTCATTGCCAGACGCCATGTATCCCAAACGGGGTGGTCAAGGGCTTAGAGTTTATTGTTTTACAGGGAGGGGCACTAATCCTCCACCAACCCCACTTGACACTTAGGGAGAACGTTATGCCAACAGCATCTGGTGTTCCCAGGCGGTCATCCATCCAAGTACTAACCAGCCCTGTGAATATTCATTGGACTTCACAATATACCCTACTCCATGTGTTGGAAAAGCTGCTTGTCTTTTTTTTTCTTTTTTACCAACTGTGAGCGTTTGACCAACTCTGAGCCAAGTACGTATTGGGGGGTAACACCCCCCCCCCCTGGTCGGGCCATCTCTGCCTTTACTCAAATCCACCTGAACTTGGACCCAAGCCTGAATTATTGTTGACAAGAAAATTGACACCATGTAAATTATTTAGTAGTCTGATTAAATGAATTCACCCAGTCTTGATGTTTGGAGTTAATGGCCAGACTAGCAGCAGAAGTGCATATAAATTTGCCCGCATCCCCTTGCTACCGTTCCATGGGTGAAGGGGGTCCAGGTCAAGACATGTTGATTAATATGGTACTCGATTTTGGCCCAGACCACAGTATTCTCTTGACGGGAAGGAAACTAAAGTATGATGTATCTTGTCCTCTAAATAGACATATAAACAGGAAAACATGTAAAAAAAAATATTTGTCCTCTCGGAGACCTTTTGTTTTATGTAAAAAATAAGTCTTCTCCATTTTCTACCAATTAAGTAATTTTTTGACCAACTCAAAAACAAGTACTGGAGGGGTGACCCCCCTCCCTAGTGAGGCCATCCCTGACCAAAACCACTCTCAGCTCATGTACACTGAAACTACCTTTCTGTTACAGGTTATCTTCACATGACAGGTACGCGATTCTACACACAACACCCACTGTCGTCAGAGCCACACAGCACAACTAGGCTAGGCATATAAAACCATCACCACATAATCATTACCAAACTCTCTTCAGCAACATCTCTTCTCCAGATATTCAAACACTAGCAATGAAGAAGCATCTACATATTAATTTCACATGTAGGAGCAATACAACACCTTGATCAAAACACTACTGGTATATTATAAGCTCCCCCCAGCCCCGTATCCACTTATCAGAGGTATCCCTAAATAGAGCGGACCGACTTCGACTTCACCTAGCCAAGCATAGTCATGAAATAACCCAGCCCCCCACAGTTACCAGCTTAGATTTATGGTGAGTGGAACCACAGATGACACATACTCTGCATATATAATAGGCCCATCAACAGAACCCATGCAGTGGAACTCTGCTCAACACATGCCACACTAAGGTGCAGACATAACGGTGTAGAGAACCAGTTATGGAACAACCCCATAGCCATAGGCCATAGGGGCAGTTGCATACCAAGCACTAACAGGTCTGCTCGACCAGAAACTATCTATCTATCTATCTATAGCCCGACGCCCTAATCCCGCAAAGGGTGGCCGCAGACAAAACGCCTCCAAGTCACTCTGTCACCCACCATTTGACTCCCCTCCCCCCAACTCACCCCCCCCTCCCTCATATACCTCTCAACTCCATCGCTCCACCTCATCCTCGGTCTACCCCTCCCTCTCCCTCCCTCCACCTCACCTACATACACCCTCTTAGTCAGTCTTTCATTCTCCATCCTCTCCACATGTCCAAACCACCTCAGTGTATTTCTCCTAATCTTTTCAACCACATCCACATCTACCCCACAACGTTCCTTCACTTCTTCATTCGTCAACCTGTCCCTCCATGTCACTCCACATGCTCCTCTCAAGTAACTCATTTCCACTGCTCTCACTCTTGACTTGTTCCCCTCTTGCAAGGTCCACGCCTCGCTTCCATACGTCAGGGTAGGGATCACAATACCATCATGCAGTGACTTCTTACCTTCCATACTCACCTCCCTATTTCTCATCACTGCTTTCAGTGTGCCAACAACCTTCCTTCCCTGCTGTACCCTTTCACGTACTTCATCCCCCAAAGTTCCATCCTTACTCATCACACTACCCAAGTACTTGAATGCACTCACATTCTCCATATCCTCACCATCCAACCTCACTGCACACTCTGTGACTTCATTCCTCTCAAACACCATAACTTTACTTTTGTTTACATTAACTTTCAGCTTCCTCCTCCTACACACTGTCCCAAATTCATTCACCAAACCTTGCAACTCCCATTCATCTTCACTCAACAATACTGTATCATCAGCAAACAGCAACAGAAACAATACCGGATTAAGCTCTTCCTGGGGCCCTAGTTACCAAGATTTTTAGAGTCCCTTGTATCATTATACTAGTGAACAACAAATTCTCATCAAGGTCAAAAAACATTGCGTGGACTAGACATAACCCTGCAGTTGACTTTGTGACCTCGCACATAAGGTTTAGTGATACTGAGCTCCCTCACTTGAATATTTCCGTGTCTTAGGAATGTTGCGCCCACTCCTGCTGTGGTTTGGGCCTACCATGGTAAGTAAAAAGAACCAAATTAATGTCCAAATATCATCTGTGATGACCTTGTACAGGTATAAGGTAAACAAGTGTGAAGTAGATTTTAAAAATTGTGGGGGTGAGTAAGCATGGTGTACACCGGTGGTTGAAGAAGTACAGGAACGAGGGCACCAAGCCGATGCCAACCCACATGTGACCTAGAGGGAGGCTTTGTTTAACTTTGCCACATAGTTTAACACTGTTAAAGAAATACCAAAAATAGAACTTAATCCACGTCAGATAGCCTGGGAGTTAAAAGAAAAGAACCATCTCTAGCTTGGTAATGTGTTAAGTGAGAACTTTTTTTTTGTTATGCTGGGCGTTTTTAGACCGACTCCTCGCTCTAAAGAAACCCGCGACTGAGCGGGGTCCTCTTTCTAGACCAGAAGTAGAACACTTATATATATATATATATATATATATATATATATATATATATTAGTGGTAGGTGGTGGCGACCATCATCCACTCACTTGATGTAGTGCTGCCTACTTCTTCCTTAGCCTTTATCATTCTTTTTCTGTGCCAGCCCTCCTCTCTTCCTGTTTCTCCCATCTTTCCTGTCACTTCTTATTGCTTTTCTTTCCATTACAGGTGGCTTTACATTGAGTGACAAGCCAAATGGTTTCCTGTAAGCCAAGAAACCATTTACAGTGCTGGGTGGTAACCATATAACCAAACCATATGTGCTCCCTACGTGTCAGCAAGTAGGTTGGTGAAGGGTTAGTGCCCCTCCCTGTAAAACAAATAACTCAGAGTCAAATGGCCACCCCTTACGGGATTATGGCTCAATCGGTAGAGAGTTGGCCTGCAGTCCTGACGGACCCAGGTTCAAATCCCGCTGAGGCAGGGAACAGTTTAAGGATTTGAATTTCAGAAAAATCAGACTTTACTGATCTACCAGAAGGCCCACCGACATGTCGTAAAATACCCCCGCTAATACCAATACACCAGTCCTGTATGAGACAGCCCTAGCATGTATTCAGTATGGACGGTGGGTGTTAGCACCGAAGTGGTGACATGTAGAGGTGTGCGGTACGTAGGAGGACTACTGGGCCTTGAAAGCAGGCTGTGAAGCCTATGCCTAGAGTCGGTCACATAAAAATATATATATATATATATATATATATATATATATATATATATATTATATATATTATATATTATATATATTATATATATATATATATATATATATATTATATATATTATATATTATATATATTATATATATATATATATATATATATATATTATATATATTATATATATTATATATTATATATATATATATATATATATATATATATATATATATATATATATATATATATATATATATACATTATATATATATATATTTATATTTTCATAAAGACCGGCATGCTGCTTGCATGCGTTAGTCATAGTCATCAAATGGCGGACCTCTACTCCGGTTGATCTCTGGCAGCCTTTGTTCAGTCTCATATCCCTGAGGTCACACTGTGATCTCATACCAGGTCTGTTCTTGGTCCGACTTATAACCCTACCCTCCACAATCACACCTCTCACCTTCCACAGCTAGGTTTCATCTAACATTATCTCAGCATGTGCAAACCATCTCAATCTACCCTTATTACAACACCAGTGCATTCAAGACCCAATCTTCCTCTCAGCTTATCAGTCGCATTCCTAATGTCAAAACTTAAAAGGCCTCTCATTCAAGGATACACTACACATCAAATTGTTATAATTTATGTATATTTGAGCCTACAAATCTCCTCCTCTTTTACTGCCTAGGTCCCACCACAATACAGCCCTGCATTCCTAGCACATGCTGCATACAAGGACCCCTTAGCACAGTGGGAGAACCCTCTCAGTGTCAGGAGAGGCAACATATCCCAGAGCTTCTTCCAACCATTCCTTTCCCTAGCCACAGAGCTAGCTCCAGCCCCACCTCCAGCATATCATGTGTCCCAAATAACAGAACTCCTCCACACACTCAAGAGCCTTTCCAGCAAGGTCAATCATATCACCCCTCTTTATGTGTTTGTGAACTGCAAGTCGTCAGGCTGGTGGAGGTTAGTGGCCAGTTTGATAGATTGGTGTGCAGGTGGGTGGACTGATGGGCAGATGAGTGGAATGGGATGGTGGGTGTGTGGAGTGGGTAGTGTGGGTGGTCATGTGGACTTTGGACAAGGTGGACAGGTAGCCTATGTGTGTTAGATGAATAGGCAAGGTTGGTTGGGTGGGTGGGTAGGTGGGGAATGGGGTCTAGTGGGTGGATGGGCAGGTGGGGAGTGGGGTGGAGTAGGTGGATGGGTGGTAACTAGTGAGAAAATGGGTCCATGGTGTGAATAGGCCCATGGTAGGAATATGTCCTTGTGGGAAAAAGCTGTAGCTCCACAGGGAATAAATGATGTCTATAGGGAAATGGCCTAAGTAGGAACACAGGTCCAGTGAGTAAAAATGGGTCCATGGGGGAGAGGGGTCCAATGGAGAAAGCAGTGATATTTTGGATACTATTAAGTGGTTACAACATGAGTTAATTGGGTTAAGTGGCCATAGAGGTTCACTCAAGTTTGACTTCAGTTGACCCTCACCAAAAGGACATTGTCAAAATATATTCATTACATGCATAAAGCTACAAACTACCTGAATCAGAAGTCATACAATAAAAACACCTAAATCTTCACAATACAGTACTCTTTACCTGTACAAGCAACAGACATCTTAGGCTGTACATAAACACAGAATTTACTTAACATCAAGAGTGAACTCTTACCCTTGCTATCCCATGTCTGCCATCTTGGGTAAGCCAGCTGATCAGCTGATATCAGAACAGTCTCTGAAGACAGAGTTTGCTCTGTGACATTACCCAGCCAGTCATAATACGGGTTAACCCCACAGTATAGCCTAGTTGGGTTATGTTCCTGGAAAACTGATCAGATAACGGTGAGTCGTGTAGCGAGGCCATTATAACAAGTGTTCAGTGGGGTCCATTCTTGGCCAATGGTCAGTCTCCAAACATAAGTCTAAAAATAAGTTTTCAACTCGCCTAAACTGGTTCCATGTCAGGTTCAAGTCTTCATCATGGGCCCATCTCAGGCTGGGGGAGAGCTGGTATCCCAGGGCATTCATCATCTTTAAAAGCAGGTGGATGGGTGAGGATGGTTGAGAGGAAGTAACTTTTTAAATTGATCTCCGGGATATTTTTGCATTTGGCTATCTTATAGTGGTTTTCAGATTGTGTTTAGTGGTATTTGTGGCTCGGAATTAGCAACCCTATGCTCCTGAAAGGGACAGTCCCTGCTGAAGGCAGAGGCTTGCACAGGCTAGGCTCAAAGAGGCTAGAGCCCCTGTCCCTTTGCCCTGACAGTTACAAAGTGCCCCCTTTTAGACTGTTTTCTCTCTCTCTCTCTCTCTCTCTCTCTCTCTCTCTCTCTCTCTCTCTTGTAGTAGTGGTAGTAGCTGTTCCCTGGGTAGTCTGGCCGAACAGCCCCGAGTCGCTAAGGAAGGCCATGGCCGGGACCGGGCTTTCCCACAGAGCTCTCAAGGAGTGTATTTTGTGTTGTTGGCAAAGGCGACTGTGTGCAATGCAGTCTTCCATAATGTGCTTAATAGTATGGGGTGCTGTGTTGCATCCTGGACAAGCATCAGCGACTGAGTCATCCAGCCTCTTCTGATAACTCAAGAGGGCTGGATGATGTCCTCACGAGGGAGGTGGGATTCAGAAGGGTGGATATCAGGAGGCCATGCATGCAGCTGTGTGTTGTCTTTGAGTGACTGAATGGAGCGGCAATTGACTTGAGTACGGATATGCTTGTGGAAGCTGGTTTGAGGGGGGAGAGATGACAGTATTTGTGTATAATATCATGTGCTGGGTATTGTTTTGATGTTCCTTTGTGTGTGTAGATGTGCAGCCATGTAGTGTAGTGGATGGTGTGGGTTTGTGGAGGCTGCAGCAAGAATTTGTGTGCCTCTCATGTCTAGATGATCCTTGACTTGAGGACTTTGGTTTCTTGGTGTAGGTGGTCTGTATGTGCAGTAGCTGTGCAGCCTGTGATTATTTTTAGGGCCTTGTTCTGTATGGTTTGTAGGGTGTTGTAGTGTGTTTTAGTGAGGTTAGAAGCCAAAGCAGGGCTCTCGTAGTAACTGGCAGAGGGTGTGTTGCCTCCCCCCCCTTTATTTTGTTTTTAAGCTAGGGCCCCTGCCTCCTGGCTGAAAACATCATTTTTGTATGGAATTTCATAGTGAGAATTTGAATCACTGGGAATACTGATGTGAATACTATATTGAGGTATGGTGCAAAAATGGCAGTTTCGATAAGCAAAAATTTGGATATCTGTCATTTGGATACTGTGGGGTTATCTGTACCTGGTATGTTAGCTGGTCTTGATAAAAGTAGGTTGTATGACCAAATAAAAATATAGTGTGACTAAAATAGGTGGCTTTAATAATAAATGAATATGGTTAGTATAACTTAAGCACTAGAGATAAAGACATATGGTACCTTTTAACAAACAGAAGGGGGCTCCAATCGGATTGAGCCGGTGAAGGTTTATATCCAAGGGGTAGTTGGGGTTTATTGCTCACGTAATGCCACTCAAGGATGAGTGAGGCTGGTCACTCTCATCTTAAATGTCAGGACCAACTGCCTAGCCCCGGGCTCCTACACTCCTCATGGGGCAACGTAGGATTGGATGATGATGGATGGATGGAGAAGGGGGCAAGTGTTATAGTGACAAATTCCTCTGATGAAAGCCCAACAGTTTACAGATATTTTTTCCTTAATGTAGATTGTACAGATAACTTTGTTTTAATAGGCTACCGGTATGTGATTTACTTCAAGTACAGTATTCTTTTCAAGAAATTCCAAAGTGCTTTTGTGTATAGCTTCTGTAATGGGGAAATATCGGCAAAAGTTTCAGAACAGTAGCAGTAGGTCTGATATAAAAACAAAACATGGAGATGTGGCCAGACTCACAATATATGATGATCATCTCTGAAGCATATAAGGTTGATAGATACAGATATGTCTAACCTTCAGGTTTTGTAACTGACTATACTTTGATATGTGTGATGCAGCTTGATCTCTCCAAAAACAATTCAGGTGTCCCATAAATGACTGTCAGAAATTAAGAGCTTGCTTACACCTTCATGCACTCAGTTTTGATAATGTAGCCTTAAGATAGAAAAGTCTAAAGCCCTTTCTTGATCTAATGAACAGGTCGAGTGTTTTGGTGTGAGCAGCTGAGCAGTGAGGATGGGAGGAATGTAGTCTTTCACTTCGACCCAGGTAAGTTTAAACTCTCTCTCTCTCTCTCTCTCTCTCTGTCTGTCTCTGTCTCTGTCAGTCTGTCTGTCTGTCTGTCTGTCTGTCTGTCTGTCTCTCTCTCTCTCTCTCTCTCTCTCTCTCTCTCTCTCTCTCTCTCTCTCTCTCTCCTCTCCTCTCCTCTCCTCTCCTCTCCCACCACCATATCGATCCCATCTCAAGACTCTCTCTCTCTCTCTCTCTCTCTCTCTCCCATTTACATTTAACAGTTAAATTTTCCGGATACTAGACTCTCCCTATAACAGATTAATTGAGGGGATGGGGAATGCTGATCCAGTAAAGCTGGAAATCCATTATATCCAATGGCCCCCTCCTGAGGTGGTATTTCATGTACATGTTTGAAAGTAAATGAGTACAGTAACATATTCTAGTACCAAAAATGAGAGCTACAGCCATGTTGCACTAACATGGCCCATAATTTTGCCATTCTGCAGTTTATTTCACATCCTTGTCATTGCATTTCTTCATGAACCACATGTATTGCGCCTCATTTGACAGACATTGTTTGTTATAGCCAACGGAAGTCCGGTGACTTTGTAGTTCCTCTTAAATCCAGTATCTGGTCTGTCTGGGTATGCTAAATTGATGGTTTACTGTACTTACTCTAGGCCCAAGCTTCGTTAGGGTGAAGTTTAACTTCTCTCCAGTTCAGGTGTGCTGACAACATTTGATTTATTTATTTATTTATTTTTTATTTTTTTCTTTTAGGAACAGGAAAGGATGTGTGGCCTAGTGGTCAGAACATGTCAGTCACAGTGATAGTTTTTTTTTTTTTTTTTCCAATATGGGTGGGTTCAGGCTGTAAAAGGTGATTGAATTTTTTTTTTTTTTTTTTTTTTTTTTTTTTTAATGCCACCAAGGGGGATGGGATCACCCTCTACCTTTAAATGTACAGTATATCCTCATAATTTGTGTAGGCAGGGTTTCCCAAAATCTTTGAATACTGAAAAGCACAAACACTCTTACTGACATAAATTTACTCCATGTTTTGCTATAATCATATAGGAGTCATCTACAATCATCATATTGTATTGTACATTACAAAATAGCGTAAAGTTGTTTCCATTCCCTGTAGTACCATAAGCAGATGTTGAGAATATATATAACTGTATAAGTGCAGTACGAAATGAATAACACAGTTACTAGAAATAATGGACAGTAAAATTAAAATGGATAGTCATAAATGAGTTCACTACTCACCATTCCAAGCATAATACACATGCCTAGTGATGTGGTTGATTGAGTGCAGGACTCCCAGTAAAAAAGAGAAGAGTTCAATCCTGCTTTAGGCTGCACTGCTAGCATGAGGGAAGTGAACTGTCTCCTGTTGGGTGTACCTCAAGATGCACTGTGGTGAAAGACCCACGAGGGTCTGAAGTTCAGTGGGAATACAGATTAGGTGATCTGTCTCCATGTACCTGTGCTGCACTCCTGCTTCAGTGAGAATAGGAGCCTCCACAAACTGGAAAAAGATGCCACCACTCGCCAGATAACTTAATGTAAAATGCAAAAGTGGGGTCAACTTGAATTACCCTCTGTAATACAAGTTTTGTGTTACTTTACTGAAAATAGGATATTTTTTTATTTATCTACATCTAATACTGGAGAAAAAATGGCTTCTTTATCAAAATATAATAGATATGGAAGGTTGCGTCCATCTCAGTTTAGGGACGGTTTACATGCGATTATTATGTTGCCTGAGTATTGATAACAGTCATTTTTTTAGGTGATGAATGTACATCTGTAATCTATATTTGAGTATAAAGAAATTGTACCTTACATAAGAAATGAAGGAAATATGTTACTTAAGCAGTCGAAGATCGTTTGAACCCACTGAGGTCATATGGAGGCGCTTTCTTATGGGTAGTGTGGCGTAGTTTGTACGCCCACCACCAGGGGCCCAGGGTGGCGCTGATGGTGTGTATACACCACACCTGACTCCTGCGCCTTTTGAAATTACCCGATGATTCCGGAAAATATAGTGTCATGGTCCACTGCACAGGTAAAATGTATGTGGAAAAATAGACTAGCAGAACTGAGACATTTTCTCAAAGCAAGAGGAATATCACACCTTTAAAAATTTGGGTCGGCTGATCTTGACCCCGTAAGATTTCGGCCGTACAATTCTTACTATTATTTAGTGTATAATGGATAGAATCACGTCAGGATTTGCCAGATGAAAGATTACGATCTCTGGAAACTGTATGATATATTTTTCCAACAATTGTGATTCATAACACTTGGTAAAAATGTGCTGAATGCAATAACACACAGTAAGCTTTCATGTTTTCTAGTAAACTCCATGGAGAGCTTTTCAGTGTAAATCTCATGTAGAGCATCAGTAAAATATCTGCGATGAATATAATACTGGTATAATGCTTTATGCATGAGTAATAATCCCAACAGAAATTTTTTTAAAGGTAGGTATACCAGCTCTGAGTGGGTAGTGACCCCATGCAATTTAGTGATCCGGCGAACACTGGCAACTTTCAGGAGTTTGTGGGGGCTCCTATTGGTAGAGTGTTGGTGCTGTTCAAGAGCAACTATGGTCAGCTTTTATACCTCCATAGGTTAGGATACTAACATAAGGCACTGTGTGTTTTCAGTAATTGGTTATAGTGGATTTATTTAAAAAAAAAAAAAAAAAAAAAAAAAAAAAAAAGCACAACAGCAGCAAAAACTTGCAGCACAAATTTTCATTCATTTGAAATTAAATTATGGATGAAAAGCACAATATGTAGTTCCTCTGATAATGAAAGAAGCATATTTTGAGGCATTTCCAACTTGGCTAACTCTGCTTATTTATCCTATAGTATCTGTTTGGTCCATTTGATCTAGCTTAATCTGTGTAGTCCACTTACTTGGCAAATTAGTCAGTAATGGTGTGCATAAAAAATGTGAGGTGAATATAAAGCATTTTAACTGAACATAACAGAACATGTTGTAACATGTTTGTATTCTCATAAAAATTTTATAAGTAATTATTGTATCTCATTCTCAGTAAAACTTGTTCTACCTTTTGTTTTTAAAAATGTATATATTATCCCTCTTCATATACAGTACTGACATGCTGCCATAGATTGAGTCATGGCATCTAGTAAAGAAGATGACCTTAATTTCCACAAAATTTGTTTTGTGGGTGTAATTGCCAGCAGTTTTTTGCATATTCTCTCATTTAATACCAGTAAAACCAAATATATACAATTTACTAATGGACAGATAATGCCAGATTCTTATATTACCTTCAGTGCTGCTAATACTCCTATCACTAAAAGTATTGAATTTCTGGGTGTTTCACTTAACAATGCCCTCAGCTGGACCACTCATGTCAGATCACATGCCAAAACCACCTCAAAGAAACTTGGATTATTGTACAGGGTCCATAGCTTCTTCACTGATAAGCAGTTAGCTATAATTTATAAGAGTCATTTACGCTCTCAGCTGGAATATTGCTCACCTTTGTGGAATTGATGTGGAGAGGTTGCACTAAAACAATTAGACAGCATTCTGAACGAATCTGTTAGAATTATTAATGATCTTCTATCACAGATAAACTACCTCCCATACAAGTAAGAAGGAATGTTGCCTTCCTTGTATGATTTTACAGATACTTTTGACGAAAATGCTGAGACGAAGTTGCATTCATTATGCCACCTCTCCATGTCTTCTGCCGTGCTACACAGGCATCTGGTAGCATTCATGACTGGAATGTCACACAGCCATATTGCAGAACTTCTGCCTATCAGAATACTTTTATTCCCCGAACTGCATCTCTTTGGAATTCGCTTCTCCAGAGTTGTTTTCCCCCAAACTTCAACCTACAGCTGTTCAAATCTAATTGTTGCAGATTTTTTATGAATGGAGGACACCAGTAATCTGGTGTATGGATTTTTTTTATTCATTTGTTTTTCCTTCCTCTGTTCTGTTATTGAAAGAAAAAATAATAATAATATATATATATACTGTATATATATATATATATATATATATATATATATATATATATATATATACATATATATATATATATATATATATATATATATATATATATATATATATATATATGTACAGTAGGCTCGCACAGTGCGCGAGAGATTGGGCGGTCCACGACCTCGCGCACTGGGAATTCACGTACTGGGAATACATAATCTTATGGGAATAATTACATATGGGCGGTACCCCCTCATACCTGGACATTTTTTGGCCCTTAGAGACATAATAAAGGTAATATTTTTTAGACATTGTACTAAAGCTATAGCTACAATAACAAAAATATGGGTAGTCACCTTAACAACAGTAGACAACAGGCCTGATGACCTTAAGTAACGGGTTCCAAGGCGCGGCAACGCTTACAGCGCCGCACTCCCCACTGCACCTCCCACTGCACCAACACTTCCCTCCACAGACTCCTCTTGAGCACGTTCCCCAGGAGCATCAAAGTCACTCACTTCGGCCATAAACCCTTCAAAGCCCAATGCTGACACTCCTGACTTTGCATCCTCTTCATCCTCAACAGGAACAGGAGCAGACGATGTCGCTGGTTCCGCAATTTCACCAACTTGAGCCCGCTGTGTGTAGCATGTTATGAGCGTCTGTCATCTCCTGTTTATTTTTTCCCTGTGCCTGTCTGTGTAGAATCGGAAGAGTTTGTCGATACCAGAAGTTCCTCCATTCTTAGGTTGTTCACTTCCTGTTCCTTCACCTCTTCCTTGAGCTTATCCATGGCAGCAAGGATCTTGCTAATGTTTGACATACACAGCTCAGTCCTGCCTTCCATCACGCTAGGCTGCTCAACTTGACTCTGCATGGCGTCGGGCTCTGCGTCAGCCTCGTCTATCCGTTGCAACACTTCCTTGGGAGGCTGTGCCTCAGTAGCAGTGTGCACTTCTTGTATGTCCGCCAATGTAACAGTGGCACTGTTTCCTTGACCCTCCTCCTTCATCTTAATGATCTTTAACTTGGTGACGTGCGTCAGAAGTTTCTTAACTTTTGGGGTTGGAGCCATGGTGTGGCAAAGTACAGGCAAGGATGGAGCAGTACAAAAATCACCACACATTGTACACGACAGGTTAGCTGTAGAGAGCGGATCCGCACAGTGCACGAGCCAGGACTGTTATGGCGTGCCCGCTCCCTTGTACCCCAAGCTGCGCAGCAGAATGCCCGGGAATTTCTGCGCATCAACATGACGGCATGTGACGCACTATGTGAGGGGTGGTTGCGCACTAATAGAAAATGGCATTTTTGAGCCACTCCTTGCCTCTGCCTCGCGTTCTGTGCGGAAAACTCGCACATTCAAGGGTTTTTGGTTATGATTTTTGGTCACTCGCTCACTGTGATGACGCGCACTGTGCGAACCTGCTGTATATATATATATATATATATATATATGTAGTTACCTGTAAAGGTAATTGTTTAAGAGCACAGGAGCCTTGTGTCGGATTACAAAACTTAGTTTCGGTGTAAAGCAGCAGGAGAAATAGTGTTTATTCAGATTCAGTTTTTTTATCCATTTCCTGCCTTTGAGTGCCATCCCTCGGTGTCATTATCAAACATTGACACCCTTTTTGTTTTATTCTTGCTATTTACAGACAGTTTATTTTAGCTTTAGGGAGGCCTTTTGAACTGTATGGGTTAGATATAGGGCACCTCTCCTGAATAAAATTGATAGTTAACAGCAAGAATAAAACAGATTGAAAAGGTTGAACACATTCCTGTGCTTTACATAATTCAGCAGCTCTGCCAAAGCTCTGGGCTTTCATTATGTTGTAATCATGTGAACATGCTCAAAAATTCTGCAGCTGGACTATATGGCACAGACAGCTATTGAGATAAATTATTTGACCTAATATTACAGCTGAATGCAGTCTGTAATTCAAGGTCTTGAACCTTTCACCATATTGCCTAATGCCAGTAGAAGCTTCAGCCACATATTGTTTTGGTAGTTGGTCATACAAGATTAATGATTATTTTCATGAGGTACAGTACCTGTTTGCACCAGCAGTAGCATAAGTGTATGTGTGTGGTGAATGGTATGGGAAAGGGTAGAGTAGATCCTCAGTATGTTGTCTTTTTTTGACATTCTTTTTGTTGTTAATCCCATGAATATGGTGATATACGATCCATTTTGCTGGGTATTCTGTTAATTGTTCCCCAGCATTTATTCATTATTACTATTTCTCATCCACTCCAGTTATGTTTTAATGGAAATTAATGTGAGGAAAAAGTTGATTATTGTAATGTCACACTTGCCTCTAAGCTGATACTGTAATAGATATAAGCCTGTAATCTCATTGGCTATGGTACTCCCTAGCAACTGTTCCTACCAGTCGGTTTTTTTATCTGGTACCTTACTGTATGCACATGTATGTCAATCTAAAAAGATACAAACAACATACAAGAGAATCATAAACAGTAATAAGCAAATTATATTGCCAAGGCAGAGGTGTTAGAAAACCTAAGCCATTAAGATTATGGTTCGTAGAGTAATATTTCTAATGCTTACAGACAGCTGTGAAGTGGTGCGGTGGACTCCCAGTGGTTATGACGTGAAGACGAAGGCTCATGAATATGGTGGTGGGTCATTCACGGTCCACAACAACATCCTGTTCTTCTCCCATGCCACTGATGATGCCCTGTATCGCCAGCAGGGCCACCAGGCAGCCCCCACACGTCTTACACAGGCACCTGGCAGGAGATATGCTGATGGAGTGTACTGGCCACAGGTGAGCTGGGACACTTGAGAAATAATGGAAATGTAATTATATTATTAAAACTGAATACCAGTAAATGAAAGTATAGGCAAGCTCCTGATAAATGACAGTTAGTTTTAAAACTTCTGTGAGGATAGGAAATGATGAGACTATATTCTGCTTTGTATAATTCATGCCGGGTTAATAATGGGGAAGACGGAGTTGAAAGGAAGGGTGGGACTTGAATGTATTGGTGTTATGAGAAGTGGGGGTAGACTGAGATGGTTTGGGCATGTTGAAAGTATGGAAGATGACATTTGGGTGCAGAAGGTGAAAGGTGCGAACGTCAAGGGTTGGAAGGTGAGAGACAGACCAAAAAAGACCTGGGACTGGGTTATAATGTGTGACCTCAGGGATAAGGGACTGAATAGGGGGCTACCAGAGATCGAGCAGTGTGGAGAGCTGCCATTAGATAAGTAAGGCCAACACATGCAAGCACGTTGAGCATTTATAGACTATACAATATAATGTAGTTAGCAATGAAGAAGAAAGATATTCCTTTTATTTTCCATCATGCACCTTAAGAAGGGTGTCAGAAATGGCGGGGTTTGCTTTCCTATTGATGATCTCCAGTTTATTAATGTACAGCACATCCCTGGAAAAATTACCTCCAAACACTTGACCACAAAACATACATCAGCAAACTGTACAAAACACTAAACAGCATCACACTTTCCAACAGCAACACCACACAATTTCACGCTGCCATCACAACAACAGACACCATACCCTCAAACAAACAACAAGCAAACATTCTCATCAATCACTTTTCACAAGTCAGACATCTAAACCCCAATCCCGAAGACCGACGTATCATCCGATGTAAGAGACAGTTCCCCACAGACCCAGACTACGCACCTTTCAATTACAGCCAGACGAAGCACATCATTAACAACTTCAAGCACTCATCTGCCTGTGGACCAGACAACATAAGCAACATTCACCTTAAACACCTAGGACCACAAGGCATTCAAGCACTCACCAACATATCAAACTACAGCTACTCACACAACATAATACCCAACATCTGGAAGCATGGCAATATCATCACTATCCCTAAACCCAACAAAGACCCCACGTTACCCTCCTCACATCGCGCCATCACACTCCTCTGCATCCCCTCTAAAGTCACTGAACGACTGGTACTACAACAAGTCACACCTCACATTCCCCTAGCCCAGTCACAACGTGGCTTTAGGCCACTACACTCCACACACACCTTTCTTACAGACCTTACACAGAGAGTTTTCGATGGCATGAATTCAGCTAGGCCACCACACAGAACAATCCTAATCACAATAGACATTAGCAAAGCTTTTGATGCCATCCCCCGCCACAACCTCACAAACAAAATACTCAACACAAACATGTGCAATAACACAAAAAGATGGCTGGCAAACTACTTAGCAGGCAGATGTGCACACGTAACATTTGCCGGTCAGTCTTCTAACATCAGAAACTTCACAAACGGCATCCCGCAAGGATCTGTTTTGTCCCCTCCACTCTTCAACCTATACATGCACGACATACCCACACCCCACACACCACAAATACACATAGCTTCCTATGCAGATGATATAACACTTACATGTATGCACCAAAATGCAAACACAGCTGCACCATTCAACCTTACCTCAATACACTACATGAATGGTTCACCACAAACAGGCTCAAAATAGCCCCAGCCAAATCTACAGTGACTCTTCTCGCAAACTGGACAGCAGAACACAGTCACATCCCACACCTCACCATAAACAACACTCCCCTACCACACACACACACACACACAAAATCCTTGGTATAACATACAATACATCAATGTCATTTTAACAACACATCACAAACATTAAAAATAAAATAACACCAAGACTCAATGCCTTGAGGTCACTTGCCCATACAACATTCGGACACAACAAAGAAACCACCACCACAGTATACAAACAATACATACGTTCAGTGATGAATTATGCAAGCCCTGCCTGGGCTTCTAACCTTTCCAAAACACACTACAACACTCTATAGACCATACAGAACTAGGCCCTAAAAATAATCACACGTTGCACAGCTACTACACCCACAGATCACCTACATCAAGAAACCAAAGTCCTCAAAGTCAAGGATCACCTAGATATGAGAGGCACCCAGTTTCTTGCTGCAGCCTGCACAAACCCACAGCATCCACTACAGTACATGGCAGCATATCCACCCACACCAAGGAACATCAAAACAACACCCAGCACACGATACCATACACAAATACTGTCATCTCTTCCCCCTCGCCCACTACAGACCAGCTTCCAGAAGCATATCCACACTCAGATCACTTGCCGCTCCATTCAGTCACTTAAAGACAACACACAGCTGCATGCACGGCCTCCTGCCATCCATCCTTCTGAATCCTATCTTCCTCGGGAGGACAGGGTCCACCTGGCCAGGCTGAGATGTGGGCACCATCCAGCCCTCTTAAGCTACCAGAAGAGGCTGGATGACTCCGTCGCTGATGCCTGTCCAGGATGCAATACAGCACCCCATACTATTAAGCACATTATGGAAGACTGCATTGCACACAATCACCTATGCCAACAACACAACATACACTCTTTGAGAGCTCTGTGGGAAAGCCCGGTCTCAGCCATGGCCTTCCTAAGGGACTCGGGGCTGTTCGGCCAGACTGCTTAGGGAACAACTACTACTACTACTACTACTACATCCCTGTTATCCAAACTCTCCATGCAAGCATGTTGAAGTCTTTATAAACTATGTGATATGATATGATAATGCAGTTAACATTGAAGGGGAAAGATAACACTCCTTTTATTTTCCATCATGCACCTTAAGAAGGGGGTCAGAAATTTGGAGTTTACTTTCCCTTTCATGATCTCTGGTTTATTAATGTACAGCGCACCCATTATCCAGTTTCCCTATAATTGATAAATTGCTATGATGATGTGACATAAGTTAGGACCTCTTTCTTGTAGACAATGTATGGCTCCCACTGTAGTGATGACAGATGAAGGCCTGCCATCAGTGCCAACACACATGCAAGGTGATCATCAGCTGTCGGAGCCAAGATGGCTGCCAATGTATATATACGCAGAAACCCATTCTGATGCTTCTGTTAATCCATTCAGTGCTGGAGCCTTTGTCGGCTTTTGTGCCTAGATTGGCGAGGTTCAGGGCAGCAGAGTTGCCTAAAATGCCGGTTGTTTTCAACTTTCCTTTTTTTCTTTTATGAATAGACCTGAAAAATGGTCAAAATATGCCTAGTGATAGTAAAAGTGCTCACTTCGGCTGTTTTCTGCCCGAAAACAGGTGTTTTGGTCAAGCACGCCCAGATTTGTGTTGGATGACTACTTTCAGATACTGCCAGCTGCTGATGTGGATAGATGGTCCATTTGGTGTGGAGTTGCTGGATGTGTGTAGTACTTGTAGTATGAAAACGCAAACTGGTTTATGTAATGCAGCCAGTCGAAACTATGATGATGGGAAGTAGGGGTTCCATGCTAATTTTACATATTTTCACTGTTGCTTTTTTTTAATTATATTGGTATAAGGCACTGTAAACACTCATATAAGGCACAATAAACACTTATGCAGCACACAGTCAGATTAGTTACGATAAATCACACTTTTCTTATTTTCCATACATTACTTGATTTCAAGATTTACTTGTATTTACCTAACATTTCCGTATACCACCTTCACTATATACACTATTTGCACATCACTGAATTAGTTCATCATTTGGAAGGTCTCCAACTTCAAATGGAAGTTGGGATTAAGCACAATATCTTTGGCAGAGCGGCATGACCCAAATTTGCGTCAGATGGCCACATTTATTTACTGTCAGTGGCTGATGTGGATAGATAGTCCATTTTGGTGTAGAGTAGGTGGATCCATGGAGTATTTGTAGTATGGAAATGCAACCTGGTGTATGTAATGCGGCCATAGTCAAAACTAGGATGATGGGAATTTTTGGTTCCATGCTGATTTTACATAGTTTCACATTCACTTTTATTATCATATTGGTATAAGGCATGGGAGGGGAGGAGGGGTGTCAGTCATCCCATTATCTGTCACACTCTAAGGGCAGACTCAGACAATTTCATGCAGATGTGTGAAAAACTGTGTTGGCCATTTAGGGTACTATGAGTTAGTCTGTATATACAGTGCTCGTCAGAAGTATTGAGCGCCTATGGCAGGGCACGCAATACTTATGGCCAAAAAAGAATCACTCGTTTTTGGTACTAAAAATTGAGCCAGATGTTTGCGGCGCTAGCATGACGTCACGGTAGCCTGAGGCCTTACTGCACACTGGTTGGTTCCCGTCTCAGTTGCCTACGGGCTGCCTGAGAGAGAGGAATTCCGCCGCATCTCCCTCTCTTTTTGCGCCATTTTTAACCGGGTATCTTGCAGTGTTTTGGCTTTCGCCACTTTGTTATGGCACCTACCCGTCAACTATCGAGTGAAATCATATCCCAGATCATTGCTCCAAAGGAGGCAGGCCACCAAATGAAGGAAATTAGTGAATTGGTTGGTGTGGCTCGATCAACTGTGGGTAGGTGGTGCGCCCATTTTCGAGTGGAAAAAAGTGGTGACGTTCCCACAAAGAAACCGCTGTCTGGTAGGCCTAGGAAAACTTCCCCAAGGTTTGTTAATGTTTTAAAACGTGCAGTGGAGTCTAATCCTCGTGTGAGTGCAAGGAAAATAAAGGAGAGCAACCCAGAAGTGTTTGGTGAGGTTTCTGTGCGCACAGTGTCTTGAAGGGTCCATGAACTTGGTTGCACAAGTCACAGGCCTGTGAGAAGGCCTCTTCTCACACGTTACCAGCGACTTCGTAGGCTTGCCTTTGCTAATAAATATCTTAACTGGGGTAAGGAGCAATGGTTGCCAGTGTTGTGGTCTGATGAGGCAACGTTTAGTGTTACCTGTAACCGAGGAGCACGTGTGTACCGACGCAAAGGTAATGACCCGCTTGACACACGTTACGTGGAAAGTACAATTAAACACCCTGATTCACTCATGGTATGGGGTTGTTTTTCTGGTAAAGGTTTGGGGAAGATTGTTGTGAACTGCAGAGTGAATCAGCACATTTATCTGGAGCTTCTGTCTGATCATTTACCAGACTCCTTCGAGCTCACAGGTGCACGAGTGTTTCAGCAGGACGGTGTACCTGCTCATAAGGCCAAATCGGTCACAAATTGGCTTCGTGACTGCGAGGAATCATTCATGAAAGTCTGAGGCAATAGCCCAGACCTCAACCTGACAGAAAACCTCTGGTACCTCGTAAAGAAGAATCTCCAAGGGAAGGACGTGAACTCTCTGCCTAAGCTGGAAGCCGCCATACGTGACTCCTGGGACAAAATACCCCTCCAGCACCTAAGGAACCTTGCCCTTTCACTTCCAAGACGTCTCAGGTCCGTGAAGAACCGTAAAGGATACTCTACGAAGCACTCAAGGTAAATAAAATGCATTATTTATATGTTTTTTCAATGTTGAAAGGATTGTTTCGTAGGAGGGACACAGGGCGCTCGATACTTCTGACGAACACTGTATACGGACTCGGCAATTTTGACAGTATTGGTTTGTTCGTATACAGTAAGCTCACCCCGAACACGTTCTTGCCGAACGCGCTTGCAGTTATACGCGGTAAGTGCTGGGGTACGTATAAGACAACATAAGATTAAAGAACCATTACGAAAACTATAAATTTACGCAAGAGAGGCCTTTGAAAGACCAAATCCTCGAACATCAGCATAGCACCTCGCACGGTTTGTCTTGATCATGTGATCATGTCCTGCTTTTCCACAGTACTGCACTGTATTTGTAAGTTAAATATTTACATTACTGTTCTGGTAAGTTTATGTGCAAGTTAAAGTACTATTAAATAATGTTAAAGCAAGATATAAAGTCTTATAACCAGTTTACCTGCTAAGTGTTGGAATATTGCCTTTGTTCTTTGTTTGTTTAATATTTGCTGTACTGCTTTTCCGCAGTACTGTATGTGTAAGTTAAATATTTACTATTCTGGTATGTACTTGTAAGTTAAAGCACTTAAATAAAGTTAAAGCATTAAATAATGCCTTATAACCAGTTAACTTGATTTATGTGATTACCCATGATTGGCGTCAAGTCAGTTTGCTGTCAGACAATTCCCTGTCAAAACATGGACGATCCCCATCAGGACAATTCACACCTTGGATGATTCCTCATCATTCTTTAAAAATACTTATTATTAATTAATCAATACTTTTATAAATATACTTATTATTATTTAATCAATACTTTAATAACTATATTTCAGGGGGATCCATCAAAATCTATGTTCAGTAGTGTAGGCTTTGGATATTATTTATTAGTTGCACCTTTAGTCAATAATTGTTTCTTCCTCAATGTAGTCGCCTTTGAATTATATTTTAGCGTCACCCATAGCTGTCTTCAATAATGACAGCAAATTGTCTTGTTATTGTTGTGACGGTCCCAAAACCAATCGGCTTCGGAATGTTGCCTTGTGTTGACGTATTTGTATGTTGTATTTGTAAGTTATATCATTAAATAAACCTTCTAACCACTTAAAATGCTTCATATTGATTACAATTGGCAGATAACAGCAAAATACCACATTTAGGGGGTCTAGGGAGCAAAATAAGGAGTAGTTAAAACTTACGCGGTTTCGCGCCGAACCCACCACGTTAGGAATGAAACCCACGCATTTGAGGTGAGCTTGCTGTAAATATAACGGCACGGAACGGGTTAAAGTCCGATAGCTCCCACCACTCCACAGGTGGGCCACTCCATCCCTATGCTCTCTCTCTCTCTCTCTCTCTCTCTCTCATGTCCTGCAGCAGTGATTGCATCTCTTGTGTTCATTGTGTTGTATTGTTCATTCACTCTCCAACACAGCATCACACACCTGCTGCAGTAATTTGTGCGCAGTGCTAGTTATCAAAAAGTGGATTTTTTATTTTAACACGTTGACCGCTTATCGGGCCATTGATGTACCGAGCAGAAGTTTCCCCCTCAGCGTATTGGTACATCCTTGACCCGAATGTCCTTTTTCAAAAGCTTTTGAAAACGTAAGTATATAATCAATATTTATTTCCATTTGCATTTATTAAAGCTACAGATGTGCTGCAATGGTATTATTTAATACAAAAATACTTATACATAGGTAAGTTATTGATTAATAATCAGCTAAAAATTTATTTGTTTTTCGTTCATCATTTTTTATACAAAATCAGTTGTCACACAATACAGTTAGCTCAAATGCATTATAATCAATATCATAGAAAGGGAGGTATCAAATATAACACTTATGAATGCATTTCTTGTGTAAAAAGTAAAAAATCAACACTCCGTTTAAAAAAAATTGAGATAATATTTCATAAAATAAAACATAGTTCCAAGATGCACAAGAAGCCTGGTAACAATTTATAAACAAAGTAAATGAATTACATAATGTAACAGTAAGTAACTGTAAAGGAAAATACTGCTAAATTAAAAGAAAATATAAAAATTTAAATCCTATGATAAATGAAGGTTATATAAAACATACAAAAATAATTAACTATTACACTATATGACTCGTAATTTGCAAAACTGAATATCCAAATATCTAATTTTTGCCCTGTATAATATAACCTATTAGTATGAAGCTGCATGCTTTTCATTGAAACATGAAATACAAAAGTGGGGTTGTCCATCACACCCAACACAGAAGGTTGATACTCTCCTTGGAGAGAGAGAGAGAGAGAGAGAGAGAGAGAGATGTGCAGCTTATTGAAATAATAAGACATATTTTATAGGTACTAACAGGTATATACATTAGAAAATACAAATTTTTCTAAACTAATGAAATGGTACATCAACGCACCAAGTCGCAGAGCAACAAGATATGATCAGTAGGTCGCGTATTGGTACCCAGATGCACCGAGGCAACCTCGGTACATCGATGCACCAATACGCGAGGGGAGAAAAATATATTAGTAGTCGGCGATTCGGTATACATATGTACCACGACTTTTACTTCTCTAACCAATGCACCACCCTCTAAGAGTGAATCATACCTCCTTTCCCTCCGAAAGTCCAACGGACACTGGCAGGAGAGCGAAGTGAAGTTGATGCTGGGAGGGCGAGAGTGCAGGGTTGCCAAACGCGGCGAACGTGTTAATAAAATAACTGAAGTCTGAACATTTCTGGTCGAGGTGCCACCCTTAGTGGAAAGTGTGGTGCTCAGAGTGCTGTCCCTGACAGAAGGAAGGTGAAGCACTAAGGAAGAGGATGATGAGTGAGTGCCAAGGGACATCACTTCTCCCTCGGCTCAGAGGGGGGACCCATGACGATGATTCATTCGCTTATAGTTAGTTATATTTGTTTCCAGACTTTATGACCGTAATTTTCATACTTCTGCTCCACCTTTCTTATTACTTTTTCTGTCATACCCATGGTTGATACAGTGAGGGAAAGTTTTCTGTACCTCTTGGTCTCAAATGTAACCTCATTGAACCCGTGTTATAGTTGTCTCAGTATCCGATAAATTTTTGTCCAGTACACTTTACATAATGTAACCCCATCAGTTAACAGGGATGTACCAATAACACTCAGGCTCTTATGACTCACTCTTAGCTGAATAAATTGCAGTCAGGTCTCGTACATTTATTTGGCATGCAAAAAATCGACAACAATGAATTAAAAGCCATACCCATTTTTGTGATACTGATATTAAAATTTGCTCATATGATAACTGTGATGGCTGCTTAAGACAGTCTATGTGGACGTGGTGACGCACGCAGACTGACAGTCAAATGTTTGACTCAAGATTGCCACCCAGTGTTTGCATGCTTAGAACCCCCATCTCAGGCCTCTGATCATGTGACCTCTTTCATGCCACCCCTTCGAAGACCCCATCACACTTATCCTGTCACTCACATGTCCTACACCTGTGATCGTCTCCTTTGCATTCCCTGAGTTACCTGACCATTGCATAAGTGCAAGGCCATTGAAATAACATTGCAATCACCAAGTAACAGTGCAAGTGCACAGTGAATAGTGCAGTGTGCGATAATAAGTGGAGAGAGAACTTTTTTGTGTGAAATGCAATATCTGAAACTTGTGACATAGATATAATATCTGGGGCTACCCCTAGTGGAAAGCTTAATGCTGCTGATGCTGCGAAGGACAAGGCTAAAAGGATAAGGCACAGCCTTTTCCTTGATATGAAATTGGACTTTATTAAGCTACATAAGGAGAGGTAGGGAGCTTGCAAGATCGTCAAGGCCCTAAAGCTGCTCCAGTCTCTACTGTAATGAAAAAATCAGATGCTGTTCTAGTAGCATTCCAGAACATGCCTACCCTGACTGCTAAGCGTGTAACCAAAACTATGGAGCTAGGGTTGGGCTGATTAATTGGCAGGTAATTGGTAATTGGCCTGTTTGGCCACTTTGCTAATTAATCGGTAATAGGCCTTTTGACCGATTAATCGGGGCCGATTAGCAGAAGAAGCATATTTCTGTCTTTTATACTAACCTGCATTATGTATTAATGTCAGTATGTGAGTATAGTGATATTACCAAAATTCTGATACCCTCGTCAAAGGATTTGTTTCAGACAAGTTCCTATACAAATGTATATTAGTTACCGTATATTATCTGTATTAGTTTTATATGCTCTTTCTGTTTATTTTTACCATTTACCCTATTATGGAACAGATTGACAGATAATGAAAATAAGAGAACTGAGGTTTTCATCTTGTTATAGTTCTTCTTAAAAATTAACAAAAAAAGAATGAAAAAAAACTCTTCATTTCAAAACTTTTACTGATCCATTTGTAGTAGAGAAATAGTAGATGCAGTGTTGGTGACTTGGTGTGTCATGTATGTTGATGGTGTCATGTTTTCTTAGAACTGTATGTTCAGGCAAACGTATATTTTTGTGCAATTAAAAAAAAAAAAAATACAATCATGTTTTTTTTTATTAGAATATACAATCAGATTGTTTTTTTTTTTAATTAGAAGTAAAAATCAAAAGCAGTATTTAAAGCAAACACACACTATGTTAAGATCCCAGAATAAGAAGTTAATAGAGGGCTTGAGATTTTGATACAATTTCTGTACATTACCATTTCAAATAGCATCTAGGATCACCACAAGGGCAAGAGAAATGGCAAATTTTAACAAATTACAACCAGGATGCAAAGAATGAGATGTTGCAACAAAGCAAAACTCTACTATAGAAGAGAGGCAAATGAATAAAACTATTACGTGCCATACAGGAGATGGCAGTTTTTTTTTTTTTTTTTTTTTATGTGTCCGACTCTGGGCATAGGCTGCACAGCCTGCTATCAAGGCCCAGCAGTCCTCCTACATACCATACACCTCTACATGGCAGTAAACAAGGTAAAAAATAACATTAGGGTGATGTCTTTAACTTTGTGCCACCAATAATGTTATGAAAATTAATCACATTTATAATTTCTAAACAATTGGCCAACTAATCGGTATCGGCCGATTGTTGACCACTGATTAGTCAGTAATCGGCTGTTGGCTAAATTGCTTATCGGCCCAACCCTATAAGGAGCCCATTATGGAGGAGATGGAGCATTTCCAAGCACTCGTTTCGTTTCGTTTCGTTTCGTTTTTAAAGGCTCCAACATGCTTGCATGTGTCGGCCTTGGTCACCTAATGGCGGCTCTCCACGCTGCACGATCCATTGCAGCCTCCCTGTTCAGTCCCTTAACCCTAAGGTCACACTTAATGACCTCGTCCCATGTCTTTCTCGGTCTACCCCTCATAACCCCACCCCCAATATTAACACTTCTCACCCTCCTCACCCAATTATCATCCCCCATCCTCTCCACATGTCCAAACCACCTCAATCTACCTCTCCTCATCACAACACCAATACACTCCAGTCCCATCCTACCTCTCAACTCTTCCATTGTAAACCCAGCCCCTCCAGGCCTTGGACGCAGGGACGCACTGCACATCCACCTAATCATTATCATTTCTGTACGCCTGAGCCGGCGCATATCTTCCTCCTTCACTGCCCAGGTCTCACTGCCATACAGCATTACACTCCTAACACATGCTGCATACAAAGACCCCTTAGCACGTAGGGAGAGCCCTCTCAATGTCAGGAGAGGCAAGAGCTCCCTGAACTTCTTCCAACCACTTCTCACCCTAGCCACAGAGCTAGCTCCAGCCCCACCTCCAGCACACAACATGTCTCCCAAATAACAAAACTCTTCCACACACTCAAGAGATTCACCAGCAAGTTCAATCCTTTCATGTCTGACAATCTCCACCTGCTCACCCCGGCACGCCTTACACATAAAATCAGCATTATCTCGCAGTCTACCTCTGATACCACTACATCTCTTATGCACCCATTTATCACACACACCACACAAGATGGAATTACTTCCCACACCCTTGTGGCAAACTGCACATGGCCACTCTCCCTCGTCTTTGACAGTACCGCCACCAACCCTAGATATCATCACTTTTGTTTTATCTGCATTTACCCTTAAACCCTTTTGCTCCATACCATCTCTCCACTTCCTAAACCTTTCCTCCGCCTCCCTTTCATTCTCTGCAATCAACACCAAATCATCAGCATACAACAACTCCCACGGGAGTCCGTTTCTAAAGTCACGTGAAAGGGCTTCAAGTACCATGATAAACAACATGGGACTCAAGACTGACCCCTGATGCACACCAACATTCACGGAAAACTCATCACTCAAATCTCCATTCACTCTCACCTGGGTGAGCACCACCTCTCCTTCTCTAAACCTCACCTTCTTTTTCTGACGGAGACTCAGCTGTCTGAGGCAACCGACAGCAAACCCTTTTCTGTATCCTCCTACTTTCTCTATACTCATTTCAAAGCCAAAGGTGGCTGTTGTGTATACATACGCAACGACTTATCTTGCTCTCGTGTTCCTGAACTTGATTCTTCTGAATTCTCCACACTCTGGCTTCGGCTTTCCTGTCATTCTCTGACTAAATATATCTGTGCTGTTTACTTATCCCCTAATTCTACTGACTATCAAAAATTCTTCGACTATCTTACTTCTACGATGGAACACATTCTGTCCATTTCTCCTTTCTCTGAAATCTCCATTCTAGGAGATTTCAATGTTCACCACCACCTTTGGCTCTCCTCTCCTTTCACGGATCCACCTGGTGAACAAGCCTACATCTTTTCTATCCTTAATGACCTAGAGCAGCTTGTACAGCACCCTACCCGTATCCCTGACCGCCTTGGAGAGAGCTCCAACATACTTGACCTCTTCCTCACAACTAATCCTTCTGCTTACTCTGTTAATCTTTTCTCTCCGTTGGGCTCCTCCGATCACAACCTTATTACCTTAACATGTCCTATCACTCCAGTACGGCCTGTGGACCCTCCAGGGAAACGTCGTCTGTGGCATTTTGGACCGCGAACTGGGGGGCCCTCAGGCAGTACTTCTTTGATTTTCCCTGGAATGATTATTGCTTCCATGGCCGTGAGCCATCTGAGTGTGCCTTGCGCATTACGGAGGTTATTCTCTCGGGCATGGAAGCATACATTCCTTTCTCATATCCTTTGACTAACGCAAGAAAGCCTTGGTTTAATCACGCTTGTTCTAATGCTGTCCGCAACAAGGAGAAGGCCTACAAAAGGTACCGGAGCCAACCCACCCCTGAATCACATCATCTTTACGTTTCTGCCCGGAATCGTGCTAAGTCTGTTCTTCGCTCTACTAAAAATAATTTCATCCATACTAAATGCTCTCAACTCTCCAACTCGAATTCTTCCCGCTCCTTCTGGCACCTTGCCAAAAATCTTTCTAACAACTTTACCTCATCATCCTTCCCTCCTCTTTTCTACTCTGATGGTTCTGTAGCTATTTCTTCTACTGATAAAGCAGATCTCTTCGCACAGACTTTCTCCTCCAATTCCACCTTAGACGATTCCGGTGCTGTTCCTCCATCACTTCTCCCCTCTGACTTCCTCATGGCTGACATTAAAATTTCTTCAGTTGATGTATTTTCTGCCATCACTGGCCTCAGTACTAACAAGGCATATGGGCCTGATGGGGTCCCTCCTGTTGTTCTCAAGAACTGTGCTTCTGTGCTTACACCCTGCCTAGGCAAACTCTTTCGCCTTTGTCTGTCAACTTGTACCTTTCCTTCTTGCTGGAAGTTTGCTCTCATTCAGCCAGTCCCAAAGAAGGGTGACCACTCCCAACCCTCCAACTATCGTCCAATTGCTTTAACGTCCTGTATTTCAAAAGTTTTCGAGTCAATTCTTAATAGAAAAATTTTAAGGCATCTTTCCTATCACAACCTTCTTTCCGATCGTCAGTATGGGTTCCGTCAGGGACGCTCCACTGGCGATCTTCTCACCTACCTTTCAGACTCCTGGTCATCCTCCTTTCGGGACTTTGGCGAAAGCTTTGCCATTGCACTTGACATCTCAAAGGCTTTCGATCGAGTCTGGCATAAATCTTTAATTTCCAAACTGCCCTCCTACGGTTTCTATCCTTCTATCTGTGCCTTCATCGCTAGCTTCCTTTCTGGTCGTTCTATAGCCGCTGTTGTAGACGGCCATCGTTCTTCTCCTAGATCTATCAACAGTGGTGTTCCTCAGGGCTCTGTCCTATCACCAACTCTCTTCCTTTTATTCATCAATGATCTTCTAAGCTGTACATCTAACCCTATCCACTCATACGCTGATGACTCCACCCTTCACCTTTCCATTCGGTTCCCGCAACGCCCATCTCAACAGTTACTTCAAGAAACAAGGGATGAGGCTATGGCACACCTAATGTCTGACATGGCTCGTATCGCTGACTGGGGTAAAAATAATATGGTTGTCTTTAATGCATCTAAGACTCAGTCCTTACACCTATCAACCCGACAGAATCTTCCACAGGTATACCCATTAATGTTTAATAATATTCAGCTTAATCCTGCATCATCCTTGAACATGCTTGGGGTTTCATTTACTCGGGACTTATCTTGGAAAGACCATATTACATCTCTTGTAAAATCTGCTTCCAAGAGATTGGGTGTGCTAAGCCGACTCCGCTCTTTTTTTACCCCTGCACAAATGTTGACTCTATACAGAGGTTTTATCCGCCCCTGTGTGGAGTACAACTCTCATGTGTGGGGAGGCTCCCCACATACAGCTCTTCTCAATAGGGTGGAGTCAAAGGCTTTTCGTCTCATTAACTCTCCTCCTCTTACTGACTCCCTTCAACCTCTGTCTCTTCGCCGCACTGTTGCATCTTTATCTCTTTTCTATCGCTACTTTAATGGTCACTGCTCCTCTGAACTGTCTGCTTGCATTCCTCCACCTCTACGACGGGCGCGTAGCACCCGTCTGGCAGCAAACTCTCATCCCTTTTCTGTCCAACTCTCTAATGCAAGAGTTAACCGTTACTCCCAGTCTTTCATTTATGCAACAGGTCAGCTCTGGAACTGTCTCCCTCTATCTGTATTTCCTGCTGCCTATGATCTCCAGTCTTTCAAACGCAGTGTGTCCAGGCATCTCAAAATGATCGGATCTTGAATTTGGCTCTCTATTGTATTTTGTTTTTCTCTTGGAGGGAACTGTTACTGCGGGCCATGGCCTTTGGTTCCTTCTTCCTCGCATAAAAAAAAAAAAAAAACATACATGGCCATAACCACCCTAACCAGCCACTCCTCCAAGCCAAGCTTTCTCATTGCCCACTTCACCACCTCTCTAGGGACTCTGTCAAAGGCCTTTTCCAAATCAACAAAAACAAAATAAAGATCCCTTCTCCTACCAACATATTTTTCCTGAAGCTGTCGAACAATGAATATGGCATCAGTGGTCCCCCTACCTGGCATGAACCCGAACTGCATCTCATCAATATTCACTCTTTCTCTAATCATACCTTCTAAAACTCTCTCCATTACCTTCATTATCTGATCTAAAAGCTTTATACCTCTATAATTTCCTCTTTCCAGGGCATCACCCTTCCCTTTATACACATTTACAGTTACACTCTTCAGCCAATCATCTGGGACAACACACTCATAAATAATCCTATTTATCAGGTCAGTGACTAAACTCACCCCTATATCGCCTGAGGCCTTCAACATTTCGGCAGTCAACCCAGACACACCTGCTGCCTTCCCCACCCTCATCCTACCTATTGCCTCACTCACAGTAGCAGTATCAATCAAAGGCCAAGGGCCAGACACTGGATCTGCTGGCTCCAAACCTTCCCTGTCCCAGTCAAACTCCTCATTCAACAACCGGTTATAATGCTCTCTCCATGCATCTTTAATATCCTCACTGTTCACCACTACCCTTCCTTCATCATTCTTCACACACTGCTCACCTATGATATCCCGATTATCCCTCTTCACCTGACCTGCCACCCTAAATATATTTTTCCTTTCCCCATGATTTAGGTTAGCAAGTAATTGTCTCTGTGATTCAGACTTTGCCCTGTATACCTCTCTTCTAGCCCTACGCTTGGCAGCCAAATATTCCTCTTTGCTACCACCCTTCTTCCATTCCCGGAAAAGCCTTCTTTTCTCCTTAATTGCAGCTTCTACACCCTCATCCCACCACCAAGTTACTTTATGTCTTGGTGGTCCTCTTGTCCAGCCGCATGTTACATCAGTAACTCTCAAGAAATTGTTCTTGAGGGCTCTGTACTGTTCATTAACGCCTCTGTCTACAGCTCCCTGTTCAGCCACCACTCTCCTCAACTCGCTATAGAAGGCATCCCTTACTGCTTGGTTTTTCAGCTTCCATATTTTCCTCCTAGGTACATAAGTCCTCTTTTTCATCACTTGTTCTTTAAGCACCATATCACAAATCAACAGTTTGTGCTGCTGCACACACTCCTCACTTCCTATAACTTTAACATCCCTCACTAACCTCCTATCGGCCCTCCTAACCAGAAAATAATCTATCTGACTGCTATTTCCCCCAGACTCATACGTAATTAACCTACTGTCTCTTTTCCTAAAATATGTGTTGCACACAATCATATCCGTTGCCTCCCCAAACTCGAGTACTGTGGGTTAATTAACTTAATCAAGAGTAGCAGCCCCTGCATCATAATTTTATTTGTACTAAGGGTGTCAATTTGTGGAAGGATCTCAGGGACAAGAAAGGAATGGCGGCAGAGGAGGAGGTCAAAGGCAGCGCAGGTTGTTCGAGCAGTTTAAGGCCCATGCTGACCTTAGACATGTGACCATGCATGGGGAGGCTGCTAATGTTGACCATGTGGCAGCTGAGACCTTCCCCTTGAAGTTGAAAGCATTCAAAGAGGAAGAGGGATACTCTCCAAAACAGGTCTTGAATTTCAGTGAGACGGACCTGTTTTGGAAACATATCCCAGAAGACCTACATCAGCAAGGAAGAACAACGTGTGCCAGGGTTTCAGGCAGCCAAGGGCCACCTCACTATCCATCTTGGTGCAAATGCAGAGGGGAACCTTAAGCTCAGACCCCTCTTGTTTTATCGTTGGGAGAACCCCCAGGCACAGGCAGGGTACATGAATGAGAACCTTGGGATTATTTGGAAGAGTAACTCCTGGGGTTGGCTGATCTCCACACTGCAGCTCAGTACATGGCAAGTTATCTGTCCCCCCTGCTTGCATGACTAGGCTATGCCAGCTGGCACAGTCTGGTGAACTGTCTCCTTCTTCTGATGGACCATGCTCCAAGCCACCCTGACAGCACGGAGGACCAGGTGAATATTATTGAAGTGGTGTGTATCTGCCCCCTGACACAACATCGTTGCTCCAGCTTATGAACCAAGGCGTCAGTGCCTCCTTTAAGGCCCACTACTTCAGCTGCACCGTAGAGCAGAAGGTGAGGGTGAGTGACTCGGGGGAGACTGATACAGTGGGGCATTTCTGGAAAAAATATTATATAAAGAACACCATTGACAGTATCACGGTGGCATGGAAGGAGGTGCAGCCAAGCACATTGAATGTCATCCAGAGAAAAGTATGGCTAGAGTGTGCACACTCCTTCTTGGGGTTCCTGATGGTGGAGAACATCTGGCGTGAAATTCTTGACCTCTCGCATGAGGTGGGGTTTAAAGAGGTCAACGAAGTAAATGTTCATGAGGTTCTGGACAGCCACCCGGCAGCACTTTTTCATGACTTGCATTTCTCAACATAAAAGTACATTGACCTAGAGGTGGCGGAGGCAGAGGAAGGTGGCAAGGACAGCGCGGAGGGTTAGCCCTTGGTGTTCTGGACATCAAGACCTTGAAGGAGTTCGTGGCAAAGATGGATGAGGCAATTTCATACATTGCTGCAGTGAGGAGTGATGCAGTGACATACGGCATGGAGCAACACTTCAAGCCATACAGCGTGCTCCTGGCAACCAAGAAGATGGCGGCACGGCAGACCACCATCACCTTCTTCTTCTCCCTTGCCACCAGCACCAGGGAAGAACCAAGGTCATCAGCAAGTGATGTGCAAACGCTATGTCCTGCATCAACTGCCTCCGTCATATCTGTCTTATCTTCATCACTGCCTGGCCCACCCATGCCTTCGCCCACTGCCATACCACCACTCTTCCCGAGTGCCACACCACCACACTCTCCCTTGGCCTCACCGCTACACTCTCCATTGCTCTCACTGCATTGCTGTCCTTCAGCCTCACCACTTTGTGCACCACATCTCTCTTCACCTCCTCCCTAGGACTAAGCGATCATCCAGACCCTCCAGCTTTGGGGGGAGGGGGAACCCTTGAAAATGACCCAGACCAGCTTAAGACATACTTCATGTGGGTAGCACATTTTTTTTTTTTTTTTTTTTTTTTTTTTTTAGGGCCCTTCCTTGTCCCCATTAGCCCATGTTCTATTAATCTCAGTAAACAGTAAATCATTGTGTGATGGGTTTTCACTTGACATAACCCCATCGTATACTGAGGGATGACTGTATTTGGCATTATGAGGGGAGGAGAGGGAGGGGGAGATCAGTGATGTGATGGTAGGATGAAATAGAGAGGGATGTATGAGTTCGAGAGAGAGGAAACCCTGATGGCAGAGGACAGGGTGACATGGAGTCAGGGAGGCCTGATGGCAGAGGACAGGGTGACATGGAGTCAGGGAGGCCTGATGGCAGAGGACAGGGTGATATGGAGGTGATTTGTCTTTGGCTAAACCTCCTGGGATTTAGGCATGTGGGTATAGGTAGAAGGATAGAGGCTTTACCTGGAATGGAATGCTGGAGTTGTTTTGACCTTAGGGGTTAATGGTGACAGTATTAACACTCAGTCTTCTATGTTGTTTTGACCTTAGCGGTTAATGGTGACAGCATTAACACTCAGTCTTCTATGGCTCATTGAGTTAGGTGAAATCATTGCTTAATCTTCAGCAAAATATAATAAAACCCAACTTTTGACCATTTGACTGAAGCAGGACCTGTATAATATATCTTAATTTTTTACTTGAACAGATCCATCCATCATCATCATCCAATCCTACATTGCCCCATGAGGAGCGTAGGAGCCCGGGGCTAGGCAAGTTGGTCCTGACATTTAAGATGAGAGTGACCAGTCTCACTCATCCCTGAGTGGCATTTCATGAGCAATCAACCCCAACTACCCCTTGGATATAAACCTTCACTGGCTCAATCCGACTGGAGTGCAATAATCACCCACTAAACCACCAGGCGCCAAAATTTGGTTATATGGTTACCACCCAGCGTACTAAATGGTTTCCTGGTGTACAGGAAACCATTTGGCTTGCATAACCTAATCTGTAACTTGTTGCTCCACCAAAATAAGGCCTGATGGTAGTGATGTGATTGGAAGCATTGTGACCTTTATCAGTCATTATGATTCTCATCAAAATGTCAGTGTCCTCTTATGGAACTCCCTTACTTTAGTTAGCTGTGGTACAGCTGAAAGTTTTGTATAGGTGAGAAGATTAACTAACTTCCATAATTAGCTAAATACTATGTTCCCTAACAGTTGGAGAAACTGGAAGTGTAGTAAAACTCTTAATGGTGTCATAGTCTTAGCTTAATGGTGTCATAGTCTCAGCTTGACTCTATGTACTGTAATTGTTGTTGAGTTCCATGCATAAGAGTGATTTTGTGGTAAGACACTAGGCTTTTAGTCATAGTGTTCTTAAGGTAGTATTGTAGTTTGTAGACCTGCCATTCATGCACCTTCTGACTGCATGTAGCACAACATACATGGTAGTATAAACCTCTATCCCGGTCCTGTTTAAATGATTCCAGTTTCATTTATGTGGGAAAATTGCTGACCAACACTCCATTTTTCCATATCCACTTTCATAATATTCACCAAGACAAGTCTCAAGGGGGTAGTGGTACTGCTCAGTCCCTTTGCTTTAGCCTCTCAACCTTGGATACTGTGAATTGCCACTTTATCGTCAGTCAGAGTGGGACAAAATTCCTCTTATTGGTTTTACCGTTATACTGTATTCTTGTTTGTGTGCTACTGCATTAGGGTCATAATAATCAGTTTGTTTTTAGCATGCTTTTGGTTGGGGTAAATAAGGGATTTAGGAAAATGCTGGGATGCCATCCCCCCATGTTAACCAGATGCCAATGGTTCTTTTGGCACTTTTTACATGTTTGCATTTACACTGTAATTTTTGTCCTCAGAAATTAGCCACATAAGAGGGTCTACTGTACTTCCATTGTTGATAGCAACCAGCCGGTTTTGATATTATTAAAGGAAGAAATATATACTTAACCAGTAAATCACATTCCAACACGTGTAAGCTTGGTGGTCTAGTGGGTTAATGTGCTCTAGCAGAATGTAGTCCAAAACTAATGCTTTAAATCTTAGGGTGGTTGGGATTTCTTGCATATATAATGTCATTCAGGAATGGGGGACTTGTCACTCATGCATTAAGCAGCTATCAGGACTGAGCTACTTTCTGAGTGGTTGGAATATCTTGTTTATATAATGTCATTCAGGAATGGGGGACTTGTCACTCATGCATTAAGCAGCTATCTGGATTGAGCTACTTTCTGGGTGGTTGGTATATCTTGCTTATATAATGTCATTCAGGAATGGAGGACTTGTCACTCGTGCATTAAGTAGCTACCTGCATTGAGCTACTTTCTGGGTGGTTGCTATATTGTGCTTGTATAATGTCATTCAGGAATGGCCTTGTGGAGAGGATGGAGAGCAAGAGACTGGCAAGGAGACTGGATGCGAGTGCAGTGGAGGGGGGGAGAGGGAGGGGGAGGCTGAGGATGAGGTGGAGGAATGGAGCTGAGAGATGTAAGAGAGAGGGGGGTGTGAGCTGGGAGCAGGGGAATGAAATGGCATTGGACAGGGCAACATGGAGGCAATTTGTTTGTGACCTCCCCTTACGGGATTGGGACATCTGGCAATAGATAGATAGGTAGATTGGAATGGGGGACTTGTCACTCATGCATTTAGTAGCTGTTTGGACTGAGTTACTTGATTCTGGACCCCTACATTTGTGGAGGGACAGTAATGAATTGGTTGTTGGATGGATAACCTGAAAATTCTACATACTGTAATTTTTAAACCATCACCTTGCAGAAAAATGGTATTGTGATAGTGTGTGAGGACCACAGTGCAGGGGAAGGGATTGAGCCCATAACTTCGCTTGTGCTGGTGGACGGCAGTGATGGAATCACTACTACACTCGCCAGCAGTGCAGATTTCTTTGCCTCACCTGCTGTGTCTCCCTCAGGCTTGCGTCTTGCCTGGGTGCAGTGGAACCACCCACAGATGGTAGGGGTCTTCTACTCACTTGTCTGTTTGTACCTGTTTCTATGCCTTTTCTGATTTTCTCTCTTCTCTGTTTAGTACGCTGTTTTGCCTTTTGTGCATACTACTTCTGCCTGTTTGTTTGTTTCTGTACCTTTGTTATTTCTGTCTCTTTGGTTCTGTCACTTGGAATGTTCAGCTTTCTGTCTGCAGTTCAATACTTCTTTTCAGTTGTTTGAGTTTGTGCCTGTCTTGTTGCCTTTTCTGTCTTTATCTTCATTGTCCACTTTGCCTTTTCTTTATATGCATACTTCTTCTATTATAGTATCTGTCTGTTTTTCTGCCTCTTCCTGTTACTATTCTGTCTTTGTTTGTTGAGCTGCCTTGCCGTCTGCTTCTTCTGCTTGATTGTTTGTGTGCATACTTCTGTAACTTTTGATCTAAGTGGTTACTTGGTTTCTTTCCTTCTCTGTGAATATCTGTGTCTGACTGCCTTACAGTCTCTGTCTACTGGGCTGTTTTGCTTTCAGTCTGTCATGTACCAGTGTGCATGTCTGTCCTTGTTTGTAGTTATGTATATGTTTGTTTTGCTTTGTCTCTCTCCTATGTTTTTATATGTACAGCACCAAGTCTTTCAATGGGATCCTCCATATTTGTTATCCATATCATATTCTTTTGACAAAGGCCAGATACCAAGTACCTTTTGTCTTACTGGCATGTGACAGATTACATTTCTCTTCTTATATTCAATGTCTCCCTCTCTCAGTTTGTTTATCTGTGTCTGTATACCATGTCTGATTTCTGTGTGTGTGTGTGTGTGTGTGTGTGTGTGTGTGTGTGTGTGTGTGTGTGTGTGTGTGTGTGTGTGTGTGTGTGTGTGTGTGCACCAATTCACACTCTCTCTCTCTCTCTCTCTCTCTCTCATCATTCAATATTGTATAATTTATAATCAGCCAGCATGCCATTGTTTGTACAATGTAAAATTAACTCTTTTATAATAGTCAGAATATTCTCTCCGCTAAGTATATTTGTCTGATATTAATCAAACTAAAATGCTGAAGAAAGGCCATATGCTCTAGAATAGTTATGGATCAGTAATTCAATTAGTAAATGAAATAATAGTTACTGACTGAGCATATCCATCATTCATTTATGTACCACAACATTTACTGTAAGTAATGAAGGGTTATATAAAGTCTCGTCTGATTGAGCCAGTACATTTAGCTATGTGTAGCCAAGTTGTGGTAAGTTTGGTCTGGTTAGGTCAGTAGGTTAGGTAGGTCATAGTTTGGTTAGGTCAAATTAGATTAGGTTAGGCTAAGTTCAGCTGTCTTGGAGTGAAGTTAAAGCCAGATGAGGTTAGGTAAGAGTCAGGTGTCAGGCTGGAGTGAGATTTAGGTTATGGTTAGATCAGGTCAGGTTAGATTAGGTTACAGTAGGCTGGATTGGGTAAAAGATGGTAGGTTAGAATGGGAGATACTTTACTGTATAGGAGTCAGGTAATTAGGTTTGGTCAGAGTCAAGCTGTGGTAGGTTATGGTCAGGTCAGGTCACATTATGTTAGAATAGGTTGGATCAGGTATAAATCAAGTACTGTAGGTTAGGTTAGTTTGCATTAGTGACAGGTCAGGTAAGTTTAGGTTGGAGCAAGGAGAAGTGTAATCCAATCATCTCTATAGCCATGGGGGGAGACTGAACTGCGTGTGGGAGAGATGGGCAGTGGAGGTGAGGTGACAGTGCTCTTCTCCAGACACACTGGAAGGTGAGTATGGAGAGAGAGAGAGAGTTTAATTTGAGGCCGTTTAGATTGCCATAATATTTATTATACAGTACTTTGTTTGTGATTTTACCCTACAGCTTTCTCTTCATGCTTTTGTCACTGCATCCTTTGAAGGGTGGTAACTTTAGCAAAAAGATGTGTAGTTCACTCAGTTCTTACTTATGATCCTCCTTCCCTAACACACCATTTTCTCTTCCTTAATCTTCGTAAGTTTGATTTCCATGCTGATTATAGGACTTTTGGACAATGTCTTCTTTACCCCAGTCTGTTTGTACTTAGAACTGAAGGAGGGACCTGGATTGTAAATGTGATGGTTACCATATATGTCATAATCCAGGAAAAGAGTGGGACTTAGTAAAACTTGAATTTGTGCCTTAATGATGCCCAAGGTCAATAGGCAATAATCAGTGACTTGCATTATATTCTTGAATGACCCCCCCCCCTCCTACAAGTCACCATCAAGAAATGACCCCCCCCCCTCCTACAAGTAGCCATCCTTCTTCATATACTCTCTCACCTTATTTGTCCCCCTCCCCTTTTTTTTTTTATTTGTCATAAACCATCATTTTTCATTCATATCACCATATCATTGTTATTACTGTATACCTTGACCCCTTTGATACAGCAGTGTAATAGTTCAATTTATTTTTGCCACTTCCTGATGGTTTTGTTCAGTTCATGAAAAACTCCCCCATGTTATTGGGGTTAGTGATGGATATTTCTAACCTCTAGTTAAAAAGAAGGTCTCTCCTTTATTGTATGAAAACATCTGGTTATAGCAGTAATAGAAAACAAATTACATCAATAGAGTTCGTTGTTAATAGTGCAGTAACAACTTTTTACCCAGTGGTGACATGTGCTTTTATTCTGTTTAGTCTTACTGCCCCTCTTCTACATGCATCTACTTCAGTCTAGTGTGTCCATTTCAAAGTGGCAGCAATGTTTGCATTTAGCAGCTTATTTCCATAGTTAAGTACAGTACTAGAGTAAGACAGTACCATGGCTCTGTGTTATTTCCATAGCACTTTTTCATGACTTGCACCATACTCTTATGTTAATTTTCATGTTACAGGATATCATTCAAGATCAGGAAGTGGCAGTTTTAGATCAGGTTAAAATAGTCTGAGTATAATTACAACATTCCCAGCAATACAGTGTCAGCAAGGCCTCTTTGCAGCAACAGTCTAATAACCCCACAGTAGGACTCAAGTGGAGACTTGTTTCATTCCCTTTATTCTTGGGCTGTCTTCCTTCTTCTACAGTTGAGTACAAAGTTCACTTAATATTTCACCTTTTCTATTTTCACTTCTGCTGGCTGATATTCTTAAGCTGAGAGAGACTTGGGATGTTTCTCTGTTTATAGAAAATTCTTTTTTTATATGAAGCTTTAGAAGGAAGAGTGAAGGACATGTGCCAGGTGTAAATACACTTGAATAGTAGATGGACTTTGGTACCTTACTATACATTGACGGTCACAGCACTCCAATAAAAGTACTGTAAACATATCCCATTCAGGCCACTCCCTGATGACTCTGAGTTATGACTCGTACAGTATTCTGTTGTACATCCATTCTCTCTCATTCGCAGTCTCCCGTTCGTTCTTCTATCCACCTCACTCTTGCAGCACTTTTATAAAATATTCAGTCAAAAGATGCTATACTGTCTCCTAAAAGAATTCCCATATTGAGGTTGGCCACAGTATAGCTTATGTTTTCTGCAGACTGGAAGCTAAACCAAGTGCCAGAACCAAGGGATTACTTCCCAACAGCTGCTGGAAACTGAAATGTGTAATAAGATTTGTAAAAATGCAGGTGTCTCATTTTGGACTTTGACTGTCTGTACATTGAGTGTGCACTGAAAGCTTCCTTCTTGAGAGTGATGGTTATAGCCACATTTTGCTCTTATGGTAGTACATTCTAGGGTCAGTGGTAGCCAGCTATATACTGTACTACCTGTAAGCCACCTATCTATTACCAGCTACTATTTACAGTATATACAGTATACCAGCACCTGAATCTGATGATATAAGTTTTATGGTAGTTTCTTCTTGTTACTTCCACAGTTTTATTCAGCATAGAACTTTTTCAAATTGGAGAGATGTGAGGTTAAGTGCAGCCTTCATTAACCCTTTCTGTAAGAACAGTCTTTCTTCAGGTGCATAACATAATCTGGGATTGTTATTTATAACCTTTATTAGCCTCCGTCAAAAAGAATGGCCATTTCCAAGCATAATAAAATTGTTTGGAAGTATTGGTTGCAGCCTTCATTAACTCCTGTAATAAAGAGGTTTTTCCTAAGTCATGTAATTTGGAAGTAACAGTGGTAAACTGCAAAAATGTATTATTGTACTGAACTGGTTAACAGATTCTTTTATGACCACAACAGCATCTTTTCTTCATCCATTTTCAGTAACTCTGTCTCCATTGTCTTCTACCACCCACCATGGTATCTCAACACTTTTCATTGTTTCAGTTAAGGAGGTTTTAGTTTGATTGTTGTTGCTATCCCCAGATGATTAAACTCAAACTGAAGGAGTTAGATGTAGTTGTCATTAATTTTTTTTTTTAGACTGAAGGAATTAGATGTTGCTGTCATTAACCTTTTTAAGACTGAAGAAGTTAGATGTAGCTGTCATTAACTTACTTTCTGCTAAGGGTTTTTCCTGAGCTGAATAAAGTCATCTGGTGGCTGCAAAAAATAACTGCAGTACAAAAAGACATCATTGTGGTTGCAGAGTCAACATTTCTTCCATTGATGCAAGTGGTGACCTGCCCTTTTAATTCTGAGTCTCCCTTGTCTCCTTATTCTTGCGTCCATTTCCTCATCACTTCATTCTTAGTCTCCCACCTCTGTCATCTATCTGTTTGTCCATTCAACCATCATCCATTTGCCTAGTAATCCATCATCCGTCCACCTAACTGTCTGTGCCATCTATCATCCATTCGTTTAGCTATCTGTCCCACCTATCATCCATCCATCTAACTATCTGCCCCTTCTGTCAGCCATCCACCTAACTATCTATTCCTTCTGTCAGCCATTCGTCTAACTATCTGTCCCTTCTATCAACCATCCACCTACCTGTCTGTCGCTTCTATCAACCATCCACCTAACTATCTGTCCCTTCTATCAACCATCCTCATAACTATCTGTCCCTTCTATCAACCATCCACCTGTCCATCCATATATCATCTACCCACCTAACTGTCCATCATCCATCCACCTGACTGTTCATCATCCATCCACCTGACTGTCCATCAATCCATCATCCTTTCACCTAACTGTATATCCATCCATCCCATCTGCCATCATTCATCCATCTTAACTATCCATCCCATCTGTCATCCATCTACCAAACAATCCATCCATCGTCCATCCACCCAAGTATCCATCTGTCTGCTTGTTGATCCATCCATCATCCTTTTACTATGGTCAGAATGTTTACACCTGACAAAAATAGTTGCCTGAAAAACGAACCTTTCAGGCATTAGCTTGGTCAGTTTGAAGTCTGGGGGAACTGTATAACTGAATGATCTTTGAAGAAATGATGGGTGACTAAAGTATTTTAATGAAAGCGTGCTTCTTCCAAAGTGGCTGATGCCATCTCCTCGCTCTTTACATGTACTGAGCCCACAAATTGTCATTTAAGCATATGGCCATTGTTCTTCGTGGTTGTAAGTCAAATCAGTCTCCCAGTCTGACTACATTTGGGTTAGGAATCATTGTTAGGGTAGAAGAAATGCATGTTAATTTTTTTTCTCTGAACATAGCATGATGAACCCAGCCTTTGGCCCAAATGGGGACCTGTTCTACATCCACGACAAAACCGGGTGGTGGAACCTGTACAAGCTTACTGAAGGACAGCAAGAGGTTAACCTTACCCCAGAAGAGAGAGAAGTTGGCTGGCCCATGTGGTTGTGAGTACTGTTGTGCTTGTATGAGTATCTATAGAGTTGTTGGTACTGCCTCAGGCTCATCTGAACGTGAAGCCAGTAGACTAAAGGCTCAACGGTAATTTCTCATTTCTTGCAGTTCACCATCCTCATCCTAGGGGATAGGAAATGGGTTGAGGGATGCATATATAAGGCATTTGTATGCCCTGATATATTAGTCTGATTGCATGAAGGTGTCCCTCTCCAACACATAACTGGAGAGTTTGACTGGAATACAGGCATTCCCCATTAGGTTAATTGTTATGTAACCCCAGGCTCAAGTAGATGCAATTCGTGGTGAAGTCGCCCTTCGCTTGCAGTCCACCATCCTTCCTTCAGAGGATAGGGAAGGAACTGAGGAACATTTGTACTGTATAGCAGACAGACCTCGTGGGTGTATTAGTGCTACCTCAGGAAGGCATTCCTCTCCAGCATCAGTCCCCATTATACATAATATTTCTAATATCACAACTTGATCCATACATTTGGAGAGCTTTATAGGTAGCAGTGGAATTTTAGTAGTAATCTTTTTGTAGTTTACTGTGGGCTGAAGAACAGTAAAAAAAAATAAAAAATAAAAAAATAAAATGAGGATTTAATGTGATTTGCTTGGTCGTTAAAATTATAATTTGGTTATTCAGGGAGTCATACAGTGGTAGTTTGTTTATTCAGGAGGTTGTACAATGATGGTTTGTTTATTCAGGAGGTTGTACAATGATGGTTTGTTTATCGAGGGAGTTGTACAGTAATAATTTGTTTATCCAGGGAGTTGTACAATGATGGTTTGGTTATACAGGGAGTTGTACAGTGATGGTATGGTTATCCAGTTAGTTGTGCAATGATGGTTTGGTTATCCAGGGAATTGTACAGTGATGGTTTGGTTGTCCAGGGAGTTGTGCAGTGATGGTTTCGTTATCCAGGGAGTTGTACAATGATAGTTTGGTTATCCAGGGAGTTGTACAATGATGGTTTGGTTATCCAGGGAGTTGTACAGTGATGGTTTGGTTATCCAGGGAGTTGTACAATGATGGTTTGGGTATCCAGAGTTGTACAGTGATGGTTTGATTATCCAGGGAGTTGTAAAGTGATGGTTTGATTATCTAGCACTGCATTCTTTACTATGTACAATACCCATTATAGTGTGATTATCCAGCAAGTTGATCAATAATGATTTGATTATTGAGAGTTGTTCCAAGATTCCATTGATTGAAGTCCAGTTGGACAGTAGCACTCTGATTATGCAGAGTTGTACAGAAATAGTTTGATATCTAAGGTTGAACAAATAGTCTGATATCCAGAGTTGTAGAAACAGTTTGATGGCCAGAGCTGTTCAGAGATAATTTGAAGTCCAAACTTGAATAGGGATAGTATGATATACAAAGCCTTACCGTTTTGTTTTGATATCCAGAGAGTTATACAGTGATAGCATGTATATTAGGACCCCTGGTTATTGAAACACCCACTGTTATGAAGATGTCTGATTACTTAGATTCTTGATAATTCATACACAGCTGTAGTTTAGTTATATGAATACACCATAAACACTCTGTGATGGCATTTGGGATGAATTTTTCTCCCAACTGCAGTCCATCACTTCATTTTAATTCCACCTTCATGCTTATCCTACTCAACTGATTTTGTTTTTTCTTCATTCCTACACCCACAGGGTGGCCAAATACAGTGTGTGTGTGTCCCTCACTGTTTCACTCACTCACTCACTCGCTGAATCACTATACCATTTTGAAGGATGGGGTCCAGATTTTATGGGAGTGTTTTAAAGGATGGGGAGTATACATATAGTCTGTATACACATACACTGACTTAGGACCTGGGGGAGGGGGTTGTAAATGGTACCAGAACAGCAACAACAGGGCCCTGGGGTTACTTGGAGAGCAGACTTGGAGCTTACTAGTGTCATCAGATCTAAAAATGATGCCATATTTCCTCTTAAGGAATCCAGGTATTGGGGTTAGCCAAGGTACAGCTGATGTTCTGTATGGACTAGAAGCTAAATCAAATGCCAAACTCCTTAATTACTTGACAACATTTGCTGGGAACTGTTGGGAAAATAAATTTAAGATGTGTAATAAGATTTGTAGCGGTATGAGGGTCTCATCTTGGACTTTGACTCTTTTTATTGTCACATGGAAGAAGGATCAGTGAGTGACTGTACTTGTGGCTGAATGTTTCCTGCCTAGGGATGATGATTGTGTGGCCAGCTACCAAGCTTGTAGCCACATTTCACTCTCATGGTAGTACCTTGTAAGTTGATGGTGGTCATCCATTCGCTACCTAAAAGCTTACTGATGTGTAGTAAATATTCTTCAGTAATACATACTGTACTCTAAATCTAGTATGTTTAGTCATCAGTGAACACAAAGGAGATAAAATATATCATCAGAATTATTTTATTTATTTATTTATTTATTTTGGAAGGGTGGACCTGTCAGTACAACTGAAGGGTCAGGGAACTATGTTTCTTAGCGCCAGGTCCCTACGTTGTCTTGCCTGTGCCCTGTACAAACTTACACGCACACAGAAGGACAGTACAAAAATCTGCCTCTGTCTGTCTGTATATATATATATATATATATATATATATATATATATGTGTGTCTGTATCTGTATCTCTTTATCCATCTATCTATCTTTATCTCGTAGTCTGTCCATCTGCCTGTCTGTATTCATCTATCTATCTATATACCAGTATTTCTTTCTCTGTCTATATATATTGATGTATGTATGTATCAGTCCATCTCAGCAAATCTCTGCATTTCTGTCAACTTGTCCATATCTATTTCTGTCTGTGCATCCAATTTATGTGCCCTTCTCCCCTAGGTTTGGCCGTCATCCCTTTGCATTCAATCCAGCCAGTGGGGGGAAGGAAGTAGCACTGATCTCTGGCGATGTAAGTATATGTAAGGTTACTGAGGATGGATTTACAGAACATTTAAGGCACTGGATCCCCACATGTCACCTGAACAGTCAGGTAATTCACAGAGCATGGGGGCAGCATCTTGTGATGATATCAGGGATCACAAGTTGAGTGCAGGGAGGACATACCTTAACCAACACCACAACATAAAAACAGTGTATTTTTCATGTATGTAACACCATGGCCTGTTGATAACATTTGGCCCTGATCTGTGCAAATTAGTGTTATTAAAGTATCAGTGGAACTGCAGCAATGATAAAACAAGTGCCATAATTGTTTTTTGTGCAGTAAGAAGTTCTGAGAATAATCAGTCATTGTTAAAATAACAGGAATATGTAATATATGTAGGTAGGAAGAGGAAAGCCATCTTTGGGTTCAAGCAAGGAATGCAAAACGGTATTTTTTTTTTTTCTAATTACACTACTTCTTCCTTAGCCTTTATCATTCTTTTTCTGTGTCTGCCCTCCTCGCTTCATATTTCTCCCATCTTTCCTGTCACTTCTTATTGCTTTTCTTTCCTTTACAGGTGGCTTTACATTGAGTGACAAGCCAAATGGTTTCCAGTAAGCCAAAAAACCATTTACTATGCTGGGTGGTAACCATATAACCAAACCATACGTGCTCCCTACTTGTCAACAAGTGGGTTGGTGGAGGATTAGTGCCCCTCCCCCTAAAACAAATAACTCAAAGTCAAATGGCCACTCTTTACGGGATTGTGGCGTCTGGCATTAGATAGATAGACACTCAGCTAGCTGTCACTAAGATTAGTATATGCATCACTTATTTTTAGAAAGCTCTAAGCAATTTCTCTTCAATAAACATCCATTGCAAATGTATTTTTATGAATAAAGAGGGAGGAGGGGGGATTTTTTCCTTCCCATATTGTAGCATCTTCGAAGGTTGGGTCAGGTCTGGTTAAGTTAGGTTAGGGTAGGTTTTCTCTCATTATGGCATTTACTTTAAAATTAGGTTAGGTCATATGTGGTTAGGTTTGGTTTTCTCCATCTGTTTCTATGCTAAATGTAGGTTAGGTCAGGTCTGGATAGGTCAAGTTAGGATAGGTTAGGTTATATCCCTCCCTTTTTTTTTTTTTTTTTTTTTTTTTTTTCACTATCATATCCCCTTCCTTTGATAAGGGCTAAGGCATTGCCCCTGGCTAGAGGACTTTGATTTGGAGTGTATAGCACTTTATGACCAGGTGCCCTTCCTGATATCAACCAGTGTCCCTTGGGTGGACTTGAACCTCTGACCTTTTGGTCAGAGTGGAGCATTCTAATCCACTGAGCCGTGGCTGCTATGATAAATTTAGGTTAGGTCGTGTCCGATTAAGTTTGGAAATCTCTTACTATTATATCAACTACGTTAAAATAAGATTGTCCAGTTCAGTTAGCTTGGGTGATCTCCCTCTCTTGTGACATATATGTTAAAAGTAGGTTACACCTTGTCTGGTTAGGTTATCTCCCTCTGTTATGGCATGTACATTATAATTCAGTGAGGTCATGTCTGGTTTGATTATCCTCGTCCGTTATGGCATTTACATTAAAATTAAGTTGTCAGGTCTGGTTAGATTATCTCCCTTTCAGAGCTCTTGTTTGGCGAGCCACAGCTCGCAAATGCGAGTACCTGTATTTTTTCCCTTCGGTGAACAAATTTTACATGCAAGTCGCCTTTTGGCGTGGAGAAAATACATCCACTTCAAAACCCAGTAAACAGCAAAATAAGTAAATCTCACTTAAATGAACAAAAAAAGCACTTTGTGATCAATTATTAAGTCTTTCTTTGTCGCCTTTTTGAATGTTTAAAACCTCATTATATGATTCTAATCATCACAGTGTGTAAATAAATATATTTATTTGCTTGTAAAATATCTCGGCTTGTAGTCAGTTTGGCTACTAAAAATTTATTTGGCTCGTAAATCTGAAACCTTAGGAGCCAAGTGGCTCGCAACCATCGGCAGTTAGCAAGAGCCCTGCCTTTTTTGTGGTATTTACATCAAAACTAAATTGGTCAGATCTTGTTAGGTTTCTGTTATGGCATTTATAGTAAAATTAGGTTTGATCAAGTCTAGTTAGTTTATCTCTTCCTGTTATAGTATTTACATTAAAGTTAGGTTAGATTAGGTCAGGTTAGGTTAAGTTAGGGTAGGTTAGGTTACGGTATCTCCCTCTTATGACGTTTACATTAAAATTAGGTGTGGTCAGGTCTGGTTAGGTTACCTCTCTCTCTTTTGGCATTTACATTAAAATTAGGTTGTCATGTCTGATTAGGTTTGGTTTAGTTGTCTCATGGCATTGACTCATTATTAAATTTGTTTGTTAGGTCTGGTTAGGTTAGGTTAGGTTATCTCCTTCTATTATGGCATGTACATTAAGTTTAGGTTAGGTCAGGTCTGATTAGGTTAGGTTATCTTCCTCTCCTGTGGCATTAAATTTTGGTTTTGGTCGTCTGATTAGATTAGGTTTGTCTCCTTTTGTTATGGTATCTAAGTTAAAATAACATTAAATAAGATTGGTTAGAATGTTAGGTTTTCTGACCATGTTATGACATTTACATTACTATTAGGTTTTGTCTGGTTTGATTATGTCAGTCTGGGTTAGTTGGTAATTATTACACAGGGCTAAGCCAGTCTAGTGTTATCTAGTGTTATCAGAGTAGTCATCCAAGTGAGTCATGCTGTATAAAAACTAGGAGAAATTAAGAATCCTAGAACAGTGAAGGAGATACATAATTTAGAGCAAGGACTTCGTCAAATACATAGATTTCCAAGCATAACTATCAGCACGTGGGGCGTATTTTCCCATCAAGGAACATAAAGAGTTAACAATAGAAGAGGTAAAAATGAAAAATCCTCAGAGTCTTGGCAGTTTATCAGTGGAAAAACTGAGATGACAATTGGCAGGTTTTGTAGGGATGGGAGTATTTCTTTCACTGTTCATGTTTCCATTGCCTTAAATAAATAATGAGGTAGTTGTGTTCTTCCCTGTATTAGTGGATGAATAAACTCTACATTAGGGAGCCCAACAGCTGATGAAGAAAACTCCGTAATTGGTTGAGTGTGCCAAAGGTCCACTTATATAAATCCCTGTCATTGGCTGGGCAAAAATCATCTATTGCGACAGACTTGAGACAGGCGCAGTTTACAAACTGAGTAAAGCACCTTTAAAAATGGTAATGAAAGCCAAACTGCTGTGTTTGTGTAATGGTGCCATAACAATGCAGAACCTGAGCTACCGAAGTTAAGTTGGGTGCCTCAGCTTATGATCATGTTAGTGAATCCAGCCCCCGATGACCAAATGGTCAGTCTTATTTAAAGTCTAAGATGAATGTAGGTAAATTGCTGCTTTAACTAAAACAGCTTTAAGTGAAACATGCTTTAGGCTGTAGATTGAGAAGTTAAAAACACTCATTTTAGACTTAGTAACAGTTTATTCCTGAATAAAAAGAGTGTGTTAATGTATTAGCTTCAAAATACTGAAGCAGTTTTAACTGAAGCAGCTTAAAATGAGGACTGTTTGTATATAGATGAAAGAGGTAGACACACATGATACAGTAAACTCTCATTACCCATTGTTGCAATGTCCACCCCAACGCAACATACAGTGCACTTTGTTAAAGCAATATCCGGTGCTGAAATGGGATGTAACCGGTGGTTCAATACAGTATCTGGCATTGAGGTGTATCAACCAGCTTGAAAATGATAGCCAGCTGGCTGTGTATTACTGTGTTACTCTATTGTATCATTCCTTTTTTGTATTTTATGCTTAATTTTCATCTTTTACTCATGGGAAAGTTTTTAGGATAGAGGGTTGAGACAGATAGTAATGCAATATCCGGCTCGACACCAAATATTGAGCTGATGGGGGTTACTGTGCGATATTTGGTGTTTCACGTTATTCGGCGTAGGGCTTGGCAGAATTACACCAGATAATTGAGAATTTGCTGCGTGAGTCAAGCCCACCTGAGTTTCGTAGCTGCAGTATGACATCCCATACAAAACTTAGGTGTGGACCAGTGTTGCATGACTGATGAATTTGATTAATGTGTGAAAGTAAGTTTATAATTATTATTATCATTAATGTGTGAAAGGAAGTTTATCATCATCATCATCATCATCATCCGGACCTCCTTTCCCACGCTAGGGCAGGTTGGGGACTAGCAACGTCCTGACAGCCTGAGTTTGCCCAATTCAACTGGCTGCACTTCCATTCACTCATCATTGAAGTCGACAGAGTCCTGGCTTCATCAGATAGGCCCCCCAAAAAATTTCAGCACGTTGTATAGCTTCACCTATACCTATCTGATACAGTCAATCTGAATGCTGTCATGCTAAAAAGGGTGCCAAATCCCAGATTATGCGCTTCTCCACACGAAATTCATCCAGCCAGCTTGGTTGCCTGTCAGCCTTACCAACTTCCATACCTCTCTTTCCCACACACTCATCCACCATATCTCTCCACCTTCTTCTTGGCTCTCCTTGCCTCCTCCCTCCTTCAGATTTGCTCAGATATGCCTTTTTCACCACTCTATTGTCATCCGTTCTCTCCACTTGACCAAACCATCTCAGTACACTCTCATTGAGTCAGGTGTCACAGACTTCCTCACTCCACATCTTTCACGATTCACATTATTCCATATTCTATCCACTCTCTGTACTCCACATAAATTCCTCAGCAGTCCTGCTTCCACTGCTCTTGGTCTTGACTTTTCATTTTCATGCTGCACCATAGTCTCACATCCATATGTTACACTCCTATATGTAAGCCATGTGCAGCTGCAGCTGCAGCACTCAAGCCTCTGTTTTTTATCAAGGCCTTCATTGCAGCAGCTACTTTCCTTCCTTGTTGTCACTCTGCTTATTATTATTATTATTATTATTATTATTATTGAGTGTCAGACTCCATCCATGCAATTTTTCATTATTATTATTATTATTATTATTATTATTTATTATTATTATTTGTGAGAGAGTTCAAGTACCAGGATACAGTGATAGAAAAGAGAGGAAAATGTGCAAAAGAAGTGGAAAAAAGAGTTACACAGAGAAGGAAAGTAGCTGGTGCTATGAAGGCCTTGATAAGAAACAGAAGCTTGAGTGTTGCAGCTGCACGAGGCTTACTTGGAGTGTTAGTGCCAACTTTAACATATGGGTGTGGGACTATGGTGTGACATAAAAATGAAAAGTCAAGAGTGAGAGCAGTGGAGATGGGGCTGCTGAAGAATGTATGTGAAGTACGGAGAGTGGATAGGATATGAAATAATGTGATTCATGAAAGATGCAGAGTGAGGAAAACTGTGAACACCAGAAACAAAGAGAGTGTACTGAGATAGTATGGTCATGTGGAAAGAATGGATAACGCTAAAGTGGTGAAAAAAAGGTCTTTGAAGGAGGGAGGAGGTGAGGTAGGCCAAGGAGAAGGCAGAGGGGTATGGTAGATGAGTGTGTGTGAGGAAGAGAGGTATGGAAGTCGGTGAGGCTAGGGGACTGACAAGAGATCAAGCTGGCTGGATGAACGTTGTAAGAAGAAGTGCATGATGAAGGATTTGGCACCCCTTTTAACGTGGCAGCGTTTGGATTGACGCTATTGGATAAGTTTATGTGAAGCTGCTGAATGTCGTGAAAGTTTTTTGGCGTATCAGGTAGAACCAGGATTCCAGGGGCTTGAATGATGAGTGAATGGAAGCATGGCCTATTGGACTGGGCAAACTTGGGCTGTCTGGGCATTGCTACTCCTCACCCTGCCCTAGGGTGAGAAAAGAGGTTGGATGATGATGATTAAAATTATTATTATTATTATTGAGCATCAGGCTTCACCTATGCAATTTTTCATTCATTAACCATTTATATTTGAGGTGTCAGTCTGTTGTAATTTTTCTTACTGAAAATAAAGGAAAGCTCAGATGCCAAGTCCTTGAATACATTAGAGGTGTCAAACTGTTGTAATTTTTCTTGCTGAAAATAAAGGAAAGCTCAGATGCCAAGTCCTTGAATACAGTGCTAGATGTATCAGTTTCCCTTAAAAAAAAAAAAAAAAAAAAATCTTAACTGACACCCTTCAGCCTGTATTTCAGTATTGCTACTTCGTTTCTGTAGTCATTATTACACTGATCATCACCATTTTCAGTTCTCTGACTGTACCACTTTCTCATAATGGTAAAATCACAGCAGCCATCCAGCATGTACATTCCCCGTTTTTCTCTCCAGCTCTCTAATGTAAGAGTTACCTGGTATTCTCAGGCCATCCTGTAAGTAAGTAGTCAGCTCTGGAAGAGTTCTCCTCAGTTTGTCCATCTGGGACTATCTCAGATCTTTGAAATGCATTATGCCTAGGTCTTTCACAGTGGATGGATCTAGACTTTAGCTTTCATTTATTCAGTTTTCTTCAAAAAGGACATCCCTGCATGCCTCTAGTCTTAGAGTCTTTCTCTTTTGCATAACAAAGCAACAAAATATAAATCTCTTGTGTTTTAAGAGACTTGATAAGTGTGAGAGCAGGGACTGCAGACTTTTCTCTTTGTACTAGCAAATAGGTGTAATAACCATTTAACTCTTCTCTTGTGTAAACAGTATACAGTATTATATGTATGGCATGAGAGTGAGACTCTCACTTTTTGTTCAAGTCTCCCTGAAAACACAGTGAGCTTTGTTCTAAGTCTTCCTATTCTGTGTGAACATAGGAAACAGGGCCAGGGTGATGATGATGCTGATGATGATGATAATGATTATGATGATGATATTGATGATAACATAATCCAACTCAATTTGTACTACTCTGACAGGAATTAAGGATATTAGACACAGAGAGTGGCAAGAGCCGGACCCTTCACACAGGCTATACCGTTCACATGTGTGGTCTCACATATTCCATTGATGGCACCTCGGTATGTATGAATAATCTCCTATATTGTCTTCATCTCTCATATTTGCTAAGTCATGGAGCCAGAGAAGTATTTGGAATGTCATTATATTATTGTATATTCCATACTTCATTTTCATTGCTTTATCCTTCTGTGCAATTCACTTTTTTTTTTTTTTGGTAGGTGGGGACACTCACCATCCATTCACTCGATGTAGTGCTGCTTTGGGTGTCTGCCCTTTCCTCTCTTCCATCCTTCCTCTTCTGCCATTCTTTCCTTCAATCTTTCCTCTCTCTTCTGCCTATGGATGACTTTACTCTCTCTCTTCTGTCTTTCCTTCCTTTATTCTTTCCTCTTCCTTCTGCGTATGGGTAACTATACACAAAGTGACAAGTCAAATGGTTTCCTGTACACTAGGAAACCATTTCCTTTGCTGGGTGGTAACCATATAACCAAATTATGGTGTTTGGTGGTTTAGTGGGTAATTTAGGTACTCCAATCAAATCGAGCCAGTGTAGGTTTATATCCAAGGGATGGTTGGGATTTATTGCTCATGTAATGCCACTCAGGGATGAGTGAGGCTGGTTACTCTCGTCTTAAATGTCAGGACCAACTTGCCTGGCCCGTGTTTCCTATACTCCTAATGGGGTGACATAGGATTAGGTGATGGATGGATGGATTTTTTTTTTTTTTTTTTTTTTTTTTTTTTTTAATAAGGAGGAATTAGTTTTCTCCCCATGGGTGTTCATGATGGCCAGCCTTTTTCCCATTGTGCAAGGGTTGCTAAATTTTTCATGGCACAGAACAAACTCCCAAATCCAATAATCCATCTCGCAAAACCTTCACTTTCCTAAAAAAAATTTCATACTGTAGGGAGTGTTGATATTACTTGCCTTCACATAGTCAGTGCATATTTGAAGACAAAGTTTTTTTTTTTATGAACATGTATAAAAACAAATGATAATTACTAATATAGCACACTTAGCCCTACTATATTTACTTTTAATGGTACTGTTGGCAGTTTATGACATGATTGTCTCATATTTTTAATTAAATTTGTGTATTCCAAAATTTTCTATTTTCCATAAAGCCTTTGGATTTTTATATTTGATTTTTTCTGTATTGTATGTATATTAACCCAAGTTAGGCAACCTAACCAAGGTAGGCAACCTTGTAGAGTAGTCTGTAGCACTGGTCTAGCAGGGCAGTACTCTCATGGTGGATGGAAAGCTGATGACATGGAGACCTGGAGCTCCCGTTTCATCAGCTCTTGAGACTAGTTCCTGACCATCCCGTTTTCTATCTACCTATCTATCTATTGCCAGACGCCTCAATCCCATTTGGGGTGGCCACAAACAAATCGCCTCCAAGTCGCCCTGTTCCCCGCCATTTCACTGCCCTGCTCCCAACTCACACCCCCCTCTCTCTTATACCTCTCCACCCCATCCCTCCATCTCATCCTCGGCCTCCCTCTCCCTCTTCCCCCCTCCACCTCACTCACATACACATCTTCGTCAGTCTTTCACCCTCCATCCTCTCCACATGGCCAAACCACCTCAGTGTGTTCCTCATAACGCTTCCTATCACATCCACATCCACACCACAACGCTCCTTTATATCCCCATTCGTCAGCCTGTCTCTCCATGTGATTCCACAGGCTCCTCTTAAATAACTCAGTTCCACTGCTCTCACTCTTGATTTGTGTCCTTCCAACAACGTCCAAGCTTCACTTCCATACGTTAGAGTTGGTATCACAATACTGTCATGTAGTAACTTTTTCACTTCCATGCCCACTTCCCTGTTTCTTATCACTTCCTTCAAGGAACCAGCAACCTTTCTTCCCTGCTGTACCCTTTCAAGCACTTCACCCTCCAAACCTCCATCCTTACTCATCACACTATACAAGTACTTAAACGTACTCACATTTTCCAATTCCTCACCATCCAACCTCGCTGTACATTCACTGACTTCACCTCTCTCAAAGACCATCACTTTACTCTTCCCTACATTCACCTTTAGATTCCGTTTCTTACACACTCTCCTAAACTCATCCACCAAGCCTTGAAGCTCCCCTTCGTCTTCACTCAACAACACAGTATCATCTGCAAACAACAGTACAGGGAGTTTCCAAACACTATCCTCTCTCACCAGGGCCACTCCAACATCCACTACCCTACCTTGTACCTCTTTTATTACCCCATCCATGTACAGATTGAACAACCATGGAGACATGACATCCCTGTTTCAACCCAACTTTCAAAGAGAAAAATTCACTTAGTTCACCATCGTACATACTCTTCACAGCATTCAACAACTTCCCACCTACTCCATATATTCTTAACACTTTCCACAATCCTTGTCTATCCACCCTGTCATATGCCTTCTCCAAATCCATGAAAGCCGCATACAACTTCTTTCCCTTCTCTAGAAACTTTTCCACTAAAGATCTAAGAATGAATATCTGATCTACACAACCTCTTCCCTTCCTGAAGCCTCCCTGTTCTTCTCCAACTAATTTCTCTGTTCTTTCTCTAACTCTGTCAATAAGTATCCTACCATACACTTTTCATGTACTTTTATTATATCTCTTGTAAAATCTGCTTCCAAGAGATTAGGTGTGTTAAACAGACTCCATACTTTCTTTACCCCTGCACAGTTGTTGACTTTATACATGGGTTTTGTTTGCCCCTGTGTAGAGTACAACTTTCATGTGTGGGGAGGCTCCCCATATACAGCTCTTCTCAACAGGGTGGAGTCAAAGGCTTTTCATCTCATTAACTCTTCTGCTCTTACTGGCTCCCTTCAACCTCTGTCTCTTCACTGCACTGTTGCATCTTTTTCTCTTTTATATCACCACTTCAATGGTTACAGTTCCTGTGAACTTTCTTCTTGCATCCCTCCACCTCTACAGTGGGTGCATAGCATCTGTTTAGCAACAAACTCCCATTCCTTTTCTGTTCAACTCTCTAATGCAGGGGTTAACCATTATTCCCAGTCCTTCATTTATGCAACATGTCAGCTCTGGAATTGTCCCCCTCTGTCTGTACTTCCTGCTTCCCATGATCTCCAGTCTTTCAGACACAGTGTGTCCAGGCATCTTGAAATGAATGGATCTTGAATTTGGCTCTCTGTTATATTGTTTCTGTTTTTTTCTTGGAAGGAAAAGTTTGCTTGCTCCTGGCCTTTGGTTTCTTCTTCCTTGCATAAAGAAAAAAAAAGCACTGTAGGTAACCTGGGGTAGGATATACCCAACAGAAGAAGAAAAAAAAAATGTTTTGGATTTATTGAGCTGCAAAACTACAGGAAAAACTTAGAGCCATTGTGCTTTCTTTTTAACCCAAAACTGAATATCATAGTTTCTTATTATGAAAAAAAAAAAAAAATGAAATTTATATAAAAAATTAAGAAATTATTTTGTAGACATTGCTGTTGTAAGGTTTGTGTCTTCTTATCTTGTCTTCTCTGACACATGACCACACACTATCGTCGATTACTCATATACAGTATTTTATAAAGTTCATATGAAACACAAAAACATGAACAAAAACATAAAAAAAATAAATAAATAAATGGTTCACTATAACGGGGTCCAGAGGGTCCTGGGGTCACTATAAGTTGATCCACTTGACCATACACTGTCAAACAGTACTCAAATATCTTAAAAGTGTTCACATAATGTTCACATAACATGCAAATGCCATTATCACTTTCTGTCACTACAGTACAGTATATGTAAAATTTGTACTGTAGATGCAACCTGATTTATATAATTCCCACAAAAAGGCATCTAGGAGCAGGGGACCCCCACCTGCAAAGAGGGCCTAAAGGGGGGTGAAGGTAGGGGGATGCAGAGATTCGCAGCCCACATAATTACCACTTGACAATCAGTGATGCAGTTAGTGGGAAATTATCAGGTTGCCTCTCTACTGTGGACGGTAACCTGGGGTGTATGATTCCCACAAGCACAAAAAAGGTATTTAGGAGCAGGGGTAGAAATAAGGCACCCCCACCTGCAAAGAGGGTCTAAGGGCGGTTGAAGGTAGAGGGAAGCAGAGATTTGCAGCCCTCATAATTTTCACATGACAACCAGTGACGCAATTAGTGGGAAATTATTACCCCTGGTTGCTGATTCCGGGTTAAATTTATGGTACATATCGTATAGGCGAAGACTTAATTTAAAATAAAAATTCTGCCTTCGAGAGCAGTGTTTGCATTTTTCTGTTGTTGTTGTTGTTGTTTCCTCTTGTATTCCACTTAGGGTGTTGGATGCTTTTATTACTGACTGTACAGTTTCAATTTTATGGAACAGTAGTGACAAAACTACTGTATTGCAGTTTCAAACCAGAATTAATATAAATCTATTGTGGTAGGTGGGGGCACTCACCATCCACTTACTTGATGTAGTGCTGCTCTCAGGTGTCTGCCCTATCCTCTCCTCCATCCTTCTTTCCTTCCATCCTCTTCAGTCATTCGTTCCTTCAGTCTTTCCTCGTCCTTCTGCCTATGGGTGACTTTACACTCCCTCTTCTGTCTTTCTTTCCTCTTCCATCTGCTTGTGGGTGACTCTACACTGAGTGACAAGCCAAATGATTTCCTGTACACCAGGAAACCATTTACTACTCTGGGTGGTAATCATATAACCAAATTTTGGCACCTGGTGATTTAGTGGGTAATTATGAAGCTCCAATTGGATTGAGCCGGTGAAGGTATCCATCCAAGGGGTGGTTGGGGTTTATTGCGCATGTAATGTCACTCAGGGATGAGTGAGGCTGGTCACTCTTATCTTAAATGTCAGGACCAAATGCCTAGCCGCGGGCTCCTATGCTCCTTATGGGGCAACATAGGACTGGATGATGGATGGATGGATGGAATGAGGATTGGCACGAATTAGTGCTCAAGAACCTTGCTGAGCTTAAAAAATGAAATGGAGGAGACCATCATCCACTCACATGATGAAATGCTGCCAACTTCTTCCTTCACCTTTATTATTCATTTTCTGTGTCTGCCCTCCTCTCTTCTTATTTCTCCCATCTTTCCTGTCACTTTTTATTACTCTTTTTTCCTTTTCAGGTGGCTCTGCATTGAGTGACAAGCCTATTGGTTTCCAGTAAGCCAGGAAACCATTTACAATGCTGGGTGATAACCATTTATCTAACCTATATGTGTTCCCTACTTGCCAGCACATGGGATGACAGAGGGTTAGTGCCCCTCCCTGTAAAACAGCCAACTAAAAGTCAAATGGCCACCCTGTACGGGATTATGGTGTCTGGCTATAGGTAGATAGATAGATTGAACAGTAGCCCAATTAGATATAATAGAAATTGACAACATACAGTAACACTGTAGCAGTTTATACAGGAACCCAGAATCATCAGATAATGTCTGATGAGTGACATACCTGTGATGTTTTGGAAAAGTACGTACAGTAACTAGTTTTGTGTAATTTTATTCAGTGGTAGGTGGTGGCGACCATCATCCACTCATTTGATGTAGTGCTGCCTACTTCTTCCTTAGCCTTTATCATTCTTTTTCTGTGCCTGCCCTCCTCTCTTCCTATTTCTCACATCTTTCCTGTCACTACGTATTACTTTTCTTTCCGTTACAGGTGGCTTTACATTGAGTGACAAGCCAAATGGTTTCCTGTAAGCCAATAAGCCATTTACAACACAGGGTGGTAACCATATAACCAAACCATACGTGCTCCCTACGTGTCAAGTGGGTTGGTGGAGGGTTAGTGCCCCTCCCTGTAAAACAAATAACTCAGAGTCAAATGGCCACCCCGTACGAGATTATGGCGTCTGGCAATAGATAGATAGATAGATAGATGTAACTAGTTTTGTGTAATTTTATTTTTGTATCATTGAGGGAGGATTTGTACAATCATGCTGGGAAATGATGTCACAAAGTCCATTGATTTTTTAGTGAACTTTGTGACATCACTTAATATGGCAACTGTACATGCTTGCATATACTCAGTTGAGGTACATAAGTATAGAGAAGTTCTTTATTCAAAATATACAACAGTTTTGGCCAAAAGAAGCCTACATTGGGCTGAAATCATTGTACCTGTCTTTGCAATAAATAACTGTTCATATGTACAGCAGGTACACTTCATACATCTGAGCAGGTCATGGTGTGGAGATATGAAGACACAACTGATTATATTGTTGTTTGATCTTTGTCTGTCTGACCAAGCAGACTTGTTGATCACAGGTAAGCATTTGCTGCTGTGTGGTCATCCTAAAAGCACAGTACAGTACATACACTGTGTAATGATCCAGCACCCCCCTGTGGTAGACATCACCTCACCAGGGTCAGATCAAGGTCCTTCCCATAGTGAGGTGGAATAATGTTGCAGAAACTGGCAGATCAGCTTTATAAGTAATAATGGAAATTCAGTAGGCAGTATTTTCTCTGTACTTACAATGGAATTAAAAGGAAAGAAAATATAAAAATATATTTAATGTGTGTTTTTTAGGTGTTATGATCTGGCACCCTCTTATGGTAGACATCACCTCCCCATGGTTGGACCAAGGTCCTTCCCGTAGTGAGGTGGAATAATGTAAGAGAAACTGGCAGATTAGCTTTATATGTAATAATGGAAATGCAATTGGCAAGTTTTTTCTTTGTACTTACAATGGAATTAAAGGAAAAGAAAATGTAAAACCATAGTAGCATGTGTTTTTTAGGTGTTCGTTGTGGCTGGTGATGGTGGTCGGTGCCCTCGTGTGGTGCGGGTGCAAGTAAAAACAGGTAGTGTAGAGACAGTAAGCAGTGTGCAAGACCTTTCCATAGACTCTGGCCACATCAGCATCCCGACCCACATCCAGTTTCCCACAACGCTTGACGACGTGGCATATGGATACCTCTACCTGCCCAAGGTTAGTAATGCATGAGAATAATGTCACATTTATGTAATGCACTTGGCACAGTCATAGTGGGATACTGTATCTCATTGCAAAAGACTTCTTAATTTTACACACACACACACACACACACACACACACACACACACACACACACACACACACACACACACACACTCTCTGAGGATAGTTAGGGAGTTCTTATTACAGAACAGCTGGAAGAAATATATATATATATTGTGAATACTTCAGGTTCTCTAAAACACAAAGTAGTCCGATGAACAGATATCATAAATCAGGGATCAGGTTATCAGGAGTGTTGCTCTTGGGCTAATGGTAAACAGACATAAAATTAATAAATTTATTACAATAACAATAACAGGTCCTTATAAGTCCCCTTCATGAAATATGATATAGTTTCCCAATGTTAAAACTTTGAGTGTTGGGCCTCTCCTGTATCCCTGGGTGTTCCATAATATTAGCCATCCGTGTACCACACGGGCAGGAACGCCTCACAGGAGTCACTAATGGGTCATGAAGGATGCCTTTTCTGTCCGGCCCTCGACAAAAGTAGGACCCTAATGAAGAAACCCACAAAATAAACAATTCACAGCCAAAAGTTCACCCAGTAATGGAAAAATTACCACAGTCATGACGAACTCAATATAAAACCACAAAATTAACACAAAATCACCGAAGAGAAAGGAAGTCAAGAGTTACTTTACCTGGATGGCGGTTGGGGAGCAACTGACGGTACTGCGAACGGAAACTACCATCTAACCTCCTATACCACATCATGCCCCTTAGCTACTTGCCACCTCACCAGACGAACCCGAGCCGAATAACAAACAAAAAGGACAAACCAGTGTCCAAGCTGAACAACAGTCAGGCATAAAGCACTTAGCATACTATACCCTCACATCTATATCAAACAACATACTCCCACACAATCCCACAGGAGCAAATGAAAGTGCCCACCCCAACCCAGTTTGTACCACTTCCCTCCCCACTTGTATCATCATGATAATAGTACAGGACCTCACATCAGAACACCTTCCTAATGTTTACTTAGCCAGAGTATGACATGGTTGTAACCAGTCTTTACTTCAATACAAATACAGACTCTGCCTTTCATTGTAATGCCACCCCTCTTATCAGTGCATGTACTGTCTCCATACTCACTGCTGTTACAAGTTACAACATATTTAAGCCATCATCAAAACCTTACAAATGATCAGTTTCAGCTAAATGGCTGGATTTTTGCAGGCCTCTGGTTTCACATCAGGATGAGCCATGGGTAAGAATAACAGCAGCAGCAGCAACATGTTCAGGATATCTTCAGTTATCTATACAGAGTGTGGGTCTTCTTAATTTATGGTGTATTGAACAGCTTTGTTGAGTACTGGTAGTCATGTTTTCTTTCCTCTGCTAATATTTTTCACTTTATTATCTTTCACTGCAATTTGTTCTGCCTAGTTTACCTAGGTAGGCTGTAAGTAGAGACAGTTCTTGAGAATGGCAGGAGGGACTTCATCAGGCCTATATGCCTTGCCAGTATTGAGACCAGTGAGGGCAGAAATTTTTTTTTTTTTTTTTTTTTTTTTTTTTTTTTTTTTTTTGTGTCTGACACTGAGCATAGGCTTCACAGCCTGCTCTCAAGGCCCAGTAGTCCTCCTACATCCCATACACCTCTCTACATGTCACCACTTTGGGGCTAACACCCACCGTCCATATTGAATACATGCTAGGGCTGTCTCATACAGGACTGGTGTATTGGTATTAGCAGGGGTATTTTTACGACATGTCGGCAGGTCTTCTGGTAGATCAGTAAAGTCTGATTTCCTGAAATTCAAATCCTTAAACTGGTCCCTGCCCCAGTGGGGATTTGAACCTGGGTCCAGTAGGACTGCAGGCCACCTCTCTACCGACTGAGCCAACTGAAGATATTTTATTGTCAGTCATGAGGTAGTCAGATAGGGGAAGAGATGGAGATAGCTCCAGAATTGTTCAAGCTGTTATTGGAGGAGAGAGTATGGGCAAAGAGTTCATACTTATCGGTAGAAGAAACAGATACAGAGCCATCGGATCATAAAAGAGGAGGGAAGGAGGATGAAGTAAAATTGTTTGAAAGGTGTTTGAAAAGATACCAGAATAAATGGAAAGAATTTGAGTCAGAGTTCAAAGCATTTAGTACAAATGAAATTATTCTTAGCAGAGCAAATAATAGACTGCACACTTCCAGGCAGAAACATAAAAGAGATGAGATTCTTTGGTGAGTTTGCATTAGTACCTTTTTTAGACCTTTTCCTTGTTGTGGGCAACATTAGAACAAGTGTGACTAAAACATTTTTTGTTATTAGTAAAAGAGTAAGATAAAGGATTGTATGTTTCCTTGCCCGAGAGAATAACCTCTGTAATGCGCAAGGCAGACATAAATGGCACTTGGCCATGACAGTAGTAATCATTCCAGGGAAAATCAAAGAAGCATTTTCAAGGGCCTTCCAATCAGGAGCCCCAAAGTACCACAGACACAGCTTTTTGGAAGGGTGCACAGGCCTAATTGGACCAATAGGACAGATTAAGGTGATAAAGGTCATCAGAGGAGCCCTAAGGAAAGAAAAGATCAACAGAATAAACAGAAGGATTGTAAGCAAAAGGTGATGTATGTTGGAACTCCATCAAAGATCATTAAGAATATGGGTAGGATGCTGTACAAGCTGCTGTAGGTCACTCAGGAGAGAAAAAATGTTGGCTTGCTCAACAGGTGGTTCAATGAATGGAGAAGAGAACCAGAGATGGTGGTGAACATTGAAATAATCTAGAATGGGGATTTCAGAGAAGGGAGCAATTGATGGAATGTGTTATATCTAGGAAGTAAAACACTCGACGAATTTTTCATAGTCAGTGTAACTAGGGTATAAGAACACCGCACAGATATATTCAGCAAGAGAATGAGATGATAGCCAAAGCCATAGTTTAGAGAATTCAGAGGATTCAAGTTCAGGAGCATGAGAGGAAGATATGTTGTTGTATGCAGATATAAAGCAACCACCTTTGGCTTTGAAATTAGTGTAAAGAATGTAGGAGGATACAGAGAAGGGTTTGGTACCAGTTGCCTCAGATAACTGAGTCTCAGTGAGGGAGTGAAGGTGAGATTTAGAGGAAGAGAGGTGGTGTTCAACAGTGAGAAAGTAGAGGAATGGCAACAAATGTTTGCAGAAATGAATAGAGAGAGAGGCAGATATTGGTACCATACATCATGCTGGGTTGTCACCATGAGAGGGGCGAATGGTGAGGGCTTTTATGGTCCCCTCCCCCCTCCCCCTGGGAATGTGGAATTAAGGCTTTTGGATATAGCTAGAAAGATTTTGCAAATCATTACATCTTCCCTGTTTCCCAGTTACTTTTAGAGTGCTGAAGAAAGACACCTTCCCACAGTGGCACTGATATAACTGGGCACCTTTGCTGTCCAGTGACACAATTGCCCCACAACTCCTTCCATATCCCCCTTAAAAATAGATGATGGACTGCAGAAGGATGACTTCAGCTTGCAGTCCACTGGTATCACATTCGTATTAACATGGGGTTAGAGTAGCAGTAACAACATCAACAACCACAATAGCAGCAAGAATATGGGTTGAGAATAATCTAAAAACAGAGTGCTTGTATAGTACTCATTCCACTCTCACAGGTGTCATCTCTCCATCTTGAGTGCTGAACTGTAACATGAGAGTAATATAGAATTTGGAACTAGTCATGAAGAAGTGTTTTGGAAAAGTTCTCATATCGTAATATTGTCTTATTGTACCACTGAGTTATGGGAAATAACAAAAGTGCAAAGTTAAGGTGGATGAATTACAGTGAAATACATGTTGTTGACTTAGAATGCCCTTACCAGAACAAAGACTATTACAGCCTGGTCCAAAGCAAGCAACAGCCCACAGAGAGTAATAAGATGTGTACAGAGGTCTTACCTAACAACCACCTTTGATTCTATTTTTTTGGAAATTCTGAAATACAGATATCATGCTATATATACAGGCAGACTGTACTGTGCACTATGTCAGGAATATGTTCTAAAATATCACAGCTTTACCCTTGCAGCTAATTCTAAAAAGTGGGGGAACTGTCAACTGGCAGATTAGCTTTATAGGTAACGATGGACCTTTACCAGGCAGTTTTTCTGTATGTTACTGTATCATTACTGTGAAAATGTTCATATCATACTTGATAAATAAAAGGGCAACTTATGAGGACGTACTGTGCTGAACTATCTTTGGTGTGGGTCAGAACAAAGACTACCACGCCCCAACCGGAAGCAAGCCACCCCTACTAGTGAGAGTCCATGGTGGCCCTACATCCGCTGCTACACCCGTCCTCAACTTGGAGTATCAGTTCTTCACCTCTCGGGGCTTCACTATCCTTGATGTCAATTACCGTGGTAGCACTGGTTATGGGACGGAATTTAGGAACAAGCTCAATGAAAAGTAAGTTGAGAAGTGAAACAATATTGTGCACTGTAGTATCGCCATTAGAAGTGTTAGAACTTCCTTGTTTACTATGGTTATGAAAGGTTTTGCATGAAAATTTTTTATATGATAGCAAAATGAAATTTATGGTTACATTGACATTTACAGACCATTGCCTTGCTAGTATGTGTAGGTCTTTTTATCTAATGATAGCTGTCCATGGAGTGCATTCTTGAGCCATTTCCTTGCTTATTTCCCTTAGCCAAAGGTCTCTATGCAGGACTTTACCCTAGATCATTGTCTGCTTGCCTCTGGGCATTCTAACTACCACATTGAACTCCATTGATCTTCCTCACCCTGTCATCCTTCTCTCTCCTCTCAGCATGTCCAATCCACCTCACCTTCTTGGTTTGCATCACTTACATGATTCTTCTAATGCAAGATTTCTCATGCAAAATACTAGTCACATTTCTGTTTCTTTGTGAGACCTGCTTTTCTGTCTCAGTTCTCATTTATTTACATTCCAAACTACATGTATCCCTTTATTTCACAGGCCAATCCTTTATAACACTGCACTGACATACTCTGTAGAAAGTGCTCTTGGTTCTTGTTGCTCAATCTTGATCTTTCTGACTGAGCAGACCCGTTGGGTGCAGGTAAGCTACTGCCCCCGTGGTCTGAAAGTAAAGCCCATAAATTTCATCCATTTGCTGCTCATTCTGCCAGTGAATTTGTACTCTTCTCTTCCCATGCACAACATGTTCCTCTGAGATCAAAGCTCCCTGTTGCATTCCAGGTGGAATGAGAGAAGGAAGGAAACTCTCTGATATTCAGCATTTGGGAAGGAATGAGATATATGGAAGGTGGAACACAGTAATAGCCTGGGATTGTCAGTGACAGTTTATGAGTAAAGCAATGTTGCGTATGATACAGAAACAAGCTCAGTGAAAAATATGAATCATATACCAAAGCTTTATATGTATTAAAAAGGGAAAGGTACACCCCCAGTTTTTTACAGTAATATCCCAGGCTGCTTAGTCACTGGCAGCATCCCTATGCACTCCCTTATCCCTGAGGTCACATTCTGTGACCTCATCCCAGGTCTTTTTTGGTCTGTCTCCCGCAGCCCAACCCCTGACATTCACACTTCTCACCTTCCGCATCCAGTTATCGACCTTCATCCTCTCAACACGTCCAGATTTTCTCAGTGTAGCCCTCCTCATCACAATACCAGTACACTCCAGTCCCATCCTTTCTCTCAACTCTTCAGTAGCAATCCTGCCCCCCCCTTCCCCCCTGCGATTTTTTCCTCTTCCTGAAAATGAAAACCCAGTTCTAGGATGTGACACCATCGAGGAGATCCAGGAGGAAATTGCAGACGGTCCTGAACAAGCTGATTCTCAAGGACTTCCAGAACACTTTCCAGTCATGGGGAAAGCACTGGGATTGATGTCTGCACACCCAGAGGGACGATGTTGAAGAGGATGATGGTGATTAGGACTTAACATAAGCTTTTTTCCTTCTTTATCCAATTTTTGACCAGCATCTCATACTCTCATTGCATTCATGATACATTCCACCTATTTCTCCTCAACCAGCATGCTCACATCACCATATCCGTCTACACATCCCACCCAAAATAACGTAGCTAATGTTCTTTCCAGCAGTCATCCTAGCTGACCCTCCCCTGAATCTGACTTATGTAGGTAACAGACATTCACCATCCTCCTACTCACAGTCTCTATAGCTTCCCCCTCTCTACCCTTCAAACTCCCCACATTCCATGATGCCACTCTGAACCCCTTAGACGATTTTATTTCAGCGAAGTTAAGTAACGTTGGGTCTGGTTAGTACTTGGATGGGTGACCGCCTGGGAACACCAGATGCTGTTGGCATAACGTTCTCCTTACGTGTCAGGTGGGGTTGGTGGAGGATTAGTGCCCCTCCCTGTAAAACAATTAACTCTAAGCCCTTGGCCACCCTGTTTGGGATACATGGCGTCTGGCAATGAATGAATGAATGAATGAATTGTTTTTAATGCTTCTGCTTTTCTTTTTTGTCGTAAGTTGGGTAAATAAAGGAGGAAGTGGACCACAGGCTCTGCAAACCTACCCAGTCCCAAGTCCAGGCATGGATTCAGGAGCCCATAGCCCACCAACTGTGGCCAATGGCTGTGGCAGTGGCCTCATGGCACCCTGCGAGGACAGCTTTAGAGGCACCCTCCAGGCATGCATTGGCACTATAACTGCCCTGTGATTATACACCCACTGATAGGGCAGCCTCCTGGGGTGCTACTCCCAGGTTTGGGCCCCCCGATTTGGGCAGAAGTGGCATCTTGGGAACCGCAGTGCCCTGTACCTACTGGCACAGATCTGAGCCCCATCCTATCCCAGTCTCATAACCCTGCTGGTGGAGCCCACACCATGCGTCCCCTCAGGTCTGCCACTAAACAATGGGGGCAAAGTTTTCTGGCCGCATGCCCTTGCTGACCCCAACCCCTGTGATGTAGTGGAGTATGTTGTCTGGTATGTGAGGGTCATGTCAAGTAGTGCAAAAGATAGAGAAAAGTGTTTGAGAGAGTATGCTGGCCTACTGTCTGTATTAGTGCCACACTGAAAATGGTCAGCAGAAGAGGATGTTAGGGTATCCTGATGGCTAGTGAAGCAGGAGCTCCAGTTCTTCCTATCACCAGCATTCCTGTCATTCTCAGGAGTACTGCTGTGATTGGCTAGTGTTATTGCCATAATAAAGTATTGGGTGAATTTGAATATGCTGTACAGTACACCATAAAACCATGAATAATAGTTTGTGCTTTCATAAAGATGTTTAACCCTAGTCTGTCTGGCCAAACAGGCCTGATGACCATAAGTAAGCAACTACTTCTGTTGGATCATCCTACAGGTACAATATAGTATATAAACTGTGTAGGGATCTGGAACTCCCTTGTGGTAGCCATCACTTCATCAGGGTCTGACCAGGGCTCGTCCCACAGCAAGGTGCAGGGAAATATGAGGAGGTTTAACTCCTGGGTGGATACCATAGCTGCTTCATTTATACTGATGTTTATAGTGTATATTACATGAAAGTCCATAAAAATTTATACAATATAATGTATTGAATCATGCTACAGTTGGGGTGTGTTGGACCTGGCTGACATACAGGCTGGGGCACGCCACCTCGTGTCAGAGGAACTGGTGGACCCTGCCCGTCTCTGTATTGATGGATGGTCTGCAGGAGGTTTTGCTACTCTGGCCATCCTCACCACTCCTGGATCTCCTTTTTCTGTTGGTGAGGGCAGCTAATTTTTTTTATTTTTTATTTTTAAGTAAAGTACTCTTTCCTCTGTTTTATTTAACCCGACATTTTTGGACCTTTTTTTTGGGGGGGGGGCTCAAAGATCCGCTTTTGGTGAGAAACATCGAAAATTCATAGAGAAATCGCTCACCTGAGGTTTAAAATACCGGATTTAGGTGTGAGTTCTTCCTAACCTGACTGGGTTTTCTAACAGGCTGGCACCAAAGAAAACGAGTTCTATGGGAGGGTAACTATTTTATCCACTCATAAACAGTATTTATTTATTTACTTGGTACGAATTTATATGTAGTACAAGAATATATTGGTTTTCAAACAGTAATATAGGCATTATAAGCATTGTTTCACTCACTAACTCATCACCATTCATGACCTTTTTTTTCCCCACATTACCTGATCATCATTTCTGACTGTTTCTTCCTTTAAACTTTGTCCTCCACATTGTCATCGATTGGGGAATCACTCTGGCCCTGAATGTCTTTATTGGCCAGGTCACTGGTAACAGGTGAATTGCCGAGACAATGGCATGAAGGGGTGGGGGGGAGAGGAGGTTATGCGGTGTAAGGCATTGTTCCTGCTTGGCATCTTGTAGAGGAATAGAGGAAGGTGTCCCGTGTATACGTGCCAAAAATTACTCGCGAAATCACTTGGGAAAATTGAAAATTGTGCAAATTAGGGACCTTGCAATGTTGCCGCGTTAATTCACGTCGCCGGGACGGCGCGGGTTAACGAGGAATTTGTTTAGATAAAACCATCCATGAGAAGAGCAGGATGTGGAAGTGGTTACTTAGTTTAGTAAGTAAAGTACTCTTTCCTCTATTTTGTTTAATGAGGAATTTATTTAGATAAAATCATCCATGAAAAGAGCAGGATTTGGATGTGGTTACTTAACTCCTCATCTAGTTGCAGTGAATCAGATAGTCTACGAAACCCTAGAACTTTTTTTGTAAGTCTGTGTTTAGGCCATATATTGTAGACAAAAGAAAAGAAAAAAAATTGTTGTAAAAGTGGGATAAGGGATTGAATAGGGAGGCTACCAGAGATCGAGCAGCATGGAGAGCCGTCGTTAGGTAACCAAGGTTGATGTATGCAAGCATGTTGGAGCCCGTATAAACGAAACAAAACGATGTCACAGGATCTCTTAATGTAGTACTCATTCATTCTTTCATTTAAATAGTACTACTGTGATGTAAGTCATAAAGATATAGACAATATCCTCAGACAAAGGAAAGAGATAGGGCAGTAACATTTCCACCAGTCATCTACATGGTGTTTTGAAGAGTTTTTAACAGCTAAAATTGGAGCAAAAGAAGTTTTAAATATTACTGGAATTATTGTACATCGCCAGCTGAAGATTTGCAGGGGACATTTTGCTGCTGTAAATAAAAAAAAAAAAAAAAATGGCAGAAGACTTCTAGATGATACTGAAAAATCATTTTATTCAGATTAAGAGACACATATACGGGTATAGTGAAGGAGTCGATAGTAACTCAAAACCTGTGACTAGTAGTTATCTATTCTTTAACCATCCTTTCAACCCATGGACATGGGTGACATTTCAGTTTGGAGGAGTTACATATAGCCTTCATAAACCCAGTCACTACTGGAGTGCCTTCCAAGTTGGTGTTAGGAAGAAGAAAATAAGATTTATCTCCTAAGTTGAAATTTTGAGAGTGGGTACCCTGGCATACTAATAGGGCCATAAACCACTTCAGTACAGTGATGTCTTTCAGTTGTTTACATGTGCTGCTACCAGGTAAGTCCATTCAGCATAGGAGAGCTGATGGTAGTGAAGGGATTAATGAAAGCTATGTCCAACTCTTCCAGCTTGAACAGTCTGTCATTGTGAATAAAACTGTCTGTAGATGACAGTATTAAGAATAAGAAGATATCCTAGAACTGAAGGGGTTAACTGAATCCCTGGACCTGCAGTTTGTCTTCCTGAGTTTGGCAAAAAAAATTTGTCCATTTAGACAGGAGCCTATTACTTGTCACTCAGTGGTGGAATAAGACAGTACTACAACTCCACATTCTTTCTACGGCACTTCTTTGTGGCCAGCATTATATTCTAGTGTTGATCTGTTTTTAAAGCTCACCATTCAGGATGATGCAATGGCAGTTTAGAACAGGTATAGTTATTAAAGCATCTGTACTGTATGCAGGTGCCAGGTACTGCAGTGCATTGGACCTGGAGAAACTGGACACTGACACTCATAAGTTAGAGATCCATTACCTGGATACATAGATTGACCCATTAACCCTTTCAGTTCAGTGACATCTTTTTGTAGGTGTTGCTGCCAGATGATGGAATGTAACACCAGGTAGTGAGAGTACTAATAAAGACTGACTCTTGGAGATAGCAAGAATACATAAAAAAGATGTGTTAGGTATGAAGTGATAAATTGAATCCTTAGACCTGTACCAAGCTATTATCTGTCCTTTACTGACAACAGGTGCCAGTTACTATGGTGTATCGGACCTGGAAAAGCTGGCCATTGACACCCATAAGTTTGAGAGCCGGTACCTGGATACACTGATTGGGCCTCTACCAGAACAGAAGGCCCGCTATGATGCTCGCTCTCCCCTCAAGAACAGTCACAAACTACAGACTCCGATGATCTTCTTCCAGGGTACTGAGGACAAGGTTGGTTGAACAGGAAATGAGATTGAGGAGTGGCTTTTTTTATTAAAATGATGTTACAAAGAACAGTATATCTTGACCTCCACTTCAAACTGATGCTCTCCCAGGTTCAAATTTGGTCAAATGTGGTCTGTAGATGCAAATACAGACCACACTTGAACCAGGGACAACATCATTGTGAAGTGGAGTTCTAGCTATATTTTTTGATAATTCATGCACTACAGTTACAGTACACCCTCTCTATACTGGATCAATTGGAGGGAAGCCATTACTCTTTTGAGCTGTCCTTTCGTTATACTGTACTTATGCTGTGAGATCCTGGTATTCAAAGCTTTTCCAAATTGTCGTATGCTGTATAAAGATTAGTTTTTTTTTGTATTAAATTTTATATACAACACCTGAATTGCTTGATAAGCTGTTCTTGATGAAGGTTTTCTTGATGGTGTTTTCGTACTTGAAAGCTGCATGGACATTACAGTATAACTTCGATATAACGGACTTCAGTAGACTGGAATTCGCTTTTATCGGACTCGAGGTGCTACCGGACTAAATTCCTATATATCGGAAAAAGTCTGATAAAGCCAGAAGCAGTCCGGACTGTCTGACCACTTCAGTTATGTTCACCACAATAAGGTAAATAAAAGACATGTTTATCAGTGTACAGTAGAGTATTATTACGGTACAGTATATATATATTATACTGTACCATTTGATTAATGTAATGAGGTTATAACACACTACAGTACCGCAGTGGTAGTCAAAACAGTTTTAAAACTGTTTGTACAATCCAGAATAATGTCTGGTATATCGGAAAAGTTTCAGGTTAACAGAGGGAAGTCTGGATGTCACTTTAATCGGAATTTCACATTTTTCGGAATGGTTTGTGCCCAAATTACTCCATTATAGTGAGGTCTTACTTTTTTTTTTTTTCAGTATGTGAACAATATCCACTCACTCGATGCAGTGCTGCTTTGGGTGTCTGCCCCTTCCTCTCTTCTTCCTTCCCCTTCTGTCTGTCTTTCCCTCATTCTTTTCTCTTCCTTCTGTCTACGGGTAACTTTACACACCCTCGTCTTTCTTTCCTTCACTCGTTCCTCTTCCTTCTGTCCAAGGGTGACTCTGCACTGAGTGACAAGCCAAATGGTTTCCTGTACACCAGGAAACCATTTACTACACTGGGTGGTAACCATATAACCAAATTATGACGCCTCCATAGAAATTAAGGCTCTCCAGTTGGATTGAGCCGGTGAAGCTTTATATCCAAGGGATGGTTGGGGTTTATTGCTCACAGAATGCTGCTCAGGGATGAGTGAGGCAGGTTACTCTCATCATAAATGTCAAGACCAACTTGCCTAGCCCTGGATTCCTATGCTTCTGCTGGGGGAACATAGGACTGGATGATGGATGAATGAATGGATGAACAATATCAAAAAAATTTTCATGGAAGGGGGGGACAAGGGTTCTTTGGCTGGGTTGGCATTCTGGCCAATTAGTTTTGCCTCGACAGAAGTGTTTTCTTGATGTATTGTGACACTAGGTTAGTATGCTGAGTGGATACAGTATTTAAGTTTCTTCCCTTTTTCCTGAATCATTAGTAGCCCTACATGTAGAAATTTGGGGTCTGAAATATTGTATGTGAAGGATTATTGTGGTGTGGATGTGGATGTGGATGTGATAGGAAGCATTAGGAGAAACACATTGAGGTGGTTTGGCCATGTGGAGAGGATGGAGAGTGTATATGAGTGAGGTGGAGGGGGGGAGAGGGAGGGGGAGGCCAAGGATGAGATGGAGGGATGGAGTGGGGAGGTATATGAGAGGGGATGGTGTGAGCTGGGAGCAAGGCAGTGAAATGGCAGGGGACAGGGCAACATAGAGGCGATTTGGCCAAGGATGAGATGGAGGGATGGAGTGGGGAGGTATATGAGAGGGGATGGTGTGAGCTGGGAGCAAGGCAGTGAAATGGCAGGGGACAGGGCAACATAGAGGCGATTTGTTTGTTGTCACCCATTACAGATTTAAGGCATCCGGCAATAGATAGATAGATAGATAGAAATGTTATGTGCTCTCTAGTACTGTATGAAGAGAGATCGTTTAATATTAATTGATGATTCAAATAATACTGCACATAAGACATTATGTTTGTAGGTTTTCTGTATACCTTAGTCTTTAGAACACCTTTATCTCAACCTCTACATCCAAGAAAGGCAGTTTAGTATCCATTCTTACACACACACACACACACACACACACAAATGGGATGCCTAAATGGCTCACTTGGTAAGCTGCTGTACTCACGCAGTTGCAAGCGCTGGTTCGAATCCCCGCAATATTTAATACACCGCTCGCTGGCGCAGTGGTAACGTTCTCGCTTGCCATCTGGTAGACGGGAGTTCGCGCCTCGCTCAGGTTGCGAAAAGTTTCACTGAAGAAGTGGGTGGTTACTGTCCCCCTTGAGCAAGGGGACGGGTGTGTGGGTGTGTGAAGGTCACAGCCTTGCCCTTAGATCGGACTATATGAGCTCTCAGCTCCCTTCCGGGAGGGTAAAATGCTGACGATCACGACCATCAAGTGATCCTGACCGACCCGGTGAATTATACACACACACACACACACACACACACACACACACACACACACACACACACACACACACACACACACACAGATGCACCCCTCCAACATACACACATTGCTCATTGCCTGCTTCTCATCTCTTACCTCATTGTTACCACTCACTATTTATTTTTTGTACTTTCAGCTAAGCTGTATGTTTCTTTATGCTGTCACCCACCTGTAGGTAGAGAAGTTGTCATCTGAAGATGCTGAACCCAACTCAGTGTGTAGTTATGTCTCCTGTTGCTGCTTTATCAGTGGATGACAGTGCAAAATATTAATTATGTTGAACTTCCATCCACTCATTCGATGTAGTGCTGCTCTCGGGTGTCTGCCCTTTCCTCTCCTCGTTCCTTCTTTCCTTCCTTCCTCTTCAGTCTTTCTTTACTTCATTCTTTTCTCGTCCTTCTGCCCACGGGTGACTTTGCACTCCCTCTTCTGTCCTTCTTTCTTTCATTCCTTCCTCCTCCTTCTGCCTATGGGCAACTCTACATTGAGTGACAAGCCTAATGGTTTCCTGTACACCAGGAAACCATTCACTACACTGGGTGGTAACCACAAAAACAAATTATGGCACCTGGTGGTTTAGTGGGTAATTACGGCATTCCAGTCGGACTGAGGTGGTGAAGGTTTATATCCGAGGGGTGGTTGGGGTTTATTGCTCACGTAATGCAACTCAGGGATGTGTGATGCTGGTCACTCTCGTCTTACATGTCAGGACCAACTTGCTTAGCCCCAGGCTTCTACACTTCTTATGGGGCAATGAAGGATTGGATGATGGATGGATGGATGAATGAACTTCCACCATGTAATTAAAACACATCATATGTCCAAAATTAGATGTTTGTTTTTCAAACAGTGAGTATTTGCATGTCACGTTTTATGCACAAAATTAAATATCTTTCTAAGTAAGAAACATTTTCGTGAATACTCATTCTGACCTGATCACATTGATGGACAGGAGAATGATGTTTTTTTTTTTTTTCCCTGCTGGGATGAGAGAGTGGCACAAAACTCATTTGCTTCTGGCAGGAAAATGACATGCCAAATTTGAAATGCTAAATACTGTAGAAATTATTTGCTTAAAACTGACAATGTATCTTTACTGGAGAGTCATGGTTTGCATCAATAATCTTAAATCAAGATTTGTTCAGCTGGTGTTCGACTGTATAACTTTCTTATCCCCTCGCACTTGTCTTACTCTGAAAATGTCTTGAAACAATAAACAAAAGCTCAGTACAGTATTCCATATGTCATATTCCTAGTGAGTTGTACAGTATATACCATACATACAGTACTGTATTTGTTATTTTTTCGTCAAACACTAATAAATAATTATGTATTTCAGATTGTATTGCCCAGTCAAGCCAAGGAGATGTATGAGGTTGTTAAAAACAAAGGTCTGCCAACAGCCTTTGTCCTTTATGAAGGTAAAATATTAAATTAAGCACAGTAGAGTATATAATTCAGTGCATGAAAGATGATGACCTAGCCTAACCCATACCGCACTAGGGATGTAGATACACATCCCCCTCTAAAACGCCAGCAGCATAGATCTACGTCCTGCAACATTGAGAAGTCATTGCAAGCAACCTAAGTAAAATGGAAAGTTATAACGTATCTCACTAACTTCATACATTTCTCCGCTACGCTTAAAACACTGATTTAGGAGCACGGGAGGCGACTGACAGTCTTGACAGACTCACAGCCACTCTGCTCTCTCAGTGACCTTGAAGATTTCAGAAGTCGAGTGGCACCAATCCGACTCAATTCAACCAACTTTCTGGCATTGGTGATTACTTTTATTAGTGCCAGGGATCTTGTAAAATGATGTATTAAGCCCATTTAGCTAGAAAAGAAAAACTCCAAAATCGGCTGGCATTGAGGAGTATATGTGTGTATATATACAGTATATATATATATATATATATATATATATACTGTAGATATAGATCTATCTGTCTATCTCTTTCCAGACGCCACAATCCTGTAAGGGGTATCCATTTGACTGCTTTATTTGTTTTACAGGGAGGGGCACTAACCCTCCACCAACCCACTTGTTGACACGTAGGGAGCCCATATGGTTATATGGTTACCACCCAGCGCCGTAAATGGTTTCCTGGCTTACAGGAATCCATTTGGCTTGTCACACAATGTAAAGCCACCTGTAAAGGAAAGAAAAGCAATAAGATGTGACAGGAAAGATGGGAGAAATAGGAAGAGAGGAGGGCAGGCACAGAAAAAGAATGATAAAGGCTAAGGAAGAAGTAGTCAGCACTACATCAAGTGAGTGGATGATGGTCACCACCACCTACCAAAGTGATATAGATATATATATATATATATATATATATATATATATATATATAGTCACTACTCGTTTTATGATGGGTTTACGTCAGGTCATACCTTATCGTATACCGATTTTATCATAAATCGGGAGATTGAAACACGTTATAAAAGGGGGGGTTACGTCAACCCTGCTTCCCAAAGTCACCTACCCAAGACTGAAATAAAAATGACAACCCACCTTAATCACTTCCTGTGTCAGTCCAAGTCGTCTCCAAGACCAAAACAAACACTATCACACCAATATAGGCGGCATTACTCACGTACAGTAAATCGTTGCAACAATACAACAATCACACTTGCGTAACGTTGGCCTGGTGCTACATGATGTATAGGCCTACTGTAGCACGATGCCTGGCTGAGAGGTGACGATAGTGGGGGGGGGAGGGGGCATACATGAACGAGTGGAAAAGACAGGGCTTTGAAGGGATGACGGGGCTGCAACTGAACCGAAACAATGCTCTGCACGCTGTGGTTGCCATCTTGCCTGAGACAAGCGACTGTCGCCTTGCGTGTGCCTGGTGCTTCGTACAAAATTTTCCGAGGGCAATATCGTTATGGCGGGAAATTCATCAGAAATCAGATTTTGGGGTGGAGCTTTTTTGTTATCGTTGTAGCGAATTATTGTATACCAAATCAACGTAAAAGGAGTAGTGTCTGTATATATATATATATATATATATATATATATATATATATATATATATGTATTTATATATATATATATATATATATATATATATATATATATATATATATATATATATATATATATATATATATATATATATATATATATATATATATATATATATGTATTTATATATATATATATATATATATATATATATATATATATATATATATATATATATATATATATATATATATATATATATATATATATATATATATATATATATATATATATATATATATACAGTACAATCTCAGCTATCCGGTATCCAGACAAACGGAATACTCAGAAAAACGGGAAAATTCAAGGGCTGGTAAAAATGTCAGTAAGTTATAACTGTGCGCCAATTTGAATGGACCGCCAAACCGCCGTTTGATCGTGTCACGCGAGGCTGGGTGAAGTCAGACAAAGCGAGGTGAAGGCATTTCCGGCTAATGTAAATCCCTAGCAAATCCTCTTAACCACCCCTCCTCTCCCCCTCTTTCCCCTACTTGAATTCAGTCATCCTCCACACCCTCCAAAAATCACCAGTCTGCTTTTTGCCACCAGACAGTAAACAAGCTCTCTTGCTATTGTGTTCCTCTGATAGACGGTAATTTGTACACTCCAAAATGCCTAAAGTGCAAACTAAATGTAAGCGTATCGTGCTTACCTTGAAACAGAAGCTGGACATATGCAACAGACTTGAAAAAGGCGAACATTATAAAACACTAATGGCTGAATATAAATGTTAATAGGAATGAAAGTTTACTTTGTTGAAAGAAAAATAAATAAATAATATGCCTGCATTTCATACGTACATCATTTATTTTATTTTCTGCAAAACGGCTGAGTGGCGGGTGAGGGGTGGAGTGATGGAGGTCAGGTGGGGAAGAAGAAGAACAGTCGGGGTCAGAAACGTAAACAAAACTCACGTGGGGGCACAGGTGTCGTGATAATTCTACAGTGCAGTCTTAACACATCATCAGTTCACTAATAAATGTTCAAGCTTTTATTTCTTTATTTTATTTTTCAATTTTTATGAGTACAGTACATATAATGAATACAGTAATTCGGTAAACAATGGACTGGTGCAATTTGCAGTACTGCAAATTGCTAGACATTGCACGCACGTGCGTTATGACCATGGTGTGTGTTTACAAGGCAGTTTTTCAGGCGGAATCTCTTAGTGTAACCCCTAATGTGACTGGTGAGTACCTGAACTGTATTTACTGCTGTGACAGCCTTTGTATAGATTTGACTTGAAAATCAGAAATACGGGAAAAATCTGTAACCGGGAAGGTAAATTCCCCAAGCCACCCGGTTAACTGGGATTGTACTGTGTATATATATATATATATATATATATATATATATATATATACAGTATACAGTAATCCCTCCAATATCCGACTTAATAGAGCCATAGGCAGGTCCGGATAGTGGTCCTGTCCGGATATTGGGCCTCAGCTTATGGACTTGTACTTATGGACCCTAACTCAGAGAAACACCTATACAACTCCCTCTGGACATGCATAGCACCTATTTAAGACCCAAATCACACCAATAAGGCACATAAAAGACTGAAATAAATGCAAAAGAAGCATAAAATGAGGGTTTTGAGGTAGGTTCATACAATATTCAACATTCTGGGTACAGTACTTACAAGTGCCTGGCTCCTAGACTGGTACTTATGGACCCTAACCTAGCCTAACTCAGAAAAACACCTTCCTACTGCACATGCATAGCTCCTAACACCCTATTCACACCAATAAAGGGCATTAAAGAGTGAAATGAGGTGTTTGAGGTAAGAATAGTATGGAAAAAAGTACAGTATGAAACATTCTGCCTACTTATAGCAAGTCCATGGCCATCTCGATGAATAACCGCCTCCTCTCGGACTCTGACAGTAAGAAGGATTTCCTGAAGCACTTGCAGTACACTGTTCATGAAGTCTTGCACCGAACTTAGTCAATCGCACTCAGAAGTCCATTCTCTTCACAGTGCTCATTCTTGTCTAACTTATGCTCCATTGTAACATACTAAGTGTTGCACTCTGCACTTTAACTTTTCCCACTCTTCTAACCATTTTCCAAAGCAAAAACAAACAAGTCTATTTACATTAAATGTTGTTCCAAAATTGTATTCTCACTCACAACTGTAAATCCTTAACACAATACGCTGTTTTTTTCACTGCACAACACTGTAAATTCCCGTGTGGTCTAGTGGAGAAGTTCTTGCTGTTTAATCACTGTCAGAGTCTGAGAGTATCACTGGCAGGTGACCTAGGGATGCGTCGCTGGGTCACGGTAATGGCGTACCCACTGCAGACTACTCTGAAGACAGACGCAAGCTCACGTCGAGCAGTGACTCCACCGTGGCTGATGTGCTGGGCTGTGGCTCGGAGCATGACGGCCTGTCTTGGGGAGGCAACGGAGTGGAGCCAGGGCTGGGCACAGCGGGGGTCACGGGCCTGAAAAAACTGTCAATGGTTGATTGACGCAAGGACCGACGATTCTGACGATTGATGATGCGCTGCCTGAAAGCACGCACTTCCTCCACAAGTCCCAAGGGCCCCATCTCCCTGTCGCAGTCCGGGTGTTCCAGGTAGTCGAAAACGAACTCTAGGTGTTCCCGGAGTGCGCTCAGCTTGGAGATGGCTGGGGTAATGTCATGCTGAGAGGAGTCCGCATCATCGTCGCCGTCCTCGTCGGAATCTTCAAGCTGGGTACTGACACCTGCAACTGAAGATGCGATCTCGATATCAGACAATGTCTGATACCCAGGATCGCCCTCGTCGTCATCCAACCACTCACGCACATCGTCCACATCAACATTGTCGCCATGCGTATGTAGCCGTGCATGGAAGTCATCCACGTCAAACCCTAGAAAATCGTACTCCACATCCGTTCCGAGAAGCAGACGAGACCAACCATTTTCTAGAGTCTTGACAGGGACTTCCTTCCATGCACTGGCCCAGTTGTAGATTGCAGACTTGATGTTGTAGCGGCGAAGGTTTTCCAAAGTCCGCTGGCCTCGCGTGTCCCATCCCTCCCTGCGCTCATCCTCGTCCTCGAGAACAACCATCATCTCGTCCAGGAACTTCCTTCGGTATAGGCGCTTTGTTGCCACGATCACTCCTTGGTCCATTGGTTGGATGAGAGCAGTCGTATTAGGTGGCAGAAACATGTACCTAATCTGGCCATTCTCAGCCACCAAGTCCTTGTCGCACGGGTGGGGAGGTGCAATGTCGAGGAGAAGGAGGGCCTTTACCTGGTCGCGCGGGATTCCCTGTGTCTTCGTCTGGTAATGTATGACCTCCTTGACGAAGTGGCGGTGGAACCAGTCTTTGAAGATCTGAGCTGTAAACCATGCTTTCAAAGAATGGTACCAGACGACAGGAAGGACATCCATCACCCCACGAAGACACCGAGGCTTCTTTGCACGGCCAACAATAACGGGCTTAAGCTGGTGCATGCCGTTAGCATTGGCACAACACAAAGCAGATATCCGTTGCTTGGAGAGCTTGTGGCCAGGTACCCGCTTCTCCGTCTCCTCAGCTAGAGTGTTTGTTGGCAAAGAGCGATAGAATAAACCAGTTTTGTCAGCACTGTAGACTTGACCGAGAATGAGGCCCTCCCTGTCAATCAAGCCCTTCACCTTGTGCCGAAACTCGTCAACTCCATCCTTGTTAGTGTCCAAAGCTTCGCCATGAGCTTTACGGTTGGTAAGGCCATGCCGTAATTTGAACACGAAGAGCCAACCCTCGGATGCCTTGAAGTCTAGGGCATCGTGAAGCCTGGTGAACTTCTCAGCAGCAGCCTTCAGCTCCGTTCCACGTGCCATCACACCAGCAGCATGTTGCTGTCGATACCAAATCAATGTGGAGCAGTCAATTTCAGCAAACTTGGGAGTAAACATCACCTTCTTCTCCACGTTGCGTTTGCTTCTCGACAAGAAGTCAGCCGTGTACTGCATGAGTTTGTCTCGGGATCTCTTGATATCGAACAAAGTAGATCGGGCCAGGTTGAACTCGTGGAGGATGCGGGAAGAAGACCACCCTGCATCTACTTTCTCCAGTATCTCCCGTTTCTTCTCCAGAGTCAATACAACTCTCTTCCTCTTCTCAGGCAGCGGGGCCATCATCACAAACACTAATAAGAGGCCCGAGAGCAGCAGGAGTGCCTGCAGCAGGTAAGGAACCACCACAAAAGCGAGCATGTGGGGAGCCATGACGACGAGCGTGCACTCGCACGAGAGACAGGCGGAAAGTGGGGAGGATGCAGTGGCGCTCTATCAGACGTCGGAGGAATGACGCACCACAACAAAGCTGTCCTGCGCTGCGCGCGCCAATTCAAATTATGGGCAGGATTTTTTTTTTTTTTTTTTTCGAATTTTTTGCGGTTTTCGGACCATTTTGGGAATATTGGATCCCGGGACGATTATGTCTGGTTAGTGGGGATGTTGGGCGTTCGGATATTAGAGGGATTGCTATGTATAAATATATATATATATATATATATATATATATGTATATCTATCTATCTATATATACATATATATATATATATATATATATATATATATATATATATGTATATCTATCTATCAATCTATCTATCTATCTATCTATCTATCTATATATATATATATATGTAGGAGCCTATGTGGTACAGTGGTGAAGTGTACGTTTTTGTACACTGAAGAACGAGGGTTCACGCCCCGCCAGGGTAATAAACTTTGGGAGTGTTCTTCAGGCCACGTACTACTTTGGCGGACACAAGGGGTGCTGTGGTTGAACCAGTGTCTCATACTATAAAGTATGCTTGCACCCAGTCGGTTTGTGCGGGCCGATTACACTTGGTTCACAGACTACACACACATCCAAAGCCACTCCAACACAACAATTACAGATACAAGCACTTCTTACCCTACATACAATCTCTACTAGACAGCCTAAGCCACTTGGTAGAGATACATTGGCTGTATCGTCCCCACTTTGGTAGAGATAGGCCAGTCCTGCAGTGGATACTCAAACGGCTGATGATGATGATGATGATGATGATATATATATATATATATATATATATATATATGTATATTTATGTATGTATGTACTGCATATGTTTTGCCCAGCGTGATACGGGTTAATGCTACGTTAGTGTTATTAATATTTCTACAGTAAATGAGATTTGTAAAATTGGGTATTTCACTTAGTAAAATTACACTCAACCCCCTGCTCTCGCGCCTAATTAGTTACAGCAAACGCACTTGATAGCTGAATTCACGATTGCTGAACTGAAAAATCAGTGGGAAAATTTCTAATTGGTTTTTTGGTGGTCCATTTTTCTAACTTTTAACCACTTCATGCCTACGATTTCCAGCTAATCTCTCCTCCAACATGAAATAAAGCATTATTATGTTAATAATAACATTATAATGAATAAATGAATAACATAAAAGGCCATCAAACTTTTTATAAGGATTAAGGAAGGCTTGGGTGGTTTGAAGGGTTCTGAGGCTTTGGAGTGGCTTGGTTGGCGCCAGATCTCTTTGGCTTTCTCCATGATTCCTTTAGTGTCCACAGCTAAAGGGTGTATCACATGGTACCTCGTATCAGGAATGGCCAGGGAAGATTTAAGTGGAACAAAACTTGGACGCTATCACACACGTTCCTCGTATCCTCGGCAAAGGACATGCCTCTCACATTGTCAGGGCCCCATCTCGGTTGTAAACACGTGATTACTTTGTTGACATCGCAGTTTTCTCGGTATAGGAAGTATTAACTCTTTATAAGGGTTTTAAAACGATTGATATTTATTCTAAAATACTAATAAGTATTCAGTGTTAGGCTGAATGTTCAATGCCATAGTACGATATATTCTCTGTTGAGTCGCCTGGGTTTTGGTCACACTGTTTTGCCTGTCGTATCCTCGGCAGGAATCCATCTAGATGAATTTCAAATGTCCGTGGTATTGTTGACGATGGTGGGTGTTTTTTTGTGCTGTCTGTCAGCCATTATATCACACGCAAAAAAACAGTGGAAGGAATTCCTCTTTCACTGTCGGCAGAGAGCTAATGCGCATTCAACTTAAGTGGCTGGTCGTTGGGGAGCGTCAGCCAATCACCAGTGGGGGTGCTCTGTGGCGTAGGCAGATGAGTTGCACCAATCCGGTGTGGCGTTCACATCCTGGGCGCTTCAAACTCGACGCGTGATAGCGGTCTTGGGGTGCGTGATAGTATGTATGGTTGTGCATTTGATGTGTGCGCAATAGCAGATAACCGCAATAGCTGAACGCGCTATAGCAGGGTGTTGAGTGTATATAATTATCTGTACTCTGCCCACTTTAATATTTTCGAAACTTGAAATCTCTCCGCCTTCAATGCCAGAACTGTAATGAGATTAATGCATAATATACTGGTCATGAAGTAGTAGTATGGAAAAGATATAAAGCATGATATTGTCATAATCTGCAGTTGAGCAGAGGGAGACTACCTGCAAAGGATAAAAACCATCAGTTTAAGGTGGATGAACTAAAGGCAGTCATTGGTATAAGTTAAGACCTTCCATATCACAACAGTTTTCTGCCCACAATTTGTACTGTTATTTGGGAGAAACTGGCCATTAAGCTTTATAGATAGCAGTGGAACTTTAACAAACACTTTCTTTAATTTACTGTGGACTTATTGCAAAACTGAAAGGTAATGAAAGGCAACTTGAATTAGAACTTAATGTATCTTGTGTGATGGTGTCATATACATTTAAAAGCACATGGGGACTGAATGAGAGAGGATGGGAAAGATGTTTTCCTACCACATTGACAGGTAGAGTAAACCTTCACTGACCTCCCTGCACACCCCTTTTTCAAGCACATTTTTTTTGTTTTCTTTTCCCCCCTCCCAGCTGTCGGAAATCTCAACAATCAGTGCCCCAACTATCTGAATGAGGATGGGAATACAGATTCTCTGTATTATTTCTCTACAAATCCTTCCTCTTACAAACACATCCCAAACATTTTCACCCTTTAATGAAGACTATGAATACATATGGAAGCAATCTAGAAAAAATAATTTTTAATCATAACTAACTTTATTGGTCATCCAGAAGCACTTACTGTAATCATATTTGCCGCCTACATTTCCCAGAGATTGTTGAGATTTCTCCCAGCTGAAAGAAAAACTACTTTAGACAAGACAGGCACCTGGGTTGCCCAGCTTAGTTCATGTCTGTCATTTCTCTGGCAAATAATCATGCAAAAACAGTTCCAGTTGTTTTATTCATTACTCAGAAATCTCTCCCCTCATGTCAAATGTGATATAATATTCAATGAGTTGTGTAGTCCAGTGAGTTAAAGCAGTCTAGCTGGATGTAGCCCATAAGGGATTACACGTGAAGGGTGGTTAGGGTTCAATGCCAGCACAAGGCCACTCAGGGGAAAGCAACTTGTTATCTTTGCCTTAAATATTGCAGCTGAGTACCACAGCCCCATATATCCTTAATTGGGTAAAAGAAGAATTAGTTGATAGATGGAATGCAGTATACTGTATTGTTTATTTTCTATTATTACAGTAAAAGCTCGATTAACCGGAATGCATGGTTATTCTTCCATTACGGATATGGAATTTTCTGGATAATCAGATGTTACTTTTAGAAATTTTCTGGAAAGTCAAACAAATGAAATAGTACCAAACTTGGAACTTTATTTCATAAAGTACATTATTCAGTATTAGATACAGTACAGGTAAGATACAGTGCAGGTACACTCATGCTCACTAATATCTGCCCAGGGGTGCCACCTTCCTACCTCAAAATACCCAGGGAAGAGGGGAGGGGGGAACGAAATGAGCTCCACCCGCCACTACCCCAGCTCCCGACCATCGCCCATACCCCTTCCCAACCCCTCACCCCACCCATCATTCTTAACTAACAGTTACGTCTCAAGCTGATTTCATGCTTAACATTCTTGGTCCAACTACTAATACAGACAAAGAACGTTAGGATATGTTAAAAGAATATAACTATCAACATGTTGCAGCAAGAAATTAATGCATCATGACGTTGAGAGTAAAACAAAAATATTAACAACGGCCACCTCAGGCCTCCTGTGTTGGGTGCACTGCTTTGCAAAAAAAAATAAACACACACACACACACACACACACACACACACACACACACACACACACACACACACACACACACACGAGGCCTGGGATGGCTGTTGTTAACGTTTTTGTTTTATTGTCAGCGTTATAATGCATTAATTTCTTGCTGCAGCGTGTTCATAGTCATATTCTATACTTTTTACATATCCTAGTGTTCTGTATTTGTGTATTAGTAATGTGACTATGAGTGTAAAGTATGAGGTTAGCTTGAGATGTAACTGCCAGTTAAGAATGACGAGTGGGGGGCTGGGAGGGGTAGGGGTATGGGGGAGGGTTGGGAGCTGGAGTAGAGGTGGGTGGAGCTCATTTCGTACCTCCCTCCCGTCTTCCCTGGGTATATGAGGGTACGAAGGGGGCACCCCTGAGCAGAAATTAGTGATCGTGAGTGTACACTACAATACACACAAAAAGACCAGTATCCGGAATATTTTCGACCCCATGCCGGATCGAATTTGCATTCCAGTTATATGGATGTGCCGATGCATCGGATGCTGGTTAATCAAGCTTTACTGTATTATTATTATTATAATTTTTTTTTACAGACCAGTTCAGGTATCTGGCAACATCTTCAGGGGGCCCATTGAGCCATTTTTAGAGCAGTGGTGCTTCTTCACTATCTTCCCCTAATTTTTTCAGTCTTCAGGACTAAAGATGTGTACTTCGTTGAAACCTTCCTTTCTACAGTACAGTTTTTAATATGCATGTCATGGCAACAGTACAACTGCAGTTGAACTGGGTTAGTCAGGAGTCAGGAGCCTAAGGAGGCAATATTGTTTTTTTTTTTTTTTTTTTTTTCAATACTTTTATGTGTCAGACTCTGGGCATACTCGTATACTTGACAGCTCATTTGCTTTAGCCCAAGATTCTTATTACATATAATACACCTTCACATGCCATGACTTCAGCACTAGTACCCACTGTTTATATTGAATAAATCCGGGACTGTCTCATTCAGGAGTGATACATTAATATTGTGGGGATGTTTTCATGACAGTGGGTCTTGTAGATTATAGTTTTTTATTAAAGCACCAGGCTTATCGGGATGTGAACCCATTGAACTGCACGGTGAAGCTGCATTCCCCCTGCAGTTCACCGTCCTCCTCTTGGGGACAGGGAGGGAGTGAGATATGCTTGTATAAATGGGCTGTGGAGCCACCCAACTGTATATGTTTCACAATATGAAGCTGTTCCTCACCAGCAAGTACAGTACAGTAATCAGATTTTCCTGCCTCTCCCTTTTAAGGCACCAGATGATTGCTTTAATTTTTGACCACCACCTACTCCCCCTGCAGTTGACCATCTTCCTCAATTACAGGTGAATACCATGGATTTGTTAAACCAGAAAACTTGAGGTTGGCATTAGAAGCTGAGATGGTCTTCTACTCGAAAGTTTTGGGCTTCTCTGCTGATGTCACTTCACAGGTAAGGCTTATTGGGAATATTGTAATTTTTTTTTTGTTATATTGTTCTCTTCAGTCAGATTATGTATTTTTAAAGTTTTTTTGTTATTAGTGGTTGGTGGGGGCACTTACCATCCACTCACTTGATGTAGCTCCGCTGGTGAATGTCTGCCCTCTCATCTCTTCATTCTTTTCATCCTTCCTCTTCTGTCATTCTTTCCTTCATTCTTTCCTCTTCCTTCTGTCTCTGGGTGACTCTGCACTGAGTGACAAGCCAAGTAGTTTCCTGTACACCAGGAAACCATTTACTATTCTGGGTGATAATCATATGACAAAATTACGGCACCTGGTGGTTTAGTGGGCAGTTAAGGAACTCCCAATTGGATTGAGCCAGTGCAGGTTTATATCCAAGGAGTGGTTGGGGTTTATTGCTCACGTAATGCCGTTCAGGGATAAGTGAGGCTGGTCACTCTCATCTTAAATATCAAGACCAACTTGTCTAGCCCCAGGCTCCTACCCTCCTCATGGGGCAACACTGGATTAGTTGATATATGACTAATTGAATTTTCTTAGTATTCCCAGGTGATATTATTCAGTACTTGCCTGCTGATGATGTCACTTCACAAGTCAGACTCATTAGGAATGTTGTGAGATCAGTTGTGTTGTTTTAATCCCTTTAGCTCAGTGATACATTTTTAATGTTATTTTTGCTACTACCTAATGATTTTGTTCAGCTTAGGAGAAACTTGTATTGAGTGAAATGCAGAAAGTGGATAGGATAAGAAATAATGAGATTCATGAAATATATGGAGTAATGACATCCATGGACAACAGAGTTTAAAAGAGCATGCCCTTTTGGAATCGTCTTATGAAGAGAGTGGGTATGGAAAGTATGGTGGAAAGGATAATTATATGCAAATGATTTTGAAATGAGTTATTTGAGAGGAGCATGAGGAGTCACATGGAGAGACAGACTGACAAATGAGGAAGTGAAGGAGCATTGTGGTGTGGATGTGGATGTGATAGGAAGCGTTAGGAGAAACACACTGAGGTGGTTTGGCCATGTGGAGAGGATGGAGAGTGAGAGACAGATGAGGAGAGCGTATGTGAGTGAGGTGGAGGGGGAGAGAAGGAGGGGGAGAGCAAGGATAAGATGGAGGGATGGAGTGGAGAGGTATATGAGAGAGAGGGGTGTGAGCTGGGAGCAAGGCAGTGAAATGGCGGGGGACAGGGCGACTTGGCGGCAATTTGTTTGTGGCCACCCCATATGGGATTAAGGCGTCTGGCAATAGATAGAATTTGAAGGTGGGAAGATGTATGGTAGGCCAAGAAGAAGTTGACAGTAGGGTAGATGAGTATGGAAGAAAGAGGTATGGTTGGACGAATTTTTGTACAGAGAAGTACACGACGAGGTTTTGGCATCCCTTGTTTAACCCCATCTTCACTGAATGTATGTTTTGTGGTAAATGCTTACCACACACCCTACCACCTCTGACGCCCTGGATCACCGGCCGTGGTAAGCTATTACCATGCCAATAAGCTGGTGTGAATGGGTCCCCGAGAAGCTCAGTTTGGGATTTGTCTTTGTATAGGGACCATATGTGTGTGTTTTATCTGCATTGAGTGTGGCATGTTTCTGACATCATGTAGCGTAATAAAAACATGAATTTCAACCAAGGATCTACCGCATTCCGTGACGTAGATTCTCATTGACCAATCATTTTTTTATTTCCCTTCAATGGAGAGTAGTTATATAACACTCTCCAACATTGGCACCAACTCTTCCAGGTGAGGCTGGCATATCGGTTGCGATTTAGGCGTAGAGAGAGAAATTTTACTCTCTTCGTTATGGAGTCATGTGTGTCTTTGAGAGTGATGATGACGTTGGTGATTTTGATATTGATACTGACAGTAATGTGGAGGTTTCAGAAGATTCTTTAGATGACTGTGACAGTAATTTTGACCCAGAAAATGCAAGTGATACAAGTGGCAGTGTAGAAAGTGAGGGGGAGTCGAGCTCAGAAACGATAGCTGCAAGTAATGATGATGACTCGCCCCAGTATTAGCCAGCACACACACACACACACACACACACACACACACACACACACACACACACACACACACACACACACACACACACACACACACACACACACACACACACACACACACACACACACACACACACACCTGACTAACATAAGAGTAGCATTTCATTATATGGATGAGGAGATGATGAAAAAATTGATAATGGCCATGATCCGCCCCAGGTTAGAATATGCAGCGGTAGTGTGGTCCCCACACAAAAAGAAAGATATAAACAAGATTGAGAGAATACAAAGAACAGCAACCAAGATGGTCCCCAGTCTGACAGACCTGTCATACAGAGAGAGGCTGGAAAAACTGGATTTGCCTTCCTTAGAGGAAAGGAGAAAGAGGGGAGACATGATTGCAGTGTTCAGGACCATGGTGGGAGTAGATAAAATTGACAAAGAAGATCTGTTTTTATGGGATAAGAGAGCAACAAGAGGACACGGAATGAAATTGAAAAAGTCAAGCTGCTTGAAGGATATCAAGAAATATAGCTTTCCTTACAGAAGTATAGACTTATGGAATAGCTTGGACAAAGAGATCGTCCAGTCTAAAAACTTAAACGAGTTTAAAGCTAAATTTGACTTACTGAGAAACAGCGACGGAAACCCACGAGCATAGTACATTCCGTGTATATCATAATTAGGTATATTAGGTAAATACTTAAATATTTGGAACGACTTAAACGAAGAGGTGGTGCATGAGAAAAACATTCATGTGTGTAAAGGTAGACTTGATAAATGTGGATATGGAGACAGGACAACACAAGCATTGCTCAATTCCTGTATACTACAAATAGGTAAATACACACACACACACACACACACACACACACACACACACACACACACACACACACATTTTTCTCCCACTTTGTTATCTTGTCCCTCTTCATTTCTTTTATTTCATTCTTTTCCTCCCTTCTCATTCACTCTGTCCACTACATTTCTTTCCTTTTACTCTGACATTTCACTATCACACACACACACACACACACACACACACACACACACACACAGAAAGACAGTTTGGTTTCAGAAAAGGAAAATCATGTGTTACTAATCTGTTGAGCTACTATGACAGAGTAACAAACACAATACAGGAAAGGGAAGGATGGGTGGACAGTATTTATTTAGATTTCAAGAAAGCATTTGACACAGTACCACACCAAAGACTTTTATGGAAACTGTACCATCAAGGAGGAATTCGAGGCAAACTGTTTTGTTGGATGCAAGATTTTCTCATAAAAAGAGAAATGAGAACAGTACTAAGGGGAAACTACTCATCATGGAAAGAAGCGACTAGTGGAGCACCACGGGGCTCAGTGCTGGCACCAATCGTGTTTTTAATGTATATAAATGATATAGACAGTAACACTGGAAATGAAAGCTATCTAAATATGTTTGCAGATGATGCAAAAATACAAAGGAGAATTACTAACACAGACTCTTGTAAAGAGCTACAAGAAGAATTAAATAAACTTCATGAATGGAGTAATACACGGCATATGGAATTCAATGTGGACAAGTGTCATGTAATCAAGTTTGGTAAAAGTGGATAAAGACCTGATTGGGATTATACGTTAGGAAATAAAATCCTACACACATCAGAAAGAGAGAAGGACCTAGGTGTGATTATCAATAACAGACTATCTCCGGCTGACCACATCAGTGAGAAGGTACGGAACATGTATACACTGCTTGCAAATATGAGAATAGCATTCACGTACATAAATGAAGACATGCTAAGAAGGATAATAACATCATTCATCAGGCCAACCCTGGAGTATGCATCAGTAGTCTGGAGTCCTCATCTCCAAAAACACATAGACAAGATTGAAAAAGTTCAAAGGGCCGCTACAAGATGGATACCAAACTTAAGGGATCTAAGCTACGAAGAAAGACTAAATAAACTGAATCTACCAGCACTACAGGAGAGAAGGAAAAGAGGTGACATGATAATGCTATATAAATGCATATCAGGGAAGGAGAAAAAAGACATAATGATTACTTAACATATGGGGAAACATCAGCAAGAGGACACTGCAAAAAACTGCATAAGAAGAGAGGTGATAAAGATGTAAGGCTGCCAGCCTTGAACAATGTTTTATTGTACCGGTGTCATGTGACATTGAGTTAGGGAGTGCCATAAAAACTGCGAACAATTATGGGAAGGGAACGGAGGTCACTGGTATGTTTATACGACCCTACTCTTCCATCCCAAACAGCCAGCCGGTCCTTTCATCCGAGATGTTTTCGCCAATATGTTTAAACGCTCAAGTAACATGCACCCTAATTTTATGTTTAAATGCTAATGTAACATGCCCCCTAATTTTATTAATTCTTTCACGAATCATAACAAATCACAAGGTGGGTTTAGGGAGGAGGGGAAAAAGCCAGGTGTACCAGACAAGTCTTTTCACATCTGTAAGAAAAAGAAACTGACTTTATAACTTTGAAAAAATGGTTACAAGGTCTGCCACGGGAGCACACAAATTTCTGAACTCACGAACATTGAGGGGGGTAAACAAATGCTTTGCTGTAAGCAGTAAAAGCACCTTACCAAATCAGTTCATCCTGATAGTCTTGTTATATTTTTCTGATTATTTCTGGGTTGGTAAATAAACATTTCTTGTTAAATCTGTTTCCCCACTATTTTTAGCTGTTCTGGTGTTACGACTCTGTTTGATTCGTTAATGTAATGGCAGAAGACACTTCTAAAATAAGTGTTTAAACCTGGCCTAACCTAGCTTAACTGCACCTAATAATTTAACCTAACCTAATCTTCAGTTGGGAAGTTGGGAAACAAAGTCCACATTTGAGTAAGATGAGTTTCGTCCATTGTGCTGAAAACAATCGTAGGCACAGCTTTAGAACGTGACGATAATAAGAGGGAGGAAATCTTTCAGTAAGAAAAAGTAATTTACCAAACTGAATATAGTCTGAAAAATACTGAAACAAGCTGGAGGAATATACATTGAACTGGAAAGTTCTTTCTGGTACTTAAAGTATACATTTACTGGTAAATAAATCAGTTTAACAGTACAGTACTTGTGTTTTGTTTCCGTTGGATTAATTGTGCTTTCGGACTAATCAGGCAACCGTTAACACCATATAGCCCGGATAATCGGGCTATCTCTGTATACATATATATATATACAGTAAAACCTTGATATAACGGACTTCAGTAGACCGGAATTCGCCTTTATCGGACTCGAGGAGCTACCGGACTAAATTCCTATATACAGTACCAGAAAATGTCCGATAAAGCCAGAAGCAACTGCCTGACCACTTCAGCTATGTTCACCACAATAAGGTAAATAAAAGACATGTTTGTCAGTGTACAGTACTGCATTATTATATATATTATACCATGTGACTAATGTAGTGAAGGTATAACACAGTACAGTGCTGCAAGAGTAGTGAAATAGTTAAAAAATCATTGATGCAATCCAGACTAATGTCTGATATATCGGAAAAAGTCTGGATTAGCAGGGGGAAGTCCAGATGTCGCTTTTATCGGAATTTCTCTTTGTACGGAATGACTTGGGGCCCCAAGTAGACCATTAAAGTGAGGTCTTACTGTATGTGTATATATATATATATATATATATATATATATATATATATATACTGGTATATATAATTATGTACAATATATATATATATATATATATATATATATATATATATATATATATATATTATATATATATATTATATATATATATATATATATATATATATATATATATATATATATTATATATATATATATATATATATATATATATATATATATATATATATATATATATATATATATATATATATATATATATATATATATATATATATATATATATATACAGTAAATCCTTCATAAGGCGAACTATATGGGGCTCTAGGGTACTGTAGTTCAACTTGCCAAATTTTCCGACTAACTGGAAATAATTGCTAAAAGAGCCTGTATTACCCACCCTCAATAGTCGCAAATTTATATGTGATTACTTGCTTATTAACACTAGACTAAAGGAGCATTTATATGGCAATAAAAATAACCAGTAAAAACAATTTGGTGCATGTCATAGACTATGCTACGATAGGAGGTTGCATAGATGGAGGATGCGACAGTCACTTAATTACATAGAGTTATTTACTTCACTTTACAATCATTTAAACTAAAATGAAACACCTGGAATATAATAAACTAAAATGTTGCACTTGGAATATAAAATACTAAAATGTAACCCTTTGAATAAACACTAAGTCAAACCTAAGTCAGAGTTTGACTTACTGGAAATTCCGCTTTCTGCAGGGTCAACTTATCAAGGTTTTACTGATATATATATACAGTATGTATAGGTCCTTCCCCACTTAGTCAGTCAGTTTAAAATTTCAGCCATGAACTCATTTAACTGAGAATTAAAGGATGGCTACTTATCCAGCCAGGCTTTAAATTGTATTCTGTATTCTAGGCAGTTGGTTTCATACGTTGACAGCTCTCATATCGTATCATTTATAAAGGCTCTTGTGTGCTTGCATGCGTTGACCTTGGTCACCTAATGGCGGTTCTCCACACTGCTTGATCTCTGGTGGCCTTTCTTTTCAGTTCCTTATCCCTGAGGGCACATTCTGTAAACCTGTCCCAGGTCTTTTTCAGTCTGCTTCATGCAACCCTACCCCTGACATTCACACTTCTCACTTCCGCACCCACTTGTCATCCTTCATCCTCCTCTCATGCCCAGACCATCTCAATCAACTATTCCTCATCACAACACCATTACACTTTAGTCATCCTCCCTCGCAACTCTTCAGTTGTAACCCTAGCCCCCCCCCCCACCAACGCCTCACATTCAAGGATGCACTACACATCCATCTAATCATTGTAATTTCTGTACATTTGAGCCTTTGAATATCCTCCTCCTTTACTGCCCAGGTCTCACTACCATACAGCATTACACTCCTAACACATGCCACATACAAAGATCCCTTAACATGGAGAGAGAGCCTTCACAATGTCAGGAGTGGGAGCAGTTCCTTGAACTTCTTCCGAGCACTCCTTACCCTAGCCACTCCAACCTCACCTCCAGTGTCTCCCAAATAACAAATCTCTGTTGGAGAAGAAGAGCTTCATTAGACTAGAAAAGTTGATGATTTTATAGACATACCTCTAGTGTAATTTGGCTGGTCAGGTGTGAAGTACATGCCAACTACCATATTGTCATGTCCCTTAAGATTTTTTATTCATGAATCAGATCCCCTTGTAATCTGCACTTTGATAAGTTAAATAACTTCAGTTTTTCTAAACATTCCTAATGTGGTTTGTTCCTAAAGCTGTGCATAAATTTTGTGACTCCTCACTGCACTCTGTATAATTTTTCCATATCTTTTATGTAATAAGATAGCCAAAACTGAACACAGTACATCAAATAGGGCCTTACTAAGGAACTGTACGAGGTGAGAATTATGTCAACTGATTTAAATTCAAATTCTTTTCCAGTATATCTGATGAGTTTATTAATTTTCTTAATTGCATCAGTACACTGTCAACTTGATTTCATATCATTTGTTCTTATTATTCCTAAATCTTTTCCCTCGTTCACATTCTTGAGTTGAATATTGTTCATTGTGTACTGAAATTGTTTCATTTTTACTCCTAGTATTTAAACTCTTGCATTTGTCAGCGTTAAAATCCAGTTGCCACATGTGAGGCCAATTAAATAATTTACCTAGATCTCTTTGAATCATCAGTCTGTGTTCAAGTGTATCAACTTTTTTACCAGTCTTTGTATCATCAGCAAATTAGGATAATTTGGCAACTCAAATTTTCATCATCATCATCAGTATAAATTAAGAACAGAGCAGGGCCCAGAACTGAATCCTGTGATACTCCACTTGTGACATTCATCCAATTTGATTCTTTCCCATCAAGTACAACATTCTGTTTATGGTCTGGAAGCCATCTTTCAGTCCACTTTTGTACATGGCCTCTGAAACCATTGTCTTTGTTTCTCAAGAAAATGTTTATAGGGAACCTCATCAGATGTCTGCAGGAAATCAAGATGGATTACATCAGCAGATTTAGTTCCTTCATACATATCAGTAATATCACTGACAGTATCAAGGAGATTTGTAAGACCTGACCGTTTGTTCCAGAATCCATGCTGTGAGCGTTTAATGGGATTGTTTACTTCTAAATGCTTGACTATTTTATCTCTAAGTATGATTTCCAATCACTTATGCACTTGTGATGTTAAACTAATAGGACAATAATTTCCAGACTAATTAATCACCTGTTCTAAATGTTGGTTGACTGTGTCTGATAGGTAATTACAGTAAGCTCGCCCCAAGCACGTTCTCGCCGAACACGCTCGCAATTATACATGGTTAGTGCTGGTATACGTATAAGACGATGTAAGATTAAAAAACCATTACAAAAACTATAAATTTACGCGAGAGAGGCCTTTGAAAGGCCAAATCCTCGAACATCAGCGCAGCACCACACTCGGTTTGTTTTGATCTTGTGATTCGCTGTACTGCTTTTCCACAGTACTGTATTTGTAAGTTAAATATTTACATTACTGTTCTAGTAAGTTTATGTACAAGTTAAAGTACTATTAAATAACGTTAAAGCAAGAAATAAAGTCTTATAACCAATTTACCTGATAGGCGTCGGATTATTGCCTTTTTTATTTGTTCGTTAAAGATTTGCTGCACTGATTTTCCACAGTGCTGTATTTGTAAGTTAAATATTTACTGTTCTGGTATGTAAGTTAAAGCACTTAAATAAAGTTAAAGCATTAAATAAAGCCTTGTAACCAGTTAACCTGATTTATATGATTACCCACGATCGGTGGGTTCCGAGACATTTCTTCGTCAAGTCAATTCGCTGTCAGACAATTCCCCGTCAAAACATGGACGATTCCCCGTCAGGACTATTCACACCCTGAACGATACCCCGTCAATCTATAAATATACTTATTTTGCCTTTGAATTATATTCTAGCGTCACCCATAGCTGTCTTCATTAATGACGGAGAATTGTCTTGTTATTGTTGTGATGACGAATCGTCCCGAAACAAATTGGCATCGGAATGTTGCCTTGTGTTTACATATTTGAATGCTGAAGTTTTGCTGTACAGTACTGTATTTGTAAAGTAATACTTTAAATAAATCTTCTAACCACTTAAAGTGCTTCATATTGACCACCAGTGGCAGATAACAGCAAAACACCACATTTAGGGGGTCTTGGGAACAAAATAAGAAGTTAAAACTTATGCGGTTTCGTGCCGAACGTGCTGCGGTTGGAAAGAAACCCTCACGTTAGGGGCGGGTTTGCTGTATAAGGTATGTAGGAAAGATGTTGGCTGTATAAGGTATGTACGAAAGATGTACCAGGTTTTTATGAGGTGGAACCAGGATTCTGGAGGCTTGAATGGTGAGTGAATGGATATTTGGCCCAGACCTTTGGGCATGTTATTGATTAGTTTGCCTACTATTATATTCTATCCTTCTGCTTGCTTTCTGAACCATATCTCACCCCACCTACCAGTTGGGAAAAACAGGAGGGATAATGATGATGATGAGAAACTTTTCGAGCAGGAGGTGGATTCTTGTATAGTATCTTGCTATATTAGATGCTTTATTGATAGAAAGGATGGCTACAAACAAATTGACTCCATGCATTCTATTCCCTGCCGTCAGGCTGCCTTCCCTCAAACATACACAACACTCACTCATACAGTTCATCTCCACCCTATCCCTCCACGTCATCCTTGGTTTCTCCTTCCCACCTCTCCCTCCCCTCCACTCTCTTACATACACTCTTATAATTGATCTCCCATTCTCTCATCATTTCTAAATGGCCAAACCACTTCTTGGTACTTCTGTTAAAGTACCGCCACATCAACACCTCAGGTAGATATGGCCTCAAGTAAGTTCTTCATTTCCAAAGCTGACACAAGAAAAAAAAATCAGTTATGTTTGTCACTAGTTTGGAAAGGTTAATGTGGAATTCAGAAGTAAGATTAAAGTCACTTCCATTCAGTAGTAGTAAAGTTAACTCTTGCTAGCAGTAATTGTATGTTGTGTCAGGTGTTAAGTGAAAATTACAGCAGCTTGTTGAGTCTAATATTGATATACTGATGATTTTGTATTAGGAGAGAGAGAGCTGTAACAAGCTTCTTTTGCTTTGCCTCCTAACAGGTGAAGATTGAGAACCTGGATGGTTGGAAGGTTGGAGGACAAGAGTAGACTGCCCATAGTATATATTAAGTCTTTCTGCAGGCACTTGTAATTTTGCAGTAATTCTCTATGCATCATGCTTTTGAGGGGAACTTAGCAGATGCTCATTTTCATTCCCAAGTTTGTGTTAAGAAAGCACCCATTTTTTTATATTGTTTTACAAGTTGGAAGTGATTTAAGTTTATTTTTTGATTAAGATATATGTTTAGAAGTTTTTTACTCAAGATTTTTTTGGTTGGGATATATTGTTAGTATAAGTTATATTTTGTAGGGATATGTTATGTTATGGATTTATTGTTAGAATTTTACATGGTTGGGATAATGTATATTTTTAGCATTAGGTCTCATTGATATATACTGCTATGTTTGGTTGGAATACATTGTTAAGGTATTTTTGTTGAAATATATTGTCCCATGATTACTGATTGCAATTTATTGCTAAGGTTATTTCTTTGGGGGAACTTGAGATATGCTGTTAGTATAGGGAGCTTTATAAGCAGATTATATTTTGTGCATCTGAGCCATTTCTCTTAAGACCTGGTTAAATTAAGTATTCTTTATATGATGCCTTTTTATCACCTGTTGTACAGCTTTGTCCATATCAAATTACAGAAGGACTGCCTGTGAAAGTGATTGCCAATTTTCCCAGACTTACAGTGCTAATTGTTCAGAAATTGTCATTTTTTAAAATACATCCCTGATGTTTAGTGAGGACTGTTTGAAGCTGAATTTATACAGCACCGTCACACTCTCCCTTGGTAGTAGTTGGTGCTCTTGCAAAACCAAATTGTTTAGTGTACAAGGGAGCTCTTGGCTGTGTTAATCAAAATGGTTGCTATACAGGGTGGTGCAAAAGTAGGTTAACATTTACCATTTATTCCAACACAAAAGTCACTCTTTTAGTCTTGTAAGTGTTCAAAATGTCCGCCCTCACCATTGACACATTCCTGGAGTTTGTCAGCCACACTTTGACATACAGTAATGCACAGGTTCAGGTTGGTGGTGACATAATAATGTCAACCTACTTTTGCACCACCCTGTATATAGTTGTATGGAAGCTGACTGAAACTACTTGTCACACTAGGCAATTGAACAAATCAGAAAGGAAAGGAATCCCGCCTCCTGTGCTAGACCCAGAGGGTTAAAAATTACAGGTGGGATCATGGTTAGTGTAGAGGACCTTCTCCTCAGTGGTTTATTTGGCACATTGCAATCTCACATTATCTTGTTTGTTGTTTTTTAGTGGTTAATTTGTTTGTGGCCACCCCAAACGGGATTGAGGTGTCTGGCAATAGATAGATAGATAGATAGACATAATTGATGGGCTTACAGATTTATCATACAAGATACTCTGTCATATGTATGAATAAACTGTTTAGTAAAAGCTGCTAGGGAGCCTCTTAAGCTGACCAGAGTACTGATGTATATGTAACTATAGGAATACCAACTATCCAATGGGATTATGTTAAATGATGTCTTATCAGATATCAGTCTCTTGTGCAGCAGTTATGGTATAAGTTCTGTGGAGTTATGTCTAGTGGCCATGTATGGTTACTCGTATGATTTTATCTGACCCCGAAGTGCATATACAGTTGTAATACAATTATTTAAACTCTTAAAGCATCACAATACCTTTAACAGAAATAAGACTACACTCATAACCGAACATCAGAATGTTAGCATCATTATCTACTTAAACCATGGTTTTCAACCATAACATTGCTTTGTCATTTGCACTGGATGCTGTTTTCAGTTGCCCACACTTCTTTTAATTCACAGTCATCAGACAATACTGCACGTGCTGTTAAGTTGTGCTGTAATCCACACGCTAGTGGTGAACATTATGCACCACATTAGTATAACAAAGAGAAAACTTTGGCCCTGTTAGAATATGATAAAATGGAGGCACTCCATTCTTGTGAGGAGTTCAGGCTGGGGCAACATGTGTGAGTGCAGGTAATGGGAGTGAGGGAGTTAATGAAGCAGTCATTATGGATTTACGGCTGATGATCAGGGTACACAACATCCAGACAACAAACCTTGGCCATAGGGTCAGCTGGCTATTTTTTTTACTCACCCTGTGTAGTGCTGCTCTTGGGTGTGTGTCCTTTCCTTTCCTCCTTCCTTCTTTCTTTCCTTCCTCTTTATTTACTTCATTCTTTCCTCATCCTTCTGCCTGCCTGTGACTTTACACTCCTTCTTCTGTCTTATCTTTCCTTCATTCTTTCCTCATCCTTCTACCTATTGATGACTCTACACTGAGTGACAAGCCAAATAGTTTCCTGTACACCAGGAAACCATTTGCCATGCTGAGTGGTAACCATATAACCAAATTATAGCGCCTGGTGGTTTAGTGGGTAATTACAGCACTCCAGTCAGATTGAGCTGAAGGTTTAGATCCAAGGGATGGTTGGGGTTTATTGCTCATGTAATGCCACTAAGGGATGAGTGAGGCTGGTCACTCACATCTTAAACATCAGGACCAACTTGGCTAGCCCTGGGTTTCTACGCTGCTCAGCTGCTCATGGGATGTAGGATTGGATGATGGATGGATGGATGGATTAATTAAGTGGATTCTGTAAGCTGGAGAACTCAACACACAATGAAAAAAGATGATAAAACCAATAATCAGTTAAGTGAATTATTGGATAATGGTTAGTCATATAGCAGGGATAGCTGAGTTTTCAATATTTAAAGAAAATGATGGGCAAGAAAGGCAGTGCTGAACACACACGATAATCATTTTATTATTACACTCCGTTTGGGAGAAATATATAATGTACAAGTGACTAGAAAACATAAATATCACCTAAAATATGACATGGGAAATATACAACAATTAAAAAATAGCTAACAGATTTTTTCCTATACCGTATGGAGTTACATCAACAATAAATTCAATGCCCAGTAACTAATCTCTAGGTGAATGATAAGTAGAGTATAAAATTAAGTGTATTCTGGAATTAAAAAAATCTAGTTTATTTCTCCTGGGTAATTTTTCTCACCAGAAAATGGGGATAAACCTTTCTAGAAATAACAGTTACATTAAACTGGTGTTTTGGTTACTGAAAATGTTTGAAAATACTGTAGTCTTAAATTCTGCAGTCATGCTAGATGGTAAAAGAGTGCATGACAAACAAGGATTTACTAAGGGCTCAAAGTCTGACAACAAACCATGGAGGAATTTGCAGTTCAAGGAGACATTAAATGTCACCACAGTTACCTACATATCAGTATTACTGACCTACATCTCAGTATTACCACACAACTACTTACAGTCCTGCTCATAATGCCAGTGTTTGCAAACATACCAAATCCACACACAGAGTAAAGAAATGAAACTTTAAACCATTATGTCAAAAAGAAGGACAGTAACTGAGTTGTGCCCACAAATCATCATGTTCTAAGCCTTACCAGTAGTGCAACAATTCATTCACCAAAGCTCATGCAGTTTTGATCATGTATAGTACTTCAAAATCACATGCTGATGTGGTACAACCAGAGTGCACTGCCGCATCTGTAGATGCAGTATCAGATTACCAAGTAAATTTGGTGAGAGTGTTTTCATGTATTTATATCATATATACATAGAGTGAAGACACAGTTATTGCCATGTGGTTAGTTAACATAATTTTGGAGTAAATGAGGCATTATTTCAAATGATGAGTGTGTAACATACATTAGGCATTCTGTTAGTTCCTTCCAATACAATTTTTGACCTTTACAAGTGCAGTCAGTTTTCTCAAGTATGAAGGGAAATGAAGGTAACAGCAATGATATGAATCAGTGATACTTTTACAAAAATAAATACTGTAGAACATTCCATCTTTTTCTGTATACATACCTGACGGGGAGAGTGGTTTGGATTCTAGTTAGACCTCACTCTTCATGTCTTAACACAATTTTCTGTAAAATTAGAGGTAACAGCAGAAACAATTTAAAAAAATTTATTTATATTTCCTGCCAAGAGTGTAGTCAGCAGAAAAAGCAGCAACAGAGGAGCATCCATACACACACAAGTAACATAAAGTGCCATGCTGAAAGACTTGTTGAGATTCACTCTGTTGTGGCTGCTCTTTGCCAGTAGGGTTCCTGTAGATTAAATAACTGGACAGTTCCACCATATTACATCAGTACACATTCAGGTTAATAAAATTTTGACCAGGTTACAGATTACATATAAGAATTAATACATTTTCATGGACAATCATTACATCTCAAACTAACTCGTTTGTGGACAGCTCGCTGGCATACTTGGTAAAGTAGCTACCTCTTGCTCATGAGATACAATGTTCAACTCTCCTTCTATGATAGTCCTTTGCCAGATTGTCATCAGCTAGCATGGTGTTATATGGTTTAATTACCCTCATGAAGAGACCCAGTCATACAACTTGCCTTGATCTAAGGTCACTGCATTATTGTTGAGTTCTAAACAAACTGGAGATATGACTTTAGGGCCATATTCTGGGCTGAGACTCTTAGAACTTCATTACAAATCTGTATCTAGATATTTCACCAGAATTATTCTGTATACAGTAATCTCTTGATTATCCAGATGGCCATTACCCGGACCATCCATTGCCCGGATGATGTGATCAGGCTGTTCCAAATCATCATTCGTACATTTTTTCCCACTATCCAGACGAAATGCATGCAAAATTATGGTCGTGCGAAAAATATCCGCCTGGACAGGCGAAAATAGCCTGGCGATGCTGTCACGTCGAGCTGGTTTGTCAACTCTATGTCTACCAGACACCTCTGTTGCTCGCTGTCAGTTTGTGTGCGTCACGTGTCGTGAGCAGCTCTTCCCGGACCATTGTTATGGCAGCGCTTGTGGTAGCTTTCATGGTGGTTCCCTACCTGCTTCAGGCCTTGCTATTCCTTGCATGCCTCTTCCTAAGGTGTATGAAGATGGCCACTTCACCAGTGAAAAGAAAGAGGGTAGTGCTGACTCTTTAGAATCAGGAGATCCTGGGTAAGATTGATGCGGGATGGTCGAATTATGAGTGTTGACACTGATTTTATTCTAGCTTACTGTACTGTACCATGGTTTTATTCTATTTTACCATGATTTTATTCCATTTTACCATTATGTTTGTGCCCACTGTATTTTTCTTGTGTAGGCATTTTTTTCATGTTTTTCATGTCACTGCAGGGGATGGCCTGCAGTGGTGATTGCTTGTCTGTGGTTGATGGGTCCGCTTGACCATAGTAATTGCTTGGCTTTGGTTTATAGGTCTGCTTGACCAGATAGAGTAGTATTAAACAACAGGAACAAGTGCTGAATGAAGTACTGTAGTGGTCTTTTACACAGGCTTTCAGTGTTAGGTTATGAATGAATGAGAGAAGTCTGCTATCCAGACGGAGCCACTACCTGGACATGCCTTTGGGTCTATTAAGTCAGATAATCGAGGGATTACTATATTACGTATACTGTACTATATTTGTTGATATAAGAAAAGGCATAACGAACATTAGGAGAATATCGAGATGAAGTATGCAAAGAAATATATGAGTAAACATGAGGTGGTAGAGAGCCCTCTCAGTTATTGAATCAGTACAGTCCTCTGATTCATGGTGATAGAATTTTACAGTGACTTATTCCATAAGCTTAGTCTTCAAGAAGATTAAAAATAAACTGTAAACAACTGTCATGAGATCAGTGGCAAAGATATACAAAGTGAGATCAGTGTCAAAGGTAAGTGAGATACCTATATACTGTCATAATGGGATAGGAAAACAGACATAATGTCAAAGAAAAAGAAACTGATAATAGCGTCGAAGATTTTGTGTGTCAATCTGTCTGTATTACTGATATGAACCAGTAAGATGTAAACATAATATGCTGGCACATGAAAGGCCATACTTTAAATGTCTGACCCAGCCTGATTACAACTGAGACTAAAGGCACCACAAACTAAAGACAAACACAGTATCCACAGCTCTATTGATTCCACCAAAGTCAAAGAAACTATTAAAGCAGCAACTCTAAGTTTTCTGTCAAAGAAATGAGAAACTTCTGTATTAAACGAACAACTCTGGAGATCTGTATCAAAAGTAACGAAACAGTAAGAAAACAGCTTTGAGATCAGTGTCCTCTATTTGGGTGATGGGCTCGGAATGACATCACTGCCAGTCAGGCTCTCTTTCCTAATAGTAAAATGATCAACAACAACTGTGAACAAGCCTCAACTTTAACTATACAATAACAACTAGATGTAAAGAGTTAAGAGCAGGATTTTTATTCACAGACAAACTTACAATCTAGTCCGTGTGTAACCTTTGGTGTTATTTTTACCACTTTGGGAGGGTGCACTGTGGCACAGGTGTGTGATTTCTTTTAATGTAGGAAGAACATGAAAGGGAAGTGCAAAGACTTCCCATGTTCCTTGTTCTTCCTACAGAAACAGATCTTGGTTACAGTAGGATAATCATTGCAAGTTACTCTGTAAATCTCAGTCCATACCAGTGTGCTACATCCAGTAGAAAGAATATGGTCTAAAATGAAGTAAGCTATTTATAAATGCATGAACAATGAGGCATTCATACCTCCAAGTGCTATACATGCTGTACCATATTAACATCTTACTTCATTATTCCTATTTTGAAAATTCTGAAATGAAATCATTGGCTGGATATTCATAAATTGTGTTCATCATAGGAGGAAAAAAAGTGCCACAAGTCTGACTGACTGTGCACTGCAACACTCTACCACCAGTTTCCTCCATTGTTACTTGATTTATTGAACCTATGAATTTCTTTTATTTTTACAAGCTTCCTAACTAAAGGGTAATTCTCTGACAGAAGTCTAATCGCCAAAATGTACAGTACAATACAGTAATTTACAATAGCCATTCCACTTGCAGGTAAAAGGAGAGTTAAGCTTACCACAAGAATAAGTCTGGTTGGTATATTTCTGTATAGTCTCACCAATATTTGGAACTTTAGCCATCTGTTTATCTATGACCATATGCCTTAATTCTAGAGGGGGTGGCCATAAACAGATTTCCTCCATGTCACCCTGTCATCCACCATCAGGATGTCCTTTTTTCATCCCACACCACCTCCCATCTTGAAGGATATACTCCTTTCAACTTTGTTTTCGAGGGTGAATCTGGGAGATTACTAGTAGGAGAAATGACTAGATTTAACTACAGGATCTGGATTAATGGTGATGGCAATTGGCTGGACTACATGTTGCTTTCTAATTTGGCTGCTAGAGAGCAGGCATTCTCCAAGGTAACTCTAATTTCTATATAATGCAACAGTGGAGTGGACATTATGGTATTATCTGTGGCACTGGCAGAAGTAGTACAAGTTAGGGAAGCATTTAATCCATCACTGCTCTATAGTACTGTAATGCCACAAGCTATAAGACAATAATTAATGGCTGTGTCCAGCTTGACTTTTTCATTGATATGGATGCACTTAAGTATTTCATTCCACCTAAAACCAAGCAGTTTTCTTCAGCTAAGCTAAAACCTACCATTCTGTGGGTTACTATACAGTAATCACTCATCAATGAATGCTTGCCCTTTTCACTAACCTGCACTGTTTTGAAGTTTGGTTTCTTAGTGGATAAGTCACTGTACAGGAGATTGTTATATCTTCCATCATAGCTCTTCCAGCCAACTGGTTTTCATTTTCTAGCACATGTTTCTCTTGATATTCTGGAAATGGACCTTAGTTTGTTATGGAGATTACTTTCCATTCTATGAAGAATCCATAAAATTGGCTGGAATCATTTTATTTTTGAGGCTCCCACCAAAAACTTCAGTGTACATACATATCTATGTATATATAATGAATATGTATTAGCTTAGATTTCATCCATATTCAACAAAAGTATACTGAAACGGTGACCAACCGATGGGAGAACTCGGAAAAGTTTTACTACATTATTATACCCGAAAAGTAAGGGTTAGAGTCATATTCTCTTGGGCTTAGGAACCCCTCTAGCACATCTCAGGTATTTACTTGCATATTGATTGGCATATTCTTCTGCATTTATATTATACAGTACTTTGTGTTATAATTAAATGAAGAGATTAATAAAGTACAGCAATGGGAAATAAACCAGTAATGGAAAGGTGCTAGAGATCCTTCTAAGTCCCTAGGAATATGGCCCAGGTGCATGTGAGATTTCATTACCAATTTTCTAGGACTCTAATGCCCTATATAAGGAAACCATAGAGCTTCACTACCTTATGTGAGGTTCTGGAGCTCCACCATCATGAAGATGTTCTAGAGCTCCAACATCCAACAAAAGACTAGTACAGAGCCCAACCACCCTGTATGAAGTTCTACAGCTCCATCACTCTACATAAGGCAAGTGTAGAGCCCCTACAACCCTCTGTGAGGGTGCCCTTAAGATCCATCACCCTACATAAGGCTCTAGTACTCTACATAAGGCTAGTATAGAGCTCCAGCCCCTATATGAGGATGCCCTAAAGCTCTATCACCTTACAAAAGGCTGCTATAGAGCTTAAGCTTCCTAAATGAGGATGTTCTAAAGCTCCATTGCCCTACATATGGGCCCATCACCCTACATAAGGCTAGCACAGAGCTTAAGCACCCTACATAAGGCTGTCCTAGAGTTCCGGCGTGTAGACTCCCTCATCCTCCAGCAGGTTGACGAAAGCAGCCACCCGCTTGCGTGAGTCAACACCCTTCATGACACGCATGGTGTCCAGGAGACCTAGCAGCTTTTTCACTCCCACAAACGCCTTCCCATGACTGATATGGTCGATTACTGCATCAACCTGGGGATGAAAAACAAGGTTCTTGTCAGCAAATTCTCTCTCTCTCTCTCTCTCTCTCTCATCCTGTGACAAATATGGATAATTGCCATGTAAGAGGTTGTTTGATTATTTTCCCATCTGTAATTCTCTCTCTCTCAATTTCGTAAAGTGCAACTGACAAGGAGAGCACACAAAATTGAGAGTCCTGCCACCTAGCTGGAAGGAAAGTTGGCGAAAGAGGAAGTATGAGGTGATGAGGAAGTGAATTTCTGAAAGAATGGTGTTGAGTCATATCCCAACATGCTCAGGCAGTATTTTGCATGTAGGACTCAGGACAATCATAGGCCTTAAAAAGTTGTGGCCTTGATGCCGAGAGTAGGCCTCAGCTCCATGCCTGATCTGTATTATAAATTTATAATAAGTCGATTGTGTAATTGGGAATAATGTGTTGAAGAATATAGAAAACTTTAAATATCTGGGAACGATTGTATCATCTAATGGATCATTAAACAATGAAATTGAGGAGAGGATTAGACAGGCTTGGCGAGCTGTTGGAATGTTGAAATCTGTTTGGAATAATAATATGCTTTCGGTACATACTATAATGAAAATTTACAAGTCCATGGTTAGACCAATTTTAATTTATGGGCATGAGTTATGTTACAGTACAATTGCAACAGATCAGAAAGTATTAGTATTTGAGAATAAAATACTGAGAAGGATTCTTGGGGTAAAGTGGCAAGACAGAGTTACAAATGAAAGTGTAAGGGATATTACGAGAGTGGAACCAGTTAATGAATATGTGAGACTATCTCGCTGGAAGTGGCTGGGGCACATATACAGAAAAGAAGGCAGTTTAATACAGGATGTGCCAGAGTGGACTGCTAGAGGAAGAAGAGGTAGAGGTAGGCCTGGTTGAGGACAATGAAAAAAAAAGCAAGAGAGGAATCTTGGTGGGAACTGAAGGAGATTGCAAGAGACAAATATTGGTGGAGAGAGTTCATCGAGGCCCTATGCATCCCGTGGGGTCCCACAGGAAATGACTGATTGATTAATTGACTGACTGTGTGTGTGTGTGTGTGTGTGTGTGTTCTTACCTAATTGTTCTTACCTAATTGTATCTTTACAGGAATGAGTCAAGCTCGTATTGTCCCGTGTCTTAGACCATATTTATCGTACATATCCTTAAATTTGTGGATTGTTTTGGCACACACTATTTCATTCGGTAGTGCATTCCATTGATCAATTGCTCTGTTTGGGAAACTGAATTTCCTTACGTCTTTATCACCTCTCTTCTTATGCAGTTTTTTGCAGTGTCCTCTTGCTGATGCTTCTCCATATGTTAAGTAATCATTTATGTCTATTTTCTCCTTTCCTGATATGCACTTATATAGCATTATCATGTCACCTCTTTTCCTTCTCTCCTGTAATGTTGGTAGATTCAGTTTATTTAGTCTTTCTTCGTAGCTTAGGTCCCTTAAGCTTGGTATCCATCTTGTAGCGGCCCTTTGAACTTTTTCAATCTTGTCTATATGCTTTTTGAGATGAGGACTCCAGACTATTGATGCATATTCCAGGGTTGGTCTAATGAATGATGTTATTATCCTTCTTAGCATATCTTCATTTATGTATGTGAATGCTATTTTCATATTTGCAAGAAGTGTATACATGTTCCGTACCTTCTCGCTGATGTGGTCAGCCGGAGATAGTCTGCTATTGATAATTACACCTAGGTCTTTCTCTCTTTCTGATGTGTATAGGGTTTTATTTCCTAACTTATACTCCCAATCAGGTCTTTTTCCACTTTTACCAAACTTGATTACATGACACTTGTCCACATTGAATTCCATTTGCCATGTACTACTCCATTCATGAAGTTTATTTAATTCTTCTTGTAGCTCCCTACAAGAGTCTGTGCTAGTAATTCTCCTTTGTATTTTTGCATCATCTGCAAACATATTCAGATAGCTCTCATTTCCAGTGTTACTGTTTATATCATTTATGTACACTAGAAACATGATTGGTGCCAGCATCGAACCCTGTGGTACTCCACTAGTCACTTCTTTCCATGATGAGTAGTTTCCTCTTAGTACTGTCCTCATTTCTCTTTTTATGAGAAAGTCTTGCATCCAGCAAAACAGTTTGCCTCGAATTCCTCCTTGATGGTACAGCTTCCATAAAAGTCTTTGGTGTGGTACTGTGTCAAAAGCTTTCTTGAAATCTAAATAGATACTGTCCACCCATCCTTCCCTTTCCTGTATTGTGCTTGTTACTCTGTCATAGTAGCTCAACAGATTAGTAACACATGATTTTCCTTTTCTGAAGCCAAACTGTCTTTCTGTTATCATACTGTGTTCTTCTAGATGATTTACCCAAGCTTTTCTTATAAGTTTTTCTAATACCTTGCTTACAACACTGGTCAGTGATACTGGTCGGTAGCTGAGAGGATTTTGTCTATTTCCTTTCTTGAATAAGGGGACTATATTTGCTTTTTTCCAAATATCAGGTAGTTTCCCTTGACTCAAGGATTTCTTGAAAATTAAAAATAATGGTTTACTTAACTCCTTTGCACATTCTCGTAACACCCAACATGAAATTTCATCAGGACCACTTGCTTTTCCTCTGTCTAATCTACTTAACTCCTCCTGTATTACTTTTTCTGCTATTTGTATATCTGGTAGTATGTGTGGACATGCGTGTTCCACATATTCCCTCTCAGAATTTTTTTCTTCTGTAAAAACTAATTGGAAATTCTTATTTAGTGCTTCACAAATATCTTTCTCTTGTGTATAGGTGATTCCCTCGTTCGTGATGGATTGTATTATATCTTTTACTTTGGTTTTGCTTCTGATATAGCTGTAAAACAGCTTTGGTTGATCACTACTTTTATTTATTATATCCTCCTCAAACTGTTTTTGGGCTTCCCTCCTTATTCTTGTATAGTCGTTTCTTGCCTGTTTGTAATTATTATACGCCCTTTCACTATTGTGTTTTCTGTATCTATTCCACAACAAATCTCTTCTTTCTTTTGATTTTTTACATTCTGTATTGAACCATTTCTGTATTTTCTTATCTGCTTCTTTGTGCTGTGGGATGTACTTCTGGACTCCTATTTCATAAAATTCACAAAATTTTTTATATACAGCATTTAAATCTTGTCCTCTAAGCTCATTTTCCCAATCAACTTCTAAGAAATACTTCTTTAGGTCTTGATAATTTCCCTTTTTATAGTTTAGTCTCTTTTTGTAACTGTCATTGCTGTTTACTATGTCATATGCTATCCTGAAGTTATAATTTAGTACTGCATGATCGCTTTTGCCGAGTGGAGGGTGATATATTAAACTGTCAATGTCATTTTCTTGCCTAGTAAATATTAGATCTAGCACTGAAGGTACATCAAGTCCTCTTTTTCTAGTGGTTTCCCTCACATGTTGCGTTAAGAAAAACTCTTGTACGAGATCCAGGAGCTTTTGGTCCCAACAGCTTTCTTGGCTATTTATATCTAGAGTATTCCAATTTATATTTGTATTGAAATCCCCAGTTAGTATAATTCTTTCCGATTTCTCTTCCATTTTATGTAGCAAGGATCTTATACTCTGAATTGTACTCTCTGCCAGGTCCTCATATTCGTCTCTTTCCCATGTGTTTGATATGGGTGGCATATACAAATTGGCTACAATTACTTTACCTTCAGATGTGTCGATCTCTACTGCAATCAGTTCTACTTGTGATGGTATATCTAGGTTTATTTCCTTGACTTTTAGATTTTCCTTAGTTAATATTATAATTCCTCCTCCTTTTTTTAAGTTTCTGTCTCTTCTCCATATATTGTATTCCTCTAAGTTTAGTATGTCATTGGATATCCTTGGTGTTAATTTTGTCTCAGTTAGGCATATTATTTGTGGTTCATTTTCTCTGACATAATCATTCATCTCTAGTAATTTAGATACCATTCCATCCACATTTGAGTACATCAACTTTATCATCTTGTTTATATACTTGTCATGACATGGTTCTACTAACTTCCTCCTTTTTCTTCCATCCTGTTTGTGTACGGTACCACTTTCGTACCTGCCGTCCTATTACTTTGTAAAAAAATTTCTTCTTGTCCTCTTCTGATCTTCCCTCATTTTTTGTTTTGGCTTCCTCCCTTTTCTCTTTCAGTAATTCCAGTTCCTCTTGTGTTAGGCATCTTTTTATCCATACATTTTTGAACTCCTCTTTTTCCATAAGATTCTTTGCATTTTTTAGTATCTCTTCCACAGTGTTTACACTCTGGAAAGTCACCTTTAGAGGTCTTGTCTTGCTTTTCTCGTATTTCCCTAACCTTTTGTGTTCCTCTACAGTATGTCTTTACTACAGATTTCCTCTGATACTTCTTTCAGTAAGCTCATTACATTTGCCATCTCCTTTTTGTCTCAACTAGATTTTGTTTTTAATTTCTTCCTCTTCTATACCAGTGATTACTATTGATTTATTTATTTCTACTGAATCTCTGACTAACTTTGGATTGTTTTGGATTATTCTTTTCACTTCCTTTTTAATGTTTTTTTCCTCCACCCTTGTTTCTAAGTCTTTCTTTACTTTCACCATTTCAGCATACGTGGTTTCTACATCATTTTTGTAGCTTTGCACAGCTTCATTCACCTGTGTTATCTTCTCCTCAATATCACTGCTCTGGTCCATAAGACTGCTTGCTTGTCTAATTGTCTCTGTGTCATTTTTTAACTCTTCCATAACACTTTTGTGATTAACTACTGTACTTCCCATTTCACTCACTTTCCTCCTAAGCGTATTCAATTCCACTGTTAGTTCACTGATGGTTGTGTCTTTCTTATTGGCCTCCCTTCCCAGTTTTTCTCTCTCTTCCTTTTGCAAGTGCATTTGCTTCTTTATTTCATCAATTTCATTTTTGAAAGCCATTTCTAGTTTGTGTACACGTTCAACCAGTCTATTGTGAGTCTCCACTTCAACCAATTCTTGGTAGAAATCATCATTTTGCTTTTTACTTTTATCCCTTTTCTTTTCCAAATTTGTTTTACTGAAGTATGTATCCATTTTGTAATACTAAATGAAGAGTAGGTCTTGGTCTTGGTGTTGATTGAAGGGCTGGACCCGACGTGTAGTCAGATGTAGCCCTAACGGTGGTTCAGGTGTAGCAGAATTCTTTAATCACAGGCGGCGAAGTTGCCCTGATCTGCGAAGGAAGACACAAACATGGCGTAGAACTGAGTGGCGTAGGTGCCGATCTAGGCCCACCCCACCAAGAAGGATGGGGAGGGTGAAGTCCAGGATACCAAGGGTTGCTAGGAGCTCCCTCAGGGCGGTGCGGATGGAGTAGAAGCGTGGGCAATGCAGCAGAAAGTGGGCCAGTTTCCTCTTGATTCACACACCACTGGCAGTAGGGATCTGGGTGCAGTCGCAGCCGATGCAGATGTGATGCCAGTCCAACATGTCCAATACGCAGGCGGGTGATAGCGACGTCCAGGATCCGGGAGACAGAGCGTACCCAAGGTTGGTCCGATGAGTCGGAGCGATATAAGCCCAGCGCCGTTGTGGGGAGGGAGGCGTAGAGATCAGCATTCCATGCCTGACTACACCTGGTGGCTAAGAGGCGACGGTGAGTAATGGCTGGCAAGGGGTAGGGCTCCACATCAGGAGAAGTCAAGGCCATCCGAGCTGCTGCATCCACCACATCATTGCCCCTGATGGCCACATGGGAGGGAATCCATTGCAGACGTACCTTCCAGCCTCCCTGCAGCAGCTGAGCAAGGTCATCCTGGATTTCATAAACCAGATGACGTATGGAGCAGGGTTTAGAGGAAGCGATGAGATGAAGGGCTGCTCTGCAGTCAGTGTAGATGACCACCGGCCGAGGAGAGGAATGAGACATCAAAAAACGCAGGGCCCTCAAGACTGCGAAGAGCTCAGCAGTGACTACATCATGGGCATCCCCTAAGCGCCATGTCTAGCAGATGGAGTAGTCCTCTACGAAGATGGCAGCTGCAGTTGCTGCAGGGGTGGAGGAGCGGGAGCCGTCGGTAAAGATAGCCATGAACCCTAGATAGGTGGAGCCAGCCATCTGCAGGAAAATGCGAGGGGCCAGGTGGCCATCCTGTGATTTACAAAAGGGCTCTGGGAGGTCTAAGGACACAGGTGAGGACAGGTCCCTCCACGGGGGCACAGGAGATACTGATCGGACAGGGTGGCTAGCTGGTGGAGGAAGTCCCAGAGTGTGATAAGTGTGGAGAGCACGCACCAAGAGGGGCCGTCGAGACCTGATGGGCCACGATGGATGAGATGTCGAGACCCCTGCCGTCGTAAAGAGCTCCGGGAGTGGGTGGTCATCAGGCAAGCGCTGGATAATAAAGTAGCGGCGACAAGTCAGCTTCATCCTGGTATGACGGAGGGGGGGAACACCTGCCTCAGCCTGCAGAGACAATGTGGGTGAGGAGCAGAAAGCACCCAGCGCAATCCGGAGAGCGGTCGTCTGAATAGTGTCCAGCCGTTGTAATTGTGTAGATGCTGAGCCATATACCGAACAGCCATAGTTGATCTTCCCCAAGATGGCGGATCGATAGTACGCCAACAAAAGGTCCCTGCTTGCCCCCCAGCGGGATCCAGCAATACTCTTCATGATGTCAAGTCGTTTTGCACAAGATGACCGTAAGTATTCTATGTGACTGCGCCAAGTGAGGATGGGGCCATCCAACCGGAGACCAAGCAGCACATGCTCCCGAACAACAGGGACTGAGGTTGAGTCCAGAGAAATTGCTGGAGATGATGGCAAACGGCGTAGAGTGAAGGGCATCACTGCGCTCTTGTCAGCATTGATGGCAAGGCCCCAGTTCTGGGCCCAAGCCAAAAAAGTGGATGCCGCTGACTGCAGAAACTGCTGCGCCTCCACAAAGGAAGGACTCTGGGACACGATGGTGATGTCATCTGCGTAAACCAGGAGAGTAGCATTACGTATCTGAGGCAGGCTGGACAGCAACACGTTGAATAAGAGTGGGCTGAGCACATACCCTTGCAGAACCCCCCGATGAACAGGATGGGGATCCGACGAGGCCCCACCCACCAACACCACAAAGCTGCGGCCAGCAAGATAATTCGACATCCAAGCCAGGGGTGGGCCCAAGACTCCCAGGCACGACAGGCGGTACAGAATGCCATCGTGTGGGGCTGAATCGAAGGCCCCCTTCAGATCTATAAAGAGGGCAAGCATGTAGAACCGCTGTCTATAGGTGTCATGTACCATGTGTTCCAGTTGACATAGGACGTCCAAAGCTCCCTGGCCCGGCCGGAAACCACACTGAACCCTGGAGAGCAGGCCACGGGACTCCAGCCACCAAGAGAGCCGACGAGCCACCAGCTTTTCTAGCAGCTTCCCCACACAGGACAGAAGAACGATGGGCCAATAAGACGACGTGATGGTGGGGTCCCTGCCTGGCTTTGGGAAAGGCAGCAGCACTGACTCCTTCCATACCTCAGGGAATGTGCCGGTCTGCCAGCTGTTGTTGTAAATTGACAGCAAGTGACTGTGTAGGCTGGGCGGCAGATGTAGGAGGAAGTCATTAGCCACCATGTCAGGGCCAACCACCCTCCTCGGGTGTAGAGAAGCAACGGCATCCCGGAGTTCAATGGCCGTGAACGGGCAATAGAGGTCACTGGCAGGGGGAGTTGAGACGCCCCTGTGGATGGCAGAAATAAACTCGGGAGCTGTAGGTAAAGTCGGTGGAACACCCAGCTGTGACACAAAGAAGGACGCCAAGAGTTCGGCCTTGGAGAGGTCATCCAGCAGATCCGCTCCATCACGACATAAAGGATATGAATATGTTGTCGGGCCACCCTTCATGGCCTTCAAAAACCTCCAGGTGCGGGAGCATGTGGTGGAGAAGGAGAGGCTGGAACAAAAAGAGGACCATGCCTTCTGCTTGGCTACCTTGATGGTGCGCTTACATACTGCATCCAGGCATCGGTAACGATCCCCAAGGGCCCGTGTGGGGTAACGACTCCAGGCATGCCAGGCCTGGCGGCGGGCTTGCACAGCCGAGGCACAAGCAGCCGACCACCATGGCACCCCCGATCGGCCTATACTACGGCGGGCTGACTGACCGAACACCCTATGTCCAGCCTGCACCAGCATCTGTGAAAAATCCTCAGCCGAGAGGCCCCAACGACCAGGGAAGATAGCAGACACTGCCTCCTGGAAGGCCGTCCATCTATCGTCGTGAAGCTGCCAGCGAGGACGACTCGCTCGTGATATTCTTGGAGACAATGTCGGGTAGTCACAAAAGACGGGAAGATGGTCACTGCCCATGTACGGTCCCACATGGACCATCGGATGATGGAATACTGCGTCACCCAAACCGAGATCCAGTACAGATGCCTGTCCACTGTGAGGAGCAAACCGGGTATGAAGACCTGGAGGCATAAGAAGGCTGAACCTGTGAGACTCAAGGAGCACCTGGAAGAGAGAGGAACCTGTGGTATTGGGGGCTCCAGCCAAGGCGGGGTCCCAGTGGTGGTGACGGGCGTTGAAATCCCCCATGATGAAGGCAGGGGCTGGCAACTGGTCAAAGTAGTGGAGGAGCTCCTCTCTGGACACATCCTGGCAGGGGTTGTAACAAAGGAGGGTTGAAGCCCAACCATCCGTGAGGGCCACCCTGACAGCCAGGACCTCCAATCGTCCCCCAGGATACGAGGTGAGGGCGAGACGCACACTCTGGGTGTCCTCCCGCACTGCTAACAACAGGCCCCCTCCCCTTCCCTGAGGACGGTCACACCTGTATGTGAAAAAAAAAACCCAGTTGGAGCCGCAGGTGAGGGTGCAGCCAGGTCTCACATACCCCCACAACACAAGGCTTCGAATCATGTAAGAGTACTTTAAAATCCTGTGACTTCCGAACAAGGGATCTCGCATTCCAAAACAATGCTGAGATGTTTCAGGCCTGGCATGAATAGGACAAGAGTAGGGACAATACCTTGGGCCAGAGGCGGGAGCAGATGTCAAGGAATGGTAGTCCGTGGCGATAAAGTTGCAGGGCCTCAGAGACAAGATCAAAAAAGCCTTGGCCAGGTCCTGAGGGAGGAGGGCAGTCCGAGGAGGGTGAACAATTGCTGGAGGTGGGGTCAGATACTCGCACTGGATGGGCACGCACTGAAGGGGCTGTAGGTTGATCACACTGTCGTAGACGTGGGTCAGGAGAGCTAGGCAGGGCAGGAACATCCCCGACACCCTCAGCAAGGACCGCATCTGGTCCAGAAGGAGCACTAGGTGGGGGGCGGTGAAGGGCACGGGGGTGGAGGCGGCCTGGACGTGAAGGACGGGCCTCATGGATTATAACAGCAGCAGGGGAGGCAGGGTTGGTCGACACCTCCACTGACGATACATCCTGGCGGGAGCAGTCATCACTCAAGTCCTCCAGCACAGCGAAGCGGTTTCGGCCAACAACACTGTCTGCAAAACTCACACCCTTCCTCACCTGAGAGACCTTGGGAGACGACTTGGGCAATGCTGAAGGGGGACGGACCAAGGGCTGGAGAGCATGCAACTGTCTATTGACCTCCTGGGCCGGCGTCACACCCTGGCGGAGTTCTTCATGGATCTTGAAGGCCTTCTGATATACAGGGCAGAGCTTAGACACCACCCTGTGATCTCCACCACACATGTAGCACCTGGGGCTGCAGTCACAGGGCTGCCCCTCACTGGATCTAAAAGGGTGGTATCCACTGCACATCGAGCACCTGGTCTTGTTGCGGCAAGTGATCCGCGTGTGTCCATACTGAAGGCAGTTATAGCAACGCAACAAAGCAGGAGTATACATACCTACATTGTAGTAGATGTATCCATACAGCACCTTGGATGGGAGAGGGGCCCGATACACCAGGCGCACCCACTGGGAAAACCGAGGAGCATCTGGGGCAGGAAAACGTACAGGGATCCTAGAAGCCTCTAATAAGATAGACGACTCGTTGTCAAAAGGCCGGAGGCCGTCTACCAAATCCTCTATGTCAACATCCAGGGAGATTGGCCCAATCTTCCCATAGCTGAGGGCTGCTGCATCACCAGAGGACCGGGCCCTGCGGCACGTGACCTTCCACTCACCGAAGGTAGTCAGAGTCTCCATTGGGCTGCTCAGCTTTGCCAGATCACAATGGCGTAGATGAAGAGAGAGGGAAGACCCATCACCCAGTGGTTTAGTACCACCCTCTACACAATACTTGGAAAAGGGGGATGAGTTGATGGCGTCAGACAGCCGCCGGGGATTGTTAAAAATCCTGGACCCCTGCACAGATCTAATGATAAAACAAGCCAATCCAGACTCACCCTCATCCTGGACACCCATATTGACAGCAGTGGATGGTGTTGGTTCACCCCTACTAGGGACCACCCTGGTAACAGCTGCTGCTGACACTGACTCACCGGCACCTTCGGCACTCTGTCATGCAGCCGCATCCTCACCCAGGACAATCTGCGATGCAGCTGTGGGTGGTGACGACACCCTAAGGGACTTGCCAGAGGTCACCTTATCCTCCTCCGGGGCAGCCTCGCCTATGGGGCGCTTTCCCGGTGGCCTGAAAGGGTCTGCCTCCGCTACATCCATGGCCGACACCACAGTATCCATAGAAATGGGCTGGGTCATACTCCACCTCGCAGCAAGAGGAAGCACTAGCTGCCGAGGAAGAGCTATACACTTAGCTGACAATCACTCCGGGCACCTAGGAGAGAAGCACGTCTGCTTGGTACAATAGGCAGCACCGGACTCCTAAATGAAGAGTATGTACTTACACTTTCCGCGTGTTGCCGTAGTATAAACAAACCCAGCTGACTCAACGTATCGTGGTTCTTTGTTGTTTGAACAAGTCTTATTTAAACTTATTATTTCTTTTCCTTTTAATAATGAAAAATCATTTAGTCTAACCTGGTACAGAGCTTGACTCATTCAAAGATACTTATTTAGGTAATGCCTCTGGCCGTGTTGAGCTGGTATGGAGCGCCGGTAAAGGACGTCTTCCTCCGACGATGCCGTGTGTGTGTGTGTGTGTGTGAAGCTGCTGATTCATCCTGCTAGTGGGGCTTGGTGGGTAGGTGGGTGAGTGGGCAAGTGGAATGAGTGAGCAGACTGGGTGGATTGGAGGGTGAGTGGGGTGGATAGGCAGGATTGGTAGGTGGGTGAGTGAGCAGGATAGGTGGGTGAGAAGGTGGGCAGGGTAGGTTTATGGGTGGACTGGGTAAGTGGAATGGTGGGTGGGGTTGATGTGGTGATTAGGGTGGGTGCGTGGCTGGATGTGTATGGACTTGGTGGCTGGGTGGATGGGGAGCTTTATGGATGGGTGGGTAAGTTGGTGGTAGTTGGGTAGTAGTAGGGAAGATGGGTGAATTGCAGAGGGGGTGGGTGGGTGGGTGGGCGGGTTGATGGGGTGAATAAGTTAGTGTGGGTGGGTGGGATAAGTAGGTGGGTGGCAGGGTGGGAGGACATCTTGGTGGGAAGGTTAGGTATGTGGGGTGGGCATGGCGGGTGGGTGGGTGGCAGGGTGGGAGGACATCTTAGTGGGAAGGTTAGGTATGTGGGGTGGGCATGGCGGGTGGGTGGACTGGGTGCGCAGGGTGGGTGGGGGTGGGCGGGTGGATGGATAAAATGGGTGGGCAGGGTAGGTGATGAGGAGGCAGGATGGGTGAGTGAGTATGAGTGGACTGGATGGGTGGGTGGATGGACTTTATGGATGAGTGAGTGGGTAAGTTGGTGGATGGGTGGCTTCTCGGAGGACAAGGCAGGATACGGGCTTATGTTGCTAGTAGTTTCTTATTATACCTCGACTACACCTGCTACCTTTCCATCTTTTGAAGAGGGGTAACTCAATAAAGCATAGCCAGTGCTGATTTATTAATAATGAAAATGTACTTGTGTATATGCTCGTATGACTGATTAAACTATTTAATTTTCGATTTCAGTCCTTCATCCTGTTCTATGTTATCTCTTCACACTTGCCGGTGACACTGATTCTTTGTGCATCATCCAGTCCAGTCACGATCACCTCTGCTATGCTCGTCGTTCCCACTCATCTATCTATCTACTTTCTACTGCCAGACACCATAGTCAATTTTTCAAAATATGAAATTATTGGTGACCACACTCGAGAGTGTGGGACTTTCTTGAACAAAGCTTGCCATAAAAAATAGTGTTACCGTTTTATCGTTCCAGCAGTGTGCACAATTTCTCTCTAGCTTTAAAAATTATAGGGATAACCCAGTTTTGGTGCTCGATGAGGTGCTTATTGCCTTGTTTCCTCCGTGTTTTACAGCAAAATGGTTGCTAATTTTGAGAAAGACCACATAAATAACTGCTCTTTCTTTTTCATGATCTTTCCAATGATGTGCGTAACTCTTATAATACCACGATAACCAACTTTCGATGAGAAATTGGACGCCTTTGCTTGTTTTCGGTACTGTGGTGGCGAATTATGAGATAAACTACTAAAGAAATACAGTGTATCGATTACTTTTCCTATACCCTTCAAACGATGTGTACTGTATGATAAATGATTGAACAGAGCTTGTGCACAGTTAGCCAGGTAGACTTCCGTCTTTACCGTGAATACAGCTGTGCTGTCTCGAAGTTTTGTATTTTACTTGTGACATTTCTTAAAATTCGCCATCGTATTGCTGAAGCGAAACAGCACCAATCTGAGTACAGGTACCAAGACTGGAAGCTAAGGTAGCTCTGAAGTTGTTAAAGCTACAGCGAACTACAAATACCACTGGGAAACTTCCGGAAAAAAACGGGTGTTCCTTAAGCAGCTTTTCTCAAAATCTACCAACATATTACTGAAAAACCAAAGCGCAGCAAATGGAGCACAGAAGTGGAGTTAAGCGTGTTACCTGCCATGGTTTGGCATGAGGGTCCGAAGCCCTTATAGGTCTTAGTATGCTCATGATGAAATAAGATGGACCAGTTCAGTAATATCAGGTAAGAGAGATGATACACTTCTTTTAGCTAAATAACATTAGCAAACTTGTTTGCTCGAGTGTGTTCCACATTGTCAAGTACGAATGCCTATCAGTTCATATGTATTTTTTCTACCTTACCTTACCAGTCTACTGACTTCTTACTCCCAGTATGTTCCTTCTTTCGTTCAGCTTTATTCCTTTACTGCATCCACCCCAACATATTCGATATCTTTTCCACTGCTTTTCTTTTGTGCTAGGTGACATTCATGCAATACCACATACTCGTATGTATTTAGTATTCATAACCAAATAGTCTGCGTGACTTTTCAACGGATTTTCTTTAGCTGTCTGTCTCTAATTCATCAGCTCTAACTTACAGAGCGAGAGAGAAAAATACAATTTAGTTTGTGTACTGACCTCTTCCGGAGACATGGCTTGAGATTCATCGAGCACGAGCTTGATGTCGTCCTGGTCGGCGATGTATGGAACCCTGATGACTGCAGTAAAGGCTGAGAGGAGTCCCAGCTCCTCGAGGACTGAACGCCGCTTGGACGTACAGATGATGAGAATCTTACGGCCGGGTGGAGGTGAGGCTGAGAGCAGGGAGTACATGGCGTCCAGCACCAGGGACTGGTAGCGTGGCCCAATGGGTGAATAACCCATCAGGTGTTCCAGGTCATTCATAAAGATGCAGCTCAGTTCTGAACGGTATGCATCATCAAATATTTTGTTGATTCTCAGACACTTGGATGACTCCATGAACCCAACCATTTCTCTAGAGTTGATAACTTTGATGAATGGGAAATCAGAGTTTTTAGCCAAATAAGCAGCCAAAGCTGAGGTTCCTGCAGTGGGTGCTCCTTCCAACAGTAGACACAGACGGTTACTTGTCTCTGGGGACCGAGCCTGTCTTACAAACATCATACCTTTCTCCACAAGTTCCCTCGTTGCTCCCCAGTTGATTATTCCACGCTCAATGAATTTGGACAAGGCTTCATCACTTGTTCCTAAAGATGGCTTTACATCGTTTTCTAAGGAGTAAATAAAGTCACTTCGTGTTATCTTTAATTTATCTATTGCATTTGGGTCAACTTCAATTTTATTTCCTAGGTGAATATATCGCTTGAGAGCGGAAGATGAGGCTGCCTTCACAAGACCTTCAAGTTCAGCGCCAGAGAAGTTTTTAGTCAAGGCTGCGATCTCTGCCAAGTCAACATCACGGTCAAGCTTGTTGTGGTCCTTCATCTTGGCAGTCTTGATCTTCAGAATGTCAAAACGACCCTGTTCATCTGGAAGACCAATCTCTACCTGGATCTCCAGTCGTCCTGGCCTAAGCAGAGCTTCATCCATCATGTCCTTCCTGTTGGTCATGCCGATAACCAGGATGTTGTTCAGCTGTTCAACACCGTCAATCTTGGAGAGTAGTTGGTTGACAACAGTATCATTTACACCGGTATTACCTGCAACTGAGCCTCTCTGCTTACAGATGGCATCAATTTCATCAAAGATGATGATGTGCAACCCAGAGTTGGGCCCCATCCTCTTCTCCTCCTCCTCTGCCTCAGCAAACAAACGCCTCACGTTGGCCTCAGACTCACCCACATACTTGTCTAAGATCTCGGGTCCATTCACTATCTTGGGTTCTCGAGCGTTGAGCATCTTTCCAATCTGGCGAGCCATCAGGGTCTTGCCAGTGCCTGCAACAGTGAAGGTTTAGGAATTGAATGTGAAATAATTTCTTCCAAAACGGTGTATCATCACAAATATAACTATTCATGCTTCATTTAGCATTTAGCAAACACACACTGAGTTTTTTTTTATTGAACATTTAATTTAGTCAGCAGAGACGCATGGATAGTATTATTCAAACTGGATACTGCCTGTGCTTAAGAACTATATATGTTTATCAGTTTAGAAAATGTAAACAGAAATTTTATGGTCTCCGAGTATGAAGAACTGTTGAATGAGATGGAAGACCTCAGCGGTGTAACCTTGATTTTTACGCCCTTTCTCTCTGTTCTAGTATCGCTATAGCACTGAGGATATACTTATTAATGAAAGAAGTTTACTGTAGACTTGTCAGTAACCATGACCGCGGAGGGGTTTTTATAAAGTTCTGTATGCAAGTCAACAGTGATTATAAGAAACAGTAGGAAAGATCCGAAAAGAGGTGAAAAGTAGCGTACCGTAGAGCAGAATGCCCTTGATAGGTTTGGCCACTACCATACAAATAATGGTAAAGTGAGGAAACTGTTGAATGAGATGGTGACTATGTACTGTCAAAAGCAAAAGTTTGCCGACACTCTCTTACCACTGTGTCCTGCCACAGTTCTCATTCCTGAACATCGGAGAGTATTCATTCTTCTCATATTCTTGTTGTGTGCTTCCAACTTCCAGTACTGAACATCAAAATATATCATGTAACACCCTCCATCACCACAGCTGGCAAGGAAGTGTAGGCCAGATTTTGGTCGTGACAGTACACTGTATAGTAAGAAACAACCCGAAATAGCGAGGAATAACATACCAGGGGGTCCGTACAGCAGGAGACCTTTGACGTGCTTCACTCCTAGCTGTTCTGTGACCTCTGGCGGGAAGACCCTGGACGCGAAGGCCCTCCTGAGGATTTGGATGAATTGGTCATCCAGTCCACCGATGCCCATCTTTTGGAAGTCCCAGTCCGCTGAGAAGAGGCTGGTGTGTGCCGAACGTGCCTTTAGGAGGGGAGTGGTGGTTACGGCTTTGGTGGGCCTGATGGCTTTGTGGTTGTGTCTGATGATGTTCCTGCTGGTAGTGGTGGTGAAATTTTGTGTTTGTCATTGTGGTTGCTGTATTTGTAGTGTCAATAATGGTGGTGGTGGTGGTGGTGGTATTAGTAGTAGTACTAGTAGTAGCAGTAGTAGTAGAATTATTATTATTATTATTATTATTATTATTATTATTATTATCATCATCATCATCATCATCATCATTCAGTCTCATCTTAAATGTCAGGACAAACTTGCCTAGCCCTGGGCTCCTCATGGGGCAATGTAGGATTGGATGATGGATGGATTATTATCATTATTAATTTGTTAGTAGCAGTAATAGTAGTAGTAATAGTAGTAGTAGTAGTAGTAATAGCGGTAGTAGTAGTAGTAGTAGTAGTAGTTGGAGGAGAAGGAGGAGGAAAGTGTAACTTCCATCTATTTGGAGTTGCATTGCGAAGAATAAAACTAGTTTGAATAATGCAGTCTGTGGTCACTAGGTATATTGCTACTGCTAGTACTAAACATTATTATTTAGGATACAGTGTTACGAAAACTCTTAATCTACTCGAGCCGCTGGTCAATGTAACTCGTGACCACAGTGACTTCGTAATCCATGCCAGCCAGAGACAGGCCTGAAGGACGATGGTCTGGTAACCTTGAGTCATAGTAGTCGATATTTCATCCAGGCCATAGCAGAACTCCGAAGGTGATTGATGCATTTCTCTGAGAGTCTCTTAGCAAGTAGTAGTAGTAGTTGTAGTAATAGTAGTAGTTGTAGTAGTAGTAGTAGTAGTAGTTGTTGTTGTTGTTGTTGTAGTTGTGGTAGCACTTGTTAGTTATTATTCTTGTTGATGATGTTGTGGTGGGAAATGTGGTTGTTATGGTTGTGGCTCTTGTATTACTGCTATTACTGTTGTGGTTAGTGGGCGTAGGAAAAGAGTCAAGTGAACCTAGACATCGCCTTTATTGTGTACTCTGTGCTTCTGTATGTCGTCAGGGCTGAAATTCACGAACACAGGAATGGTCAACTTCCCCTTTTAACTCAGTCTGGTTTCTGCATGATGGATAAGCAGGGTGAAGACACTTTCCGTATCACTTGTTTCTGTCAAAGCAGTATTGGTTATGATATAATAACTGCGTGGGATATTTTTTGTTTTTCTAGGAAGGAGACCAGCTGGCCACATTCACAGTAGCCGAGTGGGGGTTATGGAGCCCCCAACCCGACAGCATCGGGATTCGAGTCTTGGTGCCACTCAATTCAGGTGCCCAATCACTCTCTGTGGGTGTCAGATAAAATGATTCCCTAGGGTAACATCTAGGGGAAGTGTGTTTGGTAACCTGGATTATATACCCGGTAGTGACCTTGTGTCCCCATGTAATAACCGAAATGAAACTTAACAAATTAATCACTGGTCTGGGCAAGATTCAATCTGAGGCCCCTGCGCTCCATACACGTGCACGTTACCACTGAGCCAATCAGAGGATCCCTTGCCTCTAGGCAACGCAGGTTTTAGAGACCCCATTACATCACCCTTTTCTCCCCTTGGTGATTAATTTGGTGTGTTTGAATACACATGGTGGTGTAGCAATGAAGGCCACCATTGGTGATGGTGTGGACCACACTGAACAGCTCATCCCCAGTATGTAAGGACTAGGACGCTGTCAGCTAACCAACATCATTGCCTTCCAAGCCTCGCCTCACATCCCACCGCTGCCACCAATGTAATGACCGAAATGAAACTTAACAAATTAATCACTGGAGTGGCCGAGATTCGATCTCAGGCCCCAGGCTCCATACACACGCACGTTACCACTGAGCCTAACAGGGGTTCCCCGCTTTGCCTCTAGGCAACGTGGGCTTTTATAGACCCAATTACACCCAGATAATGGGTGAATAATCATTTACGGGCTCAATAGACCCAAACTACGGATAAGCCATGGCTCCTGCTCCCAACTTTACTTTTTATATGAAAAGGAGAGTAGACTGCAAATTCTCTCATGTCTCTTCTTCCTGTGAATATAAAAGTTACAAGAGAAAACTGCTTGTAAGTGTGTCAGTGAATCTCACCGCAAAATCGGACGAAACAAATAAATGAATAAAGTGTGATTACCTTGGCTTTCCCCGTGAGGATTAGGAAGGATCCCTCACTCTTCTCAAACACGAGTTGTGAGTTTGCCTGCAGGACCCCAAACTCAATCTTGCGTGGCTCCCTCTTCTTGCCAGACGCCACGGCCTCTGGGTCAGCGGCTGCGGCAAGTAGGTGGGAGGCATTAGAAAGTGTTATCTCTTGAGACAATGTTCCTCTCCTGCTTCTCTCTTCAGGCACTTTGAACATCAGTGTGGTGAATCCTTAGCAAATGACGTCGATTACTTCATTTGGTCTCTAATCATTGCCATAAGCGTCGTTTGTTAAAGGTCTGCCACACTGAAATACGAAGTCCGTGGAGAGAGAAGCACAAAAGGCGACCGGTCTTTTGATGCTGACTGTACATAGAAACGCTGTGATATCTGCACAATAAGCGTTTTTTTCCTTAGCTGGTCCCAGAATTTTGTCCTTTCACAGCTTTCTTCACATCTCACAGTGGTAGACTAAGACAGCACTGTAGCTCTACATCCTTCCCATAGCATCATATTCTAGTGTTAATAACTTGCTACATCTTAGTATTGAAGATAGAGAGACGGAAGTTTAAGGCCATGTTAGAGTAAAATGGGTATAGTGTTGATTGTAACCCCTATAGCACGATGGCGAAATATTTAATGTATCTTGGCTGCTGTGAAGGTAGAATAGACCTCTCAAAAGGAACGAATTAGACAAAATATAAAATCACATAATTAGTCGTTAATTTTACATTAGCAGATAACCTGGTTATAGATTAACAGGCCTTGTTTGCAAGTATAACTCTGCCTTCTTTGCAACTGCCATCTTATCCTTCCCTCCAGTCTCTCTTTCTCCCTCTCCCTGTGTGTGTGTGTGTGTGTGTGTGTGTGTGTGTGTGTGTGTGTGTGTGTGTGAAAAACCAACCTTCAATCTCCTTTACAGTAAGTGAGAGGGTCTTCTTGTCCTGAAACTTAAACACCAGAGGTTGTCCCACGGTGAAGCCAAACTTGGGGAACTGCTCCATGAACGTCATCGCCATCTGGTCCGTGTTGTAAGGGTCGTTGGTCGTGCTCTTCTTCTGCAGGAAATCCGCCTCCAGGACCATGGTGCCGATCAGCTGCCTCTGGGGGTCGTGCACGTACGGCTCCACGCGGATCTGTTGTTGCACCGTACCAGCTTAGAGTCTGATGGTTTGCCTGAATGTGTGTGTGTGTGTGTGTGTGTGTGTGTGTGTGTGTGTGTGTGTGCGTTTACTGGGGTGATGTTAGAATCTATTGGTGTGTTTTGATATGGGGGTTAGAAATTGATGGTGCTTGGGTAAGTGGGGGTTAGAAATTGATGGTGCTTGGGTAAGTGGGGGTTAGAATGTGTTGGTGTGTGGGTAAGTGGGGGTTAGAATGTGTTGGTGTGTGGGTAAGTGGGGGTTAGAATCTGTTGGTGTGTGTGGGTAAGTGGGGGTTAGAATGTGTTGGTGTGTGGGTAAGTGGGAGTTAGAATCTGTTGGTGTGTGTGGGTAAGTGGGGGTTAGAATCTGTTGGTGTGTGGGTAAGTGGGGGTTAGAATCTGTTGGTGTGTGTGGGTAAGTGGGGGGTTAGAATGTGTTGGTGTGTGGGTAAGTGGGAGTTAGAATCTGTTCGTGTGTGGGGGTAAGTGGGGGTTAGAATGTGTTGGTGTGTGGGTAAGTGGGGGTTGGAGTCTGTTGGTGTCTGGGTAAGTGGGGGTTAGAATCTGTTGGTGTGTGGGGAAGTGGGAGTTAGAATCTGTTGGTGTGTGTGGGTAAGTGGGGGTTAGAATCTGTTGGTGTGTGGGTAAGTGGGGGTTGGAGTCTGTTGGTGTGTGTGGGTAAGTGGGGGTTAGAATCTGTTGGTGTGTGGGTAAGTGGGGGTTGGAGTCTGTTGGTGTGTGGGGAAATGGGGGTTAGAATCTGTTGGTATGTGGGTAAGTGGATTATAGAGTCTGTTGGTGTGTGGGTAACTGAAGGTTAGAATCTGTTGGTGTGTGGGGAAGTGGGGGTTAGAGTCTGTTGGTGTGTGGGTAAGTGGAGGTTAGAATCTGTTGTGTGTGAGTAAGTGGGGATTAAAGTCTGTTGGTGTGTGGGGAAGTGGGGGTTAGAGTCTGTTGGTGTGTGGGGAAGTGGGGGTTAGAATCTGTTGTGTGTGGGGAAGTGGGGGTTAGAATCTGTTGGTGTGTGAGTACGTGGGGGTTAGAGTCTGTTGGTCTGTGGGGAAGTGGGGTTTAGAGTCTGTTGGTGTGTGGGGAGGTGGGTGTTAGAATCTGTTGGTGTGTGGATAAGTGGGTGTTAGAATCTGTTGGTGTGTGACGAAGTGGGGGTTAGAATCTGTTGGTGTGTGTGTGGGTAAGTGGGGGTTAGAATCTTGGTGTGTGATAATGGAAGGTTGAGATCTGTTAGCGTGACAGTGAATTCATCAGAATCTATTAGCTTAAGATAGTGGATCTGTTGGAATCTGCTGGCGTTAGAACGTAAATATCATGGAATCTGTTGGCATAATAAAGTAAAGAGTTTCGGATGTGTTGAGTGTGCAGGAGGGCTGAGAGGGAAGCATGAGTACCTGCCCATTCTTACTTCATGCATACAGTGACCTTTATTGACTAGGTTAGAAATTTAAGTCTGCACTAACGCTTGATAAAGCCACATGATTTTTATTTCTGAACACTAAGTTAAATTATAATATAATGAACTATAAGCTATCTCTCTGAGGCATGTATCCCATAGGGTTAGAAAAGAATACGAGTATGCATATGGCAGAGATGAAAATGGGAGTGTGGGAAGATCCACCTTCCCAGGATACCCCCTGCCTCTCTCCGCCTGGATCTGCCACTCCTCTATTCCATGTTTATTATGCACTGTTTTCTTTTACTTTACAAGCACTAACTCCTGGGCATGTATTCTATCACTCGGCACAGGTGATTCCAAAACCTATCCTTTTAACACACCTCTGTCATCACACAGTGCATGTACAGTGTTAAATAAAAAAAAGACTGGTCCTCAAACCACGGACTGTATGCCCATCACATCTCAGTTGTTAGACCAAAGTCCATGATACTAATATTCTGTATACACCATAAATACCCTAATGTTTTGTAACTGCCTTATTGCATCTGCACTAAGATCAAGTTTTCGGAAACTCTCCCGATCACCCAGTGAATGGGTGCGTCATGGTAGCCAAGTGGTAAGCGTTAATAGCTGCGAAGCTGGTGGCCCGTTTAGCGCCAGGGATTCGAATTCTGGTGCAGCCAGTTGAGACCACTCCACTCAGGTGTCCATTCACTCTTTTTGGGTTGGTAGGTAAACTAAGTAACGAAAGTAACACCTAGGGGAGGTAATTGTGGTAACCTGGATGATGCAGTGGCTTTGTCTCCCAGGACAATAGGTGAAAAAATTCACTGCAGGCCCAATGGCCAAAGTTTTGGAGATGAGCACCTGTGCTAAGGGCCTTCAGACATTTGCTCCCACGTTTACCTTTTTACCCTGGCTACCATAGCGATAGTCAGTAGTTGCCAACAAGTTATTAAGATCAGTAATTGATAAGCCTTAAAGTCAGGCCTGCCTTTTTTGTTTTTTTTTGTTTCGAGACAGGAAAACTAATAAATTAATTAATCTGTAATGACTAGAAATAATTCTAGCCTTCATATAAATCGATTTAATTAAAAAAATGTAGAGAAGAGAAAAATATTTTAGTCCCGTATATATGCAGTCCATTGTTTACATGCTGACAACAGGGGAACTAGGTACGCGGGGCAGTGTTCTACTTGGCTGGTGCCCTTTAACTCCGGCAGGAGTATTCAAAGCGTTGCTGTGGTAGGCGAGAACAACATCGACAACCAGTAAGTTTCCTATCAGTAATCATGGATTCACTTATATTGTACATATACGGTCATCAGCAAAACTGTTTCACCTAACGCGTTTATTTTTATTTTTATTTTTATTTTTTTTTAAGGCAAGCTGTTCAGTTACTCCTAATTAGGTAGTAGGTTAGGTATTGTACCAGGGATACACCCAACTATCGGAGACTATAATTAATGTGTTCACCATTTAGCTTATGCAGTTTTTCGTTGAGTAATTCATTATCTGTATACATCCCTTGCAAATGCACATTATAATATTTAGTACCGGTAAATAAGAAGTTGGGGTGGGGAATGTTTTCCAACTCCTAGCTCCGTCCGTTATCGCAGGTACGTTAGAGTACGTTATGTAATGTTAGTTTAGGTTAGGTCATTTTCATGTAGATGCAATAAATGACGGAGACAGGAGCTGGAGAATCTCCCTCATCTCATCCCCCCCCCCCCAAAAAAAAAAAAAAAAAAATGCAACGGAAGATAATAGAAGACAAGATATTGAAACTTTTTAAACCAGTAATGCGTGTATTAATTTCATTACCTGTTAGTTGGGTGTAATTCCGAAAATTTACCGTATGCTTTTGGGACTGTATTCCTGATCTTCCTTCTTTTTTTTTTTTTTTTTTTTTTTTAATGGAATTAAGTTCCATTGACCGTTCTATGAATGATTTTTGCTTTGTAAGTGAGCTGGTGTCATATTTCGCTGATGTGTTGCACCTTGCAGCCTTGTTATATATTCCTAGGACGAAAGGTCAGTTTCCTAAACGTCTGGTTCCTCGGTGAATTCCTGAGTGCGGGTCCGCAGCGACGGCGACATGACTCATGAGTCGTCCTTTCTTGACTTCGTCGCCACCGTGGAGATCCATAAGTGTATGGTGGCGTTTCGGAGAGCCTAAGGTTATGTGAACCGGGTCTTGAAGAGGCCATACGTTCATCTTGGAAGGGTTTGTGTCCTCCATCAGCTCGAGGACTTCCCTCACAGGTGTGGAACCGGGTGAGGAAAATTTCAAGAAAATTTACCATTCCCTCCCCTCCTGGTTTAGGCTATGTGGAGCAGGTGGGACTGTGGTTGATCCTTTTGCTGTTGCAGAGTTGCTTGCTGATCATTTTGCCAGTGTGTCACAAACCGATACAGAATCATCTTCAGCATGCCACCGTCGACATTTAGAGTCATGGTCCCAGTTTTGCCTCCTCTGGGAGTCTTATAATGCCCTCTTTTCTGTTTCTGAACTTCAGACAGCTTTGTCGCCTTGCCTTGATTCCTCTCCAGGCTGTGATGATATTCCGTATATCTTTTTACGTCACCTGTCTGATGGGTCCCTTTCATTTTTGCTGTCAGTATTTAATAGGATTCGGTTTACTGGTGGGTTTCTTCCGGTTTGTTGGGGTGTTGCTGTAGTTATCCACATCCCCAAGCCAGGTAAGGATCATATACAGCTGACATATTATCTGCTCATTTCTGACTTCTTTTATGTGTAAGGTCTTGGAAAAGTTGGAGAATGGTCGGCTTGTGTGGTTTTTGGAGAGAGGTGACCTCTTATCCTCTGTCCAGCATGATTTTCGCAAAATGTGGTCTACCTCTGATGTCCTGCTGTCCTTGGAATCTCCTGGATAATGTAGTGAGAGATTGTGGTGCAGTGTAGGAAGAGGGGGTAATCACATCCTAATTCAGAGGGAATAGTGTCTGTTTTCCATTTGTGTAAGGTGAATGTCACCGTTTATCTCATACCACTGTTCTGCCATTTCTTATTTCTTTTCTGTGATGTGTTACCTCTTACCTCTTACTTGTTCCTTATTTCACTTTCTAATCTACCAAAATTAGTGCCTTTATCTGGTCTATAAAACTGTGTCATATGCTATCTCTTGTGTTTTGCTGTCCCTTAGTTTTTACCTGCTATCTCTTACTTGGTATGTAATATCTGTTGCTTGCTACTCTTATCTCACTTGGTCCATCGAGAGAAAAGCCTGTTATTTCTTAGCTGTCACCTGTCTCCTGTTACATATTACCTTTCTGCTGTCTCACCTCTTCATCCAGGGAGAGTAGAACTTATCTTTTTTTTTCTGTTTACCTGTTATCTCTTATCTATCTCCTGCTACCTTTTATCTGTTATCTGCGAAAGTAGCGCCTGTTTCCTCTATATGGCGTCGAAGTCTGTCTCCCCCAGCTTCACCTGTTGCCTATTATCTCTTATGGTACCTGTTGTCAGCTATCTCCTGCTCTAGCGGATGGGGAACCTACTATCTTTTATCTCTTACCAGCCACCAGTTACCTGTTATCTCACCTTCTCTGTATGGTGGTGAATCTCGTGTGCCCAGGCTTTATCTGTTGCCTGTTACTGTACCTGTTTATCACTTCGCTCATCCCTTCTCTCACCTTGTATATGTTATCTGTTATATCTTATCTATTCACTCGCCTTTTATCTGTTACCTGTTATCTTTTTCCAGTTCTCGTTTGTCTACTGTATTCACGTACATTTATCTTCCACCTTTTGTCTCATATCAGTTACCTGTTATCTGTTATTTCGCCCGTGTGTTGAATGGTGTCTGTTACCTTTTAGCCTGTCTTTTACTTGCCCTCTGTTATCAAGTTGCTGTTATCCGATACTTTTTATCTGTCACCTCTTATCTCTTATCTGTTATTTCAGCTCCTGGAGAGAGGGAGAGTAGTGCCAGTTTTTTCTTGGGAACAGCTGTCACCTGTTATCTTTCATATCTCATGTTGTCTGTTGCCTCACATACTAATCGAATGAGTAGTATCTTTTTATCTACTGCCTGTTATCCTCTTGTCTCAATCTTGAATCTCCCACCCGTTACCTGTCCGCAGTCTAATATCTCACGACCTTTTATCTACTACCAGTTATCCTCTTATTTCTTAATCTTTACCCTCTCGCCCGTTACCTGTCTCCTGTTGACTTATCTCACCTCCTGGTCTAGTGAGAGGAGGGCCTGTTTCCTCTGTATGGCGTTGAATCCCATGTGTCCAGGCTTCACCCCTCGGTCGTGCCTGATGGTGTAGATGTACTGCTTGCCATGGTCCGCCGTCACCTGGATGTATCTGACAAAACACAAACCCTGTTACTATCACTGTCATGCTAACATTCTCACCCATGCACCAGCACCAGCACTATCACTATCACTCACAAAGCAACACCAGCATTAGCACTATCACTTACAGATCTACGCCATCACTCACTATCACTCACAAACCGACACCAGCACTATCAGTATCACTACCACTATCACCATCACTCGCAAACCAACACCAACACCAGCACTATCACTCACAAACCAACCACAACACCAGCACTATCACCATCACTCACAAACCAACACCATCACTATCACTCACAAAACTCCATATAATATTATATTGTAAACCTTAACTCCAGGACTTTAAGGGAACGTTGGGCTGTATTCTAGGCGGCGCAGGAGATTTCGTTGCACCTTTTTTTGAGCGATTTATTTTGTACATTATTTGTTTCTAAAATCGATATACTGTAGTTGGATTTGGTAACGTACAGTAATAACCAAAAAGATTCAAGATGCAATATAAATCGCTGAAGAAGAGGCGTTTCAAAGTCTTCATTGTCAATTAGGATATGACCCTAGTCTCTGCGAAAATAGTAATCTATTATTATGTAAACTACCAGTCCGAACTATACATGGATGCATTTAAAGTTAAAACACACACACACACACACACACACACACACACACACACACACACACACACACACACACACACACACACACACACACACACACACACACACACACACACACACACACACACACACACACATGCACGCGCTCGCACTTGTTGCAAAAAGGATAAAAAATATCTTCGAGGCCAGAAACAAAACTGAAAATTAAAGTACGTGACAAGAGATAAGTAAAAAACAAACAAAAAAATAATAAACGCCAGAAACAAAACTGAAAATTAAAGTACGTGACAAGAGATAAGTAGGAAAAAAAATAATAAACAGGGCCTTAGTCAGATTTTTTTGTTTTATCTTATACTCAATATCTTCACGTGATTTTATGCAGCTACTGGACAGTCTTTCCAACTGGTGAGGGTATAGACAGCCTTCCTTAACCTTTCCAGTACGTGAGGCTTTTCTAAATTGAATAAAGTTGTATGAACATAGCATCATCATCATCATCATCATCATGATCACTGTATGGGACGTAAATGAAGGACAGAGTCACTGGAAGGGACATTAATGAAGGGCAAAGAGACCGTAAAGGGCATAAATCAGGGACAAGGAGACACTGTAAGGGACATACATCAGGGGCAAAGAGACACCGTAAGGGACATAAATCAGGGCAAAAAGACAATGTAAGGGGCATAAATCAAGAGCTGAGACACTGTAAGGGATGTCCATCAAGGGCAGAGATACTGTAAGGGGCATAGATCAAGGGCAAAGAGATACCGGTAGGGACATTGGTCAAGGACAAAGAGACACTGGAAGGGATATTCAAGTAAATGAAGGGCAAAGAGAGACTGAAAGGGACACATATCAAGGGCAAAGAGACACTGTATAGAACACAGATCAGGGCTAAAGAGGTAGAGGGGAATAAAAATGAAACGGCAAGAGATTGCGAAGGAGGCGGGCAACTTCCTTGACATTGAAGTTGAAGACATTCTCGCAAAGAATAATAATTCAGGGTCAAAATGACACCGTATATTTGTATGTATATATGTGCGGTTAAAAAATCAACATAGCCTACTGTAGTTCAGATGCCTTAAAACCATGAAAATAATCCAAATCCAGAAGACGGCCCATTGACTCGACTTAAGGGACTCAAAAATAGGACACGATCAAGACAGAAAAAAGATTGAATGCCAGAAACTTACGGCCAGGGACATCATTACACTGTGTAGAACCTTAGTTAAAAGCCAAGCAAGCTCAGGGAAAGGTCGGCCACTCACTTGACTTTATGAAAGAAGAAACCAACAAAGAAAGATCACTCGTAATGCAACACACTCGCCCGACAATCGGTTTATGGTCGAATCTTTGACCCTGCCCGTTTACTGATTGTTCTCAATATCGAATTACTTCATCCATGTCTGACTCTCAAGCCATCCACCAAGTTTGGTTCAAACAGGATCAAAAGTGTTTAATCGGGCCGTACCCTTTGCCATTAACCTTCGACCTGTTGTTCTGAAAATAGCGTATTTCATCCTTAGCTTACCTTAAATCCTTCCACCAATTTTGTTCAGATCGAATCAAAACTATGAGTTAGAGGGTCTAACCTTTTACTTTTTCCTGTGACTTTTGCCACTGACCGATTGTTTTCATAATGATTTGACCTCATGCTTTCCTGTTCCTCAACCCTTCCACTACGTTTGGTAAAATCGAATAAAAACTGAACTGTCCTTGCCCCTGACATGACCTAGGACCATTTTGGGGCAAAAATTATTCACCTGTTATTCTGATGGTCCCCAGTCATGCCAAATTGGGTGAAATTCCATCCCATAGTTGTCCACAATTTTGCTTACTTACAAATAGACAAAATAACAGAGAAAGGGACCAACAAACAAACCGACCCGAAAACACAGGCATCTCACACTCACGCCAACTGATGTGAATACATATGAAGATCTCAAGGACATAAATCAGGACATGATCAAGATCTAATAAGAGTGCCAAAAGTGAGGAAGTACGTGACAGGACCAGGACACAAATCAAGGGGAAAAAAATAAATAAAAGCACTGCAAAGAACAAAAAAAGACACTGAGCATTAATTAAGGCCAAAGAGGCATGGTAAAGAACATAAATCATAGGCAAAAATACACCGGAAAGAACAAACCAACCCCCCCAAAAAAAAAAAAAAAAAAAAACTTGTAGAAGAAAACTGAAAAGACAAGAAACATATGACACGCCTCTGACTTCGCTTTAAGGGACACAAGAAAATAAACAGAAAAGGGCGTGATTAGGTTAAAATGAGGACGGACATGATAGAAAAAGGCCACAACGCAATCACAAATGCAACAACATGATGAAAAAAGAATCAAGACTAAAAGGACTGTCTTAAAAAAACACTAATAGGACACCGTGCAGGAGGAAAAAAAAAAAAAAAACTGAAAGGGCAAGATCAGCGGCGAAGTCGGTGCCCACTCACTTGACTTTAAGCGGGAAGTCATTCTCGTTGACAATGACACAGTTGGTGAAGGACAGCTCCTCGTTGGGACACTTGGCCACCCGCATCACCTGGGAAGAGACACATGTATCTGTTAGAAAGTCTCCTTACCATGATCATCATCATCATCATCATCATCATCATCATCACTATCAGTCTTTCCAACCTCTTTTCTCACCTAAGGATTGGGGGTGAGGTAGTGTCCAGAGACCAAGAAAGAACAATGTGCGGTACACGATGAAAACAGTATCAGTGTTCAGTACATTTATTACAAAACAATATGGCACTACAAACGATGGCCACTGATGCCGGATGATTCTACCCCTTGTTTTTAAATCCCCTTTCACAAGGATGCCTTATATAGCTTGCTCGTGAAGTGTCGTTATCAATTTTGTTTTCATACGCTCTTTGACGCTATATAATAGTCTTCGTGGGGCGTCACGAGCTATACCGGTATTGATTTAGAGTTTACGATGGCATCGGACCTCTTTTACGCAATGCTTGTTTGTTCCTGTGTACAGTTGGGGACACAACTCTTGTATCACCTCATAACGATAAACAACGAAACAGTGAACGATGACTTTGAAAACCCACGGACATGATCTTCAGAGCTCATCAGATTTTTCAGAATATTGTGTAAGAGTTTCATTACTGTCAGCCCACTTGACTACGATGACGTCTGATTCATTTTAATCAGACTACGAACAAACGATTTTATTTAGCCTAAGAAGGATCTCTGGCTGTGAAGAGGTCAGTGAAGCCTCTGTCTGACCCTTCCATTTCAGATAGTCTCCTCTGAACTGAGTAATATTGTCTGGTGATAGTAAGAATAACCTGAAAAAAAAAAAAATCCCATGACTGAAGGAGTTAAACTGGAGACAGGTGTACGGTACAAGAGACAACAAAGGTCCTGTCCTAATGCCTCTCCTGCATCTTTCTACCTGGATTTATACAGCCATTCTGTTGAATCTGCAACAACTGACACTGATGAATATAATTTGCCACAGATCAGTGCCGTAAGTGTAGTTTGCATTTCATCATGGGGACGGAATTTCAAAGTCCATGGAATGCAAAGCCCCAGAGACGACAGGACATTTGTTGCTGATGTACATTTCAGCACACAATTCCCAGAGTCTTGAACTAATATACCCTTTTTACACTGACCTGGCCCATAATTGCTATCTCTTTATGTTCAGTACTGACTCGTAATAATAGATTAACACTAGGGTATGATGCTAGTCACGAAGAAGTGCTGTGGAAATTATGTAGAGCCACAGTATTGTCTTTTTTTTTTCCACTGAGCTACGTGAAATAAGCTGCAAAAGGACAACAATCCAGGCCGTTAAGGTAAAAGGACTGCAACCGTTTTTCTTTGCATTTTATTATGCATATTATACCCTGATTGTTTTCACGTTTTTTTTTTTTTTTTCACGTTTCTGGCATTAAAATAGTTTGCCTCAGTAACCTACAAAGAATAAAAATGTGTAATAAGGAAAACAAATCGCCAAGAGAGAGAGGCTACGAGATCTTCTTGACAACTAGAATAAAGCCTTGTATCAACACTCGCGGGCTTCCCTGCTCACCTAGGAGAAAAGAATCGTCTGGGTTAGCTGGGATAGGACACTGAAATATTCCCCAGTATGATAGTTATTGTTCTGTCTGTCTGTCTGTCTGTCTGTCTGTCTGTCTGTCTCTCTCTCTCTCTCTCTCTCTCTCTCTCTCTCAATGTATTTATCTGTCTGTCTCTTAATAGCCAGTCGCCTTAATCCCTTGAGAGGTGGCCACAAACAAATCGTCCCCATGTCGCCCAGTCACCTACCATTACGCTGCCCTCCCACAAGTCACACCCTCCTCTCCCATATACCTCTTCATTCCATCCCTCCATCTTATCCTCGGTTTCTCCCTCCTCCCCCCTTCCATTGCGTTCATGTGCTCTCCTCGTTAGTCTCAGGATCCCATGACTCAGCTGAATACAGTAAAATCGTCTGACTAGCTGGAAGGGAGTACTAGAGTTGTCTTGACGATAAAAGGGTTGATGAGAACAGTATTAAAGAGCTCTCAGGCCCCTATGACCCACTTTCCACTTAAAATCGTCTGGTGTCTCCTGGAAAAGTGTTGCCCCGTTCATGAGAGGGGTGAAGTGTAATAGGCGTAAAAATCCGCTGAGGGAGACTTGTCATAAATTCTCATAAGCCATCAAGAGAGAGAGAGAGAGAGAGAGAGCCGTAACTCTGTCCATGCAATAAGCCCGTGCACCGTCCCGCATGCAAAGAGCTGCTTGTATACGGCCCAGGGGGGGAGGGGGAAGAGGCAACCACTTCCCCGGAGCTGCCGTGTGGGGAGATATTTACCATTATTATTTTTTCTCTTCATTGCCTCTTACTCTTGAGCCGTCATTGCTTTTCTGTCATTATTATTTATTTATTTTTTTTTAAGGCGTGTTATCTTGGAGCTTAATCTGGTCTTTTGGATTTTCACTTCATTCCAGTCTTCCTTCAGACACGCAGTCCTTTTCCTTATCCGTCATTCCCTTCCAGTCTTCCTACAACATACGCTTCTCTTTCTCATCCTTCATTATCAATTTCAATCTTCCTCCAGGCATATACTCCTCTTTCTCCCACATCCCATTCCAGCCTTTCTTCCAACACACACTCCTTTTCTTTCTCCTTCACTTTATTCCAATCTTCCTTCCAACACACACTCCTCCACCTGCTTCATTTTTATCATCCTTCAATACAGTCCTCCTTATCTTTTATTCAATCCCAGTCTTCCATTAAGCATATGTTCCTCATTCGTAGTCTTCATTCCATCCCAATCTTTCATCAAACACACATCCATCCTCTTCATCCTTCATCCTATCCCAATTTTCCTTCAGGCACACACTTCTAATCCTTCATTCCATCCCAGTCTTCCATCAAACATACACTCCTTTATTATCCTTCATTCCATCCCAGTCTTCCATCAAACTTACACTCCTTTATCATCCTTCATTCCATCCCAGTCTTCCGTCAAACATACACTCCTTTATCATCCTTCATTCCATCCCAGTCTTCCGTCAAACATACACTCCTTTATCATCCTTCATTCCATCTCAGTTTTCCTTCGAGAACATACACTTCCACATTACCATAATTCCTCTGCAGTCCCTCGCTTTAGTCTCCGACCGCGCTTATAAAGAATCTTACCCAGTTTCTATGCAAAACAAACCCATAGCAATTAGTTATTCACAGAAATAATTTTGTTTTGCCGTACTTTCACGCTGATAGTTCTAATCTTTTACTGATCATTAACTCTCCTCCTCTTACCAGCTTCCTTCCACCTCTGTCTCAACGCCGCACTGTTACATCTTTGTCTCCTTTCTGTTGCTACTTCAATGGTCACTGCTTCTCTGAACTGCTTGCATCCATCCACTTCTACGGCGGACACGTAGCACCCGTCAAGCAACAAACTCTCATCCCTTTTCAGTCCAACTCTTTAATAGTTAACTGTTACTCCCAGTCCTTCATGTATGCAACAGATCAACATTGGAACTGTTTTCCTCTGTCTGTATTTCCTACTTCCTATGACCTCCGGTCTTTCAGACGCGATGTGTCCAGACATCTCGAAGTGAACGGATCTTAACTTTGGCTCTTTGTTTTGTTTTTGTTTTTTCTTGGAGGGAGTAATCTTGTGGGCTTTTGCCCTTTGGTTCCTTCTTTCTTGCATAAAAAAATACCACGGTTTGGTTTTGGAGTGTTTGGCAGCTGAATGAATGAAGGTAAAGTATAACCAGACGATCTAATACGCAACATCTGATCATGACAGCTTATGAGTACGGCTATAGGGCTTCCTTCTCTCTCTCTCTCTCTCTCTCTCTACTTCGTCTTATCACTGTTCTCCTTCCACTGTCAGTCTGTCTACACACACACACACACACACACACACACACACACACACACACACACACACACACACACACACACACACACACACACACACACACACACACATTCTCTCTCTCTCTCTCTCTCTCTCTCTCTCTCTCTCTCTCTGCCTACCCCTCCACCACCACCCATCTTCCAGCATTTACCCTTCCATCTTATCCTGCGCAAACTTTACCCCTTCATTCTGTCCGTGTCCGTCGAAGTTTTCCGTTCAGAGAAAATTGCAACACATGATCGTCCTTACACATGATCGTTCTTTTCGAGATGCCTAGACCCACCACATTAAAAAGACTGGACGTATTAAGCTGAGGGAAATGCTGAGTGTATAAAAAAAAAAAACAGTTCCAGAGTTGATCAGTTCTGTGCACGAAGGACTGAGAGTAAATACTTTTCAACTGTATTCATCAATTCCAGTGCATTTTTATCGTCAGCTGTAGTTTCGCTCATTTTCACTCCTCAGCTCCTTCTCTCCGATGGCGTTTTATACCAGTATTTATTTTTGCTGCCACCAGAGGCGTGCTGGAGAGGGATGCCTTCATGTAGTGGCAATGATATAAATGGACGACTTTTCCAGGTATTACAAACATCCTTCAACTACTTCCCTGTCCCCCCAAAAGGAGGATGATGGACTTGCAGAAGGGGAACATAAGCCTTCAGTCCACTGGGTTCAATTTCAGATGAACCTGGGGCCACAACTATTACGGCCACTGCTACCAGAGGATTATTTTCAGTTTAGGAAAGATGTATAGTTGTGACGGTGTTAAATAAGGCCATATCTAACCCATCTAGTTGGATAATTCTCTCCTAATCTAAATATAATCGTCTAGAGAAAGCAAGAAGGATTAGAAATGATTAGATTGAAGAGATTAATCCCTTCAATACGATTACGCCTTATATATTTTAATCTTGCCATCACCAGCGATTTCATTGGACTTAGCAGTCGTCCGATGGTGAAGGGGTTAAGTGTGTATCTAACCTCTGCAGTACGAAAGTGTTCCGTAAACTGTTGAAAATCGTCTGGAGATTGCAAGAGTAGTCAAAAGTCCTCGTAGGGAAGGGGTTGATTCCATTGTGATTTGCTTTCATACCTAAGTAAACTCTTGCCTAATCCTGACTCATTTACACCCCTTCCTTTCATTTCGGTTTACATCATCATCATCATCATCAACATCATCATCGTCGTCATCATCGTCTTCTCATTCATCATTATCATCATCATTATTATTACCTTCTCAGTCATCATCACCTTTTCATTCACTATTATTATCATCATCATCATTATTATTTCCTTCTCAATCATCATCGTCATCATTACCTTAACCCTATTCCTGATAATATAAACGGGCAGGGTGTGACACAGGCAAAGGAAGAAGTGAAAACATAAATGGGAGAACTATCATCTGAGTTGGAGGTGAGAATGTTTTACAGCTTCTTTCACAAGCATTCCAAATTCTCCCACAGGCGGGACCATCACTCAAACTCATTATTTGTGTTTTTAATAATCTTGTGACCTCTCTCCTCCTCCCATCTATTATCTAATGTCACCAGTAATACGTGTTATTAGAAAAAGACCCCTGTTAACACCTTGAGTTAGTAGACCTCTTACTGTTTATTTTTTTCTTTCTGTCACTGAATGATTTGAATCAGCTTAGGATGGCCGTTAGTAGGAGGGAAATGGATAAAACACAAATAGAATACGCTATTGTGTAGCGCCAGGGTTATTGGAGTCTGTTTTGATCCCCATACAATGAAAGGTCTCTCATGAGGTGGATAACCTTGTAAGGGTGTAGCAAGAATAAACAAGCGTGGTTGTCGAACGCGTAATCGGTTTCGCCCCGAGATACTGTCAGAAGGGGATGGGGAGGAAAAGGACGTGCTGAACAAAGGAATGGGTAGGATGGGTTAGGTTGGAAAGTTAATGGGTGGTGGGGCTCGAGTAGGAGAGCATATCTTGTGAAAATGGGTACTGAAGGGCTAGTAGTTTGAGGGCAGAGAAGATTGTATCAAAATATACTCTAAGAGTGAGTGTCAGGGGGGTTAAAGAAATGAGCTTGAGTATACCTAGTGAAAATGGGTGCCGAGGAACCTAAGGTTTTAGTGCGGTTATGGTTTATTTCAAAGTTTTCCCTAACAAGATAAGCTTGCTTTGCTCTCATTAACCTGGTTTTGTGACAGGTAAAAAAGACGCCATACTGTATAGCTTCAGGTGATAATGGAAGTTGTTTGAACTCCCCTAAGCTGCTACTGTAGATAGCAAGTATTAAAAAACAAGCAAAGCAGAGCCATGCAACCCGCCTTCAACAACAGGAAACTCTGTGATACCTGAGTGGTAGAAATGATCAGTATCATAAGTAGACCTAAAAGTTTTCTGCAGTGCTTCCAGTTAGTAATGAATAACACCATAGTTAGCTCTAAAAACTCTGTAGATTTTGCAGTAGCTAGCTGATTCCGTATCATAATCTCACGGTTATGAAACATTTTGAACCTGATTCGGTTGGATCACCTTAGCCCACTCGACCACCAGCTGTCATGTGGTTATATGGTTACCGGCTAACAGAATAAGTGGTTTTCTGGTTACAGGAAACCATTTGGGTTTTCACTAAGTGTAGAGTCACCTGAAGACAGCAGTACATTGAGTAAATAGATGGTGGGCACACTCCAACCGAACATTTGTGGTTGCTCAGTTAAAAAAGTAATACGTCTCATAGTAAAGCAGTAAACATTCTCAGGCTCCTGTAACTATATAATTTCATCTGAATAAATTCGTCTGACATTAAAACAGAATACTAGAATTTTCCCGGCGATGAAAGGGTTAATGGTGACATTATTTACACCCCGGCTCCCCTGTCTAACTTTTAACAGACGGAAATCATCAGATGTTAAAACAAAAGAGTTGATGCCACCATGAGAGGGTTAACAGAGTATGTCACACTAACACAGTGACGCTGGGCCTTTTACTTCATCGGGTTTCTCTTATCCTAATAAATAAAATCGTCTGGTGGTGGCTGCATTAACCCCCCTCACTAAATTGACGTATTTATCCAGTTTATTCTTACAGTATTCAGTCAGTTATTTTCACCTCCGAGGAGACTTTTTGAATGTGAAGAGCAAGATGTAACCTTCTTATTCCCTTCACTACTAGAGCTACTTTGCAAGTTGAGTACTATCGTCAAGAAAAACAAGACAAAAAAGAGAGAAAGAAAAAAGAAAACTACTACGATAGGGTTAGCATCCAAAGCGTGTCTATGTCGGGAAGGATGTCAAAAAAGGCTTATCAGATTTTTTTAAAAAAAATTTTCAGAACCATTACGTCTTGAGTTCTGTGGTTTACCTTAGAGACTGCCAGAGGATTTTATTTGGCACTGTTCTGTAATTTACTTTAGTTATTACCAGACAATTATCTTTAGCATGAGAGCCCTTGTGGTGAAGATGACACACACACACACACACACACACACACACACACACACACACACACACACACACACACACACACACACACACACACACACACACACACACACTCTCTCTCTCTCTCTCTCTCTCTCTCGTCAGACACCCGCGGAGGTATCGATATAAACTTACAGCAATATAAAGAAGCGCCACATGAATCCACCCATTATTTTCATCCAAAAAAAGTTTTCTCGTTTTTTCCCTCTCTCATTCCGACTCGTACAGTTGGGTGTATGTGGAGTTGCCGTCAGTAGTTGTGTCAATATCCACAGAGATCTTGCTATGCTAACCAGTAATAATCAAACCAGCTGGAAGGGTGGTACTTTCACTTCATTCGGTGGCAACGCCAAACGTGTGTAAAAGGATAAGTAGCCGCCGCTGTACACATTTAATTATCAGAGTGAGTTTTTTTTTTTTCTCTCTCTCTCTTGCCAAGCCCTCTCCTTCACGCAGTCTCCAGCCCACTTGCCTTTACCAGTTACCTAGCTCCACCTCCTCCGCTTCCCTTCTCTCTCCCTCCCTCTGTCTCGGTACCCCCCTCCTCCCATACACACCCCTCCCCCTCCATCAGTTCCGATTACCCACCATATCCCATCTTCCTATCTTTCTCTTCCTCTTCCTTATCCCCCCTCCACAGCCTCCCTTCCATCACCTCCAATTACCCAGCCATATCTCCTATTCCACTCACCTTCAGTCACTACGAGCTTCCCAACATTGCCTTCTCTTTCCCTTTTCCTCCCCACTTTCCTTCCTCCAAATAACTCCTCCAGTTTCCCAATCCTGCCTCGTTTTTCCCTATCCCGTCCTCCTGTCATCCTCGTCTCCCCTCCGGCACTGTCAGTTTCCGAACCCTACCTCCTATTTCTCTCTTCCTTCCTTCATTCCTTCCGATCCCCCTCCTTCACTCCCTTCACCACCACCCAACCCCTCCTCAACTCATCCCCCCCCCCTCCCTTCACTACCTTCCGCCCCTAAAGGCTCCCATAGTTTTTTCCCCGTTCAATTCCCCCGGATGGTATTCCTTTGTTGTGGTCAGACCTTAGGGGGCCGTGTGTGTGTGTGTGTGTGTGTGTGTGTGTGTGTGTGTGGAAGATTTAGATATGTGTACTGTAGTGTGTGTATGCGTATTGTGTAACTATTACGTGCTTGTAAAACAAAAAAAGTGTTGTACCAATGCATAAAATAATCATAAATATATATATATATATATATATATATATATATATATATATATATATATATATATATATATATATATATATATATATATATTTATTTATTTATTTATTTATTGCTTTGAGTACTGACATACTGTTAAGGGTCTGAAATTAACCATTTGATTGCTCGTATTATTCTCATATGAAGACAGCCCTTTTTTTTAAGCCTAAGTCAATCAACTGATAAACGTACACGTCAAGCAGACTGCAATAGAACGAGGCGCCTCCAGTGCGTTGCAGCCTCAGTTTATATCTCATGAGTGTTGGAGGTGGCGCCTCTGGTTTCACTTCCCGCCTCTACGCTGGCTCCAATTACTGTATGTCTGTCTATCAACCAGTCCTTGTTTTGCCCCATCAGTAGAATAGAGGCCCAGCCTCTCTCTCTCTCTCTCTCTCTCTCTGTCCTCAGAGTGGTAAGACGGAACCCCTTACTATAAGGCAGGAGCACTTTCACCGAGTTGATCACCAGGCGTCCATTTGATTATACGGTTACCACCTAGCGTGGGATAGTTTCCTGGATTACAGGAAATAATTTGACCTGTCCCTCACTATATAGTCACATGAAGGTTGTACTACACGAGTGAGTGGATAGTGGACGTCGCCACCTACCTCTGGTTACACGTGGGGTAAAAGTGTGTGGAATCCATGCGCAGTTTTAACAGCAAGTTTCAAGAGAATGATAATGCGAAGGGGATGGTGTCATGGAGGGGAGAGGATGCTTTCGAAAGTGTCTTCGAATGTTGCCCAACATAATACTTGGATAAGGTAAAGTGGACGGAATATAAGGCGTGTGAATAGATAGTTATGATACTGTGTAAGGACCAGATGATCAAAGTTGCCGCTGTTGGCAACACTAGTTAAAGGAATCTCACACTGTAGTCAGGGAAGTGGAGCTGGAACCTGGTAATTCCTTCATCTAATACGCCATATTAATTTTACTGTTGCTACTACGAGAGGATTTTAATCAGCTTGGAAGAGTGCCGTAGAAGTGGAAGAACTAAAGAAGGCCGTTTCTAATCCATCAATAAAAAAAACTATCCAAAACTGTTCAAAATTGTCTAGATGTAACATGATTAATAATAATAAAAAAAAATGATTGACCAGTCAAGAAGCTGCTGTATCGACTGTAACTCATTGTTTTCTTGATACGAAGCAGCCACTATGAATAAGCAAAAAATATGACTTGCTGATACATTAAAAAGGGTGCTTAGTTGAGTGCCATCAGAAGGAAGTCTAAAGGAGAACATAAGAACATTGCCATTGCTTTTTGTAGTTTGTATTTCCCTAGCTCGATGGCAGAACATGACATCAGTACTGTTCGAAAACGTTTCCATAGCACTTCTTCGTGACTAACATCATATTATAGTGCTCATCTCCTGGTACAGCTCAGCATTCAAGACGAAGAAATAATGCTTTTAGCCAGTATTAAACAGGAGAGAGTACAGGCAAAGCAGTGTTACGTGTGAGGGACAGAGTATCAGAAGGGATGGACTTGTTTCACAGTAGTATGGCCGTTGATTAAATTGTTCATCATTCTAAGGACGTGCGAATACCCTGTTATAAAAATTATTATTACTATTATTATTATTATATAATAATAATAATAATAATAATAATAATAATAATAATTATTATTATTATTATTATCATTATTATTATTATTATTATCGTCACTGATACCGCCGTAAGATTTTTTATTCATTACAGGGAAGTTTTCGCCGACTGAAGGTAAAGTTAGCGAAAAAGTCCCCAGATAAACAGTTTTAGGTGGCCACTTACGATCAGTATTTATGACAGTAATATTGGCATCAGCACCTGTCAGTAATCCAGCCACCACCAATGGCTCAGTAATATCGCTTAATATTCTGGTGTATCATTGCCATCAAGCTGTGAAAATCAAGTACTAAGTATACCGCTAACATGGATACGGACATTATTGGCTTCATAGCGCTGGGAGTCAAACTTGTTTCAGTTCCCTCAAGAATTTTATTCGCAGTGAATTTATTTTCCTTTTCACGTCATGTATGGTGACCTCGAGCAGTTTTTCTAGATATTTGCGATGTAATATATATACGAATCAGTCTTCTTGTTGCTGTCATAGGTGTTGGCCATATCACATTCCAAAGTAAAGTGTGTTCTGTATCCTGTTTCTCTCAGCAAGCTAACTGACGTGTGATTTTTGACATATTTTTTAAACCAGTGAACAAAGAACGAAAAGCTGGGAACGTATAATTTATCAGCAGCTTAGGTTATATTATATTTGTGCAGGAAAAATGAACAGAATAGCCGTTAAAATATGTAGTCTTTATATGTAATGTGTTTTAATCTCACTTGGAGAAGAGGGGTGTTTCCCGAACAACCCAGGCAATACCCCTGGATGCGCCCATGTGTATAGTCATATCTGACCTTCCAGAGCGCTGGGAGGCCACGATATACATGCATACATTCCAGAATGAATCGCCTGTCTTTTTTTTTTTTTTTAGGGGAACCCGACATCACACCAGGATGATCTCTTCACACAGACTGGGGAAATATTGACAATTATTAATGACGTAACCATCAACCTGTTAATATTATTGCCTTCTAGCCAGTAAAAATAAACTCTCTCTGGATATCATCAATATATTGGACAAACCCCCATTATGACCCATACATGACCAATATTGCTGTCAATATCAAAGAGTGATCAGTATTGCTGATTCTGAGCACTGCGCTTTAGCCTGACAGTCTTCAAAAGAATCTGTATCGAACTATAACGAAACAATACATTTCGTTATTGGAGCTCGGTGGGGCATAATATGATCTGGTTTCGGTAGTGGGATGTTTGATGCTAGAGACTCTGAATATGAGCCATTGAGTGCTATATTGGGAATGATTGTGGTGATTCTCGGCCAGGTCAGACTGATAGACTTGGTTTGTTCCCGCCCCCCCTCCTTATCCTTGTTTACTTAGTACTAAAGACCTGGATGGAAAGTTGGAAACAGACTGCTGCGTGTCGTGGGCTGGAGGAAGATTGAGACCACTTGGCCAATTTTGTCTGGCTTAATGACCCTGTACAATTGGCAGGCATAAAGTAAAACCTTCTTCATTGTGTTTCGTGTATTTCCACAGTTAATGTACAGTCCTGAGTGAGCCTCCACTTTCCTTGTCTTCCAGAAACTATCAGTGCACCAATACACTGCAAAGACTAGGCGGCAACGCAAGGTCAACAAACCTGATTCTACCTGAATTGCGCTTCAGAAAGGTATGTGCCGATTTTATTTATTTACTCTTTTACCCATATTCCAATCTCATGTCGTGAAGGCCAGCAGACCTGCATTATAGCGCCTGTTATTCTAGTCAGCCTTTCTTCTCTAAACATCCATCATAAATCAATTTTTATTCCTTCAGAAAATTCGTGTTTGTTCATATTGAAAATTGCATCTCAGAGACCGCCATGCCGGCATTTTGTTAAGATGGTAGATTGGATCAGAGTACTATCTTTATTCCGGTGGAAATGACTGAGAATGGATGTTTACAAATTCCAAACTCAGTGTTCTCAAGCCATTACCAGCTGAACAAAATGTGGTAAATTATAGAGTTGGGGGGATTTAAGGGGCAAAGGCCAAGGTATATTTCCGGTAGAGATGCATGTTAAAATCGAATTCATCGCACGTAAAATTCGTAGGTAAGTCAGTCGTATAGGGGAGTTTGATGTAAAAGTAAACTTTTACTGAATTTGGTTCTTGTATTGAATTGTTCGGTATATGAATGTAATATTGTGAATAACAACCGTATTTTTAAGACCAGAGTCCTTAAGAGTACAGGGCCGTTTCTAAGGGTCGTTTATGGAACAGTTTTTAGCGTTATACTGTATGTGGGTAGCCTGCACGCCACGGTACATAACGGACTGAGTAGCCACGTAGAGAAACCAAACGTGCTTTGTTCTCATCGTGGTGATGGGGAGGGAAGCCTTTATGTGGTGACACTGATATAACCGGACTGTTCCAGTGACCGGTTATACAAACATTTCTCAGCTTCCTCCCAATCTCTTGAGAGGAGGATGGTGAACTGCATGAGAATGGCAACGTAAGCCCACAATCCAGTCAGTTCAGGTTTCACGTGAACTTGAAGCCACAACGACAACTTTCGTCACAGGATTCATAAATATCATCGTATGGAACCTTTTAAGATTACGACAGTTAGCTGTTAACTGAGACAGGTAGACACAGGAAGTTTCAGATAAGCAGACAGAGACAAATAGATAGACAAATAGACAGATAGACAGACAGCTTCCCTCTCCCGGATCCGCTGACAAGACTCTTCTGGAGACATTATACAGAGGCAGGATCGATCAGAGAGAGAGAGAGAGAGAGAGAGAGAGAGAGAGAGCAGAAGTTGGGGGAAGAGGGAAACGGTTGATATTTTAACTCCTCCACTACGGTGGCATTTTACTGTATAATATACCTTGCATCCTCTTTTTTTTTTTTTTTTTTTTTTTTTTTTAAGTGAGCAGGTAGCAGGGTGTGGGCGCCAGTACCATACACAACACTAAAACTATTATTTTGAAGACTGCTGAAGTTAAAGAGGATTTACGCACCTCGTTGAAAGCCTGTGACGTAGTAATAAGTTTTACTGAGTGACTTTTTCTCAAAATTCGCCACCAAATTACTGAGAGAGAGAGAGAGAGAGAGAGAGAGAGAGAGAGAGAAAGAAAGAAACAGCGCTAACTTCAGCATCATAATTGGATCATCTTTGAAATATTAGTGTTTCACGTGTTGAAAATCTCATGGAAGAGTAATAGGTGCCGCTAAAGAGATGTCTCTCTCAATTCGCCAACATACTGCTGATAAAAGCTAAAAAGCGCCAAACTGAGCACAAAACTGAGTCCAGCGAATGACTTGTAATGCAATGACATGTTGGTTCAAAGCCCATAAACTGACAGTATGCACGTTCTGACATAAGGTGAAACATTGCAATGTGCGATAACAACAGGCAAGAGAGACTGCACACTTCTTCTTTTAGCTAAAATAGCAACATTAGCAACCTTGCATGCAGGAACACGTTCCACACTTTCAAGTGAGGACACCTACGAGTATAACTTCACTCAGGAGAGGCTTTCCGAATTGGAGGGGATAGATGTACCCTTCATTAACCTTTGCCCTGCAGTGGAGCTTTCCTAATAATAATCAAATTGTCTGGCAGCAGCCAAAAAAAAGTTAATACAAAAAATAAATAATTAAAAAGTCTTTTGGAAGAGGAGAGGTGGCAAGCGGAATGGAAGAGAGGGAGGAGTAAATAGGAGGGAAGGAAGCTGGTCGAAAAATGTGGACTGTATAATTCTTCCACCATAACTTGTCCGAGATCCCTTTTTCAACTATTTCCCGTTGCTCAGTGGCGGAATAAGGCATTACTGCGGCATCACATCCGTTCTGTAAAACTTCTCTGTGACTAGCATCATATTCTTGTGTTATCCTCTAGTTACAGTTTGCATTTAAGTAGGAGAGATGGTTATGGCAAGTTTAATTGCACTTAGTATAGGTGGAGAGGGCTGGGTGTGGTGGTGGTGGGTGAGGCAGGGACGAAATTTCTGGAGAGAGAGAGAGAGAGAGAGAGAGAGAGAGAGAGAGAGAGAGAGAGAGAGAGTGGATGGAGGGGTAGGGTGAATAGGATATGGAAACAGCAAGAGGAAGAGGGTGGGTGCAAGGGTGTTTCGGGAGGAGAGAGGTAGGGCGGAGATAATGGATAGATAGATCGATAGATAGATAGATGGAGATAGAGATTTTTAGATACAGATGGACAGATAGATAGATAGATAGATAGATAGATAGGGAGAGAGAGATAGAGAGAGAGAGAGAGAGAGAGAGAGAGAGAGAACGTGGAAAGGAAAATGTGTGCGTGTGTGTGAAGAAAAAGAATAATAATTAAGTTAATCACCGTCATCTGCAGGAGGGTCATTATGGCAGACATTTAATATTTTGCTATGTTTCAGTCTTTCCCGTAGAATATGACCCATTTCTGCTACCAGATGAACAGAGACACTGAAGACACAAACTTTTTCCATGAGTCTGACCGGCCCGATAATCAAACCGGAAGGGTGTGTGGCAGGAGGAGGAGGAGGGAGGAAAAAAATAAAGGGCGTGTTAATGGACGAAGGAAAAGGGAGAAAATGTAAAATAAACCAGACTGCCCCAGAGATATAGGCCTACTTCTCCCGTGGGATGGATTTCTTTTCTCTCCAGTGAGCTTGACATTTGACTCTGTTGTCTTCAGATCGAACATGACTCAGATCTAGTCAGTACCGACCGATCTACAAAAATCTTCACACACACACACACACACACACACACACACACACACACACACACACACACACACACACACACACACACACACACATGTATGTAGTAAGCAGCCACCATAAATGTAACAGACGTGACGTGTATGGTGAGTGTGAGTTTTTCTGCTGGGGTGTTTACCAAGCTAGGCCTATTCATGTTGCCTCTCTCTTCCCTCTCTTGCTCTCTTCTCTCTCATAGTTATCTGCTTTCCTATACTGTTTAATTTTTTAGTTCTGGAATCAATATATGGATGGAAAAAGGATATAAATATGGGTTCGTAGGTCTTTACTGAGTACCTGCCAGGGATGCTGTACACTGATTCTTTTCTTTTATTATAGGTTTAAATCACAGCATCCTAAGCTCACTGGATGGCTATTCTCTTGCGTCTTGGAAAGTGTCGGGCTGTATTCACAATTTTTTTATTTTCGGTGAACACCTTCTGCATTGTCAGTCTGCATTTTGCACACCCTAAATGATAACATTACCTGTCATTGAAATCTGCTGTTCTCTTGTATTCATATTTCAAAATACATGTTCTATAATCCCTCTCCCCCCAGCACGCAGTAGGCTACTGGTACAGAAGTAAGACAACAGTATAACATTGAGCCCCAAGGCTAACAACATTACGTAACTTAAATAAAGTAAAAAGGTGAGTGTTGGTGGGAGAGTGAAACTTTTAACGATGTAAAGAGTTGGAGAGGTTGGAGAGGGTTAGGATGGGGAATGAGAATATAGTAGTCTTGTTCTGACCCCAGGCTCACTTCAAGACCACTTCAACCAGGCTCTCCCTAAGACTTGTTGAGAGTATGTTGAAAGACTGGGTATGTTTTGAGAGTGAGTACATGAAGTAAGTTTGTGAATGTGAGGTAGGTGTGTGAGAGGCCAGAGTGGATTAATTTGTTTATGAGGGTATTTTGTGTTTGGTGCTGAAGCAGAGAATAATTATGGAAAGAGGAGAAGGAGGGTGGAAGAGATGGGGAGGCTGGACTGTTGGCTGGGAGCAGTAGTAGCAGTGAGTGAAGGAGGAGGAGGAGGAGGAGGATGAGGAGGAGGATTATGCCTATCGACTCTACCAGGGTAATTTAGTCAGTTTTTTTTTTTTTTTTTTTTGCTTAATCCCAAAATCACCCAAAATATGACCAACATAGTTCCTTTACATCCAGATTTACTGCAGGATGAACGGGGACAAGGGGGAAACAAACTTTATCCAGCAGTCTGATCGGTGCGAGAATTGAACAAGGGTGGGAGGAAGAAGGGGAATGAGGATAAAGGAAACAGCTGGTGGTGGGCGGGGAGGGAAGTGGAAGGAGGGGAGGGATGGAGTGAGAGGGATGGTGGAAGTGGAGAGTTTGGAGGGAGGGAGGGACGGAGGGAGGGAGGAGTATGAGCTGGGTAAAAGAGGGTGGGTGAGTGGGTAGGAAAAAAAAAAGAAAGGAGGTTGAGAGGAAAATAAGATGAAGCAGAAAAGAAAAGTGAAGACGAGGAAGAGGACACAGAGAGTTAAGAAGTTAAGAAAAAGGAAGAAGAGGAGGAGGAAAAGGGATGCTAAGAAGTAACGATGAGAGAGAGAGAGAGAGAGAGAGAGAGAGAGAGAGAGAGAGAGAGAGCAGTATGGATCGTGCAACGGCTAAGTCAGGTTCCCCATTCTCTTTGCCCTCCCTATATCCGATTTTCTCTTCCACCCAGCCTTCTCGCCCACTGTTTTTTGCAAGATTTATCTATTTATCCGATTCTCTTCATCTAGCTATAGTTTCTGCGTGTTGATAGATTTACTTTCTATATACTCATGTCCATTTTAGTATCTGTCTACTTATCTGTCTATCCATGTATCTATTTACCTATCTACCTGTGTCTGTCTATCTCTAGCTCTCTCCATCCATCGGTCTTTTTCTCCTCCTGTCTGACTGAGGAACCACTGTTCTTCAGTCTTTCAATTCATCTGAATGCATCTTCCTTCTGTGAGTGACTGGTGGGAGAGAGAGAGAGAGAGAGAGAGAGAGAGAGAGGGGGGGAGAATATGGCGTAGATGTGTAACTCTCCAGGGCCTACATCGCAGCCCCTCCTTAATTCTCTCTCTCTCTCTCTCTCTCTCTCTCTCTCTCTCTCTCTCCATATCAAACACCCTTCCCTCAACAGCACCTCAAGTGTCTCTCCACCATAATGACCTCTTAATTAAACACCGCCCTAATTGCGGCCACAGTAATCCTGCCGCATCAAGTTGACCTAGAATATAACGTAACCCAAAATGACATGACCTTACCTAAATTAACGCAACCTAACGTAAATGCTAACCTAACCCAGCCTAGCCTAATGTATGCTAGCCTAGTCTGATTTAACCTACGTTAGAATTGTCTGACATGATCTAATTATAAACTAGTGTAGCCTGCTGTAGCCTCATGAAGCCCAACAAAGGTGGAGCAAACCCAAAATTCCTTTGCTTATGCCAGCCTAACGCATACCAAACTAACCTAACCAAGCCTAACTTAATCTGCTTTAATAAAGTGATGTAACTACTTGTACTCTGAGCGTACCTGACTAGATTAGTATACCGAAATGTAACCAGAAAGCTATTTTTTATACCACTGACTGCAGTGAATTCCTAGAACTTGAATTATGAAAAAGTCGTCCGTCGTAAGTCGTAATTTGGAATGAAGTGCGATTTTGGGAGGCAAACCGTTAATCATGTGTGTGTGTGTGTGTGTGTGTGTGTGTGTGTGTGTGTGTGTGTGTTTTACATTTGTGTTGCCTTGTATGTAGGCTATTCTGAGTTTAGTAAAATAATCTAACATTGGCCGAAAAGCATAATGCATATAGTTAGCACCTGAGGGTTTACTGATTCCACGGCGATGACCTTTCCTACGAAGGTGTCATGATGAGCGTCCTTGGTGATAGATGGATAAATTAACCTGAGATAGTACACACAGTTCACACCCTATGGAGCATCACTGTGGGACTACACAGAAAAGCTGGCACATGAACGGATCTTGAATTTGGCTCTCTGTTACCTTGCTTTTGTTTTTTCATGGGGTTCCTTCTTCCTTACATAAAAAAACAAACATGGCGAGTATTGTAATTGGCTAAGAAAGCTACCGAACACTTCTATCTCATCAGCTCACTTCAGCTGTTATAGGCTATTAGACGCCAACTATGTCGATGTTAAGGCATATATATAAGTAACATACGAATTGTTGCGTAGTATGGAAAATAACTTTATAAATATGGAAAGGAGGAGTTTAATCCCTCGAGTTTCGTCTATAGTTTCTTCTATTCACCCACGTTGCCTTCTACCTCCATCCCACACAGATCAGATTATCTTCACATAAAAATCGATAAGGAAAAGATGCTTGAAAATCTGCAAAGGTGACGAGGCTACGGTCCATCGAATTGATACTCCCGCTCCCGCCGACCCACTGGAAACGGCTTGGTGACCCTATACTCGTATATCTGACTGGTGAGGGTAATGAGAGAGAGAGAAAGAGAGAGAGAGGGGGGGCGGGCTACAGAAAAGGAGGAAGAAGAGGAAGGAGAAGGGAAAGAGGGGGAGGAGGAAAGATAAAAGAAGAACCACAAGGAGGGGAGACTATTTTAAGAAAGAAAAAATACCGGTCTGGAGGAGGGATAAGAGGAAGAGGATTACGATGATGATGATGGTGATGAGAAGGAGAAGAAAGAAGAACATAGCAAAAGGAAGATGTAGTTAGGATACTAAGAGGAAGGGAAGGAGAAGGGATGAGTAAACTGAAAAAGATGATAATGATGACTAATAGGTAGCAGTTAAGTATACGGAAATAATAATAATAATAATAATAATAATAATAATAATAATAATGATAGTGACTGTGGTGGTGGTGGCGAACAAGAAGAGAGGAAGTAAAGCGGTAAAGGAGGAGGAAGAGGAGGAGGAGGAGGAGGAGGAGGAGGACAGTGATAAGAGCATGAAGAGGAGGACAAGAGGTAAGGAGGAGGGGGAGGGAAAGGATAGGGCGAGGAAGATTGGAAAGTCAATATTGAGAGAGAGAGAGAGAGAGAGAGAGAGAGAGAGAGAGAGAGAGAGAGAGAGAGAGAGAGAGAGAGAGAGAGAGAGAGAGAGGCTTACATTATTACACAGAGCACACTGACCCTACCGTGTTGGTGACCCAGTGTATTGTAACAGTTTTATGCAGACGATTTATTCAACAGTTTTACCAAACTTTAATACTGAAGTAGTTATTATTCCATTCAGGAAGAGGATATATATATATATATATATATATATATATATATATATATATATATATATATATATATATATATATATATATATATATATATATATATATATATATATATATATATATATATATATATATATATATATATATATATATATATATATATATATATAATTCTTAATGGTATTGGAAGATTGTATCCAGTTTACGAGATGTGAATAATGGATGAAGTGGCAAGGACAAAGCATATGACAGACGATGGCGTGCTGAAGGGGGTAGAATTGATCGAACATTTTTTTTTTTTTTCGGGGGGAGGGGGTAGGGATTAGGCGGAAAGAAAAGTGGTTTGTTGTCCGAAAGGTCGAGAACTCGATCCTCGGCTGGAACGGGGAGGAGTGTGAAGGTCTGAATTTCAGTGCAACACTACTGATCTACAGAACCCAGCTGCATGTCCTGAAAACACCTCCGCTATTACAGTTTTACCAGTCATGACTACTGTAACGTTAATCTCTTTACATCTAAGCATTCCAGATGGAGAGATGACAATTTTATGCCAAGTTAAAGTGGACAGAGTTTAATAACGTATGTCTAAGAAGCAGATGTGAATGAGGAAGAGAGGAAATATGGGGTTGGGGAAACGGAGATGTGGATGAAGAAGGAAGACTGGTAAGGTGAAGAAATATTAGGGTGATGATACAGGGAATCGAGTGTGAATGAGAAGGGAAAAAGAGGGTGAAGAGGAGTATGAGGGTGAAGTAGCAAGGGAAGTAGGGTAGCAACGAACACAACGAATATAAAGAAGAGATAGTATGAAGAAGACAAAGTATATTATCGTCATCATCCTAGTCCTTTTTCTCACGTAAAGATGGGTGAGGTAGGATAGAGAAAAAATGGAAAGAGAAAATATGGAATTGGAGTTACTGTCAATACCAATGCCAGTGAAATGGGCCACTCAGTCATTCACACACCATTTAAGCTACGGAATCCTGGCTCTATCTCACATGCCTAACCATCGATGAATCAGCCTCTCTCTCTCTCTCTCTCTCTCTCTCTCTCTCTCTCTCTCTCTCTCTCTCTCTCTCTCTCTCTCTCTCTCTCTCTCTCAATTTTACATCCAGGTCCCTAAATATAATATTGGGTTTGTTCAAGACTCTGACCTGTCTGAAAATCGAACTCAGGTCCTTCCAGTTGCGAGCTGTACGTGGTACCCAATACACCACCACCAGCTCTACCTTCGAAAAGAGTGGAGAGAGAGAGAGAGAGAGAGAGAGAGAGAGAGAGAGAGAGAGAGAGAGCGGGTCAGGGTGAAGAGTGTAAAATGCGGGGAGGAATGAGTGTGGAGTGAATAGACAAGTGGTGTGGGCTGGCTGGGTGAATGGGAGGGTGGGACAAGTGAAGTGTGTGGAGAGAGAGAGAGAGAGAGAGAGAGAGAGAGAGAGAGAGAGAGAGAGAGAGAGGAGAAGTAATTTAAAAATCTTCTCACTCCTCTCTTATGTAAATGGCAGTCAGCAACTCCACACTGTGCAATTTCAATGCAAAATATTCAGATAAGCGTCAGTGCCTGAAATACAAATGAAATCGCAAACCATCTTATATTTTGTGTTCAGGAAGAAGTAGTGTTTTTTATTCGTGTTGCTGCCGCACGATTCTTTTTTTTTTCTTTCCTCCTCCTCCTCCTCCTCCTCATTGTATACGAAAGCTCCATAGTGGTGGTGGATAAGATCGTCTGGAGTAGCTCGTCTGAACTAAAGAATACGGTGTGCGACGGAACGGGTCAGTGAGGAAGGAAAACTGTGTGTGTGTGTGTGTGTGTGTGTGTGTGTGTGTGTGTGTGTGTGTGTGTGTGTGTGTAGAGATAACTACTTCACTCCGATTATATACTTTCTACCATCATTATGCGTTTTCATATGTGTAAAAGGTTAACTGTTTTATTCCAATGGCGTCATTCATATGTAAGTTTTGCTGCTACCATACGATGTCATTTAACTTCGGACAAACCCCTCGTGCTGAAAGGGTTACCAAAGAAAGCATTTAACCTCTTCAGTTCGAAATATGTCTTCGAAGCTGAGTAAAATCATCTGGAAGCAGTCGGAATAAAGTAAGAGATGCTATCAAGGTGAAGGATTATCGGTTGCCCTTATTTATTTACTATTTATTTACTATTTGTTTGGCAATTGGTGAACGGAATTAGGTTTTTGTTATGTCTGTCTAACCGTTTGCCTGTCTTACATACGATGACGTTTTGTTGGTTTTATTTTTCCTACAGTCGGACGATTTTCCCCTTAATTAGTAGGTAAGAGGTTAAACACGAAAGCCATTAACTGTCATACTCTTAGTAGTATAAAATAGTCTGGAGATAACGAGTAAAAAATGAAGGACATCCTCGAGCTGAAGGAGTTAAGCCAGCCATCATCTAATCCATTTTGGCCCATCAGGACGGTAGGGACCCCCGGCTAGGCTACTTAGTCCCGGCGTTTGAGGCAAGACTGACAAGCTTCGTTTGCCTCTGAGTGGCATTATGTGAGCAGCAGCAAACCCCGACCACCCTCGGACTCTTGCCTTCATTAATCAGTAACAAATAAAAAATGTTGGGAGGGTGTTCATATTCAGCACAGGATGACGTAATAAGCATGATTAGCTTTAGGTGACTGAGTGTTAATGCATGTACCTTTAACCGTATCATGGTCGAGACAACCCCAGAATTCTACTGCAGTTAGCACCAGACTAGTTTGTTCGCCCGGGTGAGGCACAGGACTCCGAAAGACTAACAAAACAACCTTACATGTTTGTATCTGAGTCTTGGTACCACCAGGTGGTTTTTGGAACTCATTTTAATATAGGAGTGAATATGAAACCTCTCCAGTCCGAAAAGACACTACTAAGCTGCACGAAATCGTCTGCAGTTGGAAGGATTAAAATATAAAGACCTTCCTCGAAGCGAAGAGGTTAAAGTGTGCTCTATAATAGATTAAATGTAATATTTACTGGAACACATTAAGACTTCTACGTAATACTAGTGATACAGACCGTACACATACCCGGTACGGTATAATGAAAGTATACTTTAACGCATTGTTGCCTTGGCTTGGAAGCGTCATGTATAATCACACCATTTCTTCTTCTTCCTTTTTCTGTAGGCAAACCACAAACCCTTCTCTTTACTCGTATATCTTGCTTCCCTCACCAAGTTGGCACAGGGGTGGATGGAGCGAGCGCCAAGGATTCCTGCTCCAAACCAAAAGGCCTCTGGAGGAATTTTCATCAGTCGGTGGTGTAGTAATCATGTCAGCAATGAAGTGCAGTGGGACGTCAATGTGACTTATCTGAAGAGTTAAACAAAAAAATGCCAGTCCAACCATATTCCAGCACTCAGCATTGGGAGGCAGCCAAGAAGCACAGTCCCCGCCAGATCCACTACCTGAGATACAGAAATTGGCTTAATTCCATGTGTGACTGGCCACTGCTTCGGTAGACATTGTTATAGTGGTTGCCAAGAGAACATCGTTAGCGAGGACTTAATTGTGCGGCTGATACCATTGCTGACGTACAGTACATAAAAGAGCAAGGTGGTGCATTTAGGCGACGAACGTCGTATAGCAAGACAGAAGCCAGGACACCATCAAGGATCTCTGATATATATCTAGTCAAATGTTCCTTGGTGTAAAAGCCTAGTAAAACTCCATATTAAAGCTCGAATCGACTTGCAAAGGTATACACTTTGGTGGATGTCGCTGTAGTTAACTAATTGTAAAGTATGTGGTGCAAAACATAATGAGTCTTTGGCACGGCACTGCTTCTGATAATTCGCTCTTCATGCCAGGTATAATCTTGACCCATAAATCTCTGCTGTAATGTTTACAAGCCATTAATTAGGCGTTATTAGTTTTTCGGTATAACGTAGATGCATGGATACCGGAAGCGAACGAGAATAAGAATAAATAAATAAATAAATTAATTAATTAATTAATTAATATAAATAAAAATAAATAAATAAATAAATAAATAAATAAATATATATATATATATATATATATATATATATATATATATATATATATTTATATATATAAAAATAAATATATATATAAATATATATAAATATATATATATATATGTGTGTGTGTGTGTGTGTGTGTGTGTGTGTGTGTGTAGTCTCTCTCTCTCTCTCTCTCTCTCTCTCTTATATATATACAGTATATACACATACGAGAGAGAGAGAGAGAGAGAGAGAGAGAGAGAGAGAGAGAGAGAGGACCATGTTTACAGTGGATTCTAGCTAATTAACATTTGTCCATAGTTGTAAAACATTCTCAGAAATAATACCACCTTGTCATTTTCACGTATCCCATCACCCCAGTTTAGCCGTGAAGTGCCTGGCATCCTGAGGTCAAAATAAATGCCTAAACCAACGCAACAAAGTCTCAGGGAAGTTTAAATATGCATCCCCAGGGAGGCAAGGGAGAGGAGAGGCGTGAGTGTTCTAGCCTGTGCCTTTTTAACCAACTGGACTCGCGTGTGTAGATTTGACAGCTCGTGACTCAGGGCGGTATTCTTATACGGTTAAGAAGCTTACAAACACCTCTTCCTTACCGATTTATTTCTGATTCTGCATCGTTACTATATTTTTGTGTGTTATTCTTGCAATCTGTGTCATAACGAAAAGATATAAAAAGCATCCCAGGGTATATTAATGTGTGGTTTGGAAAATAAATCGTTAAGGAAAAAATGTTAGGGAACTTCCTTATCCGACGAGAATACGGGGCGAAGACGTGTTATGCTCCTTGGGTAACCCCTTCACTGCGATGATTTTTTTGGTCTAATTCTAACATGCTGTGACCGGACCATTTTCTGCCACGATTTTATTTAAGGACAGTGGCGAACGGGTTGAATTAGTCAGTATCTGCTCCCTCCAGTAAAAAAAAAAAAAAAATTATAAAAAAATAAATAAGCTGAATGATATCGTGTAGAGATAGGAGGAACATACCAAAAAGAAGGCCATTATATTGAAAGGGAAAAAAGAGACTGCTTAGTTTATTTTTTATAGTTCATGCCTTAACACCCTTATTTAGGTTATTATGACGTCTGTGTCGATATAAGGCAGAAATGATACAAGCAACGTAAATAAAAGAGTAGGAAGGCCTAACACGTAAAATAATTCACTCAAGAAATGATGCTAAAATTGTTTCAGGTAACGAACAGAAGACCCACCCGAAGTCCTTCTCCGTGTTAGCTTAGGTGGCTCTCTGACACCTTTTTCTCATAGATTTATTCCGTGTATTATAAGTGTGTATTGTTTCATGGTTTATTAATATCTTTTTTAATACCGTAGTATTTTGTAGAAATAGCATAGGCGAGAATATTAACACTCTAAGGCTCGTATATTCACTCTCAGGTAAATATAATGGTCTGGAGTTGTTCCGACAATGAGTGGGTTAATTGACCATACGCAGAAATAAACTGGTGAGGAAGAGGAGCTACAAAGCCTTTCATAACACGGTCCCATATGCCTGAGTAACGGGGGTTGCTTTATCCAGCTGAGAGTGTCATAGGAGCCCGAGTGTCACCTCACATGTCAATAATGAGGCAAACCATCATGAATAAACATTGTGCATATATTATCAGGATGCAATATAACCTTCACTATGATTTAAAGCACCTGATTTAATTGCTTACATAATTTTTTTCTGGTGATGATTGTTTATGAAGATGATTTTTATGCAGAGCAGGATTTATTGAGAAAAACAATAATTTTATTTTTTAGTCCTCAAGCAGTGTCAGTGGTGAGTACTTATATGCACTGAATGAAACAGTTTGATGTTAGCTGAAAAAAAAAAATCATGTTCAACCCTAAATCAACAAAGCTTTGAATCTTTTTGCTGTGGTAGGGTTTTCAGGTGTGAACAGAATCACAGGACGTTATCCGGAAATATATATAAATTTCTTAGCAACTAGCTTACTGATTACAGGGGTCTTTCCTAAGCTGGATGAAATAATGAGACAGTAAAAACAGTTTGACTGTTTCATCATTTTGACTGGGTTAATAGAATGTGTTCGTAACATTTACTGACAACAAGGATATATTATAAAAGAACTTATCACTATAATGTCGCTAATGGAGAGTGTATGTAAACCCCCTTCTGAGCAGAATATATTCGTGAGCGATAGCAAGAAATTGACGTAAAAGTAATCGTAGTGAATGTGTTAACTTTAGTTTCGCCGTTATCTCTTTTCTTTTCCCCCCCGCTAATTAGCCTAGTTGTTAAACTGCTGTGTAATATTCCCGCAAAAAATGTGAAGGCATGTTTAGAGCCGCGGGGCACCGGAAGCGAGGAGTTAGTGTGGGTAAGAGCGGGTGCAGGTGTAAAGTTTTGCAACATTGACCCACAAAGGTGGCAGAGGAGACTTCCTGCCGCCTTCCCGGTACTTGTTATTCGTATTTTTATATTTAATATCGACATGGTTTGCCTCAGAAATGTACGAAAGGGTAAAGAGGTGTCATGTACAAATAAACCGCTGAGGAAATAGTGTTATTAAGTGTTTTATGCCACTTAGAATACGGCTCTGTAACCCAAAGAGGTGGCTCACTGGCAGAGGGCAGATGCCGGGAAGAGCACCGGTCTGTCCGGGTCTACACGAGGAGTTTAGGTAAATTTTTTCTCTCTTCACACCGCGCAGGCATTGGCATAAAATGAATACTAAGCAAATAAGTTTCCAGTAGTGACAGGGTATCGGTATCTACTGTGTTGCAAATGGAAGAGGGGAAAAAAACTGTGTTTCTGGTAAATGGTTGCTAATCTTTACTCATATGCACATAATAAAAGAACATGAGAGTGGTAGATCCCATCGTTATCAAGAATATGGTACAGTGTCCCGCAATATTTCTACACCATTGCTCGCTACGAGTGTTATTAGAACAGAAGTAATTGTTGCACTAGTGTTTTACATGTATACGAGTATACCTACTTCAGATGCCTATTGGTGTTAATGAATACACTTGCAGCATTGCATTTACCATGATGATGATGATGATGATGATGATGATGATGATCGTAAAAGTAGAGCTGCAGAATAAATATGGACTGTACATGTTTATTATGCATTCACCATAGGACGTGCTCAGGTTAGTCTTTTCCCGAGATTAGCAGTCCACTTATCACACACTACCCAGGCTATAAACCTCTCTCACACATCACCACATAGGCACCAAAACCCACCGCCTGTGCTGCGATATGCCAGGGGTACCATATCCAGGCCTGATAATTATGATGGTATTAATCCCTAGAAATTGGTGGTGTACAGGCATTTTGTTGGTTTATATTTGCTACTTTACTGGTATTTTGTGGGCTGATATTTGCTACTTTACTGATATTTTGTTGGGTCCTCTGTGTTACTCTACTGGCATTTTATTGATTTATATTTGTTACTTTACTGGTATTTTCTTGGTTTGTATTTGCTACTTTATATTCCGGTATTTTGTTGGTTCATATTTACTACTTCCATAAAAACTCTTTACTCAGCTTTCGGGAGATTTATCGGTCGGTAATTGTTAAATGTGTCCTTAATAAGTTTGAATATTGGAGCTGAATAAAACTCGTAAAATAAAATCGTCTAGTAATAAGAAGTAATTGAAAAAGTACTGCACATCCCGGCACTGAATGGGTTGTTTTGTAATGTGTGGATGTGTTGTGGAAGAGGAGGAAGTATTGTTTTTGTGCAGTGTAATTATATAACTGCTCTTTGCCTTTGCTGGACTCGTACCCATAACCCCACCGTCAGTAGTACATTAAAAGCCTTACACACACACACACACACACACACACACACACACACACACACACACACACACACACACACACACACACACACACACACACACACAGAGAGAGAGACGGAAAATTAAGTTTCTATTTTTGACCAGTACTGAAGTGTGTGTGTGTGTATTTGTGTGTGTGTGTGTGTGTGTGTGTGTGTGTGTGTGTGTGTGTGTGCGCACACTTTTATATGTGCCTGTGTTACTGCCTGTATGCGTTGCTAATTCCGAGTTATGTGTATATTTGTTTTCAGTTGCTTGTTTGTTCAAATTTTGTTTATATTTATAATGGTGCGTGCAGTACGTTCATGTGTAAGCTCAAATGCACGCACGCGTGTTTATGTATGCGTCCGTGTGCATGTGCTTGTGTGTAGATTGTAGAACACACACACACACACACACACACACACACACACACACACACACACACACACACACACACACACACACACACACACACACACACCTGGCGCCTGGATTAATGGTAAGAGCCGAGCAGGAGAGGCCCTGGGGAAGTGGCGGGCTGGTGGTAAGATATTAAAGCTTCCCCTCGTATATTACGCAACACGGAACAACGCTGCTTCCCTCCATAATATTCCAGTGAGACGAGCAGCAGAACTGTCTAGTGAAGGACGTGATGCTTGGTATAACACTCTTTTTTTTTTTTTCTCAGATTCGTGACCTGGTGGGTTTACAAGAGAGGCGGGTGTTTACATTTTTCCTGTTCTTCTTTTGCGACTTGTTCTTGAAGGAAGTTTGAACATATACCATCGTCACGCCCATACTGACAAACATACTGGGGCCGTCTTTACCCTCAACATCCACCACCATTCCACCCTGTCCCACACACTGCTACGCTCTTACCCACCTACCCGGCCTATTTCTCATCCTCCAACATCGAACTTCTGGAAAAAAAAGTTTAAAACACTGCCACGCCGGTCTGTCAACAAACAACGCTCCTCCCCACTCTGTTATCCTTACTCTCTTCGCCACCAAGTCTCTCTCACTCCTTTCCACCCACCTCACCTTTCTGTGACTTACACCCTCCCACTGCCAACGTCACCCCTCGCACAGTACCTGTACCGTAACTTCAAAGGGTGCCTTTGGCCCGCCTTGCCATCGTATGCCATCCCACCCTCTCCACCCATTTTTCTTTCATCACCTCTGACTTTCATCTTACCAGACTACCCACAACCTCCATCTTCACAGAATATACTCCCCCCCCCCTCCCCACCACCACCACCACCATGTCTCTATTCTCCCCTCCATCCCAGCACATCTCGCCCACCCTTCTCCACCCACCCCACCCATTTCTGCCTATAGGTGGTTAAGAACTAGAATGACTGTAATGGATCTAAACTGACCCAGATGGATGTGACTAGACCTTTGAGGATCTGACTGAGCTGGATTGCATGTGTAGGCTCTGATTTACCTTCTTTGGACTTGAATGGCCCTTACCGCATCGATAAAATGACCTGACACAGGGTAAATGGAAGGCATGTTCATGAATGGGCGTGAAATGGCGTTGAACTAATAATAGATGTGCTGTAACTGGTTCTGAATGGACCCAGATGGTGCTGATTGGCCCTGAATGGACGTTAATTTACATGACTGAACTGAACTGACATGGATGTAAAGGACCTGAGTGAACATTAAATAACCTGAATGTACGTAATTTGACCTGAAGTTATTTTACTGGACCCAAAGTGTTCTAAGTAGATGTGACTGAACCAACGAGTATATAATTAATCTGAGTGGAACCAAAAAGCTTTGAAAGAACCTGAATTCCATTGACTGAAGAACTAAACAAACATGAATTGACCATAATGGGTCTACCTGGACTTGAATGGCATCAACTGATCTTACAGTAACAAAAATTTCATCTTTTCAATTTTGTTCTTGCT
>NC_137004.1:31065384-31167884 GCF_032717465.1 Coenobita brevimanus
GCCAACTTCGATTCAGATCGAATCAGGCATTGCTGAGATATTTTGTTTACATATATACAAACGTACATGCATATACGGTATAAATACAAAGATTCCGAGTCGATCACAAATGTGATAGCACCGATATAGCCAGACAACATTGCTGCCCCATCATGGAAAAGTTCCTCAGTTCCTTCCCTGTCCACCCAAAACAGGGATGACGGACTACAGAAGGGCAACTTCAGCACTCAGTTCACAGGTTCCACGTTTCAGACGATCCTGGGCCTACAGCTACCACCACCACCATTACTACTACTACTACTACTGCTACTACTACTACTATTACTACTACTGCTGCTGCTGCTGCTACGGTCTGTTTAGTAATTCTTTTTAATTTTTCCTTTATTATTTATTTGCACATTTCCTATTGATTTAACAGTATTGTTGTGTTATTTCGGGCTATCTTGTTACGAGTTTTTTTCTCTTAGTTATCACACTGTTTGTCTTTGCTATATTATTTTTTAATCTGTCGTCCTACGTTAACTATTTCTTGTATTAACTTATTATCGAGCTTTTTACCTCCGCCAAGGAGGTTATGTTTTACCCGGCTTTGATTTGTTTGTCTGTTTGTCAGTTAGCAGGATTACTCAGAAAGTAATGAACGAATTTTGATGAAATTTTGGCCGTGGGCCAAGGAAGATCCGGATCCGGGGTATCCCGCACAGTATCTCCAAAAGTTCTCAGTGAATTTCAATAAACTTCGTGGAAAGATGGGTCATGGACCAGGAAAGAATTTATTAAATTTGTGGGCGGATCCGCATCCGGATCCAGTATCAAAGGATCCGGATCCGGGATTGCTCAAAATGTTATGAACAGATATTAATGAAATTTTGTGGCAGGGTGGGCCATGGGCCAAGGAAGAAATCATTAAATTTTATGGTGTATCCGGATCCCGATCCAGAGTATCACGCGCAATATCTCCAAAAGTTCTCAGTGAATTTCAATGAAACGTTTTGGAAAGGGGGGGGGCCGTGGACCAAGAAAGAATTGATTGAATTTGGGGGCGGATCAGCATCCGGATCAGGATCCTGTATCCACGGATCCGGAGCCGGATCCTTTTTGATGGCAATGGCATTGGCGGAGGTATGCGCTCTCTGAGCGCTTTCTAGTTTCTTTTACCCGGCTTGTTTATTGTTTTATCTTACATTCTCATTTTTTTTTTTACGACGCTCAGCTTTTATTGATTCATCAGGAGAGAAGGGACCCAGTGCTAGTCTACTCAGACCAGGCATACCGTATAAGGCGAACATGACAAGGCGATTGCCAAGTGGCATTCCGTGAACAGTAGACTCCAGCTATCCCTTGGATTTAAACATTGTTGTATGGGCCACATCCAGTTGGAACGTCTCAACCCACTAGACCACCAGGCTTTTTTTTTTTCTTGTTATCTGGTTTCCATTTTTTTTTCTCATCACGCATTGTTTATCAGTCATGTGGAGCAGGATGTTATAATTTTCGGCACCTTACCTTATATTGTGGCGTGAGATTCAACCTGTCTGTCAGTCTGTGTGTGCTTCAGCTTAACTCCTTCTAAGCTATTTGATGGTTTTGAATGAAACTTCCCAGGTGAGTTCCCCCGGTCACAGGGAGGGTCTTCCACTATGTATAGTTTTCCAACCATGGTTTTTAGGGGGATCACCTCCCCCCCTCACCAAATTAAAAATTCACCAGTAGTGAAAGGAAGGCAGATCTGGCTTTGATTTCTGAGTATATGTTGTACAGACGACTCTTATCCGTAATGCAGGATTTGGGGAGCGTGATCCCCTACCCCAGTGATACTTGGAGGGGGTTAACCCCCCTCCCAAAAATAAAAACAATCAGAAACAGGGGAAAGTGGATGTATGGATTTCAGTGAAATCGGCATACATATCGAAAGACTGGGTTTGCAGTTTCCATGTTTTCTCTTAATATACTGGAATGAACTACACATTTACTTTAATTTTCTCCATGACATTCATTTTGGTAAGACCTGACTGCCCCTCTAGGACCGTAAAGTCTGTGCTCAGTGAAGCTCCTCGTATTTGGATGTCTGTTTCCCTTTCTCTTCTTTTCCTGTCCTATTTTCTCATTTTTCTTCCCTCCTGTCCTTTCCTCTCCTTCTTTTCCCTTGTCTTCCTGCCTATCCTTTCCTGCTATTTCCTCTTTCTTTCCTCTCTCCTTTCCTGTCCTTTCCCTGCTTCTTTCCCTTCCCTTCTCTTCTCTCATTTTTCTCTCCCTCCCGTTCCCTCTTTCCCATCCCAGTTTTTCTTTTCCCTTCATTCCCTTCCCTCATTTCTCTCCTACCGATCTCCTCTCTTTTCACTTCTTCCCATGTCCTCTCCTCTCACTCCCATTCCTTCTCCCCACCTCGCTTCTTTTTCCTCTCTTCTCTTCTCCAATCTCCTTTCTTTGTCTCTCATTCCATCCCGCTTCCCTTTGTCCTTCTTTTCTCTCCTCTCCTCTCCTTTCCTCTCGCGTCTCTTCACTTTTCTCATTTTGCTCATGTGCCAGTCTTCCCGAATTCCATCCTGCCCTCCCCTTCCTCTCATCCCTGTCTCCGCTTTCCCCTCCCCCCCTCACCGCTCTCCTTCCTTTCTGTCTGTCTGTCTGTCTGTCTGTCCGTCTGTCTGTCTGTCTGTCTGTCTGTCTGTCTCTGTCTGTCTGTCTGTCTGTCTGTCTGTCTGTCTCTGTCTCTGTCTCTCTCTCTCTCTCTCTCTCTCTCTCTCTCTCTCTCTCTCCTGTTTCCCTCTCCTTTTCTCCCTCCATTCCTTTCCCTACCACCCGCCCCCCTCCCCCTTCCATGTGGCTGAGTAGGGGTGAGCAGTGCCCCTTTAACTTGACTCTAACCCCCCATGGATTCACTGGGAGGGGGTAAGGGGGTAAGGGGGTTAGTTCTGTTATCACACTACTCTACTCTACTCTCGCTGTCTCATATTTCCTCTCTCCTTCACTCCTTCCATCCCATGTCGTATATTTGTTTTCATCCTTCTTATCTTTGGACGGGTTTACTCAGACATCGAGAGACTTTTCGATCTAAATCAGACGTCCTCATCTTAGGGGGCGCGAGGACCCAGAGGAAAAACAGAGTGGCTTGAGTAAGTGTGTGTGTGTGTGTGTGTGTGTGTGTGTTTGTGTGTGTCCTTGATAACATCTCAAATGCTCCTCAGCGGTCAGATTTCAATGTCCCACTTACACTTGCAGAAACTGTTCAGGCCATCCGATCTCTGAATAATGTCAAAAGCCCTGGTCCTGATAGCATACCATCTGAACTAATCAAAGAGGGTGACCAGTTACTTCACCAGCGCCTTCGTGATCTCATACTGACTATCTGAAACCATGCACAAAATCCATCTGAATGGCTTACTTATGATAGTGTAACCATCTACAAGAAGAAAGGGGACGCATAAATTGTGACAGCATCAGAAATATTTCCCTCCTTGTGAATGCTAGCAAAGTACTAGTCAAGATAATGTTATCCAGGAAGTGTTGGCGGAGTCAGCACTTCCTGAAACACAATGTGGATTTAAACGAAGCACCTTTGATGTATTTGTTGCCCGACAGTTACAAGAGCAATGTCACGAGCCGAACTGTTACTCACGTATATTGTATTCATCGATCTTGCAAAAACATTTGACCCTGTCAACAGAGAACTTTTATGGAATGCTTTTTCAAAATTTGGAGTTCCAAGCAAATTTCTTACCATCCAGAAGAGCCTGCATGACAACATGAATGCTCCTGTGTCCATAGGTGGGAGCAAATCCGAACCCTGCAGTGTGGACGTGGGAGTGAAGCAAGGATGTGTTCTGTCTCGTGTCATATTCAACATCTGTCTCATTGCAGTCATCCATTTAAGTCACCAACAAATGAACTCTTATGATGGAATGAAAATCCAGTTCCGTCTAGGTGGTGACCTATTTAATCTCAGGCGTCTTCAAGCAAAATCAAAGACGGAAATGGCTGATTTCCTAGAGCTACAGTACACTGATGACTGTGCTGTCCTGCACATACCCCAGAAGCCGTACAACAGAGTTTCACCATTGTCTCTAGTATACGAGTGTACCAAGCATTGGGGCTCCAAATAAATGCCAGTATCAGAGAAACAACACAACAGAGCCTTTTACATTTCAGTAACTACCGAAAATACACAACCTGTGGAGAATTTTACCTGCCTTGGAAGCGTGCTTACGGATAAGTATAACAGTGATGCAGAAGTCCTTGCATGAATAAACCACGCCTCAACCTCTTTTGGATGTCTCAGATCCAGTCTCTGTTATACAAAGTTGAGAATCGAGGCAAAGGTATCAGTACATACGGATGTATCTTATACGGTGATGAATCCTAAACTACCTCCCGGCGTCACATTTGAAAGTATGATTTGTTTCACATCCGATGCTTACAGCGCATCCTAAGACTCACGTGGAATGGTAAAGCCCCACACTTACAAATTCTTCTGAGAAAGAAGTTAACCAGCATAGAAACCATGCTGGCTAAAAAGTAGTTGAAATGGGTCGGACGCAATTTCCACATTTTTTTTTTTTTTAATGCAAGAAAGAAGGAACCAAAGGCCGGGAGCCCGCAAACCGTTCCGTTCAAGAAAAAACAAAAACAATACAAAAGAGAGCCAAATTCAAGATCCGTTCATTTCGAGATGCCTGGACACACTGGATTTGAAAGACTGGAGATCATAGGAGCATCGCCTTTCCCCCCAGGTACTATATGGCCAACTCCCTGTGGCACATCACAGCCCTGGGGGACAGAAGAAGTGACATAAATATCGATTAAAGACAACTCTGAAGAAATGCAACATCATACCAAAGGAGCTTGAAGCCAGTGGCTTGGACAGAAGACAGTGGTAAAACATCTGCAGCAAAGGAGTCATTCATCTTGAAAAAGCTCGGAGCCTGGCCAGAGAAGTGTGTATAGAACAAAAGCACAGCGAAAACAGAGTTCTTCCATCAAATCTGGTCCTGATATGCTGAGTGCATGGCAAAATTTGCAGATCCAGGATTGGTTTGCACAGCTTCAGACATTGGCACCAAAGACAATGAGAAACACACCATCCCTGTGAGTATAGTAGGTGTCGTCTTCTGTAGAAAAAGGACAGCTTTCATTGTGTGTGTGTGTGTGTGTGTGTGTGTGTGTGTGTGTGTGTGTGTGTGTGTCACGATGAACCATTGATTTATATCCAATATTAATACTGTCTCTGCTCCAGCCATCAAATTACAGTATTCTCTGCACCCGTGTATTAAGTTGGTCTCATTCCTTCTCCTTCTGTCGCCTGGTCACCCTCCTGATTTTTTATCCCTAGTCTGGCTGTTTTGAAAGAAAGCTAAAGATACCAAGGAGTCTTGCTGCAACATGGACCGCACCCCAGTTTAAAAAGTTAGAGCATCAAAAAGCTTGTTTTCGTTCATTTTCTGTACATAATCAGCCCTGCCATTTCTATTATTTAATTATTATTATTATTATTATTATTATTTTGCAAGTTTCAAGTGCCAATAACTCAGAATGTCCACAGGTGACAGCTCCTGTCCCTCTCACACACAGGCTTGTTTCTTCAGCTGTTTAATGCTTAGTTACGTGAAACAAACACTAATAACTGATAGGTACGTCGGTAAACTGAAAGAATGCCTGTTGGTTTGTGTTTCTTAACAGGAAGGAAATTTTACAAATAAAATCGATTGCAAATTTGTGTTAATTTGATGTTGATGGCTGATGTGCTGTTTCACGACCATGGTGTGTTTTTATGAAATCGAACAAGCATGTGTTGGTTTGATGTTTATAACTGTGGAGCTGTTGTATGACAGTGTGTTGGTGATTATGGCCAAGTAGTGATGCTCCATGACCATTTAGTAATGTTAATGACTATGAGTTTGTTGTCGTGTTTATGGCCATAATCGTGTTGGGATGTTTTTGACTGTGGTGATGTTAATAACCACGTGGCAGTGTTAATTGCCATGAGGTGGTGTTGCTGACCATGTGATGTTGTTTATGATCATGTGGTGTTGTTTATGACCATGTATTGATATATATAAGCATGTCGTCGTTATATACCTGCTGTCTCCAAACTATTATGCTCTTTTGTCTCCACACTGGCATATTCCTGCTATCTCCACACCGTTGTACTTTCGCCATCTCTAAGCCTTCATTAATCCCTTCACTATAGCATCTTTAATCTAACAGAGATCCCAAACTATTTTCAGCTCGGTAGATGGCTAAATTTAGTGTGGCTGGAGGATCATTTTAACCAAGGAGTCTCAGTACGGGCCCATAATAAGGCCCGTTTTTCAAGTAGGCTTTGGGGTCTTCGTAACACATTCTCCTTTGCTATTTACTCATCACATTAACCCTAAAGATCGTCTGGCATGTTATTGATGGAAATTTTGCCGCTATTAAACCTCTTGTATAACAGGCAAAAGATTTATGGCTTGTAATAGGCGAAATAAATCGCCAAAAAAGAGGGGCTGCGAAACTTTCCATTCCCTTCATGATACGGACCTAAATCTCATCGAATGTCCTGTAACCACTCAGGGATTAGACTAGCTCCGTCGGATGAAAACAGACCGACTCTTATATTGGTCACTCCTAAACACACACACCTCAAAAAAAAAAAGAAGAAAGAAAGAAAAAGAAAACAGGCAAACATATAATAATAAAAAACTATGTCACGTGATTCAAGGGGTCATGTAAATCCCTTCTGCTTGCCTGTCCTCTCTTCTGTCTCTGTTACTTTGTCTCCAGGGTAGGGTGGATTCTGCTCCGCTCCTCTCTGTCGCTGTTCTTCCATAGACTCAAATATGTTTCCTCTGCGCTCTTCCTTTCCCTTTTCTTTCCTTTTCTTCTTCTCCTTCTCTTCTTCTCTTCCATTCTTCTCACTTCTCTTCTTCTCCTCTCTCCTCCCCCCTCTTCTTTCCTTCCCTCTTCTTCCCTATCATCTCCCCTCTTCTCTCCTCCCCTCTCTTCTTCTCCATTTTCCTTTCCCTTCTTCCTGTCTCCTTTCCTCTCCCTTCCCCTCTCCTCTCCCGTTTTCCCCTCTCTTCTTCTCCCTTCGCCTCTCCTCCTCTTCCTTTCTCCTCCTCCCTCCTCCCCTCTCTTCCCTTACCCGCTTCTTACCTCCTCTCTCTTCTCCCTTACCGGCTCCTTTCCTCTCCTAAGCAACGACACTCATATCGTTCTCTCGTACCCCTCTGCTTCATTACACCTATAGCCCCGCATGTTATCGATTTTTCTGTTTGGGAGGGATTTTTCGAATTAGCTGGGTTAGTTCTAGCTTCATTAACCCCTTCAGTATGAAAAGGGTTTCCCAAGTTAAATGAAATGATATGGAAGAAGAACGTAGAATTAAACGAATAATATGTCATCGTAGTGCAGTCGTTATGCATTGGACCGCCAGCATCTCTCGACTGAATGAAATCGTCCGGTGTTCACCTGATTACAATAACAAGGCTTGGTTAGGCTTTGTATTTTACCATCTGATTAGATCATCCATATAAGATATGCGTAAGATATACTTTCCTATTAAGTTATACTGCCCCTTTGGATCACAGTAAACATTCCAACCTTTTGCTCTTTGAAGTACATTTTTGTGGTACTAAAGGAAGCATTATAGAATGGCTGGCAGTTTTTTTTAAAATGAGGAATATCATAGGGCTTGGATTATAACGGGAACGTAGTTGTGGCTCCTTGTGGTCAGTCTTGTACATCAAGGTACGCGTGTTTTGAGATAAGTCTTTCTTATTTGTAAAGACAATTTGGTTGCTGATATGGTGCTAAAAGCCAGCCCATATGCTGGTGGTGCTGATATTTACAGAATAACAGGAGGAAAAGGTGTCACAAGCGTGCGCTGCATAGTCTCTTCTCTGTCTCTATGTAGCTCATTGTAAGACGCCTTAATCCCGAAAGGGGTAGCCACAAAAGAATCGCCTCCATGTCACCCTGTTCTGTGCCATCCGGCTGCCCGTTACCCAGGTCACACCCTCCTTTCCCATTCACCTCTTCACCTTATCCCTCAATATCATTCTTGGTCTCTCACCCTGTCCCCTTAGCGTTACTCATATGCACTTTCATAGTCAATCTCTCCATTCTTTCTACGTGGCCAAGTGTAGAGACATGAAGGAAATGAACGACCGGACAAAAAGAAGGCTTGTACCATTTAATACGGACAAACGTAAGACAGTGCGTAATGTTAGAACCGATGTTGGAGTAGATTATTGTCTTCAGGATAAGCCATTGACAAAGACAGACTTGAAGAGTGTACATGTTATCATACCTAAGTCAGTCGTAGAGTGGCAAAAGCTAACGGCAGACTGAGAATGATTATAGCTGACTCGAATTAAAAAAGAAAGAAAGAAAAGAAATATATCTGGCACTGCAGTTCATCCTGGTCAGACCCCTGTTGGAATATACAGTGCAGTGTTGGTCATCCTTTCCTATTAAGGATTTAGAAGTTCTGGTTCCGGAACTGGCAGACTTAGAATATTCGTATGTTGAATGTTGTCGACAATTAGGGATTCAGATTCAGACTTACAGGAGAGTACGAGGGGATATAAATAGTCTTCCAACTTGTTATTTGGGCTGAAGGCACAACTTAAACCTGGGTCGCCCTAACACTGAACTGCCTAACTAATGATCCAACTGCATTTCCGTAGTAACTGGTAAACATTGGCATACCTAACGTGAGTGAGTGGTAATGGGTGAAAATATATCAGATTCACGACGTATACTATACTGTACTAGAATAAGCTACTAAACATTGCTTAGAGGTGGGGCCAACAAAAGAGTATTTCTTACACCCCAACTAAGTACGATTAGGTAAGCAGTGAAAAATGCATCAAAGAAATCTGCTTTGTGTGGTGGCGTTGTAATTATGTTTCTTTTTTACAATCTCAAATGCTTTGGGCTAGTTTTGTTTTATTATGACATTACAGTTTCTTGTGTGTGTGTGTGTGTGTGTGTGTGTGTGTGTGTGTGTGTGTGTGTGTGTGTGCGCGCGCGCGTGCGCGTGCGTGCGCGTGCGTGCGCGCGCGCCATATTTCTTTTACTAGAACATCCACTGTAGCAGAATGCTTCTTCTTCTTCTTCTTCTTTTTTTTTTTTTTTCACTTGGAGGGAACGATTTTGCGGGCTTGAAGCCTTTGGTCCCATCTTCCTTGCATTAAAAAAAAAAAAAAAAAAAAGATAAAGCCAGATTAGATCTTGGCATTGCGGATTGATAAACGAAGGAAAAAGCAGGGAGGAAGCACGTCAGGAAGGAGATAGGGTAGGTGGGGAGGAAGGCAGTGTGGCTGGGAAAATAGAGAGGAAGATAGTGAAGGTAGGAGGGGAAGGAAGGAGGATAGGGAAGGTCGATCGGACGTTAGGAATTGTAGAGAGAAAGGAAACATAGAACGGAAGGTAGGAAATTTATGAAGAGAAGTAGGGAAGGTAAGAAGGAAGGTAGGAAAGACAGAGAGGAGGTAGCGAACGTGGAAAAGTAGGGCAGAAGGTGCTGATAAAAAGGAAGGTAGGAGAGGTAGGGAGGAAGGTAGGAATGGTATAAAGGTAGGTAGTTGAGGTAAAGAGGAAAGGTAGAGGGGAGAGTGGGAAAGGCAGAAAGGAGGGTATGGAAGGCAGGGAGGAAGGTAGGAGAGGTAGGGAGGAAGGTAGGGAGCAGTGTTTTATGAGTGCGCGGATCTGCAGCCCGTTTTTTTGTTCCTATGAAAACATGCATATTTTTACATCAAAAGAGCGGCTGAATACCGTATCATAAACGCCTTTTTTACCTACCGCCTCCGTTACCTGGACCCGGATGTTAACGTCCGCTTCCCCCTGCTCATCACGGTGACGGGGTGGGGGGGGGGGAGTTCCAGATTAGTTGTACATGAAATAACAATGCCTGTGTCAGGATTATTTTCAAGGATGAAATCTTCGTCTTTGTTTGTAGCAGTATCCATGGAATCAAAAGTATTATGCACATATCTGTGAGCTGTGGGCAACACAGAAAACACTTTTTGCCTTTCTCGATACAGTGACTGTGCTATGCATCTAATACGGTATCACGAGAGTCCAGCAGATTGTCACCAAATTTATGCACTTCTGTCCTAATGATTTTAGAAGGTGTAGACGTCATCATATCAGCAGCCTTTCGTTCCACTTGTGCAGGCAGTTGTCTTTCAAGTTTTTTTTTTTTTTTGCATCGTTGTCATGGTTATGCTCCAGATTTCCCTTAACAATGGTAGTCATTGGTTGTCTGTTCTGATTCTACGATTACATTTTTTGTCGGTACACCGCCATGAAATACATCCATCCTTCAGTACACTATCCACTCTGTATATATGGCCGTCATGCAACAAGCTTTTCTTCCCTTTGTTGGTCTCAGAAATAGTAAAGTCCATTGTAAGATATTAAAAGCAGTATACAGAAATTACAACCGTTCGATAAAAACAAACGTACTCTACGTTTCAGCACTTCTGGAGCACTGCGCGGACACAATTTACTGACTGGTATGTCAGCTTCACAGGGGGAACGGACTAGACTGACTGGGGCGTCTGTTTTACTGGGCAGACGAGTTGGACTGACTGACACATCTAATTCTCTAGGCCGACATGTTGAACAAACTGGCGCATCTGTTTCACTGAGCCGACATGTTGGACTGACTGCCGCGTCTAGTTCATGGGAGGACATGTTGAACTGACCTGCGCGTCTAGTTCATGGGCGGCCATTTTGAACGCACTGAATGTGGTGGACGAGTATGTAAGTGAACAACACTGGTGTCTTGGTACAGACGCATATCCCGCTTGATAGCTATCATGTAGATCAACAGCCGCGCCGCGTCTTTAACGCTATGCTATCACGCGATTTTCATGCATGGTCTCCATTTTGATGTCGCGCTTTTGTAATACGCCTGGTAAGGAAGAGGGAAGGGGGAAAGATAGAAGGAAGGCAGGGAATATAAAGAAGAAAGTAGAAAAGTAGAGAGGAAGGCAGAGAATGTCGAGATGAGGTTGGGAATATAAAGAGAAGGATTGAGAAGGTAGAAAAAGTAGGGAGGAAGGTAGAAAAGGTTGAGATGCAGGTAGAAAAGATAAGAAGGAAGGTAGAGAAGGTAGTTGTGGAAGGACGGAAGGAAGGTAGGGAAAGATGGGAAGTAAGGATGGTAGAGAGAAAGGTAGCAAAAGTAAAGAGAATGGTTGGAAAGAAAGTAGGTATGAAAAGAAAGTTAGGGAAGGTATGGAGAAAGGTACTGACGGTAGATAGGAAGGTAGGGAAGGTATGGAGTAGGATAGGAAAGGTAGGGAGAGGGTATAGAAGGTAGGGAGGGATGGGAGACTGTGAATAAATCAGTAGGTGGAAGCTTTAATTGAATTTGTGATGGGTGTCAGTCCACTACACCCCACTACACTCCGCCACACTACACCTCACCTCATTAAACCCCACCACACTACACTCCACCACACTGCATTCCACCACACTGCACTCCACCCTATTACACTCGAGTACACTGCACTCCCCTACACTGCACATCACACTGCATTCCACCACACTACTCCCCACCACTCAACACCCCACCACAGTGCACTCCACCACACTACACACCACCTCACTCCACTACACTACACTTTACCACGCTACACTCACTGCATTAAACCCACCATAGTGCACAACATTCCACTACATTACCGTCCACCACACTACACTTCACCACACTACACGCGCCACAATTAACCCACCACTTTACACTACACCACACAACACTGGCCACAATAAACCCACCACATTACACTACATTCCACCACACAACACTTGTCACAATAAACCCATCTCATTACATTACACTCCACCACACTACATTCCGCCACACCACTGCATCACATTCCACCACACTAGCCGTGTGACAGAACACTCCACCATGCTGCGCTCCACACCACACTCCACCACACTACACTCCACCACACTACATTCCACCACACTACACTCCATCACACTACACTCCGCCACACTATACTCCACCACACTACACCACACTATACTCCATCATACTGCACTAAACTCCACCACACTACACTCCACCACACTGCACTCCACCCACACTACACTCCACCACACTGCACTCCACCCACACTACACTCCACCACACTGCACTCCACCCACACTACACTCCACCACACTACACTTCCACATTACATCCACGACACTGGTGCTGACGAGAAGCTTACACATGTTGGTACTGTATACCCTGGTTGAAGTGCGCTGTGGTGTCCATCTAGGAGCCAAACCTCCTCATATTTCCCTGCACCTCGCCGAAGGGAAGGACCCTGACCCGGCACTGGTGAGGCGCTGTCCGTCACAAGGGGGCGCCGGATTCCTACACGGAGTATGTATTGAACTGTACCAATAGGACGGCCCCACAGGAGTATGTACTTGCCTGTGGTCGATGGGCCTGCTTGGCCCAACAGACCGGGTTCAGCAACAACACCATCACACTGCTCCCCATCACACCACTATACATTACACCACACCACACTACAGTACACAACACCACATCACACCACTTTCCACCACACAACTTTACACTCCATCACACTGCACTTCCACACATCCACAACACTAGTGCTGACGAGAAGCACACTCCACTCCACCACATTGCACTCCACCACTTGCACTCCATCACCTGTACTCCGCCACCTGCACTTCATCACCTGTACTCCACCACGTGCTTTCCACCCACCTGCACTCCACCACCAGCACTCCATCACATCACTATACACATCACCACACCACTATACATTTCACCGCTTTGCACAATACTACACCACATTACACTCAGGGGTGTAGCTTAGATTTTAAAAAAGGGTTGGTCAAACATAATTGCGGGGGGGCCCAGAAAGAATTCTTTGTGAGAATCTGGGGGTATTCGCTTGGAATTTGGGATTTTCACTGGGGTGCACAGGCGTAATTCAGGGGTGGCCGGCCAGTACCACCACCGCCACCCCTCTGACTACCCCACTGACTACATCATATGACACTCCACTCCACCACACTACACTACACTGCATTACATTATGCTTCTTCACACTGCACTACCTTACACTACATTTCACTTCATAGTACACTACCCTCCACCACACAACAATACATTCCACCACATTCCACTACACTGCACAGCACCACACTCAACAGCACTTTGACTATACTACTCTCCAACGTACCACACTACACTCCACCACACTACTTTACACTCCAGTATACTATCCTACATGGCACCACTCCACAGCGCACTACATCATACCACGCATCACCCCACCACACTCCAAAACACACACACACACACACACACACACACACACACACACACACACACACACACACACACACACACACACACACACACACACACACACACACACACACACACACGGGTAAAGCTGGCCTAAAGAGAAATGATAGCAATTAAACCCAGCACCACCAAAATACACTCGAGAAAGTCTCGGTGATGAGAGAGAGAGAGAGAGAGAGAGAGAGAGAGTACAAAGTGTAAAGGAGTTCAAAGGAGAGGAAGGGGCGATAGATCCACTGGTCCATTCGAGGGTGTCTGTTATTGGGCAGCCTGTAACTAACGCCACTATTGTGTGTGTCAGGCAATAAGATAATAAAGCAGGAAGGTATAGTGGCGGGAGTAAGAGGAGAGGAAGTGGGAAGGGAAGGAGGAAGAAGGGGAAGGGGTGGACGACTTTGAAGGGGGGAAGGGCGTGAGAAACAGTACCCCTCTTCCCACACTCAGGTCAAGTATGACGCCGTGAGATGTCTTGCGTAATGCTGGTAATACGTTTAGATGAATTACTCTTTTGGATGCATGCCGAGTAAAATTATTATTTTGTGATGGATCAGTTATATTAAGATATCCTAATAAGCCTTGGATATAAATGGATATCCACCATAGTCGCTTAGTGCTTAGCGACATTCAGTGGCTGGATTATAGCAACTATCACTGACTGCATTGTATAGAAGTGCATTTTTTTTTTTTTTTTTTTTTTTTAATGTATCCGACTCTGGGCATAGGTTTCACAGCCTGCACTCAAGGCCCAGTAGTCCTACATACCATGCACCTCTACATGTCACCACACACACACACACACACACACACACACACACACACACACACACACACACACACACACACACACACACACACACACACACACACACACACACACACACACCCTGCTAACATCAGTGTACCAGTTTTGAATGAGACAGCCCTAGAACGTATTCAGTATGGAAACTCGGTATTAGTGCCGAAGTGGTGACATGAGGTGTTTGGCACGTAAAGGGACTCGGGCCTCAGGGAATGAGCTGTTAATCCGGTGCCAAGGGTCGGACACGTAAAAAATGAAAATTCAAACTTGATCAAGGCTTTCACTAAGAGAAATTGTAAGCTGAGTTAAATCGTCGAGTGACAGCACGAAGGAAAGGCAGTAAAAACCTCCTCTGGCTAAAGTGGTAAGGGATAAACCAGGCGGGGAAAAAAGCGCTTCTGAGCACTTGTCACGGGATTTAGCTGAGAACGGGTGTTATGTCCAGGGATTTAACAATAGTGTATGATTTTGCGGAAGGGGAGGGGGATTATTGCAACTCTAATGGAACGTTTTCTTGTCGGGTAAGTAACTCCGTAGCCTATCTTCCTTTGCGATTTATTCACTCCCTTACATGTTGTTATCTTCTTGTATGTTACTGGTGCAAACTAAGTCCATTCAGAAAATGCATAGCTATTTAGATGGAGGGAATTAGGCCAGATTAGAGTAAAAATGTACAGTATACAAGCCGATATCGAGGTAAAATATACAGAGAATATAGCTAACGTATTTTAATTGGAGAAGGATGTTTCGTTGCACTTCTTTCATAGCGATTTGTCCTGTACCTTCTACCTTCTTATTCCCGTATACAAGTAGATTACCGATGCAAAATATGTCAGTGTAAGAGAGCCGTCACTACATTATTTTTTACTTTAACTTGGCCTAGAATTGCCATCTCTCAAACTTGAATACTGAGTTGTAACTATAGATTGACATTAGAATATGATGCTAAACAAGAAGTGCTGTGGCAAGGACGTACAGCTGTTGTAAGCCTGAAGAGGATGAAAATCTTGGCCAGGTTAAGATGAAAGACGCAAAGCATACAAGTTAATATTGAACCATTGAGCTCTGGAATGTCCTTTTCATTGTCATTTTATCATCTGGCGATTTCACTCTACATACACTAAACTTCGATCTGGAGGGTTTTGGTGGCGCGCACACACACACACACACACACACACACACACACACACACACACACACACACACACACACACACACACACACACACACACCTATCTATCTGTCTGTCTGTCTCTCTGTCTCTGGGAAATGATAGGGAATTCTAAGCAAAAAACACTATATGCACATGTATCCAAGTATGAACCATTACGTAGGTACAGTTACAAATTACCTGATGGGCCAATTATGAGGAAGACCATTTTCGCCCATTAGGTCATCAGTAAATGTAGCTCCGTGATGATTTGTAATTTGATACATGTTCGTATAGTATTTTTTGCGTAGAATTACCTCACCTGTCATTTCCCGGAGTTTTGTCCTTTCCTCCTGGCACACCCTGTATGTATGGTTTCTCTCTCTCTCTCTCTCTCTCTCTCTTTAATTGTTGTTATACTTTTACCAACAGCTTTATCTTATTCAGTTTTCAGTACTTTTCCCACATCTATTATCACTTATCTCTAATAACCCAACAACCTAAACTAACTACGGACACTGTAACCAAATTTTTATCACAGCAGCGACAAGTTCCAACCCTTTTTACATTCCATGCAAAGTTGTTCTTAAGCTGATTAAGGCTTACATTACCAGACTATTACGCACATATACCAAACTCACTTCAGTACAGCTAGTAAACGCCTTTAATCAGGTGACGTCTTTACTATTCTGTTCTTGCTCCTCCTTGGCGAGTAAATTCTGCTTTATAGAGTGCATCGTAGTGAAGGGTTTAATAAAGGCTACATCTAACCTTTCCGGTTCATAAAGTGTCTCCCAAGCTGACTATAATCGTCAGGGCATACTCACTCACTCAGTATGGGGGAAACGCCGTGGCAATGCATAGTCTCACTCACCCTCCAACTCCACCCACAAAGGTTCCTCCCTGCAAGCCAACAGGCAACAACTCTTCATACACCAGGTTATTCAAGTCATTCCCAGCAGCATCGGTCGGCTTGCTGTAGCCATGAATTTTACAGCCTCCCCCCTCCTCCCTGGTCTCCTCTACTTACAAGTTGCTTCTTTCAGATATCGTATGAGCAAAATCGTCCACAGGTAGGCGTGCCACGTGCCCATGTAGCCGGAGTTGTTGTTCACGTTTTATACAGGAAAGAGGCCATGACTCAGTGTCACGGATTAATTGCTCATTTTGCACCTGATCCAACTAGCAATATCCCATGATTCTCCAAAGGTACTTATTACGAAAGGAGTTCAATCGCCTTTCCAAGGCACTGTCAAATATCACAGCCATAAAATATAGCTCGGAGCTGCAGCGTTTTGAAGATGCAAAATTAATCTTAATTGTTCTGCATAAATATTGGCAACACCCACCCCAAACCCGAACAGAGTGAGTCTACAACACCATAAGCCAGACCAGTGCTATAGGAAATCTCATCATCTAACCTGTCATTGTTATGGATCACACTGTCCAAATAAGGTAATTTCTCTAGTACTTCCATGTCCTCGCCATGTGTCCGAACAGACTGTACTGCTTCATGTAACATAGCATCAAATGCCCGGACCTTGGTCTTAGCCCAGGAGACCTTTAATCCCATTGCCTTCGCCTCCTGGAGAATGGTCTCGAGAGCACTCAGGTGTATTGCCAGCAACAACGGTAGAATAACTGCATCATTAATGAAGTCAGTGCTAGTAGCTATGAAATTGTCGATTAATACTCTACTTCGTACAGTAACAGCGAAACAGCCCGACTCAGAATCCAAGACATGCACGTGCTGATGAGTGAGAGGACAAGGAAAGGTCGCATCAGGAAATAGTAAGGGGAGAATATCTGTTGTGTCATCGTTCTCCACGAACACCCCGGTCATGCACAAAGAAGTTGTACACACACAAACTTGAACAGACACTCAAGGCATAACCATTAATCTCAAGTGTGCGTGTGAGGGAGGAGGAGACGCTAGTTAATGTATGGATTTGTGACGAGACGGACTTCATGGAGAGGGAGTAGAGTTGGAGAGGAAGGGAAGGTGGAAAGTGAGGGGAGATGGAGGGGAAGGAGAGTTAGATAGAAAGGAGAGGCGGAGAGTTGAAGTGGGAAAAAGGAAGGAGAATAGAGGGAAAAAAGGAAGAGAAGCGAGAACTGGAGGTGGGGAAGTAGAACGAGAGATTTGAGAGGGAAATAGTTGGACAGGGAGAAGAGGTGGAGAGGGCGAGAGTTAGAGATTAAGTGAATGAGGAGAGTTATGGGAGAATATAAGACGGAAGGAGTTTGCAAAAATGGAAGGGAAACTGGGAATACACACGGATGTATATATATATATATATATATATATATATATATAGAGAGAGAGAGAGAGAGAGAGAGAGAGAGAGAGAGAGAGAGAGAGAATAAATATGCCTACCTGAACTCACTAATTTTCTGCTGTGTGTTTTTTCATAATACTCGTATCGTAATTCATTTGTATAACTTCACTTCTTATTTCATATACTTTGCCTTAACCTACCCTGTTCTCCGTCAACCTGTTCTTACCTTACCTGAATTAACCTAATCTAACTCTACTTATTCTAATATAACGCAAGTAGTTTCACTTAATAAAATAAAATAACCCAACTTAACTAAACCTAACAAACTCACCCAGCCTTACTTAACCTAATCTAACCCATGCTAACCCATTTACTTTAACCTAACCTAATCTAAGGTAGCTTAATCTAAACTTAATTAAACATAACAGTTCCGTCACGAGGGAATATTCGTCACGTGAGCCGAGAAATTCACACTGTTATTTTAGTGCAATTTTGTCAGCCTTATTTATCTTTACGTAAGACCAACAGGTGTGTGAGTGTGTGTGTGTGTGTGTGTGTGTGTGTGTGTGTGTGTGTGTGTGTGTGTGTGTGTGTGTGTGTGTGTGTGTGTGTGTGTGTGTGTGTGTGTGTGAGAGAGAGAGAGAGAGAGAGAGAGAGAGAGAGTTACGCTGTCGTATGGTGTGTGTGTGTGTGTGTGCGCTACTTGTATATGCATATGGGTACGGGTATCGTGTGTACAGTATAATCGTGTGTCCGCATGTATATTTATGTGTGTGTGTGTGTGTGTGTGTGTGTGTGTGTGTGTGTGTGTGTGTGTGTGTGTGTGTGTGCATAATGTATATAGTTCTTTTCGATTATATGTATCTGACTCCCAGCACGAACATGACAGTGCGTTCCCTGAAGTCTGACAGTCCCTCTTTGTGCCTACAGGTGGCATACACATCTTCACTTTGTGCTGAAATCGAATCTGCTCTTCTGAAATGTAGCGAAATCCGTAGATTTGGTGTGGTGGCATTCAGTATACGAATATTAAGACGAGTAGCGTCTCTGACTTGTCGGTAGATTTTGTGCTGAGATTAATCTCAAGAGTATTTGTTTTTTCTCGCTGTATTTAAATGTTTAATTCAGATTTTGTATAGACTTTTGAAACTGGTGAGGTTAGATTCAGCTTTCATTAATCTCTCACTAAATCGCGTTTGATCTCGCTTGGCAAAGATCTCTGTTTCCAGCTAAGTTGATTGCCAAATAATTCAGAGTTTCTTTCTTTTCTTTCTTTCCCAAGAGCTAAATCTAATCACACTCTTATCTGGAACTAATGTTTCAGATGATGGAATGGCCCGGTTCCATCAAGTGAAAGCAAACCGGCCACCATGGGGCTGTAACATGCTGAAATAGAATGTGTGGTAGCAGAAAGAATAAGTTCAGAGTTGCGTCATGGTGCAGAAGGGACTAAGTCAATTGCAGTGGTGATACGGTTCCTTGCCACAAGTGCGATTGATCTCGCTGTTTTGAGGCCAGCACTGCACTTTACTCCGAGGCGGCTTGAGAGCCACGTGTGTGTGTGTGTGTGTGTGTGTGTGTGTGTGTGTGTGTGTGTGTGTGTGTGTGTGTGATTTCAGATGGGTTATAAATTCCTTTCCTTTTTTTTTTTTTTTTTTTTTTTTTTGACATGCACGACTAGTTACCGGTATGGCAGAATTAAGTATTAACCCCCTCACTTCGAGGACATTTTAAAAAATCATAATTGTCTATACCTTCAAACTTTATTTATATAGCGTAAGAGAGATTTTTCGAGTTAGTGGGCTTTGATGGAACCTAGATTAACTCCTTCACTGCTACAGATTCCTCCTTCCATCCTTTGCCTTTTTTCTTTTCCTTCTTTCTGTACTTAATTCCTCCCTTCCTTCTTTCTTTCTTTCCCTCTTTCCTTCCTCCTTCATTTCCTTATTTCCTTCCTTCCCTCCTTTCTTGTTTTATTAAATCCTTCCCGCCTCCTTTTCTTATTGCCTCCCTTCCTTCTTCCTTTCCTTCTTTCCTTCCTCTCTCTTCTCGTTCCTTCCTTCCTTCTTTCTCTTCTTCAGACCTCATTTTCTTACTATCTTCCTTCCATCCATCCTTCCTTCCTTCCTTCCTTCCTTCCATCCTCCCTTCCTTCCTTCCTTCCTTCCTTTCTTCCTTCTTTCCTTCCTTCCTTCCTTCCTTCTCTCCTTCCGACCTCATTTTCTGATTGTCTTCCTTCCTTCCTCTCTCCTTCCGACCTCATTTTCTTATTGTCATCCTTCCTCCCTCCCTCCCTCCCTCCCTCCTTTTTTCTGTCATTTCTCCCTCCATTCCCCTCGTCCACCACATAAACATTGATGGTGTATTCATATGGGTGACAGTTTCCATGACGTCCCTAGGTTTTTATAAATCATGCCTTGCGTTAGAGTTCAGGAAGTGGATGCGCAAAATCATCGTTACATACTGCTTTTTCGGATATAGCTTTCTTTCTATTTTGCCTATGGTAGATTCAAACAAGATTGCACGTTCACTCTCCCAGGCTGCCGCAGTTCATTCTCACCGGTAAAATCTCAACTGGTGTTAGCCGGATTAGAATAAAAGAGTTGTCTAGACTATGAGAGGGTTTGTAGATGAAATTAAAGCGTGAAGAAATCAAAGGAAAGAACGTTTAAAAGAAGCACAGCAAAGTAGAGGACGCAAAGTACTGAACTGTGACTGGGTCCGTACTCCCTGCACAGAAGTCCTTTCACCTCTGATACGTGGCACGAAAAATTGAGAGAGGGAACACTCGTATTAAGTATATCTTTAATGACATTTGAACAAACTGTCTATATAATAATGATCCGTTTTCTGTATGTTCGTTGGTGTGTCCGTGTGTTACCGCAACATCGCATAACCGGCACAATGTAGCACAATTTGTGTTAGAGCAAGGTACCGCTAAAATGCTCTAACTTGAAGAATAAAACAATTTCCAATCCAATCGGGCCACCAGTTCCCAAGTTATGACTCATTTCTGGCCATTTGACATCGAGCGAAGACCACCAGAAGATGGCCTTTAAGTGGATCACTTTCTTTGTAGGCACTGAAGTTATTGTTACAGCCCCCGAAGGCGGCCTTTAAGTGAGTTAAACAAAAGAACCCTTAAGACAAGTTACTGTTATAGCCCCCGAAGGCGGCCTTTAAGCGAGTTAAACAAAGGAACCCTTAAGACAAACCCGTTCGTCGACCGTGTGGCCTACGTTGCACCATAAAACTGTCAGAAGGGAGTAAAGAAGTAATTGTGGTGTGCAAAGGAATGGGTGGGATGGACTAGAAGTTTGGCGGGCGGTGGAGTTAAGGTAGGAAAGTATACCCTGTGAAATGGTGTTGTGGATGCAGCGAAGGTTTATTTGTAAATGTCGTAAAAGTGTCGGACAAGGGGCATAAAGGATTGGGCGAGGGTTACAGAAATGGAAGGGATAAACCGGAAGTGTGATGAGGGTGGGGAGGGTCATGATAGTATCCCTTTTGAAAATACGGGTGCTGTTATTGTTTGAGTGGAGTCAAGGTTTATTTCCAAGATTCCACCAGCAACAGGAAAAGATAAGCTTGGGTTCCTTTCATATAGTTGGCTCTTGCCACACAGGAAAAAAAAATACAGTGAGTGATAAAATGTTTAGTAGTAAACTGTGTGCGAGTAGCACCTATGCGCTCAAAGCCGGCATTGCACACCACCGTATCATAGACGATCACCCACACTACCATATCGATTCCTGGCAGCGGTGTTCACGTTACTAGTGCACGCAGATATTTTTGGATTCAGAAAATAGCCAAGAAAAAAGTTATAAATTTAGTAGTAAAAGAATATTTGCTTTACCAGAACACGCAATACCTTTAGTGCAACCAGAAAGACCCAAAGGCTACAATCTTAAAAAAAGTTCTTTCCAAAGAAAATTTAAGAACCAAAATCATTATCTCTTTATCACGAGAAGTCTGGATACATTGTGCTTAAAAGACTTTTTAAATCATATGCAGAGAAAATGCATATCGAGGAAGATAGTTTCCGAGTTGTCCAGTTGCATATATGAAGAACTGAGAGTACCGGTTAACTGTTACGTTAGAGAGCTGGACAGAGGAGGGATGAGAATGTATTGCTAGATGGGCATTACACGCTTACCCTAATGAGGGAGGGATGCAAGCAGATAGTTCAGAGGAGCAGGGACCATTGATATATCAGTAGTAGCGGGTGGGAGCTGGATAACTGCAATTTAGAGAGAATGGTTACAGAGGGAAGAAGAAGAAGAAGAAAAAAAGAACCGTGCTACATAGTAATGAACGTTGAAAAATAAATAGACAAGAAAATCACTCTTGAAGGAAAAAAAAAAAAAAACTAGTGTTCATGGTAGGTTACAAGCTCATGCAGAAATCTCCAGTTCTAGAAAGGAACAGCAAAGAATTGAAACAGTGTATTGATGTCATAGCTCCGAGAATTGCACATGTGGATGAATTATTCCCACATACGAATATTGTAAAAACGATAACAGCGAATCACATTTTGCCCCCTCCATAGTGTAGGGGCCGAAGTTAGGCTACCAGTGTTAGACCACTGATCCCGACATAAAGAGGGTCAAAGTCGAGCCGAAACTGTTAAATCTTCTCGGTAAACGGCATTTCCATGAATAGTTCTAATTTTCTTAACAGATTTTGTGTGTGTCTAACTCTGGGCACATGCTTCAAAGCCCGTTCCCTAAGGTCCAGCAATCCTCCTACGTACCATACGCCTCCACAGGTAACCAAGTCGGCTGTAACACTCACCGTCCATATTGAATACATGCTAGGGCTCTCTCATAAAGGAGATAATAAGCGTTACAAGTAGAAACATAAATAGGGATTAGCAAGAAAAAGTTCAATGAATTTATGAGATGTTAAGTGTTTTAAGTTGACATAAGTAGGAATATACAAAAAAAAAAGAAAAAAAAAGCAGAGATTTGTCTCTTTGTTTTTCAGTAGGAACGTCAGGTACTAATAAGTGGGGAGAGAGAGAGAGAGAGAGAGAGAGAGAGAGAGAGAGAGAGAGAGAGATTAATAAAATCCATCAGCTCCATAGTGCGTTTGTTCAAACCTGACAATGATCCCTAACCCCTTTCAGTTCAGTTGATGGTCAAGTGTAGTTAGATCGGAGGATTGATTTGACTGGTAACCAGAGAGATTCATTCCTACTTCATAACTAATGTTTTGTCAGATGAAAACAAACCAACTATAATGATAACCTGAGTAAAATGAGAAGCGCGTCACCAGAGTGTATGGGCTAACTAACCACTTCAGTACGATGACCCACATTTCAGTTTGGGGGAGGATTTTCGAGTAGGAAAGATTATATGCAACCTCCCTTAACACCTTCTTCTGTTGCGATTTACTCAGAAGCTGAAAAAATCGTCTGGTGCTGGGAAGAATGAACTGTGGGGTCCTGGGGCTGAGGGGTTAATATGCCAGACATGTAAAAAGTCGCCAGGAATAGTATTAAGAAAAGGGCAAAACAGATGACGATTAAGTACAGTCGTGCTTCACCCTCTCAATACCATGGCGTCCTTTGGTTCAACCTTGGAACGACTATTAATAAGGGTAAATTAGGGCTGTATCTGTTGTTGCTGTCGTTGATGATGATGATGTTAATGATAATGAAGATGAAGATGATGATGATGATGATGATGATGTTGTTGTTGTTTTTGTTGTTGTTTTGTTGTTGTGGCCCAAGGCTCATCTTAAACGTAAACTCGGTAGGCTGCAGACTTAAGTTCCAATTAACTGCGGTCCATCCTCTTTCCTGGGGATGGGGAAGTGGTTGAGGGACATTTGTATAATTGTGCAGTTGATCTGCCTGGCTATATCAGTGCCACCACACGAAGGCGTCCCCCTCCAGCAACAGGGCTACGGTATAGCTAACACCCGTAGTAAGAATAAAATGCCTCTCAAACATTGTTAAAAGGAAAAATAGCGTCCTGGGCTTAGAGGTAATCCTGATAAATGTTCACAGGTCTGGCTGGATAAATTGCCAGAGTACGAAAGTTGTGAGGAAGGAGTGATCTCTCTCTCTCTCTCTCTCTCTCTCTCTCTCTCTCTCTCTCTCTCTCTCTCTCTCTCAATTGTCAGATGTAAATACCGTTTTTTTTTTTTTGACAGGTAACAGTTATGTGTGCTCCTATGTGGAACTCAAATACGTTAGATGTGAAGTATCTTGTGTGGTTTTATGTGCTAATCGAGTATGCCTTTTGCTGTCTCACATATGTTAGTTTCGTTGCCCTCTTGCGAGCTACTTATGTATGACAGCAAATGTGTCGTATGTCGGTGTGCGCTTATGTGGTAGTCAGATGAGGTATGCATTGGATATCTCGGACATGGAATTTTTTGTGTACCCTTAGGCTTATTGATCGATCATATGTGTCTCTGTGTATCCAGTGTTGTGTCCTGTAGGTGTAACATGTGTATCTGTCTGTGTGTACTTTTGTGGGGTGTAGTTGTATCCTGTGTATCAGTCTGTGTGTAATATTGTGTGCTGTGGAATGTGTGTGTGTTCTGTCGTGCTGTAAGCCGAAGAGTGAGTATGGGAATCACCACAAGTGTTCCGCCACAGGTTGTAGGGAGGTAGAGGATGTTGGGGGGGGGGAGGAGGAGGAAGTTGGGGAGGGAAGGGGAAAGATTGGGGATGGGGTGAGAGGGGAGTTGGGGAGGTGGGGAGAAGGAAATTGGGGAGGGGAAGGGAGGGAACTTGAGGAGCGAAGGAAAAAAGAAATTGGGGAGGGGAAGGGAAGGAAGTTGGGGAGGGATGGGAAAAGGAAATTGGGGAGGGGAAGGGAGAGAAGTTGGGGAGAGAAGTGATAAGAAGTTGGGGAAAGGAGGGGAGGAAGTTGGGGAGGGAAAAAATTTAAGGAGGAGATAGAAAAAAGGCTGGGGGAGGGGAGGGGAAATGAAATTCGGGAAGGGAAGAGAAAGGGAGGGGGACGTAAGTTAGGGAGGGAATGGGATCGGAAATTTAGACGGACGTAAAATATGTAAGTGGTAATCTGTCATTCTTATCATTTATCCCTTCAACTGGAAGACTTTATATATATATATATATATATATATATATATATATATATATATATATATATATATATATATATATATATATATGCGCCCCTTTTTCACTTGGCCGTCGACGGAATGGCCCAGCCTCTCAGATTTTGCGAGAGTGACTAGACCAGATGTAGCAAGTGGCCGTGAATGACTCTCGCATATATATATTGCCTGCTGCTGCCATACTGTTGTGTTCGTATTAACGACGAGTGAAAGGTATATCCAACTCCCTTGTTCAAAAAATTTCACTTAATTTGAGTAAAATCGTCTGAAGCTAGAGAGGTGAAAGAATACGTCATGGGATTGAAGAGGATAATGGGGTGGGTAGGGTCCAAAACAGGATAATGGAAAATATAACATGTATAGAAGACTGTCGGTTGTATTCTAGACATTTGGAGACTTCGTAACACTTGTTATATAGCGATTTATTCTGCAAAATGCACCTCAACATCCTTTTGAACGTTAAAAATACGAATTATGTAGACTGTATAATGGTAAAAATAAAAGTCAATGTAAAGTTAGGTGCGAAATAAATCGTTATGGAAGAGGTGGTACGAAGTCCTCCATGTCATTTAAAATACTGACTTATGTCGTCACAGAGGCGAGCCACTTGGACCACACCCCCTCCCACTTATCATGCAAGTTATCCAAATTCTCGGTTCCACTTCACATGCGAGAGTCATTCACGGCCACTTGCTACATCTGGTCTAGTCACTCTCGCAAAATCTGAGAGGCTGGGCCATTCCGTCGACGGCCAAGTAAAAAAGGGGCGCATTCCTCGTCCCGTGCATCACCATGCATGCTTCATCTGTCCATTTCTGTCCCATGTCAGTTGATGTGTTTCCTTGTCATCCTCCATACTTTGGTCTCGCGCATATCCGCTTACCAGATCTATTTATTTCCTACTTGGTCGTCCACCTCTGCTCCTACTCATGGGCATACATAGACAAGGTGGGCAGTAAATAGTGCTCCACTAAAAACTTATCTGGAGGTATCCTAAGTGTTGCGGGGATGACTCAGTCTGCTGGTGTTGATGTGAATGGGGCAATGGGAGCAGAAAATTAAGAAATAAAGGATAGACATATGTAGCATTAACTAAGCCGTCCTCGCAACACAAAAGGAATCATCTGGCGGATTGGAAGAGGGGCGTTATATATGGACCATCTTGCATATATCCTTCTCACCAGCCTAACCATGTTCATCCTCTCTTTGTGACCATACTGTCTAAGCACACTATCAGCCCTTTGATCAACAACCTTCCTGACCTCACATCTTTCATTTGTCCCCAGTATTACTCTTCCTACCTTATGTAAGAAGTCCACATACTCCTGAACTCCTGCACTACGATGACGTATATTATATTTTGTCTTTGCATTCACCACAGCTAATGAGCGAGTTAACGAACTAGGGAGGTTATTCATAGCTTTTACTGACTACTTCACTACAGAATGTCTACCCTAAGATGAATAAAAAAATCTGGAAGGAGGAAAAATAAACCATTAGAATGCGCCCCTGGGATCAAGGGGTTAAAAGCTCCATTTCCATGCCATTCAAGTGTCTGGCTCACATTGACCTCTTCAGTCCCAGGACCTGTTTTCCCGCGTATTCTTTCTGCCACTAGACAATTGTGCTTAGGATAGGGGTGACTTTTTTGACTGTAGGACATAAACGAAGCTTTCAATAACCCCTCCACTGCCAGACATCATTCCACAGTTAAAATCGTCTGGTGTTTGCAAGAATGACACAAAATACGCGTCATCTGATTGAAGGTAGCACGAACACACCACGAAATCCTGTTGAAGTTTCTGTGCTCGGTGTTCTGTTCGTTATCTAGGACTTCATTGCACCAACTACCATTCTTTCTCCTGAGACCTCCTACTTCCTGGTTCCTCTGTACAGTTCTCTCTCTCTCTCTCTCTCTCTCTCTACTGGCACTGCACAAGGGTACTTAAGCTTTTCCCCCAAGTCAAGTTTTTATGCCATTCACTAACAACACATCCCGGACACACTGAGAGAGAGAGAGAGAGAGAGAGAGAGAGAGAGAGAGAGAGAATCATTCCGGCGGGCTGGTATAGGAGGGTCAGTGGTATCGTGTTCTGGATATTGGATGGGGAGGCAGGGGGTGGTGAGGCAGGATGTGGGTGAGGCAGGGTGTAGGTAAGCAGGGTGTGGGTGAGGCAGGGTGTGAGTGAGGCAGGGTGTGGGTAAGGCAGGGTGTGGTTGAGGCAGGGTGTGGATAAACAGGGTGCAGGTAAGGCAGGGTGTGGTTGAGGCAGGGTGTGGGTGAGGCAGGGTTGTGGGTGAGGCAGGGTGGGAGTATTGTGAGTAAGGGAAGATAAAAACATGCGGGAAAGTGAGGGTTAGGCAGGTTAAGGCAGGCGAGGCAACGGTAAGACAATGGCTGGTGAGGGTGGTAGGCAGGAAATGCGAAAGAAGAAATGCAGGTGAAATGAGTAAGGCAGGATGAGGCAGGGTGAGGTTGAGACAGAGCGAGGAAGGGTAAGGCAGGGGTGATAGTGAGGTCGGGTGCCGGTGAGACAGAATCAGACTAAGAGAGAGAGAGAGAGAGAGAGACCGGGTGAGGAAGAGGGAGAGAACCGTATATTTTTTCTCCCTAATCCTTCCCTAAATTGCAGTCATCACAATTTCCTGCTGTAAAAATGTGAGCTTGGAGGGGAGGCAGGGTGTGGGTGAGGCAGGGTGTGGATGAGACTGGAGAGGCAGAATGTGGGTGAGGCATGGGAGGCAGGGTGTGGATGAGGAAGGGAGGGAAGGGTGTGAGTGAGGCAGGGTGTGGGTGAGGCAGGGAGTGGATGAGGAAGGGAGAGAAGGGTGTGAGTGAGGCAGGGTGTGGGTGAGGCAGGGTGTGGATGAGGAAGGGAAGGCGTGTGTGAGTGAGGCATGGTGTGGGTGAGGCAGGGTGTGGTTAAGGTAGGGTATGGGTGAGGCAGGGTGTGGTTATGGTCGGGTGTGGGTGAGGCAGGGTGTGGTTATGGTAGGGTGTTGGGTGAGGCAGGGTGTGAATGAGGCAGGGTATTGGTATGTTGGGTAAAGGAAGATAAGAATATGCAGGCATGTGAGGAGGCGTAAGGCAGGGTAAGACAGGGTGAGGCCAACAGGAATACCGAGAGGTGAGGCAGAGGGAGGGTGAAATCGTGTGTGTGGCTTGGTAGGTGGTTAGGTAAGAGATGGTAAAGTGGTAAAGAGTGATGAAAGAAATAAGGGAGGGTGAAGCTGAGCGAAGCAAGGTAAGGCAGGTGAGGTAGGATAAGAAAGGGTAAGATAGACGAAGACTGGGTGAGGCAGGGTGAAGCAGGGTAAGGCAGAGGGAGGTGCCTCAACGAGGGCCAGACACGCGCCACTGTCAATAAAAATGGCAGTATGTCAGAGTGCCTTGCTCAGACACACCTTATCCCCCTCCCCCCCCTCTCTCTCTCTCTGTTTACTGATCTTGCGAATAAAGCAAAAGAAAACACAGTCAGGCATGTAGTAGACTGGTGGAGCACAGTACAAAAACTCTGTAATCATGGAAACTACTGATGTTGCAGAGAACCTCTGCACATCGTTAAAAAGTTTATGAATAAGCAATAGGACCTGCTTAAGTGGTTTTACCCTTAAATCTCCGCCACATCGCTGAAAAAAGTGCTAAAACAAAATTGATTACCACAAATGAGGTATCTCGAAAATTATTAAAGTTACAGCAGATCTACCCTCATTGTTGGAGATCTGAAATTAACAACATTAATAAGCTTACACGATCGAAGACGTTCCGTACCTTATATATGCAAATGAAAGAAAAGCATTCGGGAGCCGAATGCTAATCGCAAGCCAGAATATGCTTTTGGCCAAGTCAGAGATTTTGGCAATATCTTGATACCATGAAGGTTTTATGTTGATAATCCAAGCCGTTCATGAAATATAGCCTAATGGTGCTAAAGGCGGGCAGTAAAAACTAGTTGACCTTTGGTAGCCATTTTGGTGACCTTGTCGTTGACCTCGAGTGCCCATTTTCGAACTAGGCTAAGATTTTGGCCATATGTTGATAACCTGAAGGTTTCATGGTGATAGCTCAAGGCGTTCATGAGATATAATGGGAACACACACACACACACACACACACACACACACACACACACACACACACACACACACACACACACACACACACACACACACACACACACACACACACAGAGGAAGGCAAAAACATTATCGCTTCGCCTCGTAAGGCGGGCGATAACAAATAAATAAATATAAGTATATCTATCTATCTATCTATATGATATATATATATATATATATATATATATATATATATATATATATATATATATATATATATATATATATATATATATATATATATATATATACCGGTATTTGTTTGTCTGCATCATCATGTCTGCCCTTCCGTCCATCGAAATATGGATGTTTGTATATATCTATCCAGTTTATCTCTCCAGCCAGCCATCTCCCATCCATTCATCTATCCATTTATTTCTTCATCCTTCTGCACATCTACGTGTATATGTTTGTCTTTCTGTCTTTATATCTATCTAGTTAAAGTATTTGCCAGTTTATGTATTATAGTCTGTTTCTGCATATCAGAGGGACCTGGGCAGATATCAGAAATGCTGGGATAGCTCCGATGCGTCCATTAGCCTACACAAACTTCCAGATACAGAAGATTAATCCTTTTGTAGTCATTTAACCATGATCTTTTAATTTTTCTGTAACCAAAGCAACCTCTGAAGTAACAAAGGCTTAACGCTATAATGTTAAAGTACAGTCTGTCCAAAATTCAGTCTCCTCCTCCTCCTCCTCCTCCTCCTCCTCCTCCTCTTATTTCTGTTCCTTCTTCGTTTTCTTCTATTTGGTTCATTTTTCCTTTTCCTTCCTTCCCTCCCTTCGATTGGCGTAGCTCCAAAATGGCAACACAAGTCATATTCATTTTTTTTTTTTTTTCACAGTAGGGTTTAATTTTGCTGGCTATGACACGCGATACATATATTGATCGATAAAGGTCATAGCTCATAGGTCGGGAATGTCAGCTTTTACAGTTCTGATCCAGTTCCTACCAAACTTGCTGAAAAGATTAAGGGTCAGCAGTGGGTGAAGTAAATCAACTTTTAAGAACAGTCGGTCAGGGGTAATGGTCACAGAACAGGGTCAAAGTTTCGGTCCTGTTTCTCATAGTTATAATTCTATTTGGATCAGACTAGGTGGAAGGATTTCTGGTCAGCCAAAGATGAGGTAACTCTACTTTGCGAACAGTAGGTCAAAGGTTAAGGTCACGGACAAGGTCAACTTAAACGCTTTTGACTCCTCTTATACTAAAGTTAATTATGGGACTGAGGGTCACGCAAGGATGAAGCATTTCAAGTTTGAGAACAGTCGGCCACGGGTGAAGGACATGGGGCAGGGTCAAATTTTCGTTCCTACACCGACTGTAAGACGCTGATTTTGTTCTCTCTGGACGCTCCTACTTGTTATTATCCCCAGATAATTTTATTCATCGCAAGAATGACGCTTTGAATGGCAAGGGATTAGTCCGAGCATTCGTTAACCCTTTCACTGCTGCAACCCTCTTGTAACCCGAATAACTTCAAAAGAAAAAGCTTCATAATTTCAAATACGAGTGCTTCAAAAATCTGTGAAATGAGTATAAAAATATGAAGTTCATAAAATGCATGAGGATGTAGGGATGGCATAATACCAAAAACCACAGAAACAAGGTTGAGGCATTATAAGCACATGGAACCCCATCCCTACATACTTTTTCTTCCATAAAGATTTAGCAGTTAATTAAGCAAAAGTGCAAGTTAAAAAATGCTGCCATGATTTTGCCATAACTATTGCCGGTACTTAATGATACAGTGCCTAAAATTGTGCAACACACACAAAAATGTGGGATGGGGGTTCCGTGTTCCTTTAATGTCTCGACCGTGTTCCAATTGTTTTTGATGTGTCATCCCTGCATCTTCATGTTTTTCATAAAATGCAATTTTTAATATACTTTTTAAATGTAATTGGTATTGTGCTAAGGTGTATGTATTGAGAAAAGAGAGATAGGTAGACAAACTGGAATGGCCTTGGGGAGAGGCTTTTAAACTATATAAATAACATAGAAAAGAATGCTAAGGTATAATTTTCAACATACATCGCTACGGACGAGGCGCTACACAGCCTCCTATACCAACTACAATGCTAACCTATAATTCTTCCACATTTCAAGTTGAGAATTCTATGGTTTTTAAGTAGGTAGTGGTTCTTCTTGGATCGTTTACCTGTTGAAGCAATAAGGAAGTAGCAGTTCACAGGTATGCTTGTGACATTTCCTCTCTCCCTCCCTTCCTTCCTTCCCCCCTTCCTCTCTCTCTCTCTCTCTCTCTCTCTCTCTCTCTCTCTCTCTCTCTCTCTCTCTCAAATGTCACACTAAAGGTAACCAACCTAGCAGACGACCTAGCCAGAACCACCCTATAACCTTACTGAGTAGGGACATATTTCCTTATTTCATTTTTGGTAGATCCTGACGACTGTTTTATTATTATTATTTTATTATTATTATTATTATTATTTCTGCCTGCAGGTAAGACGTGATAGTGAAGGGATTCATAAAAGCTGTATCGAACCCAGTAAGTTAAAAAAAAGTCTCTCCTAAACTGTGTAAAATAATCTTGTCAGCAAGAATAAACCAGGAATTATATACTTGGGTGAGGACGATTAAGTAGGGGAGAGATGAGGAAGTGTTAGGTGTGGTACTGAGAAGATAGGAACTGGGTATTAGAGTTGCAGAGATTATGAACTGGATCTAGTGTTGCAGAGATTGTTAACTGGAATCTCTCTCTCTCTCTCTCTCTCTCTCTCTCTCTCTCTCTCTCTCTCTCACCGGTGCCACAGTACGGACTAATAATGTAACTCGAATCGGTTTACCTCGCCAATATTGATACCACAGTGTCCCTCTCCTGAATTCTGGGCCAGGTGTCGTTAGCGAGGCAATGACCATTTGGAATCACCTACACTTCCCCTACCCCCATCCCCCCTCTCCCCTCCCCCTTGCCACCCCCATCCCCCTTCTTCCCTCCCCCTTGCCATCCCTGTCCCCTCCTCCTATTCCCCTTTCACCCCATCCCTCTCCTCTCCTCCCTCCTCAGCACCTCCATCTCCCCTCTTCCTCTCCCTTATAGCACTCCCCATCCCTTCTCCCCCCCCTCTGAGAACCCCCCATTCTCCCATCTTTCTTAGCCATTAGCATCTCCTTCCCCTTCCTTCCCCATCCCTTGGCACCCCATCCTCTTTCACCTCTGTTCTTTAACACCCTCATCATCATCATCATCATCATCATCATTATCATCATCATCCAATCCCCCCCCACTCCTTTTTTTTTTTTAATGCGTTCGATTCTGGACATAAGCTTAACAGCCCGTTCCCTAATTCCCAGCAGTTCTCCTACGTATCACACCTTCACATGACACCACTTCGGCGCTAAAAACCATCTTCCATTTTGAATACATGTGGGGCTGTTTCATACCGGACACGGGTATTGGTATTAGCGGAAGTGTTCTGACGACACATCAGTGGGTCATACGGTGGATCAGTAGCTTCTGCTTTAACGAAATTCAGATTTTAAACTGTTCCATGTCCCAGCCGGAAATCGAATTCGTGTCCATTAGGACAGCGGACTACCACTCTACCAACTCGTCTGCCACCTCCCCATTCTTTCCTCCTCTCCCCTTAGCACACTCCCTCTCTCGTCTTCCCTTCCCTTTAGAATCCCCATCCCCACTCTTCCTCTCAGCAACCACCGCTACCACCTGCCCCCCCCCCCACCCAGCTCCCAGGGTGCTTCACATCTCCATTGTCCCTGTTTCCCTCTTCCCCTGTTCACACAGCAGTACAACTGGGAACCTGGATACAATATTGACTGTTCTGGGTCGTATTGCAATGCAACTTATCTAAATTTATTGTCGGACTTGATGACAATTGTGCTGTTGACAGACACTAGTCTGTCTTCGTTTTCCATTGCTCAGTTGGATCCCTTATGTGACGGCGGCCCACACACACACACACACACACACACACACACACACACACACACACACACACACACACACACACACACACACACACACACACACACACACACACACACACACACACACACACACACACACACACACACACACACACACACACACAGAATTATAATGACGATTATGATGCCATTTCCGAAAACCGCCAAACACAGTGTGGCGTGTGGAAATAACTAAAGCTATATATGATAATAATTCTCCTCGGTGCTGAGCCCAGATGATTGCCTAGACATGTACGGAAGTTGGATGTGAGTGCTTTGTAACAAATGCTTCACATAAATCCTTCACCACTGATATGCAGCTTCTAACTCCAGAACCCCTGTTTCGTAGTTCCGGGAAGAACCTGATACACGTCCTAAAAGGCTGCTGTTAATCACATCTTGGAGCACACAATACGTTACCTAGAAGTGGTGGATCCAGGTAGCTCAAAGGTAACAGTTGTTGCACGTTCCCATAAGTTTTAAAAAGACAGAGAATCAATAAAAGAGACCAGGTTAGTTGTCGTTTTTATTTAAATAAAAAAGGAGGAACCCGAGGCTTAGAGTCAGCAAAACTTATCTCAACAGAAAGGAAGCCGAAATCGAGACCCATCCATTTACACTTACCTGGACAAAGTGCAAATAAAAGACTGGAAATTATGAACGTGAGAAAGTCGGGCTTAGGAAAAATTATCCATAACTGATCAGTTGCGTAAATGAAGCATTAAGAACATTGGCTGACCTTTACATTAGAGAGCTGGACAGACAAGGGAAGAAAATGTGCAGCTAGACGGGTGCTGTGTAACTGCTTTAGTGCAGGAGGCAGGTTAACAGACAGCTTAGGAGAGCAGCGACCAGTGATGCGAGTAGTAGCAAGAAGAGAGAGAGAGAGAGAGAGAGAGAGAGAGAGAGGGGGGGGGGGAAGAGTGGGAGAGAGAGGGGCGGGGAGAGGGAAAGGGAGAGCGATGCAACATTTCTGTGAAGAGAGAGACTGAAGGGAGTTAGTGAGAAGATGTGTGTCGATGAGGCGGAAAGCCTTTGATTCCACCCTGCTCAGAAGTGCTGTATGTATTGAGACTCCCCAGCACCATCCAACCAGATGAGGGCTGTACTCCGCACACGGATGAATAAGTCTCCTGCATGAAGTCAGCAACTGAACAAAGTTAAAAAAACACAGAGTGGAACACACTTTATCTCTATAAATCTGATTTTGCAAAAGATCTCACGCGATTTTTTTAAGAAAGATGATAAGAAAGCGATATACCAAGGATATAGAGATAATGAAGTTCGGAACTGTGTATGATGATGGTAAGAAGCTAGTTATGTGAAAGACCGTGGTTAGTTGAAGTGTTCATTGAGTTATTGAGGGATTAATAACAACAAGGTTTCTTTTGCCGTGGTCAGAAATAAGGCATAATTTTGAGGTCACATGTGTCAAAGCCTTATCTTGTGACTGTTGAATAACGGATGTACGTTGTGAGGAGCTGATGGAAAACTAAACAGTGGAGTTGTCAGTGTTTGAGTGGGTAAGGGTAGATTTACAACTCAGGTCAGCGACGAATAGGAGGAGAGCTGGTGGAAGGACAGATCATTGAAGAACATACTATTGGTAGATTCAGAACAATGGCCGTCAACAACAGCAGCTGTGGAAGGCCTAGAGAAGAATCTTGGAGGTGAAGGTGCAGCAAAAAGGTACAGAAACCTGTAGGAGCTCAATTTGGAAGTTTTAGATTTTATGTCAGATTCTCTCAAAGGCTTTTAAGTTGTCTGGTACAATAGCAGAAGTTTCCCGAAAATGGGGATGACTAGGAATATGAAAAGAATGTAAGATCGCCAGTGAAGTCCTTAATAAAAATCCATACTGGCAGTCAGAAAGAGGTTTATGAGAGGAAAGATGCTTCATTATCTTCTTGCCGAGGATAGACTCAATGGTTTCAGAAATAAAAGAGATTAAAACAGTTAGGCGATAGCGTGTTGGGAACAGTCACTCTTTTTCGGTACAGGCTGAATGAGAGTAAACCGCCAGCAAGGAGAGATACCAAATGACAGGCAAAAGTTACAGTTTGCCTTGGCAGTGTGTCAGCAGGGAAGTGCAGTTCTGGAAATCAACAAGAGGAACCACGTCAGGACCGTATGCCTTATTAGTGTTGTGGCGAACGAGGGTAGAAAGTATATCCCCCGAAGAAGTTTGTATGAGATGCATGAGGATGTCGAAGAGGGGAGAAGATGAAGCAACAGAACCAGAATCGTGTAGTAGTTTGGTCCCAAGTCTGAGCAGAAATCAGCTTTATCAGGGGAGAACCTTTTGAGTGAACAAGAGGAGGTAAAATGGAATAAGTAAAGGTACTGAAAACGTTTTTTGGTAAAGTTCCAGAAGGAGAGAGAAGAGTTTGTGTTTGAAAGTTTGTAATACCTTGATCAGTTTTTTCCAGTAGGCTGCCGAGAGCAGATTTAGCATGATTCCCGGTAAATACATAAAGCGCGCATGATCTTGAGTTAAGTTGGTGTCGCTGCCTTTTGAAAGCCACTCTCCTGTTAAAGACACCGTTAGAACACGCGTAATATTATCAATTTTTTTTGGCATTAGTTGTAGGGTAAGAAAAAGGAAAGGGCGGAAGGGGAAGGGGGCATGTGAGCCCTGTACACCCCTCTGTTTGTGCCATCTCACAGTAAGAAATAATATCGACTTACGTGGCACTTAGTAAAGTTTGGCACTAAACAGCTGCCTGAGTTACTGTGTTGACGTTCGATGAACAGGGTTACCAAATTAACATCCTGTCATTGATGTAAATGAATAATAAAAAATAATTTCTTATTAAAATTATTATTATTATTATTATTATTTTTATTACCATTATTATTATTATAATTATTATTATGTGCATATATCTGTCTATCTATCTATCCGTCTATCTGTCTATCTATCTATCTATCTATCTATGTGTGTGTGTGTGTGTGTGTTTATGTTAGATGAATTGTGTGTAATATGGATCGAAGATTCTGGGGCTTGAATGCTGTGTGTGATTATGTAGGCCATTTCACTGGGCATGCTGTTGATAATCTTTTCGCTTTCCTACTTTCTCTTCATTGTTCCCGATTCCTACTTTAGTTTATCCCTAGGTGGTGGTAAGATGATGATGATTATTATTATTGTTATTATTACTAATTGCTATTTTATGGTCACGATGCCTGGCAACGCGTCATGCTGACGGGAATGCTTACAAGTGCAGGAGTGAAGCTGGCGGCGGCTATAGCATAAGGCAAGCTATTAAGCGTGGAGGCGTGTGTGCTGCTGCGGTGCCTACACTGTACCTCGTTTGTTTTTTACACGACGGAATTGGACCACTCTCACAAACTGAATCCCGGTTTCGTGAAATTCGATGAAATTTAGTCATAAGAACAAATGAGTTTCCTTGGTTACTATAGCTAGCCTGTTTTTTACCTAAGGAAACGGGGACACTACAGCTACCAGTCGGAATACTAGGTCGTGGTTGCCTGAAATTTGATGGGCCTAGCTGAGAGGTATGAATGAGTCTGCGTGGTTAAGAAACAGATCAACCCATGATAATCCTTTGTAATCCCTTAATCGCACTTTAATAATAACTTTGTATGTTGCTGATGCAGACTATATCGATAATAGGCTGACACATATAACATACACGAGAAATTTAGTTGTTAGATGGAAAATATATTGCTAATTGAGAGGCACCACAAAGTCTCCTATGTCAACAAGAATATGTCCCCAAAGTGACCCATAATATACTGTAAGGGACACCTGGGGGATGGAACACTGAAACTGCATTTACACGAACCATCTAGACTGAACTGTTAAGGGACACAGGAACTAGATTAAAGCAGGCCATCTAGACTGAAGTATTAAGGGTTAGGCCATAGAAACTCGAGTAATACGAATCACTAGACTGAACTACTAAAAGTTAAGGTACAAACTGGATTAATACGAGCCTTCTAGACTGAACTATTAAGGGCTGAAGCAGAGAAACTAAATTCATACGAGTCACTAGACTGAACGATTAAGGGTTAGGGGACAGAAACTAGAGCGATGTGAACCACGTCAACTCTACATAGGGTAGTGACACAAGTTGCACCTTCTAGACCTTTAGAGTTGCACAGCAACAAGATGACACAGAGAGTTAGCTGTCCTCTGGTCACTTTAATTCGGTCTAAAACTTATCATCTATCTATCCCGAATGTTGAGCTGTAACAATAGGTCAACACTAGAATGTGGTGCTAGTCACGAAGAAGTGCTATGGAAAGAATGTAGAACTACGAGATACAGGCTAGACAAGAATGAAAATATCTGTCAAGATAATTTCTTCACCAAAACGACGTCTTATTTCTATTTTACTTACCTATGACTGATTTTAATTAATTTAGGAAAGCTCTCTCGCACTGCAGGAGTTATAATGACTATCTCTACCTTCTTACTGTTTGGACAGTTTCTTCTAAGCTTAAATAAATTATTTGGAAATTACTACAGATGAGAGTTGGTAAAGAAGGTACTGAACATAGCCTACCGCTTTTCTCATAGTGGCTCATAATCGCGAAGCTTATTGGCTTTAAAAGGCTAATATGTGCTATCTAGTGCTGTTGGGTTTATTCTGTACAGCAGCGGGGTTGTTGAGAAGCTGATTTATGTCTGTTGTCTAGTGTTATGCAATGTTGCAGAACGGCTGAGTGGCACGGAAGAATATCTAGGGTCTGTCCAACTTGCAGTGCGGCTTTGCAGCACAGAAACTGATTTTAGACACTTCATAACGAGGATGTCTTCTTTAGTTTATTCCTATTATCTTCACATGGTTTTGTTTAGATTAAGAGAGGCCTTTCTTTTTCTTTAATTGGAGGAGTTATATATAGTTATTAAACACTTCGCTACAAGACGTCTCGCTACAGTTGAGAGCAAAATAATCTGGAGACAACAAGAATAAACTTAATGATACATCTTCTGATTCAAGGACCTAACATTTGTCATCTTTAACTATTTGGGGTTACTAAGTGGCTGAGAGGCATAAACACTGGCTGATCATATGCCGTCTAGATCTATGGAACGATGCTGTGCGGCTAATAGGCATAGATCAGGGGCTTTACAGAGCGGCTGAGTGGCACAGAACAAACATACGGTAGTTCCCCGGTCTAGAGCTACGGAATGTTTGCGTTGCGGCTGATAGGCGTACAAACTGGCTACTTCTCAGTCGTCTACAGCGCTAATCAAGGTTGCAGGGTGGCGGAGTTGGTGCGGATGATGACTACTGTAGATCTGTGCTGTCTAAGTGTTCGGCTGGGAGGCATAGGAGCTGGCTAATTCTGAGTTGTCTAAAGCGCTACTGAGGGTTGCACAGCGGCGGGGTGGCACAGACCGATGACTGGTCTGTGTCATCTACGGGATTTGCACAGAACGAGGTCTAGGTCTGTGCGGTCTACGGGTCGGGCAGAGAGCAATGACTTACCCCTCCGTACATGTTGGTGGCACGGTCGATGGGCACAGACACAAGACACAAGAGAACCGCTGGCTCGCTGTGGCACTGCTTGACGCCTCACCTGGGGGCGGCAAGTGGCACTGTTGGTCTTTGAGGCAAAGATTTCTTTACCACTAGCAGGGAGGGAGAGAGAGGCAGACATACGCGCAATCACTATTACACTTTGTTAATTTAAGCCCTTCAGTACGATAATGTCTTTTATATTTTTCATTCTACCATCATAATTTTATTAGTTTTAAAGGAGACTTTTCGTAGTGAAGAGATTAAGGGGACACTTTGGTTATTGTTGATTTATGGACGGATTTGAATGAAACTTGCAAGTTCTTTGTATTTTATGAATGTAAGGCTACAAGACAAACTTCAGCCAAATCCTTCCGAAACTTTCTGAGTTATACTTAGTTCAGCACTTGGTATGAATGAGTACAATGACAGTATAATAGCTATGATTCTGAATATCAGTGATCCAATTTCCCTCTGATTCCTTTACAAAATTATGTATCTTTTAATTATACATTTTTATAATACAAACAGTAAACTCACCCCTAAAACATATAAATCAAATACATATTTGGTTTTGCTTACACAATATCCACAGCTAAAATCGCTTTAGTCATATTTGCACAAAATGCTACTGACATTAAGCAGTTATCTTGAGTTCTAACCGAGTTCTTTTGCCATGGAGTGAAAATAATGACAAATCAGCCTTTAAAGTTTTGGGACATTCAACTTACACTAACGTAGACACCAACGTAGTTATCCCGACACCAGATGTTACTGACTGCTATGAGCTGTGAAAATTTCAGTTTAGTGGGTTGAAATTTGCATGTGAAAAAATTCCGACTTGGAAGTAATAAAGTTTAAATTTCGAGGAATCAGCCTGTAATTTTCCAGCTTGTATTATCATTGTTTTGTGGACACCAGCGACCATGAAATAAAAAGGAACGAAATTTGGTAATTAATAATAATAATAATAATAATATAAACAATAAAATAAGTCATAACGGACTGAAACACACACACACACACACACACACACACACACACACACACACACACACACACACACACCGCTCGCTGGTGCAGTGGTAACGCTCTCGCTTGCCAACTGGTGGACGGGAGTTCGCGCCTCGCTCAGGTTGCGAAAAAGTTTCACTGACGAAGTGGGTGGTTACTGTCCCCCTTGAGCAAGGGGACGGGTGTGTGCGTGTGTGAAGGTCACAGCCTTGCCCTTAGATCGTACTATATGAGCTCTCAGCTCCCTTCCGGGAGGGTAAAAGCTGACGATCACGACCATCAAGTGATCCTGACCGACCCGGTGAATTACACACACACACACACACACACACACACACACACACACACACATCTGTATGGCACACTGAGGACGCGACAGGCTGCTTGCATTGTCAGAGTCAAGGTCCAAGGAGAGACCTTGGTCAGAGTCTCCTGCAGCGACTCCTCCGTAAAACTGATCGTATGTGGACAAAATAGCCGATCAGCTAACAAGTATATTTAAGACGAGAAACAAACGAACAAATAAAAGAGAATCACCGTATGTGTCTCTTGGCAATACTTAAATGCATAATAGAATCCTGTCAGTGGGTTGTGTGGCTGGAAGTGCCCCCTCAGTAAGTATTTCATGTCATGTAATAATACTTAAAGGAAGGTCTTGCGATTTTTTTTTCCGGATCGAGTCTGCCCTTAAGCTGAAAAATATACTCGGAGACACACACACACACACACACACACACACACACACACACACACACACACACACACACACACACACACACACACACACACACACACACTGTGTTGTGTTTATGGCACCTACGATCGATTAATGGAGTTGCAAATTATATATCGTCAGGAAGGAAAGAGAGAAAACGGTCCAGTTTACACACACACACACACACACACACACACACACACACACACACACACACACACACACACACACACACACACACACACACACACACACACACACACACACACACGTTTCTCTGTTCCTGTTCTCATTATGTTGGTTTAAACCGTTCACTATGAGTGGTTTTCCCTCTACTGAACACAATCATTTGGAAGTTGCATGAACAAAAGTGAAAAAAAAAAGTTCATACGAAACGATTAACGGGGGCTGTGTGGAATTGCTGAATGCATAAATAGAAGTTTAATGGACATATCTAAACCAATTCACTACGGTTACAAAATAGTTCAGCAGATTCTTGCTACTGGCAGTTGATTTTATTGATCTTAGGAAAGGGGTTTCGTAGGTGCGGGTTTAACTAAGTCTGAATCTAACTTCGCCAACTCGAAAAACTCTTCCCTGACCTGCGCTTAGTCACCAAAGGATAAGAAGAATGATCTATAAAAGTAGGTCACTTGGCATAAGGAATTTTTAAGCATAAAGCCTTTTTTTTTGGGGGGGGGGAGTCACAGGACATAAGGAATTTTTGATGTTAGGACATTTTAGGCATAAGAATTTTTAAGGCACTAAGACACTGAGCATTGAGGTATTTTGGGAATTAGGTAATCAGGGGGGCTTAAGGTTCCGTATATGTTGTTCCATTTTTCTGAGTATTACTTCGTTCACTCATTCACGTGTGTGTGTGTGTGTGTGTATGTGCAATCCATACCACTTCATTTATTTGATGTAGCACAACGACTTCCGTAAATATTCGGTAACACACACACACACACACACACACACACACACACACACACACACACACACACACACACACACACACACACACACACACACACACACACACACACACAACGTCCCTAGCCCCCTTCTGCTCACTAACACTCATCCCTCCCCTTCTGCCAGCACCCTTCCCCCGTCCCTAGCCCTCTCTGCCAACACACACAAGCCTCCTCCCATCTCTGCCAACACACACCAGCCTTCTCCCACCTCTTCCAACACAAATACCAGTCCCCTTCTCCCCTCTGACAACACACACCAGCCCCCCTCCCCGATCTGCCAACACACACACCAGCCCCCCTCTCTCATCTGCCAACACACACACACCAGCCCCCCCTTCTCTCATCTGCCAACACACAGACCAGCCCCCCCTCTCCCGTCTGCCAACACAGACACCAGTTCCCCTCTCCCATCCGCCAGTACTCACACCAGACTCCCTCTCCCCTTTGCCAGCACACACAAGTCCCCCTCTCCCCATCTGTCATCACACACCAGCCTCCCTCCCCATCTGCCAACACAATGCAGCAACACTCGTCACAGTAGGTGTTTGTAAACAGCCTGGAATGGATGGTTATTACGTTGTGAGTAAACTAGCAGTGCTGACATTTTTAGCCCTTGCAGACCAAGGACTTTGTCAATATTCATGCTGTCACCAGACGATTTTATTAAAAGAAAACCCCCTAGTAGCCTTGTAATGGAAAGGTTATGAGAGCTCTTTCTTACCACCTCCAGTTCGACCGTAGCCGAATAATATCGTCTGTTGCAACTAAAATATAATGAAAACGACGTCTTCAGGCAGGTTGGCATTGGGGAAAACACAGTGCATTATCTAGCATCATCATCACCATCTTCATCTTCACCATCACCATTAATCTTATCCTCATCGACGTCGTTGTCGTCGTTGCAGTCATCATTCTAACCCTCATTCCTAATAATACAAAGCTTGGGATTGAACTAGCACTAATACCAGGTAGACACAACAGTTGGGGAGCAATCAACTCAGTGGCAAGTGAAATTGGCCAGACATTTACTCACTCATCCTTCAGATCTTTGGAATTCTGGGCACCATCTCACCAGCCAAGCGAGTCATGCTGAACTGTGCTTTATAATGCTTATTGGACAGAGATCAGTTCCTCGACCGAAAAAAAATGCAACCCTTTTCATGTGCATCGCCATACATAGGCTACTTCATCTATCCACATCTATCTTTCATCACTTCCTCCCTACATATTCGCACATTCTTCTTTCATATCCTTCTACTTTCTTCTTGATCTTCCATGTCTCCCACCGTCTTCATTTTCATTCATATATACCCCTTTCGCTATCCTCTTTATAAACTTCTTGTGTGACCGTACCATCCATGCACATTTTCATCTGCCATTTGATTAATTGATTTCCTTACTCCACATCTTTCAGGAATCTGCGCAATTGTTAACCTAACCCACGTACTGTGCATTTCTTAACAGGTACATTAGCCTGATTTCTACTGCTCTTATTCTATTTTTCTTTTAATACTCATATCATTTTAAACTCTCCAATTTATACGCTGATGTGAGCACTAGCATTGTTTCATACAGTCCTCATGTAGCTTCTGTACTCAGACCTCTGACTGGTTGAATAATTATCAAGGCTTACTAGAAGATTGAAGGTCATAGGCAGAAAGAAAGACAGACTGAGGGAGACTATTCCAAAGTTGACCAGTTGTTTACATGAAGGACTAAGAGTATGGATGCATTATAGTGCTGAGTAGTAGTTTTAGCCGCAGGTTAATCTGAAACGTGATATCAGTGGAAAACAGGCTGAAGCAGTCTTGCAGTCCACCATCCTCCTTTTGGGGGAGAGGGAGGGAACTGGTGGACGTTTAAATGACCGGGCAATGGAACCACCTAATTATATGAGTACCACCATTAGAGCTGAGAATACAGTTATATGTGCGAGGTAGTATTTTTAGAAGATATATTTACTTGTCGACAAATTAAGTAATATGAAAGCGGCGAGAAATAGTTCTGTGCGATTTAATGGATCACCGGTGTATTTTTGTTCGGCCTGATAAATGCATGTAATTATAGCTATAACCTTTAAATACGCACTGAACGTTTTTATTAATAAGTTTTCATTCTTTTTTTCTAGAGAGCTGTTAGTGTGCGCAGGAATTCATTTGAGAATTAATTTTGTTATAGTCATTTGGTGTTTTTCCTTGCTTTTGTCGATTATAGCAAGGCTTTGTGTCTAACCCCTTTAAGCTGCGGTTGATACATTAGAGTTTTATTCAGTTTAATAGCAGAAGCTTTTGGTCAGCTGAAAGTAATCTTAGCTGGCAAAAGCTTCAAAAACATTCTCAAGTAACCCCTTTTCCACTAGTGGTCTAACTGCGTATCGTCAAACGCCTTAATCCCGTAAAAGGTGGCCACAAACGACTCACCTGCATGTCACCCTGTCCTCAGTCAAAAGGCCGACCACCCCTCTCTTCTCATGTACCTCTCCACCCACCCCTCCATCTCGTCCTCGGGTTCCCCCCTCCTTCTACCCCCATCCACCTGAATCACATACACTCTTCTAATCAGTTTGTCATTCTCCATCTCGTGGCCAGACCAAAGTAGTTAGTTCTCCTGATTCGTTTTAGCAAATCCGCATCAGCACAACGCCATTAGAACATCTAGGAAATTTTATGTAGACTGACAACAAATGATTTTAGTCTATCGAAAGAAAACTGAGTTGTAAAAAGATTTTCATTTGTTGTGTTTTTAGTGCTACTGAGTGAAATACTTTTGTAATGCAAATCTTTTCCCCTGTCCATTTTCATTTCTTTCGAATTTATATTACTTCGTTTATTTTAAATCATTTACGACGAATCCCTGTACTACAATGACTGGCTTATTAGTTTCACTCCGGCTGCAATTAGACGATTCATCCGAAGTTATGGAAGGAGTTTTGGGCGTCAAAGAGAGAGAGAGAGAGAGAGAGAGAGAGAGAGAGAGAGAGAGAGAGAGAGAGAAGAAGAAGAAGAAGAAGAAGAAGAAGAAGAAGAAAATCTGTATAATGACGTTCCGATGCAGAAGGGGTTTAAATGTATATGCATACGATTTAAATATAATCTTGGTTCATTCTCTGAGTCTGATAACGCCTCTTTTGAAGCTTATTCTCAATGCCACCAGACTATTTGATTCACCTTGGCATAAACTTTTGGAACTGAGAAGGTTGGGTACAGCCTTCATTTACCCCTTCAGTACTAAGATCTCTACTAGTCTAAATTAAATAGTGTGAGGATTGCAAACATAAAATTAAAATCGATATGCTCAGGCTGAATAACTTAACTTCTCTGCTCTGATGGCGTTTTTCTTATTTAATTCTTTGCTACTTCTGGGCGATCTTAGTTTCGGAGATCCCCATAGTATTGAAGTGCTTATCGCCTTCACCCTGATGAGTAATTTATGTATTATTCTTGCTGTCACCAATTTTACTTAACAAATAGGGACTATCTATCTATCTATCTATAGCCCGACGCCCTAATCCCGCAAAGGGTGGCCGCAGACAAAACGCCTCCAAGTCACTCTGTCACCCACCATTTGACTACCCTCCCCCCAACTCACCCCCTCCTCCCTCAAATACCTCTCAATTCCATCCCTCCACCTCATCCTCGGTCTACCCCTCCCTCTCCCTCCCTCCACCTCACCTACATACACCCTCTTAGTCAGTCTTTCATTCTCCATTCTCTCCACATGTCCAAACCACCTCAGTGTATTTCTCCTAATATTCTCAACCACATCCACATCTACCCCACAACGTTCCTTCACTTCTTCATTCGTCAACCTGTCCCTCCACGTCACTCCACATGCTCCTCTCAGGTAACTCATTTCCACTGCCCTCACTCTTGACTTGTTCCCCTCTTGCAAGGTCCACGCCTCGCTTCCATACGTCAGGGTAGGGATCACAATACCATCATGCAGTGACTTCTTAACTTCCATACTCACCTTCCATACGCACCTGGTATTAAAAGGATTAATGAAGGCTGTATGTATTCCCTCCCCAACCTAAACGAAATAAAATCGTCAGGGTAGTAAGAGTAGGATGCAAAATGCGTCATCGTTCTGAAGGGGTTGAGAAGAGCTGTGTCTAAATCCTACAGTTCAAAAAGAGTTGTCTGAGGCAAACAAAAACCGTCTGCAGTGGAAGGGATGAACTTATGATGACCGAGACATTGATATGATGTGGGACGGGGCGGAGTCGTGCTGTGGGTGGCTGTGCAGTCTTAACTCCTCTTTCTTTGGGATTTACTCTGCACCTCCAACCTCTATATCCTCCTGTATGTTACTGATGCCAGCTATGTTGATGTTAGTGCGAGACGAATAGCATGCACAAAATATTAAAGTGTAATGTGCAAAATAGGTAGTTAAGAAACCGGTGTTACGAAGTCTTCTGTGCCACCTAAAATACGAATAAAATGTGTGTGTGTGTGTGTGTGTGTGTGTGTGTGTGTGTGTGTGTGTGTGTGTGTGTGTGTGTGTGACCCCTCGCAGGATGAAGCATTTGACAACGAGTGGTTGGCTGGGACTGAAGATGATAAGGAGAGGCTGAGGTTTGAGGAGAGAGTGTGTCAGCGTTAAAGAGGAACTGCGGGACCGTGTAGATGAGGGGGGGGGGGGATGGAGAGCACAAAGTTAAAGGCACAGCACACCCAGGGAAGCACCGGACTGAGATGATGGTGATGGTGATGATGATGATGATGATGATGATTTCCGTTTTGAGGGAGCCTGATTTCTCCATATTTTAAACATAAATTGCGTGTCGGCTTCCCACATAAAGTATCTCGCCGCAGTTAATTATACAGTACAGTGTGTTAAGTTTTACGGGTAATGGGGTTAACATGAAATAGTGTGAAAACCAGTGCACTGTAAGTCCTATGGATGGTTGGTTAAATAGAGTGGAAACTAGGATGATGCAAAACTTAATGGATGGTAGAGTTAATCCAGGACGAAACGCTGAAGTCAAGCAAGTAGATCAGACAACCAGCTGATTCATTGTTTTGGGACACTTTTCGAACTCAGGCAGTGTTAGACTTGATTTTTTATTTTTTATTCTCGTTAAAACGTGCTTCTGAGTATCAAAAGAGTTTTTAGATTAACCTTTTCTGTATGGTGGCTCTCTTATACTAAATAAAAGTGTATAGTGTAGTGTTCCCAAACCATGGATAATGCCAACACTATGATGATTAACCTTCTTCAGTGGGGTAAGTGAGTCTTAGTTTCTGTGCGAATAAATTAGGCAGTAAAGATAAATTGGTACATAAAAAATCAAGTAAGTACAAAATCACCGCATAGAAAAATATACGACACAGTGAGCAGTGACATTCGACAGCCACATGATTGAGGGCATTAATGAGGTGGGGCTAAAGTCAGTATGAAGGGAGTCATGTGAAAAGGAGAGAGAGAGAGAGAGAGAGAGAGAGAGAGGTAATCAGTGACTTTGAGATCCCAAGAATTAACCCCTTGGCTTCCAGATACTAACTTTGCATTGTTTTCCAGCTACCGTCAGACGATTTTATTCAGCTGAGGGAAGTCTGCAGCAGTAAGGGTAAAAACTGTCATGATTAACGTTTCTGCCATGAATTAAGCGATTATTATTTGAATCCAGCTAACAGCAGACGACTTAAGTTACCTTGGAGGAACACGCCGCAGGCAGGAGGTTAACAAAGAATTGTCATCATATTTAAGGGCGCATTTTGGCGAGGGCCAGATCAGACCACTGATGTTAACTCGTTAACAGTGCGAGATGTTTTTTTTTTTTTTTTTTTTTTTCCAAACTGAATGGTTTCGTCTACTGGTGGCCTGGCTATAACAGTAGTATGAAGTAAGTTTTTGATTGGAGTGATTATTGAAAACTCTCTTCTAAGTTTGATCAAAACGTCTAGTGTTTGCCAGAATTAAATTAACTAAGCACGGTAAAACTGTGCAGCCCCACTCCACAGCAGCAGACTTCCGGGAGCCGCCCCCCCCCTCCCCCACCACAGTTGGGTTCGTCCGTCGGGTGTCCCCATACTGCCAAAAACCTTGTCTGAATGGAAAATTGCCACTTTCCAAATTTCTTGCACTTAGGTTAAGAAGTGACCGCCGGCGTTGACTGGAACCTCACACCATCCCCAGAACATGGTCCTTGTGGGGGTCTACCACAATGCAGATTTTTTCCTGTCGTCCCCAGACTCTCGCTTTTGTCAGAATTGCGTTCTCTAAGGACGAGCTCCTCCATCTCCACTTCTTCCTCATCTTCCTTCCTGTTGAAATACCATGCCTCGTCCCTTTGGTGGAATGGGAAAAAGATACCATTGCTCAAACATGGTTAAAGAGGCATTTAGGTGGAACCGGGTGGGTTAGCTGTGGGGTATTTTTTCATTGCTTTTTGTTTCTCGTTTTTCTTCTTCTTCTTCTTTTACTTTGAACATAGACTAAGCAGCCTGTTGCCTGAGGACCAGGTCTCCTTCTACTTGCAGCACACCTTTACCTGCCACAACTTAAGCTTTAAAAGACTGTTCGAATCGATACATTCTGTGGTTGTTCCATTCACAGCTGTTATTACCTGGGATATATTTATGACGTGGTGGGTCTTGTGGTATGAACATGACAGTTGGTAGGCTATGGATGGGCCGACTTCATGTGAAGGCCCTGACTGGACCTGACAGGAACTGAATGGCCCTGACTGGACTTAATTGGAACTGGATGGCCCTGACTGGACCTAGTGGTACTGGATGACTCTCCCTCTCTCTCTCTCTCTCTCTCTCTCAGTTGTTACCACTAGAAGAGAGTATGAACTAGAGGTGGTATTAAATTTAGTCTTTTATTAACCTCTGCACAATACGAGATCTTCCCTAAGCAGCAGGAATTAAATACAAAGGACGTCCTCGGGCAGAAGAGGCTAAATGTAAATCTCAGCATATATATCCAGTTTATTTAAGTCCCGCCGAGCGTAACGCACAATCTGCATAATGTGTTTCGATTTATTTCCCAGTCAGAGTATGGTTCTGCGGGCGGGGCGTCGGAATAAATGGAATAAATCGCTCGGAATAAATAGCAAGGGAAGTGGCATGAAATGAATCGCTTGGAAAAAATAGCAGAGAAAGTGGCATGAAATTAATCGCTTGGAAAAAATAGCAGAGGAAGTAGCGTGAAATAAATCGCTCGAAATGAACAGCAAAGGAAGTGGCATGAAATAAGTCGCCCTAAATAAACAGCAAAGGAAGTGGCATGAAATAAGTCGCCCTAAATAAACAGCAAAGGAAGTGCCATGAAATAAGTCGCCCTAAATAAACAGCAAAGGAAGTGGCATGAAAGAAATCGCAATGGAATATATCTCATGGAAAAAAAAATCGAATGAAGGAAGCAGCATGAAAGAACGGCAAGGAATATATCACATGATATCGCATAATATCTGTACCGTGAAATAAATAGCATGCTATAAATACCATGAACTATATGGAATAGATCTCGTGGCATAAATCGCGTGGAGTAGCATGGAATAAATACCATGGAATACATAGCATGACATCATCGCATGGCATAAATCGTGTGCTAAAGTTGTGGTGCTCGGGTCGGTGCATTGTAGCCCAGGACAGCAGTATGAAGTCCCATTATGTAGCCCAGGACAACATTAAATAGCCCCATTCCATAGTCATCGACAGAGGACTGTTGAATCATTTAGTCAAGAACAGCATCTTGTAGCCCAGGACAGCATTATGCAGCCCCACTATGTTGCAGTGGGAAACACTGTAGCTTAGGAAAACAATATTTAACCCAGGAACACATGATTCTGCAACACACAATATAGCCAATGACCGCATAACATAACCCAGGACAGCAACAAACCGTAGCCCAGCGTAGCATTGTGTGGCCCCAACCTGTATCCAAAGAGCACATGATGTAACGGAAACAAGCACTGTGAGCGAGCGAGAGAGACAGGATTATTACATCACCCTCAGCAACAGTATACCGCAACACCCGCATTACCGCATACACCACCCCACCCCATCCCATACCATAGCATACAACACACCACACCATCCCATACCACACACCACATCACAACACACCACACATCAGACTAACTACCTACCACACCAGACATCAGACTGCACACCACATCTCACGCCACATCACACTACATCTTTCTAGCTGCGTATTGCCACACAAGCTCTCGTATGATATTTGTCGTGTGCAGCGGGTTCTTTTTTATGCGTTGATCTCAGAATTTATAGGCACTTTGTTTGACTATGTAATCCTTTCATTAGGAGGTATTAAAGTGCCAGTTAATCCTTTAGCATGTAAAGAACAAATTTGCATTTTGTGTCGCTTTTCCACACCACCTAAAGAGGTAGAGACAGGCATATTTTTTTTTCCGGAAATCTGTCAATTTCCAGTGGGTTTTATAAAAACCGTGATGAGGGCATTAGTTGCCTCATTTTGTACGCTCCATCCAATGATACTAACTTTATGCCGATACTCCTGTAGCTTTAGAAGTTTGGTATATCGCCTTGACCTTTCTTTGGCCACTTTGACCTTGGGACAGACCTGAATGTGTCGGCCACTAACACAAAGACACATCGCTAGGTAGAGAGGATTCATTAGACACTTCAGTCATCAAAATCGGTCCATAAATGAGGCCTGTAGAGTGTAGCTGAATGAATGAACGAACAGTCGGAAATATTGAAAACTCGTTTGGCCCACGACTTCGTTTTCAGGAACACACCACACCACACCACACCACACCACACATTGCACCATATCATACTACATCATGCATCACACCAGCCACTATATCTTATCATACCACATCAAGCACCACACCATGCCACACCACACCAAGCCACACCACACCAAGCCACACCACACCATGCCATACCACACCAAGCCACACCACACCATGCCATACCACACCAAGCCACACCACACAATGTCCCACTACACCAAGCCACAATAAACCATGCCCCACGATATATTACAACACCATACACTATAGACCACACACCGCATCATAACGTATTATACTCACCAAGAATACCATACTGCACCACGCCACACCACATCTCACCTAATAACACCAAACTACACAACACTTCATCTAACCGCACCACACCACACTGCATTTCATTTAACCACATCACACCATATCACACCACACCACACCACTCCGCCCCACCACACATTAAACCACATCATACCATACCATACATCACACTACACACTACATACAGCACACTGCGTCGGAACTTACGACACTACACATCACACCACGACACACTACACCTAACTGCACACCATAACATACCATACCTCACCACACCACACCACACCACACCACACCACACCACACCTCATTTCACCTCAAAACCTCATCAGGATCCAACACACTACGAGTACACCGCAAATCACACCAGACACACACACACACACACACACACACACACACACACACACACACACACACACACACACACACACACACACACACACACACACACACACACACACACACCACCTCACCACACCACACCACAACATAACACACAGCACACCCACTACACGCCATTCCACATCACAGCACACCCCACCACACCACATCACAACACACCACTCACCTCATACACAATTTTTTTTTCCTCGTTGTCCACCTGTGTTCCAGTATAATACCAGAGCCTGATTCTCGTCTTCTATAGAGGCTCCTTGGCACCTTTGTCTTGGCGATTTGTTTTGCACAGTACTGTACACCTTCATACTTATATGTACTGTAATTATAGCTTTTTAATATCGACGTAGCTTGCATAAGTGGCGTACAAAAGAATATCAGTGTGACTTATACAGATATTAACTGGTAATGGAAGAGGTGCTAGACGAGAATGCGGTTCAAAGTACTAAACCCCTTTCATCTTAACCTGGCCCTGATTGTCATACTCTTGCAGTTTGTTTCATGTAGCCGTGTGGCAGAAAAATATAAGGCTCTGCATCCTTTCTTTAGCACTTCTCTGTGACTAGCTTCATATTCTAGGGTTAATCTAGTATTACACTCAGCATTCATGATGGAGAGATGGTAATTCTAGGCCAGGTCAGCGCAAAAAAAGTATAACTCGGTAGCTCTCCTCAACTTTCTTATTGATACAGTGTGTCCCGGGAGATGTGTGAGAAAAATCAGGTTATTTGGGGGTAATGTTTGATTAATAAATACCGTATCAACATGGGTCCAATTCTCAGCCTTTACGGAGCTACGATTATTGATAACCTAATGGACAGAAATGGAGTCACTCAATTATTCAACCATAAAACCGCCAGTAACTGTAGCTCCAGAACGATTGTGGGGCAAAACAGGATTAGATGATGATGATGATGATGATGATGATGATTACTATAAGAGTTCCATTATAGAGGAGAGGTCATCAAGGCTGTACCACACTCAGATTTGAAAAGTCTCTTGTAAGCTGAATAAAATAGTCTGGAAATAGTAGGAATAAAATAAAAATGGAGGTATAGTTGTGTACTCAATAGCCCATGTAGTTGACCCAGTAGCCCATTGTTGTCTAACTAATAGCCCCATGTTCTGTACCCCATAGCCTCATGTTCTCCACCCAGTAGTCCCTTGTTGTTAGTAGCCCCATGTTGTCATAGCCCCATGCTGTCAATAGCCCTATGTTGTTTACCGAATTGCCCCATGTTTACCTAATAGTTCCATGTTGTTTGTTTACCTAATAGCACCATGTTGTCAGTAGCCCCAAGTTTTGTACCCCATAGCCCTATACTATCAGCCCAATAGTCTCTGTTACATAAGCTGGCTCCGACGTATTATAATGCTGCCGTCAGAAATTCAATTATAATGGCGGATCCAGAGGCAGGGGGAGGGGTATAGGGAATCTGAACCCCTCCTCCCCTTTTTTTTATTTTTCAATACTTTCTCCACATGGCTAGGAACACACACACACACACACACACACACACACACACACACACACACACACACACACACACACACACACACACACACGACGCAGTAAGTAGGTAATATGACGTAACCCCCTGAATACGGTAGTCATTTTCCTTAACAACCCCAGAGCTTCATAATCTGTTTAAGGGAGATTTTTCGAGCTGGGGTAGTTAGATATTGCCTAAATTAACTTCATTTTCACTATTATAGATCCTTCTTAAACCAGATAAAATCATTTTGTGTTAGTCTTATTAAAAAAAAAAAACGCATTGAAGGTGTGGAAAAAAGCAAATCACGTTTTCCAGTTTACTCTTGTATTAATCTATATCTCGTGGTGAAGCTTCATAGTAGGCAAAATCGATACCGTTCCCCCCTCCCCCACCTCCGTTTACTAACTTCTGGATCCGCCCCTTACTTTTTACACAGTCTTGAAACCGCGTCAGAAGCTTGTTCCGGTCTACAGGTGAAACACTTCAGTACCATAATTAATATTGTTTTTAATTCCTGCAACTTTCTTTTGGCTTTATTTAGCTAAGGGGAGACTTCTTCTTGTGGCAGGAGTTAAGAATGGCTGAATCCAACACTTCCAGCTCGAAAAGTCTCTCCAAAGATAAATACTATCGTCCGCTGATAACAGAAATTATGATCAAAAATTCGTCGTTAGATGGACGTGGGTATTTTGACTCGCTGTCAGGGGAACAATAAACTTTTGTTGGTCGGAACAGAGTACTGGAGTTGTCCCGACCATTAGAGGGTTAATGGTGATATAATGGTGGCGGTATTAACTTTCTTAGGCTCCCATACGCACTGCCAGCTAAATAATATCAACTGATGTTAGCTGGAGTCGAATACCAGAGTTGTCCAGATTTTGAGACGGTAATAGAGACAGTATTATTATTTTTTAAAAATATTAAGACCTTGTCAAGCTGATCATCTCTAATAATAATGCCTCGATCTCGTCTCAGCAGCCCGAAACACCTCAAGTGTAAAGCATTTAAAGCACTTACTGACCAGGACCATACCCTAACCCATTCAGCACGAGAACGTCATGCTTGTTTTATGCTTGCTGTCTTCATTTGAATTTACTCGATCTAGGGAAAGGTATGTGGAACTGAAGGGGTTGGATGCAGCCTTCACCAACCCCTTCAATACCGTGGGGCCCTCCAAAGCTTAGCAAAATTGTCTGGTGTCAGCAAGAATAAATGCAGAAGGACATCCTCTGAGTGAAGCGGTTTAGTAAGACTGCGGATACAGTCTGACCGAATTTTCCTCCTAGCAGAACCGTTGGGTAAATCGTAAACAAACTCAACTTACGCCGTGTTGGTGCCCTTCCGACAGGCTCCAGGGGGGAAGACGCCGGCTCGGAGGCTGGGGCACTTGTATCTGAGCCCAGAGTACGTGTCACAAGGCTCCGGGTTACGTGGAGAGAGCAGTGAGTGCGACAGAGGGTGACAGACACAATGCCCGCTATAAGGTGCCGAGAAAACTGTGGTGCCAGCCGTCCCCCTCTCACCGCGCCTCGTCACCGCGCCGCCGCCACACAAGCGCTCAATACCGCACACTTCATTCACTCCACCCCATACCGCTGCTCCTCACGCTGCCCGACCTCGTACGTTTAGCAACAGACGGGGTTTTCACAGACATTCAGCCCTAATTACAAATATCATCATCATCATCATCAACTTACCGCTCCTTACGCTGCCTGCCCTGGCTTGTACGTTTCGCTATAGACGGATTTTCAAAAACCCAGATAGTCACAGTCATCATCGTCATCATCACCATCATCATCATCATCAACTTACCTCCTTTTTTTTTTCACCTTAGGTGGAGAGGTAATGTCGTGAAAACAAGGAGAAAGCACGGTAGAGGGAGAACTTAATTGCCATTCAGTCCCTCGGAACCCTGACTTAGTTCCATAGACTTAATCATCTACACATTTTTTCTTTATACATGCCTTTCACATTACCTGTCAGATTGAGTCAATCCATCGACTATGAAGGTAAAAAAGGAAAGTCGGAGCCTTGTCATGTGCTCCTCCATATATGATTCATCTAATTCGGTCCCCTGTCTCTTAGTTCCCTAACTTCATAAACTTCTCTTTCTTACACACTCTTCACCAACAGTACAAACAGGTTTATGTGGACAGGAACTGCAGTACAAAGGTTAGCTACAGTGAGACATTCATAAACTCTGAGATAGTTCACGAGCCATGTAGAGATTACATCATCATCATCATGTCATCATCATCATGATTTTTTTTCCTGCTCCACCCCTTCACTACGACGACGTACTTTTTGTTTTATTCGTGTCGTTTTTAAACTGTTTTATTTAGCATAGGGGAGACTTTTCAGACTGGAGGGCTTAGATACAGCTTTCAGTAACCCCGTCATTACTAAGTCCATCCAAAAATGAATACAATCGCCTGATGGTAGTTTGATGAACATGAAGAATATATACGTCATCGGATTGAATGAGTTAACCCTTTGACTGGTGGGATATCTCTCATCTGAATGAGATCGTTTGGTTTTAGCCTAAGTAATAATCCTAAGTGTGCCAGTATCAGAGAAAGGGTTACCCATCACAGTTACTGAAACTTATGTCTAACAGTTTCTTTTAATTACATAAAATCTTCCCCTGTAAGGTTAAATAAAATACCCGATGTACCGACCGCAGCGAAAAAAAAAAAAAAAGAGAGAGAGAGAGAGAGAGAGAGAGAGAGAGAGAGAGAGAGAGAGAGAATGTGCAAGGAGTAAAGCAAGAACGTAGGAAAATCGGTAGCTACGTACTGCAGAGCAAACAAGAAAATAAATATGGCGTGTGCACAGATGCGGACAGTATATCGCTCTTAAGTGTGGCAGTAACGAAATTCGTGCACAGTATTCGAAAAAAAAAAAAAAAAAAACAGGTGGACCCCGAAGATCACAGTAATGGATTTCGAAAACCATTGCTGGCTGTCTCGTTTATCAGGAAGCAGGTCAGTAATCATGCTTGCAAATGTACAGTACAGCGTGTAGGATTTGATGTTGGTTCAGGTATAGAGAGGCAATAATTCTTCAACCCGATTTTTTTTTTTTTTTTTTTTTTTATGTGGGAACATCTTCAGGAACGAGGATGCCCTTCAGTCATTCATTAAGGTTCTCTGAAACGAGGTGCTCAACTCCCGTGGAATTTAGCGAAGCCCCTTATTAGGACGTTGATGCGCCTGCAGCCAGTACTGTACTTTCGTGCTTATTGTTTTATTCATGTTGCTACACGATTATTTTAGTCTACTTAGGGGAGGCCTTATCTTGGGAAAGGGGTGGTGGGGATAAATAAAGGTTATAGGCAACCGTTCGAACTCGACAGGTCTTTCCATTTAAATTAGTCATTGGAGACAACATTAATAACAGAATAAAATCAATACATCTTCGTAGTAAAGGGGTTAACATGGTAATGCAAACAAATTATTATAAGCAGGTTACAAGTCAAATTATTACAGTTATGTTATTAGGAAGGGAAACATAATTATGAACAAATTACAAGGTAGAGACAATTATTATGAACTGCCAGAGACATACAATTTTATTTTACGCAGGTTACAAGGCAGAGACCAATTAGTATTTACGTGGAAGCGTCCACACATGAAAGTGTGGAGAGTGTTGGAGACAACAAGCTTCTTAATATTGTGATTTTAGCTAAGGAAGAAGTGTAACCTACCATCCCACTTGCCTAATATTAATGCACACTTGAAATTATCCCTATTATTTCAGAATGTGCATACTATCAGCTTAAGTTCTTTGGGCCCTCATGCCAGAACATGGCGGGTCACATACTTGCGTCAACTTTTGTGCTTAGTTTGTCGCTTTTTGGCTATTTTCAGCAGCATGTTGGTGAATTTTAAGAGAAGCCATCTTAGTAACACCCATTTCTCTTCCATAAACTTCCCAGCGAATTACAGAGGTCTGCCGTAGCTTTAATATTTTCCGAGATAACGCAGTTTTTGTGCTCTGTTTGGACATTTTGGCCTAGTTCAGTAATATCGTGGCGAATATTGAGAAAAGCCTCTTAAGTAAAACCTAACACTTTTTGTTTTCGAAACCTTTCCAGCGGTGTGCATAGATATACTGTAGGTTTAATAAAATCCGAAATAACACGGCTTTGATGGTGTATTCTTCCGCCCTACTGCATGTCTGATAGTGTTCTGGTTTGCTTGCAACACTCGCTCACCCGAGCAGGAAGCAGGTTTTGAGACAAAGACAAATATTATATGCAGGTAACAAAGCATATAAATTATTATAAACAGGATATACTGTAGACAGATTAGTATCAACAGGTTAGGAGACAGACAAATTATCATAATTAGGTTACAAGGCAGAGACAGTACTGTAATTATGAGTGGGTTATGTCGAAGAGGGCTAACGTGACGCCACTGACCTCTTCCTCTTGCGCGGCCTGACCAGGCTGGGAGATATTATGTATGAAGATCCTGACGGCACAGACCTGCAGAAATATCTCTTGGCTGTAAACCCGATGGCAGAGACAGTTATAAGCAGGTCACAAGGCAGAGACAAAATACTACAACAGAGATTCGAACTGTTAAAAGCAAATTACATATTATTTCAAGGCAGAAATAAGTTATTAAAAGGTAGAGATGAACTGTAAGCAGGTTACCAGGCACAGACACATTACATCAAGGCAGAAACAAATTATAAAGAACAAATAACAAGACATAGTTGAATCAACACTCAGTGCTAAGGGGTACGTACGTACACTTGAGATACTCTTCAAACTATTACCAGACGATTTTGTTTGGCTGAGAGTGAGGCATTGGAGTTTGAGTGTATTAACAAGTAGACAGTATGAGACAAATTATCCATCCATCCATCCATATTAAATAACAGAACGGAGGAAGGAAAAACAAATGGAGAAAAAAAAAAATAATCCATACACCAGATTACTGGTGTCCTCTGTTCATAAAATATCTGTAACAGTTAGACTTGAACAGTTGTAGGTTGAAATTTGGAGGAAAACAACTCTGGGGAAGCGAATTCCAGAGAAATGCAGTTCGGGGAATGAAAGAATTCTGATAGGCAGAAGTTCTGCAATATGGTTGAGTGACATTCCAGTCATGAGCGCTACCAGATGCCCGTGTAGCACGAGGGAAGGCATGGAGAGGTGGCACCATGGACGCAACTTCGTCAGAGCATTTGCCAAAAAAAAATATCTGTAAAATAATGCAAGGGAGGCAACATTCCTTCTTACTTGCAGGGGAGGTAGTTTATATGTAATGGCAGGGTTGTTATATATATATATATATATATATATATATATATATATATATATATATATATATATATATATATAATTGTATTTGCTTTCAATGGTTCTTGGAAACCTCTCATCCTTCCCCCCTCCTTGTTGGACATAGCATGGGATTAATAGTGCATACTGTTTGACTCATGGTTGGGACGAATCTAGTATTCAGTTTCAACTAAAAGCAGTCGATTTGATTCAGTTGAGTGTAAGGCATAGGAGCCCGAGTACGAGTATTAACAGAGGGGTTTCTTATAAAAAAAAAGATACCGTACTGTAATGCTGTTCTTTTGGCTTCCATATCTGAATCTACAGTATGTTTCTCAATCTGTCTGTCTGTCTGTGTCTGTCTATATCTATTTTTATCTATCTATATATCTGTCTGTCTGATTCAGTTGAGTGTAAGGCATAGGAGCCTGAGTACGAGTATTAACAGAGGGGTCTCTTACCAAAACAGAGCTCATCTATCTGGCTATTTCTATTTATCTGTCTGTCTGTCTGTCAGTCTATCAGTCAGTCAGTCAGTTTATCTATCTATCTACCTATCAATATGTCTATATATATATATATATATATATATATTTCACTCATCTTAAATGTTAGGACCAACTGCCTAGCCCCGGGCTCCTACTCTCTTCATGGAGCAATGTAGGATTGGATGAGCGCTTATATATATATATATATATATATATATATATATATATATATATATATATATAAATATATATACAGTATATAGATAGATAGATAGATACACACACACACACACACACACACACACACACACACAGACCAACCTTGTCAGCGACTGGAAGTGAGTTTCGATACTAAAAGTCATTTCTATTTGGAGGTACCCCAGTGCAACATTCCACCCAAGAAACATGGCCCTGGCTTAATAATCGTCGGAGCCTTAGCATTTCACTCGAGTACGATCGTGATTTTAGCTACGAGTATTTTCACCGTTTTCGCATTTGATGACCTTTGACCCCTGACCTGGCCAATGTAGCACATAGGTGTACATAGAAATTTGTAGTACTAGTCAAGGTCTGTGAGCATGCAAACTTTCGTTTAATTCTATCAAGCCGCTGGGGAACTACGGGGATATTTTTGAAAACTGGTACTGGTTGCAAAGGACGCTGAGGCCAATCTTTGCAGGGTTGCCACTCGAGAACTAAAGGAGAGAGGGGGAAAAATGGATGACACATGTCCGATAGAAAATTACCTCAAAATTACGCTTAAAGAAGTCAGAGCTTTCTACGCCCATAAGTAATTTTTCTACATCTCGAAACGTGAATGGTACGAGGAAAGCGGGTTTTCGGCCGTTGCTAGGCAACGAGTAGTTGCCTAGCAATCAAAACTAGGCAACGAGTAGTTAGTTGCCTAGCAATCAATTCCTTGCGTTCACAACTAGGTCAGAGGCTGGTCATTGTGTCCAAGTGTGGTTGGAATCGGCTTATTCTGAAGGGTAGAAGTGCCTTCCACAATTAAACAAGAAGGAATACAAGAGAGAAAATGCGACAACAATAAAGGCAGCATAGAGCTGGCCAGAAATTCCGACAAGAGAATATTATTGCCGGTTGTAGTAAGAAAATCTAAAGAAAAGCGCCAGGCACCGCAGTTTCATAGTCATTACAGCCCAGACGAATCGCTAACCACTTCAATCCGATGACGTACAGTACTTTACACATTTAATCACACTGTCATCGGATAATTTATTCAGTTTTTAAAAGGATTTACGGTAGTAATGAGGTTAATAAAGTTTATATCTATCCCCAGTAAGCTTGATAAACTAGTAGGTATAGTGCCGGAATTAAAAATAATGATTATTAGAATGATGAATTACTAGGCGAGTATAGTACCTTGGTACTTTGTTAACCTCTTCAGTAAAATGACGTCTTTCTTTCGCGGCACAGCTCACTGGGAGTAGGCAGGACGCAGCATTTCTCCAGGCGGAGGTTCGAAAATAGTGTTGTTTCCTGGTACTGTACAGGTAAGAGTAAATAATATAATCACAACCGAAGGCGTTACAGAAAACGTGTTAGGGCTAACTATAGCATTATTTATTTTTCCCACGGGTTTTATAGAGGTTTCTGCTGTGTGGCCGGAGTCCGTAGCTTTGCTGTATTTGTATTTTAATAATACTAAAACCAGACGTTTGTATCAAGTGATTTTGTCCAGTTCTTACGTACATAAAGTTAACTGACCATGTGGCTCCGAATTCCTTTTTTTCTTTTTACGACCAACGTCAAACTATTTTACTAACCTCAAGAAAAACTCAGGATCCGTAAGTGCTAAAGACAATGAGAAGTAGCTCTTTAACTGGGAATAAAGAACTTCGTTTGTATGTTGCAGCTTACGAGGGACGATTTTATGCGGTTCACCAAACCGGCCACAGTTCAAGGGTTAATGCTGTGTCGAACCTCTCCAGCCGGAAAGGTTCCCGTTAAGATGAATAAAATCACCGAAAAATAGCAAAGATGTATTAAAACAAGACGTCATTTGATTCAAGGGGCTAATGAGCACTGGAAATAAGAAGGTAATGAGGAGGAGGAGGAGGGAAGGTGAAGAGGGGAGAGAAGATGGAGGGTGGAGGTAGGAAGGAGGGGTGGAGGGAATATGGAGGGGGTGGAGGGAAGTTGGAAGAGACGGAGGGAAGGTGGAGGGGATGAAGAGTAGGTGGAGGGGTGGATGGAGAGAAGGTGAAGGGGGAAGGGGGTGGAGGAAAGATGTAGGGTGGACAGAAGGAAGAGGGGTGTAGGGAATATGGAGGGGTGTAGGGGATATGGAGGGGGTGGAGGGAAGATGGAGGGAAGGTGGAGGGGTTGATGGGGGGAAGGTGAAGGGGGGAGAGGGTGGAGGGGGTGGAGGGAATATGGAAGGGGTGGAGGGAGAGTGGAGGGGGTGGAGGGAAGGAGGGAGGGGTGGAGGGAAGGTGGAGGGGGTGGAGGGAAGGTGCGCACCACTTCGGATCGATCACCACCATCGACCACACCAGCAGCACCCGACGTCCACCCTACCCCTTCCCTCCCTCACCCCTCCCCTCCCTCCCTTTCTCATTTCCTTCCTCCTTTCCCTGGCCTCTCCTCCCCTCCCACGCTCCCTCCTCTCCCTACCTTCTCCTTCCCTCCCTCGCTCCCTCCACTCCCTACCCTCTCCTTCCCTTCCTCCTTCCCTTCTCTCCTTACCCTCTCCTTCCCCCCCTCGCTCCCTGCTTAGGCTGCCCTCTCCTTCACTCCCTCGCTCCCTCCTCTCCCTACTTTCTCCTTCCTTCCCTCGCTCCCTCCTCTCCCTACTTTCTCCTTCCTTCCCTCGCTCCCTCCTCTCCCTGCCCTCTCCTTCCCTACCTCCCTCCTTTCCCTGTCCTTTCCATTTTTCCCTTCTTCTCTCCCTCCCTTCCTCTTTTCATCCCTCCTCCCCCTGCCTTCCTCCCTCCCTCCCTCCCTCCCTCCCTCCCCCCCTCTCCTCTCCTCTCCCCTCCCCTCCCCTCCCCTCCCCTCCCCTCCCCTCCCCTCCCCTCCCCTCCTCTCCTCTCCTCTCCTCTCCTCCCCTCCCCTCCCCTCCCCTACTTCTCCTTCCCCTCTCTTTCCCTCCCTTCCCTCTCCTACCTCCCCCTCCAGTCCCTTGCTTTCCCCTCCCCTCCCATGCCTTCCTCTTCTCCCTGCCTTCTCCTCCCTTGTTATCCCATTCCTTACCTTCCCCTCCGCTGCCTTCCCCATTCCTACCTTCCCCTCCCTTGTTCTCCCCTCCCCTCCCCTCTTTTTCCCTCCCCTCTCCTCCTTTCCCGTCCTCTCCCTTCCTTTCCCCTCCCCTCCCCTCCACTGCCATCCCTTCCCCCTCCCCTCCATTGCCATCCTTTCCCCTTCCCCTCCCCTCCTGTCCCCTCCCCTCTTCTCGTTTCCCTTCCCCTCCCTTCCTTTCCTTTCCCCTCTCCTCTCCTCCTTTCCCCTTCCTTTCTCTCCCCTGCCCTGCCCTCCCCTCCCCTCCCCTCCCCTCCCCTCCCCTCCCCTCCCCTCCCCTTTCCCTTCCCTCCTTCCCCTGCCATCCCCTCCCCTTCCGCTTCCTTCTCCTACCCTCCCCTTTCCTCTTCACTGTCTTCCCCTCCCTGACCTTCCCCTGCCCTGCCCTCTCACTTCTCTGTCTCTTCGTCTCCAACCCTCCCCTACCCTGCTTTCCCCAATCATTCTTTACTTTTCCCTCTTCAGCCTTCCCCTCCCCCCTCTTTTTTTTCCCCGCCTAGCTCTTTCCTCCCTTCCCCTGCCCCCATCTCCTCTCCTCTCCTGCCCTGCCCCCTCCTGCATATGACACGTTAACTGCTTTAGCCAAATTATCTTATTATTTTTATTCTTACTACTGTCAGACATTTGTAATCCACTTAGCGGACTTTTTTCTTCCCGCTGGGTAATGTCATTTTGCCTTCATGAATACTTGGGCACGCCTCTTAAAGTGAGTGATATGTTAGGTTGGTAACAAAAATGAAGTACATGTTACAGGTGGACATGATGGGATTAAAGATTTAATGATATTTTAGCCTTATAAGTGCGGAATATTTCGATAATAAAAAGACATTACTATCACTGCAGGGAATCTTAATGCACAGCAGCCCAAGAACCATTTAGGATATTACATTAGGTAGTAACTATATAACAAAATGGACGACTGGTAGTCTAGTGGGTCACGGCACGGCGCCCCCACCGAATGTAACCTACAAAGAATAGAAGTTTACTTCCAAGGGATGGTTCTGGTAAATTGTTCACATAATGTCATCGAGTGGCAAGCAACTGGCCACTAATTTTACAAAAGTCAGCACTGTGGTCAAGCCCTAGGATTGCACTTCTGTTGGTATATTACAGGATTTGATGGTAGGATGCTCTACAGTATAAATCGCAAAGGAAGTGGTGCAAGAAAAACTAAGCATACTACAGTACGGATTTTTGAATGGTTAAAGACGGCTGTATGAGATCGCAGGCAGGTCAGTCCATTGGCTACACTTCCTTTCTTGTTCTATTTCACTCAGTACTTTATCCCCGTCAGCCCAATAACGTCTGTTTTGCTTTATTTCCGCTACCTTCAGACCAGTTTTCATAAGCTCTGGTGTGACCTTTCCTTTTTATTATTACTGTTTATATTGCTTCTAACTCCTACACTTCGACAGATTTTCCAAGTGTTAAGTAATATCGTAGGAAGACAGCGAGAGTAAGAAGACGTCACCGTACTGAAGGGGTTAATTAGGAACCTGCAAATAAAATCGCCTGCTGCAGGTGGTGTTCAAGAGGAAGATTGGGACATAGCAAAAATTGATTGTTTGCCATACTAAGCCACGTGCATCGATAGGCATAAGATATCTCTTTTAAGTTGCAGGGGATTGTATTACACAAAGATTCTATAGAAAATTGCCAGAAAGTTGGGTCTTCCTCGTCTTCAGCGATTTATTGTACAAATTGCACCGCGATATCTTCTTTTATATGGTATTAATCGAAGCTGTGTCAGTATAAAAATAATAGAAATACCATAGACGATAATGTTATGATATAATGCGCAAAATGCATCGCTAAGGAAGAGGCGCTACTAAGCCTCATTTGCCACCTGGAATACAGCTTTGAAATAGGTCAGTCATATGTAATTTCAGCACTCCCCAACAAACACTTGGGATCAGGACCTCATCTGGCGTCCTGTCCTGACAAATCTCAGTATCGTCCTTCACACAGCCGAGGATAGAAATACACCTTCCTGTCCTGGCACATCGTCCTTCACACAGCCGAGGATATAATACACTCTCCTGTCCTGGCACATCGCTGTATCGTCCTTCACACAGCCGAGGATAGAAATACACCCTCCTGTCCTGGCGCATCTCAGTATCGTCCTTCACACAACCGAGGATAGAAATACACCCTCCTGTCCTGGCAAATCGAATCCTGACTCATCTCAATCACACACACTCCAGCCTGTCAAGCACATCATTACACAAAAGTCCGACGTGTTGAATCTGAGAACGCTAAGGGAAAGTCAAGCCCTTACTTCCTGATGCTAGAATCTGAAGCACGTGGCGAAGATAGAACGTGTCTGGCCTCTCTTTAATATATTTTTGACTGCACTTCTTATTATGGGATGCAAGACTAAAAAAACATGATAATTATACTTTATGCGGTCTTAAAATGTGTGTGTGTGTGTGTGTGTGTGTGTGTGTGTGTGTGTGTGTGTGTGTGTGTGAGAGAGAGAGAGAGAGAGAGAGAAGTCTGTCAACACTTTCATGTAATCAGTTTCCAATATACGGGTCATAGTGAGTCTCACCGCTATAACCCGCCTCCTGAAGTCCATAGTAGGGTCCGTCTGCTGCTCCTCAACCCAGCACCGGCACCTTGATACAAGCAGGCTGCACTGGACTATCCGATCCCCAAGACGAAGACAACACTCCATTCAAGACACACCACAACTATATTCTCTTTACTCCAACTTGGCCTAAAATTATCAGCCCTTCATCTTGAATATTGAATTGTAACAATAGATTAACACTAGAATATGATCCTAGTCACAAAGGAGTGCTGTGGGAAGGATGTTGAGTCCAGGGGTGGATCAGATACAATTGTATTTGTATTTGAGGTGTATTTAGATACATTTTCAAAGCATTTGTATTTGCAGTTGTATTTTGACAGCCAGAAAAAGTTTTTTTTATTTGCATTTGTATTTCTTCATATTGTTTTATGTGTTGTTACGTACAGGCGATTTGTGAAATTTTCCGTGCATTAATGATGATATAATGTAATTCTGATATGTAAGTATTTGTATTTGTTATTGTATTTTTGAATTTGTGAATAAAAGTATTTGTAATTTTGTATCATAACTTCAAAAATATTTGTATTTGTATTTGACCCCTTAAAAAAAAAAAAAAAAAAAAAAAAAAATTTGATCCAACCCTGGTTGAGTCATAGAACTGTCTTTTTCTGCCACTGAGCATCGTGAAATAAGCTACCAAAGGTCTTAAATCTGAGTCAGCTGAAGGTAAAAAGACTATAACACACCCACACTCAAACACGCCGGCCCTTATACTAACACTTGCTGCACCCAACACCTGTACGCAACCCCTGCAATCCACATTAAGCCTTTCAGTCCAGTGATGTAGTTTATATTTTGTTCTTGCGATCTGTTGACGATTTTACTAAGATCAGAAGAGATGTTAAGATGTAGCCTTCATTCATCCCCCCAGCACGAGAAATCTCATTAAGTTGGATAATATTGCCTTAGACAGCCACAGTAACGTGAAAACTACGCCCTGAGTTAGATGTTAAATCCTCGCTACACAGCACATACAGTACTGTACATTCCTTATCCCTAAAACCTCTATAATTATACGGTATTGGATCGCCTCTCACTTGTTGGGTGAAACTCCCATTGGATGCGAAGTTATTCAACACCAGCCAGGTTACGCTTGCTTTTATTATCTATCTATCTACTACTGCCAGACGCCATAATCCCGTATTATCACCATCATAATTTTTACTATATCATTGTTACATCTTCATTGTCCTCCTCCTCCTCCTTCTCCTCCTTCTCCTCATCATCATAAACATCATCATCGTCAGCAGCAACAACAACAACACTATTGCCATCACCATCAACATCATCATCATCATCATCATCATACATGACCATCGTTTATAATAATTATCAACATTATCATCGTCGCTGTCACCTTCATCATTGTCACCATTCATAATTTTCAGTACTATCGTTATTCATTCACCACCACCATCATCATCATTACTAACACAGTATCATTAGCTTCATCATGACAACCTTCATACTTTTCATCATCATCATCATCATCAGCCTCATCATGACAGCCCTCTTAACTTTTGTCCTCCTCACTCCTCCTCCTCCTCATCATTATCATGATAACCCTCATAATTTTTGTCCTTGCTCTCTTCCTTCTCCTCCTCCTCCTCCTCGTCATCATCATCATCATCATTCGTTTCATTTACTCGACGTTCAAGTCGTGAAACCCTCGGCTACCCGTAAAACAACCATGACGTATTCACATGTTTTTTGGTGGCAGTAACGTGCATGAACAGTACTGCTGATTTGACCAAGTAACTATGATTCATGATTCATCTGCACGCTGAAGATATATTTTAGTTAGAAAAAGAATCTCCACAACAATTGTATCTAGATATGTGAAATTTTAAAATGTAAAAACAAGTGTAAATGCTAAAGCATACACATTATATTATCAAACTATGTGGTTAATTAAATATTCACAAGGAGATACCGGCAGTGAAATTTAAAAGTATTTAAAATAATGATATATGTGAATTTTTAAAGTATTTAAAATACTGATCTGTGTGAAATTTAAAAGTATTTCAAATGCTGATCTGTGATAATTTTTTATATCAGTATTCCCTAAATGAAAACGTTGGTATTTGAAAGCTAATTGGGAAACTTTCACTTTTTTCGGTGTATTAACGTTAAGTGATTTCACAAAGATACTTCATAGTGCTTTGTTGGTTTCATTTAAAGGTTCTTTCTGTCGAGCCATGGGAGTGGGGGTCAGAGAGGAGTGTGGGTGAGGGTGGGTGGCAGTTGGTAGTCGTAGAGTTGAAGGTCGAGGTAGTACTTGCGTAATACATCTACCACCAGATGAGAAGGCAGCTGGAGGTATTACTGTAGGGAGGTTGAATCCAGCATGGTGTCGTCGCGAGGCACAGACGCTTTACCGCCCCTGCCACCATACATGACAAATTATAGCATAATGTACGGACAGTACGGTACACACCGAATGTACACAGTATAGCAAAATATACGCAATGCAGCACCGTGTAACCAACAAACAGTATAGCAGAATACGCAGTGCAGCACAATGTACACAGTATAGCACAATATACATACAATTCACAGAATATCAAGATATACATAATGTGTAGCACAGTGTATACACAGTGTGCTCACGATGTACATACAGTTGATCTCAGTATAGGCCTACATGCAGTATATCATACTACACACACAAGGCACACTATACGCAGTATAGCACGTGTTATATTGTGCAAAATGCTCACGGCATAGCACGAGATTGAAGATACACACATGCACACAATGCCTGTTCATAAATTGTGATGCATAGGCTTCGGTATGGTGTTGGTGCGTCTAGGGGTTACCAGTATACAGTATAATAGCTAAGAGGGGTCACACAAACAATAACAATTTACCGGTAACGCTGTCATGGTCTGGTATCTTATTGCAACTAATGCCGAACAGATGTGTTCAAATTGGAGTGACTGACAGGAGTGTGAGTGGTAATAAAGAGATCAAGGATAACAATTGCAGTATATCTCACAGGAAGTCATACCCAGGCCACATCATCTGACATACTGCAGCTCGTATGCTTTAACTTGACGGTTTTAGTCCATTTACTAAATATTTCATGTATCTCACTAGTTGAATAAGATAATACTTCGACTCTACACCCCATCCATAGCTCTGCCTTATAACTAATGCCATACTGTAGTGTTAGTTTCTTGCATAGAGCATGGTCTTACAAAGTTTAACGCTAGTGTGGTATGGCGTGGCCTCAGACTGCTATTTCTCCACCTTGAATGCTAAAAATGTAACAAGATATTAACGCTAGAACACGACGCTGCTCATGACACGCAGCAGGCACATCCAGGTTCCCACGTGCACCGTTGGGTAAACAAGGACAGACGCACACAAGGCCATGAGTCTGATCGGGTCGGAAGTCGAAGTGAAGTTCTTCCAATTGCGAGCTGGTTATGCTGCCCATTACACTATCTGCTCCACCTTCGACCGTAATGTAGGATACTACAGGGTTCAGTACCTTTCAAACTACAGGGTCATCGTTCTGTAACCTGACAAAGACCCCTAACCTTTTTTACCGTAGTTGATGGACAAATGTAGTCAGATTGGAGGAGGGATTGACTAGTAACCAAGGCGACTAATCTCCACCTCATAAATTAGGCTTATGAAATTTCAGACAACCGCGATATGGTATTCAAGCTGAGAGAGTAGCCCAGTTCCGTGAGTGAAAACAAAACCACTAATCAAGGAAAAAATCCCCACCTCGCAACTAAGGCTTGTCGAATTTAATGCAACTTGTGTCTGTATCGGTTTCAGTTCATTATTAGGTTCAGTGCCGGACCAGACCTCGGAGGGAGACTAATAGCCAGAAATGATCCGTCTTCATGCTAGTGAAGTACGAATAGGGAATTCACGCAGTCACGTCTTAGTGGAAGCTGGGAGTGGTCCACCTCCTTCAGGTTGAACAAACCCCTCTACCATTTTTACTGTAACTTGACGTAAAATCGCCGTCTTCCCACCCTGATTACTAAGTTGTAACAAGAGATTAACACTGGAATACGATGCTAGTCACGAAGAAGTGCTATAGAAAGGAAATACTTAGCATTGTCTTTTGCTTCCGCTGAACTATGTGAAATAAGCCGCAAAAGAACGAAAATCTGGGCCAAGTTAATGTAGAAGCAGTGTAGTGTGGTTCAGTGGCTAAGCATGATCAGACACTGGATGGGCGTGAGGACAGATTACATGAGGTACATCTTGAGACATTTTCATTTTTTTTTTTCTATTCTCAGTCTTGAGTCGGTACTTACCTAACTTGGAGCACTTTGTCAGTGGAAATGCTGGAAATGTTAAGGGAGTCTGTAAGAAAGTGGAGTTCCTCTTGAAAAGTCTCCATCTTGAGAATAAAATGGTAAGGAGTGCTGCACGGGCTACATAACTTGCTCTGTGGTTGCCAGTGTGGGTCAGAAGGGGTCTTATAAAGGGAGTATTCGACGAACTCTGTGAAGTTGACCTGTACCGGCTCATTCCTACTTTTCTTCAGCCATTTGAGAGCTGGCACTAAGTACGTTCTGTGAAGAGTTCCCAGATTAGTGATGCTGTTGCTGCAATCCACTGAAATGTTTGGAGATAAGGTACAGTTGGGGACAAATATCGCTTCACTTCTTTACAGCAAAATAATAACGAGACACGAGACGGTGAACAACTGTCGGAACCTTGTAATCCAATCTTCGGAGCCCAGCAAACTTCTTAGAATACTGTGTAAGAGCGATTTACTTGTCCGCAGCTGTACACTGAATTATAGTTTATGCTGAGAATCTCTCTCTCTCTCTCTCTCTCTCTCTCTCTCTCTCTCTCTCTCTCTCTCTCTCTCTCTCTCGCACATAGAAGCAGGCAAACACACACTTCATGCTGTGTATTACAAATCAAAAATACTATAGCACTAGCCGTGTGTGTGTGTGTGTGTGTGTGTGTGTGTGTGTGTGTGTGTGTGTGTGTGTGTGTGTGTGTTTATTTTGGGCAGCCGAAACCACACATTCAAATTGCACCAAAATTGGCACAAAAATCGCAAAAATTCGCTGATGTGAAAAACTTGGTCCCATCACGACTGAAAAGCTTATTATATTTAATGAGCGATCACATTTTGACCCAAAAACGCCGCTCCCGGCGCCCGGCATAGGATCTCCATAGAATTTTTTGCCCATAGCTACAACTAAAATATACTATAGCAGTAGCCATGTGTCTGTGTGTGTATTTCGGACTTGCGTTCGGACAACTTGGGTTCCATTCCCGAAGCTGCAAATAACACGATCAATTGGTTAGCCGCAAAATATCCAATTGACGACGTTAGACTAGAACAGCACATAAACATGACTCGGGTTACCTGAAATGACCGCAACGCGCGCACAAAGTGCGAGGAAACGAGTGAGAAGCACGAGGAAACGAGACGAGAAAGCGAGCGCGTAGCGCGAGAGCCCTCCGCTGGACCGAGCACTTGTATAATTATTCTAGAACTGGAGGAGAAAGAATGCTACACACATATTCCCTGCATATTACGGAGACGAATATAAAGGAAGGAAAGATGTGGACTGGGAATCCAAATATCGTTTCAGGGTTAACAGTCTTTTAACTACGATGAATACCCACCGTTTTCTGGAAAAGGTAGGCAGCACCACTGTTTATTTGCCAATATATCAATAAAAACTACAGTGTTAAATAACAGTACCAAAGAAAGTTTACAACATAATCAATTGATTACAGATGTTGTCCTTCGTACAATTGTATAACGCTTATTACATCAGACGGCTTCAGAAGTAAATAAAAATAGGTATATATATATATATATATATATATATATATATATATATATATATATATATATATATATATACACGTGTGTGTGTGTATATATATATATATATATATATATATATATATATATATATATATATATATATATATATATATATATATATTTGTGTGTGTGTGTGTGTGTGTGTGTGTGTGTGTATGTTTATCCTATTTAGGAAGCATCATCCCCCTGGGGAGGGGGCAGAGAATAAATTCCCATTACCCATGCTTGTCGCAAGAGGAAACTAAAAGTGCTATCTCCAGGCGTTGTCTTCGTACTGCCCTCCTTTCTTGTCTTACGTCACTTATTGATGGTATGTGTTTCTTCTGTAATTTATTTTCTCTCAACTCCTATCAGGTTTAACATTCAGTTTCTTGGCAAGGATACTTTAAGGACATCCATTGACTTAAACCTTTCTTCCCTTCCTGGGCTAAGCCTTTCAGTCAGCTGACCAATCAAGCCACTTCATCGCCAAACCACTTTAACCCCAACTCACTTCATTGCAAAGTCATTTCATTGCAAAGCCACATCAGCATCAAAACCACATCAATGCCAAAACTACGTCAACACTAAAACCACGTCAACACCAAAACCACGTCAACACCAAAACCACTTCAATGGCAAAACCATTTCAATACCAAGACCACTTCAACGCCACGCCACTTCAGTACCAAGGCCATTTCAATGCCAAGGCCACTTCAGTGCGACCAGCCACTTTCCTCCCCTGCGCCACTTGACTTTGCACTTCCTTTGCACATTTACCTTCCGTATCTGTCACTGTACCAAGGTACTTAAACTCTCTTACCAATTCGTCTCCATTCACGAGAACATCACACCGAGAATCAGTGTCTCCCAACGACCATCACTTTACTCTTATTTGCATTTATTTCCAAGACACGATGCTCACGGACATGAACAAAACTTTGTAACAGATGCAGAATTCGTGTTCACTATCTTAAGCAGCACAGCATCATCTGCATGCATCATATTTGAACTTCTCCACCCATCACCATTCATTACTATGAGCATCCCTACGTTAAGCACTCAACACGACAGAGCATACACAATAAAAATGCAGTGAAACTATAGTGCAAACAAATACATCACAAACACAAATACAATATAAGTCAAATAAAAATACAGTACATTCACAAATAAAATACAAACACAGATACAGTTAATCCAAATAAAAATACAGTACAAACAAATACAACACACAAATACAGCACAAACACAAACACAACACAAACACAGATACAGAACAAACAATTACATCACAAATACAAGTGTAGCACAAACACAAATACAGTGTAAGCACAAATACAGTACAAATATAACCTAGATTCAAATACACTACATACACAAATACAGTACAAACAAGTACAGCACCTCATAAACACAAATACAACACAAAAACATACTACACAAGCACAAATACAGTACCAAGATAAATATAGTACGAATCTAATAAAAATAAACACAAAAAGGGGCAGGATCCTATAGCTACCTGGTTTCTTCGGGTCGCAAATAGATATGCCTGTACTGCCGAAGGAAATACAAAAAACTATAAAAATAAGAAACGTTTATTTTTTCTTTACACGACGTTTTTACAATTAAATTAAAATTACCATCACGCATACCATACTGTCCATCAAATTCTACATAGTCCTCATTGCATTAGCTTACTATAATATGACGAAGGGACATGCAAAAGGGTGCCTTGAGACTCAGCACTTTCAGTACTACGTTGCGGTAATCCTCTCCCGTTCGCCGAGAAGATTACCAAGAGATACGGATAGGGCAAGGTGAACACCTGCCCACAGTTCTGACTACGGCCCTAGTGGTCTTAACCTACGAGCTCTGCAGTATGGGGTTATCTCCGCGGCGAGCATGTGACTTTGGCCGCCACATTGAAACACCCACACTCGTCGCCTCCATCATGGTAATGCCCTGTTCTTAGGTTGCTGTTGTTTCCATAAGCTCTGCAGTGGACCATGGCACTATATTTTAGCTGCGCACTGGATCATGGCACTATATTTTCCGAATTCATTGGCTGATTTCAAAGGGCGTCGGGTGTAGTGCATAAACATCATCAGCGCTGCCCTGGACCCCTGGCGGCGGGCACACAAACTACGCGGCTTTACCCATGAGAAAACCCCTCCATGCGATAGAGCTCACACCACGATATATAGATATCGTGGCTCACACAGTGTCTTAACCACTGGGCTCAATAGTATGGAGAGGCCATCTCCGCCGCGAGTGTGTGGTTTTGGCCACCATATTGAAACACCAGCACTCGAATTCAAATTCAGATACTTTATTTCTACTAAGCAGTGGTTATTAATAAAGATATACTCGTCGCTTGTAATACAAAAACATGTATGGATTATGCTTTTTTTTTTTTTTTTCTGCCTAGTTCAACGAATTATATGGGGTACATTTAGCCCGTGAGTATAAAACAATGCCATAGGTTGCTGCAGTGCAGAATTCACTCTTTACGGCACTAAGGCAGAGAAAGGTAATGGCAGAAAGGGAAATGCTAGTGATGTTGAAGCTGTTTTACGTTGAAGTAATGGTGTTGAAATGGTGTGGGAAGTCCTCAGACTATCCCTGTCATGAAACTGAATGTCCAGATTGATAGCCTAAAGGCCGGAAGAAACATGGAAATATCTACAAGTGAGTGTGAACAGAAGAGAAGAGGACATGGAGAGAAAGACTGGAGATAAATGTGTAGTGCCACACATTTGATATTCATGTATGTGTTTAGTAGTACTGTAATTTTAAGTTAGATAGGGTGTAACCTGAATATTAGTTTATAAGTTCCTACCCTAAGTAGTAATTCATATATTAATTACTGTAGGGCTAACTCTATTTTTTATATGTATGTACCTCTGTATCTATGCAGTGGGTGATGTAATTGTAGATGTTGAGCTATGGGAATTCCCCGTCTCGTAGAGTAACGAATAACAGACAGATGCGCCAACTTTTCTTGTCGTTGTTGGGCGCCGAGTTTAAACGTTAAACAGAGTAATGATGAATATACAATTCTTTCCGTAACCTAGTTGTGAAATGCTTGCTAATGAAGCTGCTAGAACACAAGTATGTAAGATTAGCAGTCCAAAAGGGCCTAAATAATGTCATTTGTGAGGATTTAAAGTCCCGTTTATCTTGGCCGTCACTAGATGGCATGAGCTGCTCTCAGATTCAAATTGAGGTAGTGATAGAATCAGTATCTAATTTAAGTAAGGATAAATCCCAAATTTTCCCCAATTCAATCAAAAGTCCTGGCGTCATGAGTTCACTGCTAAATAAATTGTAAAGAGAATTGAAACCCCCTATATTTCAAAAACACCACCTCATTTGACTTGAGCAGTGGCGTCCTTAGTGCCCGACATACCCCACTTGCTGCCCAGACATCGTGTGTAACAGACGTTCGTTTAGGTGAGTCGTCCACATTTCTTCTTCCTCCCCCTCTTTTTCTTTGTTTAATCCTTACTTATTATGAACTATGAGAAGTAATATTGTTGAGAGTTTAACGTAGTGACTTGCTGCCCAGACATCGTGTGTAACAGACGTTCGTTTAGGTGAGTCGTCCACATTTCTTCTTCCTCCCCCTCTTTTTCTTTGTTTAATCCTTACTTATTATGAACTATGAGAAGTAATATTGTTGAGAGTTTAACGTAGTGACTTGCTGCCCAGACATCGTAAACAGACGTTCGTTTAGTCCCCAGACACCGGCGGCGACGACCGTGTGAGCACACCATTATTCCCAAGTATTGCCCATAGACTTTTACACTTACACTTACAGCACTCACGAGTTATTATTACAAACCGAAGGAATTTGATGTGTTATCAATGATTCTATCAAGTGAATTCTTTTTTTTGTAGATAAGGAATAGAAGTATAGAAGTGATATGTTCTGTAACGGAAAGGAAAATTCAAATTCATCAACTGTTCTCTTTCTTTAAAATTAGTTTATTAGAAAAATTATAATCAGGAGCGTGGAAGGGAACTTACTGATTGTGAACAATAATGTGATATTTAAGTTGTACCTCGAGGCTAAATAAGCCCGAGTGATTGAGGTGTTCTAAGTGATTGTATTTCTTTTTTTTTAATTATTCCTCGAGGCTAGACAGGCCCGAGAGATTATGTATTTCTAGTGATTATATAACATTGTCGATGGTGAAACGTGAAAAACAATACTGATTTGAGGTGAGAACCGAGAAAATTATATGAGGAGAATACCTTATATGGGTGAAAGATGAATACAAATAATCATTCTTATTGATTCGAGGCTATGCCAGCCCGAACAGACAAATCATATCCGTAAAAGTGTCCCTGTCTTGAGGCCAATGTTGAGCCCAAGAGTAACGGCCAAAAAAGAAAGTAGAGTACAACAACTCCATACCTCGCGTGTATCAAATTGTTTCGTCTGGTAATAATGTTAGAGGAATGATCACCCAAAAGCCTTAGTAACATTTATAATCTTCTCTCATACTAAAAAGGGTCATGTAATAGAAAAATGTTTTTGTGGAAATTAACAATTATTAAAGTAGAGTATATAGCATTTTCTTTTCTTTATTAGTATACCTGATCAAGGAATTTATGTCCTCAAGCCAAATTCACTCCCCTTCCAATTCAAGATTCCTTCGCTGAGGGAACGACAACCACCTGAGGTACCGACTAAATCTAAACTCGGCCAAAAACTACAAACGCTACCACAATTCATTCTTTTCATAAATATTTACCATCCACTATATTAAGTCGAGTACCACGTGTATATCCATGGGTGAGTTGATCAATACCCACAACAGGTAAGAAATACATTAAGGTATTACACTGGTGAATACCGGTGATACAATATAATCAGCATTACACTGGTGGCAATAGCGGTGGGATATTCATCGTTCCCAAATTAGTGGCGTTGGTGAGAAAATGAAGGGAAGTGAAAAGTAAAGAGACTATTTCAAAATTTAATTTCCTTTTTTTTGTAAGAATAGTACATTAGTCACCATGTCTCTGTATGGACAGTTGTTTGCTCAGACGCAGCCGGAAGCTGATCGTCCGTCACGAGTAGGGCGAGATCATGTAACTATTCAATTGGATGAGGCTGAGGAACAGTTCGGTGCTACTAACAGAACGCTGCTTTCACACTCGACCCCTTGTTCATACATTATGAGTTCACACCACTCTCTCACAAAACCGCGCGATATCCCAATTTTGGAATTGAATCAGCTACAAGGGATAGAAGCTACATCTCGCCTCGAAATGTTTTGTGAGGCGGTGGAACAGACTCACACTAGCAACGCAACTAGAATTCAGGTTGCCAAGAGTCGAATGGGTTCTGAATTGGCCACTTTTATTCATAACTATCAAAAGAAACATTTTGCACTGTCATGGCCCGAGCTTAAAAAATTCTTGAATGCGGAGTTTGCCATCGAGTTGAGTGTAGATCGAGCTTGGCAAGAGTTAGAGAACATGACCTATGACTGGGAGGAATCACCCCAGGCGTTTGTACATAGGTTCATGTGTAAGCATGCGGCTCTCGAAACAAAGTTCCCGAAAGAAAGGTTTCCTCGCGAGATAAACGGATCAAGAAGAAACTGTGGTATGGTCTTCCACTTGAGTCTAGGGAAAAATTGAAGCTTACCTTGATGACGGATATCCAATCCGTAAATTCATCGACAGGATCGAAAATGAAAGGCAGCTTCTCGAAGAGAGGTATACCACCAGAGTTAATGCAATGCCGGATAGAGACAATAAAAGTGAAAATCCCTCAGATACCAATGTAGTTGATAATCCACCAAGACCATCCCATGATAACTGCCAAGCCGAGTCAGACAAGGAAGTGACTGAATTGAGAGCTCAATTAAAGGATTTGAAAACAAATTTAGAACAACTCAATCAAAAACAATCTACTGAAACACCGAGGCGAAAATACTGTAGTCATTGTTTGAAGAGTTCACATACGTTGCAAGAATGTTGGGCCAAACCACCACCAGGCCACTGTTTTGATTGCCGTAGGTTGGGATGTCGTAGAGGCAGTAATGATTGCCCAGGGCGCATAAACCGCAGCGCAGCGATGCGGGGCAATAACAGATTTCACCCACCCAGTCCAAATGCGAGGCAGACTGCCACTCAAAGTAAGTTCCCCCATCAGGCTATTTGACTAACCGCCGGTATAACATCGCCCACAATAAGTGTCAACGTGAATGATAAAATAGTGGAAACTGTTGTTGACACAGGGAGTGGATATACCTTTAATTAAAGAGGCCACCGCGAAGCGGTTAGGAACAGAAATAAACACGAGGAGAAATCCACCGAGATTACAGGGAGTCACAGGAGCGCCACTCCGTATCCTGGGTATGGTCAAAGTAGATATTAGAGTGGGAGATGAGAAAGTTCATCAACAGTGGTGTCCAGTCGTTCCGAACGCCTACTTGACTACTGAAATGTTGTTGGGATGTGATGTCCTCGGACAATCTCCGTTGATCTGGAATGGTGCACAACGAGCGCTAATGTGGGGAGGAGCCCCGTACGTCGTGAACTACGTTCCGCGGCGAAAAGGAAAAGTTGAACGAGTCCAGGCCACACCTATCAGAGCCGTCAGGAACCCTCAACAGTTGAAACAAATTAATCTTGTAACAGTAGAAAGACTCACCCCATATCAAACCAAATTCATTGCCGTGCCAGTGAGTGAGGAGCCTAAAACCACTTTACTATTTTACCCACAAGCACGTTTCAGTCACAATAGTCACCTTTACTTATTACAGGTGAATTCAGAGGGCCTAGTCTATTTGCCCCTCAATAATAGAGCCAAACAAGACAAACTGTTTCGGATAGGTACCATTCTAGGCTCATATGAAATCATTGACGATCCTCCTGTAAGTCCAGTCAACTCAGTAACCAAAATCCAAAATGATCTGATCCCTACCAGTGATCGAACAGATGAAAGTGGAACTCGTGTTCAACGACTCCGAAAGCTAATTGACGAACAGACATGGCCACACTTAGATTCGACTCAACAAGAAGAATTAGCTAACGTAATTCTGCAACACGATCCTCTCTTCATTTTGGAAAAAGAAGAACTAGGAACCATCAGCGGTCCCTCCGTTCACATTAAAGTAGCAGATCCACAGCCCAGCCGTGGACCGATCTATCGATACCCTGAACAAGCTAAACAGGTGATCGCTGAAATGTTGCAAGACATGGAAGAGAGAGAAATTATTGAAAGATCAACAGCTGCCTGGTTATCTCCTATTGTATTAGTTAACAAGCCGGACGGCAGCAAGCGCATGTGTTTAGATTATCGTCACGTGAATCAACACCTAGCCACGGATATCTATCCACTGCCCAGACTGGAAGAGTTAGTCGAGCAGGCTGCAGGTCATAAATACTATGTGACTCTTGATATGCGTGAGGCGTATTTTCAAATCATGTTGGACGAGGAAAGTCGTGATTTAACCACATTCAGTGATGGAGTCACACTTTACAGATTTAGGCGCTTACCATTCGGACTAAAATGTTCCCCAGCCATATTTTCCCGACGAATGCAGGACATTCTTACTCCATTGTTGAAGCAAGGATGGGTAAAGAATTATTTAGATGATTTGATAATCTGGGCTGATGACTTCTCCATGTTGTTGAGTCGCTTACAGCAACTATTCACTTTACTCTCACAGAATGGGGCCAAGTTAAATTTAAGTAAATGTACCTTTGGGTTAAAAGAAGTGACCTTTCTTGGCCATAAAATCTCAGCAGCCGGGAGTACGCCGGACCCAAAAAACATAGAGGCTATCAACAAAATGAAAAGACCCACCAAAGTAAAAGAAGTCCGGAGATTCCTTGAATGTGCGGATTCTACCGTAAACACGTACCTTCGTTCGCAAAAATAGCAGCTCCCCTAACTAACTTAACCAGATCCAGAATAGCATTCGAATGGTCAGATGAGTGTCAATCTGCTTTTGATCAATTGAAGTCGAGCTTAGTGAATGCGCCAGTATTGGTAAGAGCCAACGTGACTCGACCATTCATTGTAACCACCGACGCGAGCAACACTCATATTGGTGGCGTATTGAGTCAGATCCAACCAGACAACTCCAACTTGCCAATTGGTTACTTTTCCAAAAAGCTCAATCCTTGCGAGAGAAAATATTCCGCAACAGACAAAGAAGCATTGGCAGTTGTTCTCACATGCCGTAACTATCACCATTACTTGTGGGGTTCTCATTTTACTATCTTGACAGATCATCAACCGCTTACTAGTATATTTAAGCGAAAAACCAAATCCCCACGTATGAACAGATGGATTCTCGAGATGCGTGAGTACGACTACAACGTGCAGTATGTCAAGGGTAAATATAATGTAGTCGCTGATCAACTATCTAGACCTGTCAGAGTGATATTCCACCAATCAGAAACCAACTGGCTTGGATTTAGTAGAGACGAGATGAGAGCTAAGCAACGAGAAGAACCCATGTGGGATGAGTTAGTTAAGTACTTGCGTAGTGAGAAGCTCCCTGCTAAAAGACTACCGAAAGCTATGTTGAGCCAGTTCGCATTGATTGATGAACTATTATATTTTGCCCGTGAAACCAGTGATGGTAGCATCCAATATTGTTTGGTGATTCCTAAGTCCATCAGTAGAGAAGCAATCAAACACGCACACGAAACCTCAGGACATCTAGGTCAGAAGAAAACTATTAAGAAAGCCGAAGAACTATTCTATTGGCCAAATCTAAAGGTAGATGTATGCGAGTATGTGAAACAATGTCCCACTTGTCAAAGATTCAAAGGTGAAACTGGGTTACAGCAACCTTGGAAAGGTTTCCCGCCTGTAAGTAAACCATTGGAACGTATCGGGATTGACTTGACTGATATGGTTGCTGGATCTCAGGGTTACCGCTATGTCCTTACTGTGATAGATCATTATAGTAGGTTCGTCAAATATTATGCCATCAGGGATAAACATACACAACACATCATACACTGTCTTGGGCAATACTTCACCGACTTTGGGACGCCACGAGGTATCGTGCTGGACAACGGCGGAGAGTTCACGAGTGGAGAGTTCAAGAAGTTCTGCCGGAGGAACCAGGTGGACTTGTTCTACGTTACCCCTTATCATCCCCAGGGAAACTCTACCACTGAAAGGATGCATCGGACAATGAAAAGCATCCTAGCGTCTCTCTGCAATGGACATCCCTTACGTTGGCCTCAGCTGCTTCAATCGTGTCAAACCGTTATAAATCAAGCGGTGCACTCGAGCACGGGACAACAACCTTATTATGCCTTCTTCTCACGCCATCCCCCTCGCCTCATTGGTACCTTATTGCCTTCTGTGGATGCAGAGGAGGACGACCTGGCGATAGCACACACTCTCATAAAGGATACGACCCAACGAATGACGAGGCGATACCGAGAGGTGGCCAATAGGCGGAGGAAAGCACAGAAGGTTGAAGTCAATAGCTTAGTGTGGGCGAAAAAAGAGACCATACAGCCGGGTACCTGTAGAAAACTGAATGCCAAATGGGACGGCCCGTACAAAGTGATTGAAGTACTGCTAGATGGAAGTGTTTATATCATTGAAAATGTATTTAGTGGAAAAAAATACAAAGGGCTGCTGAAAAGGTAAAACCATATTACGGTACCGAGGAATGGCTCTTAGAACCGCTGCAGCGGGAGCTCGCCCCGGAGCCCGAGGATGAGCGATTACCACCGCGAGTGAGGATTGCCCCTCGGAGACTCATAGAGGAGTGTTAGAAAAGTGGATAAGTGCATGTGACGAATGTTGTGAAACATAACTGCTTAAAGTTATGTTCCGGGTGGACTCATCCCCGAGGAGAGGGTGTAAAAAGGAAAAGAGTGAAGAGTTCCTGTTGGAACAGGGAAGTGCCTTACTTCGAGGGGAGCAGCTGATCCCCTCACCTTACAGTTAGCACGGTTTGTGAGGTAGTGGAGTCTTCAGGACAGAATGAGCGCTCACCTCTTGCGGGGGGAAAGCTGGAAACGAAAGGACTGAGTGAATGTGATTGTGAGTGGAGTGTAAGGACGCGCCTCCCGTGGTGATCTCACTCTCGAGAGACCCTGTCGAGCTCAGGTGAGTGACAAGCTATCTTCCAAAACCTGAGGCTGACTGGGGCATAAATTCCCTCATAACATCTCGAGTAAGGAGTGATCATACCTCCTAATGTAGTGAGTAAGCGACCTTCCGAGGTACGCATCAGGTGTTTAATGTGGACCGACAGGTGCCACCGATTGTGGGGAAAAGTATTCCAATTCAAAATGTTTATAGCAGTTATCAGAGTAACAACATTCCATCCATGCACATGTCATAGAAAATTGACTTGGGTAAAATTTGTTTTCCGAACGTGGGAGCCGTGTAGTGCCACACATTTGATATTCATGTATGTGTTTAGTAGTACTGTAATTTTAAGTTAGATAGGGTGTAACCTGAATATTAGTTTATAAGTTCCTACCCTAAGTAGTAATTCATATATTAATTACTGTAGGGCTAACTCTATTTTTTATATGTATGTACCTCTGTATCTATGCAGTGGGTGATGTAATTGTAGATGTTGAGCTATGGGAATTCCCCGTCTCGTAGAGTAACGAATAACAGACAGATGCGCCAACTTTTCTTGTCGTTGTTGGGCGCCGAGTTTAAACGTTAAACAGAGTAATGATGAATATACAATTCTTTCCGTAACCTAGTTGTGAAATGCTTGCTAATGAAGCTGCTAGAACACAAGTATGTAAGATTAGCAGTCCAAAAGGGCCTAAATAATGTCATTTGTGAGGATTTAAAGTCCCGTTTATCTTGGCCGTCACTAGATGGCATGAGCTGCTCTCAGATTCAAATTGAAGTAGTGATAGAATCAGTATCTAATTTAAGTAAGGATAAATCCCAAATTTTCCCCAATTCAATCAAAAGTCCTGGCGTCATGAGTACACTGCTAAATAAATTGTAAAGAGAATTGAAACCCCCTATATTTCAAAAACACCACCTCATTTGACTTGAGCAGTGGCGTCCTTAGTGCCCGACATACCCCACTTGCTGCCCAGACATCGTGTGTAACAGACGTTCGTTTAGGTGAGTCGTCCACATTTCTTCTTCCTCCCCCTCTTTTTCTTTGTTTAATCCTTACTTATTATGAACTATGAGAAGTAATATTGTTGAGAGTTTAACGTAGTGACTTGCTGCCCAGACATCGTGTGTAACAGACGTTCGTTTAGGTGAGTCGTCCACATTTCTTCTTCCTCCCCCTCTTTTTCTTTGTTTAATCCTTACTTATTATGAACTATGAGAAGTAATATTGTTGAGAGTTTAACGTAGTGACTTGCTGCCCAGACATCGTGTGTAACAGACGTTCGTTTAGTCCCCAGACACCGGCGGCGACGACCGTGTGAGCACACCATTATTCCCAAGTATTGCCCATAGACTTTTACACTTACACTTACAGCACTCACGAGTTATTATTACAAACCGAAGGAATTTGATGTGTTATCAATGATTCTATCAAGTGAATTCTTTTTTTTGTAGATAAGGAATAGAAGTATAGAAGTGATATGTTCTGTAACGGAAAGGAAAATTCAAATTCATCAACTGTTCTCTTTCTTTAAAATTAGTTTATTAGAAAAATTATAATCAGGAGCGTGGAAGGGAACTTACTGATTGTGAACAATAATGTGATATTTAAGTTGTACCTCGAGGCTAAATAAGCCCGAGTGATTGAGGTGTTCTAAGTGATTGTATTTCTTTTTTTAATTATTCCTCGAGGCTAGACAGGCCCGAGAGATTATGTATTTCTAGTGATTATATAACATTGTCGATGGTGAAACGTGAAAAACAATACTGATTTGAGGTGAGAACCGAGAAAATTATATGAGGAGAATACCTTATATGGGTGAAAGATGAATACAAATAATCATTCTTATTGATTCGAGGCTATGCCAGCCCGAACAGACAAATCATATCCGTAAAAGTGTCCCTGTCTTGAGGCCAATGTTGAGCCCAAGAGTAACGGCCAAAAAAGAAAGTAGAGTACAACAACTCCATACCTCGCGTGTATCAAATTGTTTCGTCTGGTAATAATGTTAGAGGAATGATCACCCAAAAGCCTTAGTAACATTTATAATCTTCTCTCATACTAAAAAGGGTCATGTAATAGAAAAATGTTTTTGTGGAAATTAACAATTATTAAAGTAGAGTATATAGCATTTTCTTTTCTTTATTAGTATACCTGATCAAGGAATTTATGTCCTCAAGCCAAATTCACTCCCCTTCCAATTCAAGATTCCTTCGCTGAGGGAACGACAACCACCTGAGGTACCGACTAAATCTAAACTCGGCCAAAAACTACAAACGCTACCACAATTCATTCTTTTCATAAATATTTACCATCCACTATATTAAGTCGAGTACCACGTGTATATCCATGGGTGAGTTGATCAATACCCACAACAGGTAAGAAATACATTAAGGTATTACACTGGTGAATACCGGTGATACAATATAATCAGCATTACAAATGGGCCCATTTTACTGGCGTCATTCGTGCTGGGATACTAGGGAAGAATCTTCCCGCCCCACCCCAGAGGGCAGTAATGTTACAGAATTAGCAGCAATATATATTTCTTGTGAAATGTAACGCCATCTCTCTGAAATACAGTGCGGCACGATGACCCCGACACCACTACCCCAGGAGGAGAGAGTGAGGGGGGTGACACCCACCCCACAAGGAGACAACGGAGGGGCTGAATTACCTGGGTAGATGTCCAGGCAACAACGGCACGTCTCCCTCGCGACCCGGCGACCCTCTTCCACGCAGCCAGACCACCCGGCAGTGTACGGAAAAAGTACACTACTCTCCAGCAGAGGAAATGCTCGCCAGAATCGGGGTGGGACTTGCAGTGGCAAGGCACACACTCGGCACACACTCGGACGCCGAGTCTTCTGGATCAGCTCCACACCTAACTGAGGACTCAGAAGGAGCCTCTAGGGTTGCTATTCCTCTGCCTACTGTAGACTGAAGGAGGGTACGCTCCGTCGGAGCTGTGGCGAAAACCGAGAGAGTACGTCCGACCTCTTCCTCCCGACGTTACAGAGACAAGACCTTCCCACACGGAAGGAGGGCACGCCCCCTCGGAGCTGTGGCGAAAGCCGAGAGAGTATGTCCGACCTCTTCCTCCTGACGTCCCCGGGACAGGTAACCACAACCCGACGAAGGGAGGGCAAGCTCTGTCGGAGCTGTGGCGAAACCCGAGAGTGTACGTCCGACCTCTTCCTCCCGACGTCTCCAGGGCAGGAGGCCCTATCCCTACAACAGGAGTGTCCCCACACCCCTGATCCACGTAAGAGCACAGGCAGTGCCCGACGGGGCTGCCTGACGAAAGGAGTCACCTCTGGCTCGCCCCACCATCCTGGTGTTAGAGCAAGGTGCTGCTCTTTCCAGCTCTCTGCTTGGAAGGCTGGAGTCTCTCCCCTTACAGGCTCCCCACCTGAGTCCAGACCAAACGAGGCGCCCCCGTGGCCCGGAATCCAGTCCCTGCAACCCGGGACACACCAGACACTGACTGGCTCCACCTGGACCAGAGGACGCAAACCTACCCTGTCGGCCTCCTCTTGCAGCAGAGACCGCAGTCCCCAGAGCCAGCGGGCCTTCCCAGGTGCTCGTCGAGACCGAAGGGCCTTCCCCGACGCAAGCGGCTGCAGTTCTCCCCTGACGGCCGCCCCGGACCTGGGTACGGGCCACCCTACCTCAGCGGCACCCTCCTCCCGGCCGACCCTCGGGCCAGGCCTCCACCAGGCCCTGTCCCGAACTCCAAAGAAGACCAAGGGCCAACGACGTACCGCCTGACTGGCCCTCTTCGGGCCCAGTCCTTAGAGCCCTGTCTTCTGCAGGGCCGATGCGGCGAGAAAGCCGCCCCATTACTCCCGGGCTAGTGGCAACTCCATGGGCCCCACTGTTCTGCACAGCTCCCCGGACGGCCCGCCTCCCACGCCTGGCCGCCACCTGGAGCTCCCTGCATAGGCCCTCTCCCTCGTGGGCCGTGGTCTCCTCTCCTTCAGAACTGTGAGTGACAGGTCTCGTATTAGACACCTCCCCAGTGTTGTGAACTCCCCTTCCCCTTTTCAGTGAACTACCAGTGAACCGTTCTGTGTTCCTCTCCCCTATCCCTATACGCGGCACCCCTCCCCCCCATCTTGCTGACGAGTCGAGCCCCTGTGAATTACGTGTGGAGTGTATAACCCCAGCCCCGGGTTGAGATCCCTCCCCCTTCGGACAGGACCGTATCACTCACGTAACACAGCAATATCTCAGTACTGGATCCTCCCCCTCTCCTCCATGTCCCCGGCCCCGCCCCGCCCCGCAGAGAGAAACCCTTCCTATCCTCAGTAAGCCCCTGGCCCCCCCCCCACTTCCCCCCAGTGTGACCTACGGTATATTCTCGACCTGTGTGACGCGTATATAGAGGCTAAGTTAACTAGGGACTGCTGTACATGTCACTCGGAGATGATGTATTAGCTAGGACCCGTCTATTCACCCGAGCATCTAGGCTTAAGAGCTGTCCCTGTGGGTATACTGGGTTGTGATGTATGTAAACCTCTCTGTATTGATGTATTATCTATATTGGCGAAATACTGCCTGTGATACTGTGAGGAAATAACCCAGATGTGAGACAAAGATGCTGAACTAGGTGGACAGAGATTCAGACCAGTATCAGTGTAAGGCATTGTGTAATTTCGACTCTGGTCATAGAATATTGAGTGTTTCTCTATTAATATATTGGTGAATTCGTTCACTCGTGGTGTTTGTGTTTCCCTTCCTTGCTAGTGCTGACCCGTTGCACCGTGACTGGACCCGAGAAGTCGGGACACAGAACACGCTGCATAACACTTCGATGAATTCCTGTGCCCATTTTTGTATCCGTAAGCTACACAGTGGACCATGGCACTGTTTTTTCCGGAATCATCAGCTGCTTTCAAAAACCCACCGAGCAGCTCAGTACAAAAACGCGGGCATCAGCCGTGGTGTAACATGGCTGCTGCTACACCAGCGCTACCCTGGCGGCGGCTACATAAGTTACCCGGTAACAATGAGAAAACCTCTTCATACTGTAGAGCTCAGTCGTTTAACCCGTAAGTAATCAATCCTCAGATTTTCATATTAGAAAATAAGCACGGGTAATTTCTCTATAGGTTAAAATATGCCTGTCAATACATATATTTGGACTTTAGGCGAAACACGCCAACTTTTCTCGCCGAATGCTGATTTTTAAAATTAAACAATATTTTAACACGATTTTATAAACAGGTGCGTATGAACCTATAAGCACTCTGTACCTTTAACAACATATGGTAAATATTTTCCAATTAAAAGTGCCGATTCGGTATTTCGTAGCGATGGGATTCTTTGAGTGTTTTGTGGTTGTTTCAATGTGTCGATAACAGTCAAAAGTGGTGAAGAGCATTAAAAAACCGGTGTTTAGCGTTATGGCCACCTTGTGGTGCACAAAGCTACAGACGCTATCGTAGACCGCCATTTTTTGAACAAAATTACCCTTATCCCTGCCTATTTATCCAAACCTGCCCAAGCTTTTGTAACAACCCGAAACTATCTATCCTAACCTAATTAACGTATTTTATGCTAACCTAACCTAACTCTGTTACATGCAAACATATTTTCCTTGTTTTTGATGCTCTTCACTCTTGATAAAGCACTTGAGTTCTCCTTTAAAAAAATAATTGAATAATAGTCATTTCATTGTAAAGCCTCCAACGCCAAAACCACTTCAATGCCAACATTGCCACGGACATCAAATGTAGGTAATAATTTTTGGGGTGTTATAATTTCTGCCAAAAACACTAAGACGACATTTGATTTTTTTTTTCCTCGGTATTTTTGACAATTATAAAGCACTTATGGCATTTTCATCGCAAATTATTTTTATTTTACTCTTGAAGGTTAGGTTAGGGTATCTTCAAGAGTAAAATAAAAATAATTTGCGATAATAATGCCATAGAAAAATGTCTTAGAATTTCTAAAATATGGCCCCCCCCCAAAAAAAAAAAAGAATCAAAATCTTGTAATTGTGGTTTGGGGTGAAACTATCATCATCATTGCCAGATGCCATGTATCCCAAACAGGGTGGCCAAGGGCTTAGAGTTAATTGTTTTACAGGGAGGGGCACTAATCCTCCACCAACCCCACTTGACATGTAGGGATGCCAACAGCATCTGGTGTTCCCAGGCGGTCACCCATCCAAGTACCAACCAGACCCAACGTTGCTTACATTTTCTTTTTCCTAAGAGGTGGTCGTATGTCTCCTTAAGGATTACCATTAGTTTTACTTGCAACCATGGCAAATGATAGTCGGCCATATCAAGCTTTCAGACTGAGTCGGCCCCATTATGAATATAGCACATTGTGTTGTTAGTACTAACCTAATATGACAACTTAGCCTAAACTGATGACCTAACCTAACCTAAACTGACGATCTAACCTAATCTAAACTGATGGTCTAACCTAGCTTAACCTGATGACCTAAACTGACGATCTAACCTAACCTAAATTGATGACCTAACCTAGCCTGAACTGACACTCTAACCTAACCTGACAACCTAAGCGGATCTCACAACCTAACTAACTAACCAATACGATTTGAGGACGTTTGGGTTTTGAGTCAGTCAACTTATTGCCCTCTGCAAGATGCCAGTGCCAGTGTCAATAAACTTAACTTGGTGCTCGTACTTATAATAGCACAAATACTTATTTCACAGAATTTTAGTATCATACGTGAAATATACCTTTTTGTTAATGGGAGCTCTTCTGCAGTTTGTTTAAAGCTTATACCGTACTGTTCTTTCAGTTAGTGATAATAAAATTCTTGGGGAAATGGGAAGGCAGGGACTCCTCCCTGATGTGATGATTGCCTCCCACAGTCCCCTTAAATATGTTCTGGACTGGTAGAACTTGTTGGGTGAGTGACTTAGTCAGGAGGATCTTTGCCATTGCGTCCTGTTTGGGTGCTATTACCTGGTGCTTTAGGTGATGTATTATGTTGGAGTCTGGAGGAGGCATCCTTCTTTGTGGAGACGCCTTCTCGAGAAATTGTAATGGATTTAAGTAGTTCGCTTAACTATTTTTAACGTATTTTAATATTTACCATGGTTTTTAAGGTTGTTTCATTTCTTTAAGTGTGATAATAGTTTCGTGCATGGAGTTTGATCTGTTGGGTCTGTATATTTATTTAATTACACTGAGGTACAACAACCATAATCTTTACTGTTTTACTGTGAGGATTAGGTGTAGCAGTCAGTCAGTCACTCTGACAAATATAGTTGCAGAGATACAGGACTCCTCTATGCCCATCAGTATTAAAGCTTGCAGAATTGAGAAAGGCTTTGAACATCAGAAAAAATCCAGGGTTAAAAAGTGGTGAATCATGGTCAATAAGATATTTGATATTAAGGAAACTAAAAAAATTGGAAATCAGCTTACATTGGAGGTGAGATAGGAAGTGTTGGTATTGTCAGGGAAGAGAAATTTTATAAACAGCCAGGTTAGCCTAAGTTGGCTAGGCTCGGCAGTGAATATAAAGTACAGTTTCTTGGTTAAAAAAATAATAAATAAATAATAATAAGAAGAATACAGGTATAGAAACTGTTAGCTAGATTTTGCCCAAAGCCTAACCCACCTTAATCTAATGCAACCAGAACTAGCCTGACTAGTACCATAGCCAAATTGCTGTAATCAGATAGGAGAACCTTTCACTCCTGACCTGTATATCTTGCAGCTGTTAGACATGGCATTTGTCCTCATTAATCTTGGTATTCTGTGGCCCTAACTATACCATACTTCAATTCTAACTGTAACATCTCTGAAAGGGGTGTTGATGAAAATACAGATAATGCAGATTTAACATAATAGTGCAGATGTAACAGGGGTTTCTGGCTGGCTAAACGTCCCCCAGATACCCCTGTCTAAATCACTAAATTATGGCAAACATTTTGGAGAGCCGCGGAGGGCCAAATACCTGCCCAGGACCCCAACCAAATGGGCAGATTCGCATGTCAATGTGGAATGTTAGAGGTGTGAATGAGGAGAGTAAGAGGGTGAAAATGATGAAAGTGTTCAAGTGTGTGAGATATGCTATGATGGCATTGTGTGAAACTAAGATGAAAGGGTGTGAAGTGGAGGAGTGTGAGGGTGTAAAATGTCTAAGGTCAGGCATGAATAGGCAAGGAAGAGTTGCTTTGTTGATGAATGAAGTGTGGCAGAGTGGAATGAGAGATTACAAATGTGTCAGCTCGAGATGAACAGTATGTATATCAAGTTCGAGAACGTGAAAGTAGATGTGACTATAGTGTATGCACCATGTGATGATGGCAGTGAGACAGAGAAAGACAGGTTTTGGGATGAGCTGGATGTAGTAGTAGGAGAAATGCCCAAGAGTTATAAAGTGATTGTTGTGGGTGATATGAATGGTAGAGTAGGTACTGGCCCTGTGAATGATATAATGGATAATAATGGAGTACCAGGATAGAATGATAATGGGAAGCAACTGAAGGATATGTGTCTGGAAAGAAGGTTCTGCCTTTGTAATTCTTATTTTAAACACAAAGATGCACATAAATATATTTGGTATAGAGGGAATGGAGATCATGTTGATAGGAGCCTGATTGATTACAAGCTTGTAGAGAAATTGATGTTGGGTAGTGTTGCTGATACCAGGGCAGTGAGAGGAAGATGGGGAGGTTTGTCAGATCATATGATTGTGGTATGCAAGATCAAGCTGAGAGGAGTGAAGTGGACCAAGGGAGAGAGACTAGAAGTCAAGAATTGAGGATCAAAGAAATGGCAGATGAATACAGGGCCAGATTAGGGGAGAAGTTACAATCAGTGAATTTGAAAGAAGAGGATCTGGACAGCTTGTGGAATGTATATAGGGATTGCTTAGCTAGGAATGCTAAAGCAGTGTGTGGTGTGGCAAGACCAACAACAAAGAAGAAAGGTACAGTATGGTGGGATGAAGGGGTTAAGAGAGCAGTGGAGGAAAAGAGGAAGTGGCTAGAGTGGATACAGCACAAGAGTTCAGCTGAAATAAGAAATGAATGTATTGAGATCAGGTAGCATGGAAAGAAACTAATGAAGAGGAAAAATGAGGAGGTATGGTAAATGATGATCTAGGAAGAAAAATGAATGCAAATTACTCTGAAAATAGGAAGTTATTCTGGAAAGAGGTGAGAAAATGTAGAAGTGATGGTGGAAAGAAATGTGAAAATTTGAAGGATGTACCATAACTGGTAGATTATTAGCTAACCCATGGGGATGAAGTAAGGGCCAGATAAAAAGAAATTTTGAAAGTCTGACGAATGGGAATATAGAGAGAAAAGCGACTGTTAATATGATTAGTTTTGGGGGTGTACAGAGAAGAAATGCCTTGCCAGGAAACATAGCACTCGCAGAGGTGAAGAACTTTGTGAAGCAGTTGAAAAATGGGAAGGCAGCTGGGGTTGATAAAGTGTATGCAGAGATGATTAAGTGTAGTGGAGAGAGTGGAATGAAGTGCTTGTTGGAGATATGTAAGAAGGCATGGATGAGTGAAACTGTGCCAGTAGAGTGGAAAAAGGCAGTGATTGTACCCCATTACAAAAATAAAGGTGAGCAAAGTGAGTGCAAGAATTGTCATGGGGTAAGTCTATTGAGTGTGAAAGGGAAGGTATGTGAAAGAATTAGCTATTATAGAGAAAGTAAGAGAGATATCAGAAGTCCTTGTGAGTGACAAACAGGGTGGCTTTAGGAGTGGCAGAGGATGGGTGGATCAAATATTTGCAGTTAGACAGATAGTGGAGAAGGTGTGTGAGGACTATAAGGTGTTTATGGCATTTATGGATCTGGAGAAAGCATCTGACAAAGTAGACAGAGAAGGATTGTAGAAGGTTTTGTGCATGTACAGTGTAGATGGTCAGCTGCTTGGTGCCGTCAAGAGTTTTTATGATGGTAGTGAGGCATGTGTAAAGGTAATGGGCTTCTAAGTGATTTGTTCATGATCAATGTGGCCGTGTGACAAGGTTGTGTGATGTCTCCATGGTTGTTCATTACATATGTGGATGGGGTGATGAGAGAAGTAAAAACACGAGAAATGGAGAGAGGGATGCCATTGGTAATGAATGGTGACAGGTGGAATGTCTCAATTTTGTTGTATGCTGATGGTGCAGTGCTACTTGTAAATACCGGACAAGAGCTGAGTAGACTAGTGCAGAGTTTTGCTGATGTCTGTGTGCATCGTGCCTTGAGAGTAAAAATAGAAAAGAGTAAAGTAATGGTTATTGAGAGAGAAGGTAACTCCTAGTTTGATGTTACAGTGAAAGGAGAGACACTGGAATCGGTGAGAGAGTTCTAATACCTGGGTACAGTGATAGAAAAGAGAGGAAAATGTGCAAGAGAAGTGGAAAGTACAGTGACACAAGCAAGGAAAGTGCCTGGTGCTATGAAGGCTGTACAGACAGAGGCTTGAGTGTTGCAGCTGCACCTGTATGGAGGAGTGTTAGTGCCAGCTTTAATGTATGGATGTGAGATTGTGATGTGGCATGCAAATGAAAAGTCAAGAGGAAGAGCTGTGGAGATGGGACTGCATAGGATTGTATGTGGAGTACAGAGAGTGGATAGGATACAGAATAATGTGATTCGTGAAAGATGAGGAGTGAGGAAGTCTGTGGACACCAGAATCGAAGAGAGTGCACTGAGATGGTATGATCATGTGAGAGAATGGATGACAATAGAGTGGTGAAAAAGGTATACAGTATCTGAGCGAATTTGAAGGAGGGAGGAGGCGAGGTAGGCCAAGAAGAAGGTGGAGGGATATGGTGGATGAGTGTGTAAGTAATTGAGGCTAAGGGACTGACAAGACCGAGCTGGCTGGATGAACTTTGTGCAGAGAAGCTCATAACCAGGGATTTGGCATCACTTTTTTAGCGTGACAGCGTTTGAATTGACGCAGTCAGATACTGCTAGGTATATTTGAAGCTACAGAATGTGGTGAAATTTTTTTGGCCTGTCTGATGGAGCCAGGATTCTGTGGGCATGGATGATGAGTGAATGGAAGCATGGCCCTTTGAACTGGGCAAAATTAGGCTGTCTGGATGTTGCTACTCCTCACCCTGCCCTAGGGTGGGAAAGGAGATCCGGATGATGATGATGATGAACCTTATATAATTTGTTAGAAAATGTCACTTCTTAACCCTGGTGTCTTTCAGCCCTTACCTGGGGATCCTTTACCCCTAACCATGGTAACATTGAAATGGATATGAATGTGAATCACAGAAACCATACCTGACATGACAACAACATCCTTTGATCTTAACTTTGGTATCCTTTGGCTCTGACCTGGGCATTCTTTGACCTTAACCCTGGAATCCATCAGTTATTGACTGACCATTCTTTAGTTCTCACATGACCATCTTAAATGAGTTTTGTCATAGTTTTGCTCAAGTTTCCTAGTTATTCACATTGTATTGATCCCTTGGTTATCAAGCACTTGGTTATATCGGTTTTAGTTACCGTAGCTATTACTGCAAGGTGAAAACTGCACTCCAGCAGTTTTTGTGCACCTGAGTTGGTTTCTGCTACAGATAATAGTGGAGTCTGTGGTTTCAGATGGCTTTATGGGATTCAAAGTTGAGACCCTACTTGAGTTAATCTCAGGTGGTGAAGACCACTAACTCTCCACCACTAGTTTCGGAACCCCTTACCTCAAACCCATTTCAGGTCTTTCTGTGGTATGTTCATTCATTCATTGCCAGACGCCATGTATCCCAAACGGGGTGGCCAAGGGCTTAGAGTTAATTGTTTTACAGGGAGGGGCACTAATCCTCCACCAACCCCACTTGGCACGTAGGGATGCCAACAGCATCTGGTGTTCCCAGGCGGTCACCCATCCAAGTACTAACCAGACCCAACGTTGCTGTGCCCCCACCTTCAGTTTCCATTAACTGACCATGCCTATGTGTCTTTCTGATACTTTAATGGATCTATATTGTCGTACAGAGGAAAATTGGGCTCGCACTTGGGATACCCGGGACCAATTTGGATAAATCCCATAGGTTCTGTGTCTTCGTTATCACACGATTCTGTTATCAAGCACCATGTTCGGTGCCAGTTATGTATGATAACCAGGGGATCACTGTACTTTTAAAATATTGAAATCTTTTAACCAAGTTTGGGTAAAATTTGACTTGGTTTCCCCATTTATTTTTGTAATTTCATATATTTTGTTCATTTTGTTCAGTTGCCTTTTAATAGTGTAGCTGCCACATTTTCCTTGATCTCCAAAGTCCTTCTCACTTTTGCAGGGGCTCTGTGTTGATGGGCAAGGGGAAAGCTGTATCTGAAAAATTAATGCATTTCTCAAGGAAGTTGTCACTGGTTAATAGAACTGTGAATTCTGTCAATTTTTTTTTTTTTTTTTTTTTTTTTTTTTTTTTTTTAGTGACTACTTATCAAGAAACCAGCAAATTCTCATACCTAATGGGAGAACTGGGTCATTTTAAAGGAAGAGGATTTTGCAGTCACCCCATATAGGCCTATTCATGCATCCTCAGTCACATGCCAGAGATGCTGCTACAGCACCAGTAGGATTGAGTTTTAACAAATACCGTACCTTCATAGACATACTGTATGCTGAGTTTGTGTACTTTACTGTACTTACCTTAATGCTAAGACCAGACCTGATTAATGTAATTAGATCTGCTGGAATATTTAAAGATGTCATATGTATTACTAAGCAAAGGGAAATGTGACTGAAGAATGATAACTGGTATTAACAACAGAGAAATGATGTCTTCAAAATAGTGTTTGAAGAAGAGCTAACATAATATATTAGTTTACAAAATACCATAGTTGTCTGTGAACTGTCAGTTATTTAATTTTGTACTGTAGCTAGCTGATCTACCCCCAAGATTGATACAGTAGTGTACGTAGTGAAGTTTGCACTTAATTTCCATTTTGACATGACGCATTGAAGGGGAAGCATGGGGTGTCTGTTGTCATCTGTATTGGTTTTGCAGTAATTCTTAATGTAGGCTGCTGTAGGATACCCCCATTACATGACTACCTTCCCACATAAAGTACTGTAATTTGCAAAACATTTCGGATCTTTTTCAGTAACCAAGTCAAGCGCAAAATGCAGGGGCCAGCTGGCAGTGGAAAGGGTTGGCTGAGGCCTCCACCAGAACAGCATTCTATCAACTCAGCAGTTGATAGAGTTCAGGATCATCATAGCCACCATCAGCAGTTTGAAGGAAGAGATTCTCTTGCTCCTGTGAGATTCCAGGCATCTCAGACAGCTTCAGGAGTTCCAAATGTCCCAAACAATCCATCTTATGTTTTCAGTCAGCACCTCTTACCTGCAGAGCCTTCTGTGTTGAGCTGTCCTCAGTCCCATCCAGATCCCACAATACAGAACATTAGGATGATGCCACCATTCTCCAGGCCTCCATCCTCAGCTTTTCCAGGCCCCAGGAACATGAAAGCTGCTGACACCTCCCAGCAGCCCCACCCTATGAGACACCAAAATGATAGTCATGGTCCTCCCTGGGATGTGCATGACCATGGCATAAAGTATAAACCTCAGTGCCAGCGTGAGATGCCTAACCCATCAGTGATGATGCCACACCTCCCCATCTCTGTTGAACCTCAGGCATGCCAGGACCTGTCGAAGCAGCCACAAGAAGGCACTGATGAGAAATGGTTGAGAGAATTTGAAGAAAGGATTTTGAAGCGACAGTCTTTGCAGGACACTTTTGTTTCAGAGAAGACAGCAATGAAGGTGTGTTTTATAACAGTATTGCATATAAAACCAGTGTGGTGTACTTTTATCTTCAATTTTCTGGCTGTACTTTTATATACTGAGTTTTCTGCCTGTACTTTTGTATACTGAATTTTGGTTTGTTTATATCATAATCTGTCAATGATAGCTGCATGTTGAGTAGTTCTGTGCTGTATATCTGTCTATTGGTAAACACCTTGATCTCATAAGGGGTGACCACAAACAAACTGCCTTCATGTCACTCTGTCCTCTGCCACTTGATGGCTCCCCCTCCCTCCCTTCTCCAACTCACACACCCAATGCTTGATATATCTCTCCACTCCATCCTTCCATCTCATCATAGATCTTCCCTTCGTCTTCTCCCACTCCACCTAATTCACATAGCCTACACTCTTCTAGTCAGTTTCTCATTTTCTATTGATTCCACATGGCCAAACCATCTCGGAGTGTTTCTTTTAACACTTTCAATCACATCCACACCAGCACCACAATGCTGCTTTTCTTGCTTATTTGAATGTTCCTCTTTCCATGTGACTCTACATGCTCCTCTCATAACTCGGCTCCGCTGCTCTCACCCTTGACTTGTGTCCTTCCAGCAGGGTCTAAGTTTACCTTCCATAATGTTCGAGTGGGGATCACAATACATTTTTTTTTTTTTTTTTTTTTTTTTTTTTTTAACTCCCTTATTCCATATTATTGCTCAGCGAATCAGTAACTTTTCTGCCATGTTGTACCCTTTCAAGCACTTCCTCCTCTAGACTTCCATCTATACTTGTCACACTGCCATAGGGCTTGAAAGCACTTACTCTCCATTCGTTCACCATCCAGTCGCACTTAATTTCTCTCATAGACCATAACTTTACTCCTATCTACATTCTCTCTTAGATTCCATTTCCTTCATGCCCATCCAAACCCATTTACTAAGCCTTGCAGATCACTGTCATCTACACGTAACAATACAGTATCATCATCAAACAACAATACAGGAACTTTCCACACCCTACCATCTCTCATTAGAGACACTCCAACATCCACTGCCCTACATAGTAGCTATTTCTTTTATAATTCCATCCATTTACAAACTGAACAACCATGAAAACACACACCCCTGCTTCAGTCCAATTCTCAGATCAAAGAACTCACTTAATTCACTAATCAGATACAGTGCAGCCCTAACACCCTTATACGTATTGTTCACAGCATTCAGCAACTTCCTGTATACTCCTAATATTTTTTTGTACTTTCCACTTTCCCTGTCTATCCACTCTTTCATTTTACATTCTCATGAGCCATGAGGGCAGTATACAGCTTTTCATTCTCTGGGTACTTTTCCACTAGACATCATAGAATTGAATATCTGATCTGTGATTCCTCTTCCTTTCCTACAAGCCTCTTGTTCTTCCCCAAGTAATTCCTTGGTTATTACCCAAAGTCTGTCGATAAGTTGCCTACTATATACACTACTTTTTCTATTACATTGAGAAGATAAATACCCCAATGATTGGCATACACTCCCCTTTCACTTAATTTTTATATAAGGGAACATTTGTACAGTAGATCTTTGCTATAATGGACTACTGTAATTGTGGGAAAACGAGGTCTGTTAAAGACGATAATCCGTTATATCTGAGGTCCCCCCCTCCCACATGAGGTGGGATTTCAAGCACATGTTAGAAAACAAATGAGTGCAATTGTATAATTAGTACTAAAACTGTAAGCTACTGTATACTCATTTTACACTAACTTGGTCCATTATTTTGCCCTTTTGCAACTTATTTCACATCCTTGTCATAGCATTATTACTGTACACCACAATCTCTTACTGCACTTCAGCAGTCACAATGTGGCGAGGGCAGTTTCAGGCCAGGTTGGAGCAAAAGGGTAGGAAACACATGTGACCCATGGCACCCCATTTAATGGACATTGTTTGTTAGTCAGTTAAAGTTTTAATGGACATTGTTTGTTAGTCAGTTAAAGTTGGGTGTGCATCATGGCATTTGTTAAATTCAATATCTGCTATATTGGGGTTCATTATAGCAAGGGTTTGCTGTACCAGACTTCCAATCCTCCAGGACTATCCCCTCCTCCCAGGCCCATCTGCACATCTTCCATATTTTTTGAGTACTTCTTCCCCATTTTTCAACATTTCACCACACACTTTAATTCCTGGGGCTTTCCGCATTTGGACTGTCTTCATTGCTTCTGTAATCTGTTCCTTCCTTTTTTTCTCTCTTCTCCCAGCCATTCGCATACCATATATATTTCTGTTACTTTCATTTTCTGTATTTGTCTATCTATTCCCAGACGCCTTAATCCCGTAAAGAGTGGCCACAAACAAATTGCTTCCATATCACCCTGTCCCTCGCCATTTCACTGCCCTCCCTCCAGCTCATACCCCCTTCTGTCATATACCTCTCCCTTCCATCCCTCCATCTCATCCTTGGCCTCCCCCTCCCTCTCCCCTTCTTCCTCCCCCTCACCCATATACAGTACACTCTCCTCATTAGTCTCTTGCTGTCCATCCCCTCCACATGGCCAAACCACCTCAGTGTATTTCTCCTAACACATTTTATCACATCCACATCCATGCCACAGTGCTCATTCACTTCCTCATTTGTCAGTCTGCCTTCCATGTAACTCCACATCCTCCTTTCTTAACTCATTTCCACTGCACTTACTCTTGACTTGTGTCCTTCCAGCAAGGTCCAAGCTTCACTTCCATATGTTAGCGTTGGTATCACAATACAGTACTATCATGCAGTGACCATTTTACTTCCAAGCTCACTTCCCTATTTCTTATCACTGCTTTCAGAAAACAAGCAACCTTTCTTCCTTGTTGTACCTTTTCAAGCACGTCATCCCCCAAACTTCTGTCCTTACTCACCACACTACCGAGGTACTTAAATGCACTCACACATTCCATTTCCTCATCATCCAGCCTTACTGTACGTTTGGTGACTTCATTTCTCTCGACTGCCATAACTATACCCTTCCCTACATTCACCTTTAAATTCTGTTTCTTACACACACCCTTAGACTCATTCAGCAGGCCTTGCAGTTCCCCTTCGTATTCACTTATCAGCACAGTATCATCTGCAAACAATGGAACAGGAAGTTTCCAAACACTGCGCACTCTCATTAGGGCTGCTCCAACATCCACTGCCCTACCTTGTATCTTTTATAACCCCATCCATATACAAACTGAACAACCATGGACACGTGACACAGCTCTCTTTAAATCCAGCATTCAGACAGAAATATTCACTCACTTCATGATCCACACACACACTGCAGCCTTAGCACCCTCTTCATGGCATGCATCAACTTCCCATTTACTCCACATGTTCTTAATATTTTCTACATCCCTTGTCTGTCCACTCTGTCATATGCTTTTGCCAAATCCATGAAGACCACATCCAACTTCTTTCCCTTCTCTAGAAACTTTTCCACAAAAGACCTAAGGATGAATATCTGATCAACATAACCTCTTCCCTTCCTAAAACTTCTCAGTTCTTCCCCAACTAATTCCTCTGTTCTGTCAATAAGTATCCTGCCATATACCTTTCCTATTACACTTACAAGACAAATACCCCTATGATTACCACACTTCTTTTTCCCCTTTTCCTTTGTACAGGGGAATAATTATACCTGACTTCCAATCCTCTGGGACTCTACCTACCTCCCAGGTCAATCTGCACATCATTCATATCCAGTTTGGTATTATCTCTCCCACATGCTTCATCATTTTACCACACACTTCATCAATTCCTGGGACTTTCTCCATTTTGACTGTCTTCATTGCTACCACTACTTCCATCCTACTGATCCCTTCCTTTCTTCTCACCTCCCTCCTTCTCCCGGTCATTCCCCAGCCACTTATACTCGCGTTACTTTCATTCTCTACATTTAACATTTCCTTAAAGTGTTCTCTTCATCTGTTCACTTTTTCTCCCTTCTCCACTAGCAGTCTACCATTTTTAACTTTTACTCCCCAACTGATATCTTTATCGTCGTGTCTCTCTTTACCTCTTTCAAGAACATTTTCTTACATTCCCTCTACTTTACACTCAAATTCCTTCCAACTTCCTATGCACTCTTTCCTTACTTTCTCTTACTAAATCTTTTCATCCCTCTCTTCTTCTAAACATATAACTGTCCCTTCCCTCTCACAATTTCCTCCATGCCTCTGCTTCCTATCTATATTTTTCTATATCAGCAGTTCTTTAGGATGTTCTCTCTATCAACTAATTTTCCTCCCTTTTCCACCTACATTCTGCCCTTATTTATCTTTCACTCTTCTGTTACATCCCATATCACTCTCTCTTACCTTCTTGGCCTCCTTGCAAAACAGTTTCTTGCATTCCCTCCACCTTGCACTCAAATTTCTTCTCAAGTCCTCATCCATCCTATTCTTTCATTCTTACTTTCTCTTGAATAGTCATGCATACTACTGTTTCCAATAGAGTATTGAATAAAATTGTGGTGGTGACCAAAATAAAAATGCCATGATACTGAAGGGGTCAAAAGGTTCAGTGATGAATGAATGGAAGTTTGACCCTTATCATTGGCCACATTATTTTTAGTTCTCATTTACCTGCTTTGGTGATGTCATCAGTGGAAAGGGTGATGCCAAGCAGACTTTCATTGCAAGGGGACATAGTACTGTAGATGAAAGCCTGTGTTTGAAGTGCCATATTGTATGGCAATGAAGCATGGTGTATAAAAGAGGAGGATACAGTGAGACTGAAATGACACAACCTTGAGATATGATCCACTGGGTATGTGGAATAAAACTAGTTGATGGCACATCCTTGGAAGTACTGAGAAGATGGCTTGGAGTGGAAAGCATCAGAGAGAAAGTGGAAATGAGGAAACTGAGATCGTTTAGGCATGTTGAGAATACAGACTAGAGGAACTGGGTGAGGAAGTGTAGAATTACCCGGTAAATAGTAGAGCTATAGGACCATTGATAAAGATGTAGAGTGAGGAAGATATGGGAATTGGTATGAAGTAATACATGTTGACCTCAGATCTAGAGGTATTACTAGAGAGCTTATGTTGGTTATGCAGAAGGAGTGCACTCAGGTGAACCTGTCTGACTCGTATTGCATCGAAAACAGACATAAAACTGAAGATGCTGGATTCTTTCATTCTTTCCACTTCACTCCTCTGAATCCTACTGATCCCATTTTTAAGTGTGAAATAAGAGCCTTTATGAACAGAATAAAAGAAAATAAGAATTAGTGTTGTGATGTTGGTCATGAAAATGATGAAGCCTACAGTTAAACCCTTCAGCCAAAATGCATTGTTTAGGTTATATCATATTCTTCCTACCAGTATTTTCAGACAACTTTTTTTGAGCTTAAGAGGGACTATTCATATTAAATGGGTAGTTATAGACTTCTGTAATCACTTCAGTCCTCAGTATTCCTCCTAAAGTTGAGTATGATTTTCTGGTACTAGCAAGAGTAAAGCACAACTTTCACAATTAGGGTGAAGGGGATAATATGTTAAAATGAGATGGTCATTGCAGGTTGGTGATGTGGTGCAGGTGGTGTGTGAGGGAGAGGCACTGGTAGGGCAGCTGGTGTCTCTGGAGCAACAGGGTCAATGCTGTAGTGGGGAGGAGGAGTGGTGTCATCTCTTGCAACACACACATAAAATCAAGGTCAGTCTCACTCATTTTGCCACCTTATGTAGGATGAAAAAAAAATTCATCAGGCAATAGCTACAACAAGACTGAAAGGACGTCCCTAAACTGAAGGGGTGGTAGTAGTAACAGTAATAGTAGTCGTTCCCTAGGCAGTCTGGCTGAACAGCCCTGAGTCCCTAAGGAAGGCCACGGCCGAGACCGGGCTTTCCCACAGAGCTCTCAAGGAATGTATGTTGTGTTGTTGGTGCAGGTGATTGTGTGCAATGCAGTCGTCCATAATGTGCACAATAGTATGAAGTGCTGTGTTGCATCCTGGACAGGCATCAGCAATGAGTCATCCAGCCTCTTCTGATAACTCAAGAGAGCTGGATGATGCCCACATCTCAGCCTGGCTAGGTGGAACACAGGATTCAGAAGGGTGGATATCAGGAGGCTGTGCTTGCAGCTGTATGTTGTCTTGAGTGACTGAATGGAGCGGAGAGTGATTTGAATATGGATATACTTCTTGAAGCTGGTCTGAGGGGGAAGAGATGACAGTATTTGTGTATGATATTGTGTGCTAGGTGTTGTTTTGATGTTCCTTGGTATGTGTGTGGATGTGCTGTCACGTAGTGTAGTGGATGGTGTGGGTTTGCGGAGGCTGTGGCGAGAATATGTGTGCCTTTCGTGTCTAAATGATCCTTGACTTTCAGGACTTTGGTTTCTTGGTGTAAGTGGTCTGTGGGTGTAGTAGCTGGGTAGCCTGTGATTATTTGTAAGGCCTTGTTCTGTATGGTCTGTAGAGTGTTGTAGTGTATTTTAGTGAGGTTGGAAGCCCAAGCAGGGTTTGCATAATTCATCACTGAGCATATATATTGTTTGTATACAGTACTCGTCAGAAGTATTCAGCGTTGTCCGCCGGGCGCGCAATACTTATGGCCCAAATAGAATCACCCATTTTTGGGGGTAAGAATTGAGCCACAAGTTTGAGCTCCGAGCATGACGTCACGGTAGCCTGAGGCCTTCCGACACGCTGGTTGGTTCCCGCCTCAGTCGCCCACGGGCTGCCTGAGAGAGAGGAACTCCGGCGAGTGTCCCTCTCAAATTGCGCCATTTTTTTACTGAGTGTCCCGCAGTGTTTTGGCCTTTAAAACTTTGTTATGGCACCTACCCGTGAACTATCGAGTGATATCATATCCCAGATCATTGCTCTAAAGGAGGCAGGCCACCAGACAAAGGAAATTAAAGAATTGGTTGGTGTGGCATGATCGACAGTGCGTCGTTGGTGTGCGCGGTTTCGGGAGGAAAACAGTGGTGAAGTTCCCACAAAGAAACCGAGGTCTGGTAGGCCTAGGAAAACTTCCCCAAGGTCTGTTAATGTTTTAAAACGTTCAGTGGAGTTTAATCCTCGTGTGAGTGCAAGGAAAATTAAGGAAAGCAACCCAGAAGTGTTTGGTGAGGTGTCAGTGAGAACAGTGTCTCGTAGGGTGCATGAGCTTGGTTACACAAGTCACAGGCCTGTGAAAAAGCCTCTTCTCTCTAGCAGCCAGAGAATTCGTAGGCTTGCCTTTGCTAATAAATATCTAAACTGGGGTGAGGAGCAATGGTTGTCAGTGTTGTGGTCTGATGAGGCAACGTTTAGTGTTACCTGTAACAGAGGAGCACGCAAAGGTAGTGACCCACTTGACCCACGGTATGTAGAAAGCACAGTTAAACATCCTGATTCACTCATGGTATGGGGTTGTTTCTCAGGGAAGGGTTTGGGGAAGCTTGTTGTACTTCCCAAGAACCTCAGAGTGAATCAGGATGTTTACCTGGAGCTTCTGTGTGATCATTTACCAGACTCCTTCGAGCTAACAGGTGCACGAGTGTTTCAGCAGGACGGTGCACCTGCTCACAAGGCCAAATCGGTCACCAATTGGCTTCGTGACTGCGAGGTATCATTCATGACAGACTGGCCAGGAAATAGCCCAGACCTCAACCCGATAGAAAACCTCTGGTACCTCGTAAAGAAGAGTCTCCAAGGGAAGGACGTGAGCTCTCTGCCTAAGCTGGAAGCCGCCATTCGTGACTCCTGGGACAAAATACCGCTCCAGCACCTCAGGAGCCTCGCCCTTTCACTTCCAAGACGTCTCAGGTCCGTGAAGAAACGTAAAGGCTACCCTACGAAGCACTAAAGGTAAATAAAATGCATTATTTATATGTTTTTTCAATGTTGAAAGGTTTGTTTCTCAGGAGGGACGCAGGGCGTTCCATACTTCTGACGAGCACTGTACTGTGGTGGTGGTTTCTTTGTTGTGTCCAAATGTTGTATAGGCAAGCGACCTCAAGGCGTTGAGTCTTGGTGCTAATTTATCTTTAATGTTTGTGATGTGTTGTTTAAATGACATTGATATATGTTACACCAAGGATTTTGAGTGTGTGTGTGTGTGTGTGGTAGGGGAGTGTTGTTTATGGTGAGGTGTGGAATGTGACTGTGTTTTGCTGTCCAGTTTGTGAGAAGGGTTACTGTAGATTTGGGTGGGGCTATTTTGAGCCTGTTTGTGGTGAACCATTTGTGTAGTGTGTTGAGGTAAGGTTGGAGGATGTGTGTGGCTGTGTTTGCACTTTGGTTGTACATGTATGTGTTATGTCATCTGCATAGGAGGCTATGTGTATTTGTGGTGTGTGGGGTGTGGGTATGTCTTGCATGTATAGGTTAAAGAGAGTAATGGACAAAACAGATCCTTGGGGGACGCCATTTGTGAAATTTCTTATGTTCGAAGACTGACCGGCAAATGCTACATGTGCACATCTGCCTGCTAAATAGTTTGCCAGCCATCCTTTTGTGTTATTGTGCATGTCTGTGTTGATTATTTTGTTTGTGAGGTTGTGGTGGGGGATGGCGTCAAAAGCCTTGCTAATGTCTAGTGTGACTAGGAGTGTTCTGTGTGGTGGCCTAGCTGAATTCATGCCATCAAAAACTGTCTGTGTAAGGTCTGTAAGAAGAGTGTTTGTGGAGTGTAGTGGCCTAAAATCATGTTGTGATGGGGCTAGGGGGGTTATTGAGATTTGTTCTAACCTTTACTGCATGGGGATACTTCTCGTAAGCTAAATAAATTAGCTTAACCCATACCGTGCTGGGGGGAGGGGGAACACACCTCTCTATGCTGGCTGATTCTGGATTTTTTTTTTTTTTTTTTCCTGGCTAAATGGGCTTAATACATCAGTATAAGATCCCTGGCACTAATAAAAGTAATCACTAAAGCCAGATAGTTGGTTGAATTAAGTCAGGTTGGTGCCACTCTACCTCCAAACTCTTTGAGGCTACTGAGAGAGCAGAGCAGCTGTGAGCTTGTGAACTGATTTTGGATTTTTTTTTTTTTTTTTTTTTTCCCTGGCTAAATGGGGTTAATGCATTACTGTAAGATCCCTGGCATTAATAAAAGTAGGCTAATCACCAAAGTCAGAAAGTTCGTTGAATCGTGTCAGGTTGGTGCTGCTCTACCACTGAAATATTCGAGGTTACTGAGAGAGCAGAGCGTCTGTGAGTTTGTGAACTGATTTTGGATTTTTTGTTTTGGGTAAATGGGCTTAACACATCAATATAAGAGCTCTGGCACTAATGAAAGTAATCACCAAAGCCAGAAAGTAGGTAGAATCGAGTCAGGTTGGTGCCACTTGACCTGTAAAATCTTCAAGATTACTGAGAGAGCAGAGTGGCTG